>NC_080465.1:48965853-49650496 GCF_028018845.1 Melospiza georgiana
ATGGACAGCATGAAGTTTAGCTTAACATGTGAGAGGTCTGGATGCACCATTCAGTGTAAGGTAACGCTTAACACCACAGTTTGCTGAAGTGTCACTGCCCTTTTTTATCTTTTCTAAATACACCTTTCCACAACACTCAGTGAAATAGTAATCATGTATCTTGATGTGGTTTCAGTGCAAAACCACCTGAAGAATGGGAGTTTCACTTGATCTCAGTTTAAGCATTTTGGCCCCATTCAGAGCAGAAACTTAGGGAGTGCCATGATACTGTGGAGCAAAGCAAATATTTGCACAACCCATGGAGACCAAGCAGCATGCACTTTAAAGCTGATCTATTGTGTGCTGCTGCCCCCAGCCAGCATCTCCGTGTTTGTGGTGGGAGTAAGCAGCTTGGACCTGCTATGATCCTCTCCTGTGCTAGTGGCAGCCTCTGTCAGATAAGTGGAACAGACAGCTTTGAGGGGAGCTGGGGGAAGGACAGCATTTTAAAGTGTAATTGGAAATTCATCAGAGCTTCTTTGCGTGCATTGCAATTCAACATACCTTTGATTCAGAGTGGTTTTTAAGTGAAAGCTGTTTTCCTGCGGGGGTATAGTGCTAATGGAAGGTTCCTGAAAGAAAGGATCTTCTGCTTGGCTGCTTGACTTCTGCTGCATTTTGGAGATAGTTATATATTCAGTCTATACTGAAAAACACCCAGGTTTTTGTCAGCAGATTTTTCATCAACTTGCAGGATAATTTACAAGCCCAGCTACATCTGTAGCTACCTACAGGATAAGGACAGGCTGTTGGTAAAAGAGGCTAAAACAAGATCCTGAACAAGATTTGCTTTACTCTACACGTGATGTGTTGAACTGGGTCCCAAACATTCTGTGTAGCAGGCACTTTGGTTTCCCCAGCATGCTCAGAGTTAATGTGGCACAGCGATGGCTGGCTGCTGCCTAGGAGGAGTCTGCCCTGCTCTGACCAGCCTCCTTACCCCAGGAAGAGTCTGAGACCCAAGAGCAGAGCTGCTCTGAAGTGGGCTTGGTAGCACAACCAGTCCTGACCAGTAACAGTGGAAATTTGTCTGCCCACAGAACTGAACAGGAGGACTTGGCTAAAGAGCTGGTACAGAGAGTGTCCAAGTAGGTAAATAGGTACGGCAGAGTGCGTCCAGCCCTGTTTCCATCTGAGTCCATGAGAAAAGCTGGATAAAGAAGGAACTTGAAATATGACTGGGATGCCTGAAATATAAAGCTACACATTTTTTATATGTTTCCAGACAATGGGCAAAACTGTGGTTGCAATTTTTGTTCTGTTCTTTTTCTTGTATAAAAACATAGGGAGTATGGCCAAGCTTCTGATCATTTTCCTGTTTCCTTAAATAAAAAAATCTCTGAGAACATATAAGCATAGAAGGGCTGGATCACAGCTAGAAGTAGGAACACGCCTTTGGGCTGAAAGTTCTAGTCACAGTTTTCTGTATTTTAGAAAGAAAAAACATAACAAATAAGCAGTCATGACAACTTTGGAGAAAACTCTCTTGCATTGTTTCTTACTATTTTACTCAGACAATAGTATGAATGGCTAATAAAAAGCCATTGCTGGAAGATAAAAATAAAATGCCAAGTCTCTTTTCATCAATATGAAACATCCCTGCTTATGAAAAGACCAGCCCCTTCAGCCTCTGCTCATGTGAAATGTGTTTACTTACAACTGCAAGGACTAAAGCATTAGGTGCACAAAAATAATGGTGATCTTCTGTGTGCTCAGAGAAAGAAAGCTGACACGCTGTGTATTTTCAGCACAGAGTAAAAGTAGTACTTTTTCAGAATTGTGAAATGTAAGAGAGACATGGCATTTGCAAGCAGGAGAGCAGTGGGAGATCCCATCCTGTCCAGGCTTGGGTGCTGCCATTGAAGCTCTGCTTGTGCTGCAGCACACTCCCTGTGCTTCTGCAAAAATAACACTCCAATGCTAATTTTAGCATCAGTTAAACACAAAGCAATTCAAGGCATCCACAGCGTATTTCATGAGGACAGTATTTCTCTTTTGTTTGTGTAGTTCCCAGGCTGCAGTGCCATTCTGCTCACCAATCTTAAACAAACACCGCCCTTGAGATTTCCTAAATAGTTCAAAGTGGTGTCTAGGGAAACATTAGAAACATAGATATGGAAAGCCTGAATATGTTTCAGATGAAACCACTTTGAATGTCCATTTTTGTGCAAGTTCTGGGCTGGATGATAGTATAAAGCAAGAGTTTTTTAAGATAAACTTGTCAGGAATGATGCTATGATAGCAAAGTTTTCTAAATATTTATTCCTGATAAGATTTTCACAAGCCCTTTGCTCATCATTTCATTCAATTTTTAATACAAGTAATGTTTGATGTGGAAGAATTAATGGTTTTGAATTTTCAGTGCCCTTGAAGCTCTAAGTGGAATTTTTTTCATGTTTTTTTCCTGCTTATTTGTTATAGGGAGCACGTACAAATACATTAATTGCAGAAGCCAATGTACAAGAGGCAGCACTCCAAAAGTCAGGTTTGACAGCAGAGGCCACAGTCACCACAGTTATTTTGGATTCTAAATACAGGGAGGAGCTGCAGTAACTGGGACATGCTAGTTTGCAGCACTAACACCATCTTATCAATGGATAATTATTGTTTACATGTGCTGACTATCAGTGCTTATAAACTCTTATAACACCTGAACCTTAACTCTGAGGAAATTTAAGAGGGCAGCCCATCTGTCAAAAGTAGCAGCAGAAGTCTCCTAACATGAAAAAATCAAACATGGGACAAAATCTCCTGATTTCCACTCCTCATTTTTCTCTTTAAAAACCTCTTGGGATATTCTCTGACCTTTATTTATCACTGTCACCATCCATCCCTAGTTTCAGGAATGTCACAGGTCATGATTAAAATAGCTGCCACTTTCCCATCCCTTTTGTGATATTTTTGCAACATGGGACAAAACTATGTCTTGTGTATCCACAGGAGGGAAATCCAAACTTCTCCCTCTGCCTTAATGCACTCCCCCATCTGCCAAACACATTCTGGAAGCTGGAAGAGTATTCTGAGGAATTATTACCACAAGTCTGTTTTTATTCTTTTTCTCTTTGTGAATGTAGCCCATTTTTGGAGACAGGGCACTTAGCTAGCAGGAGATCTGGACTGACCTGGTTTGGTTAGACTTTGTTTTTTGACAATGACCAAGATAGTCAGTCCCGTGCTCAGGGCCCTGAAGGTCTGGGCAATCCTTCTGTGGCCTTTTCTGTGATTCCTATAGCTAGACCCAGAGAAAGAGATCAACCTTGCTTCTCTTCAATGTGGTCAGGGCTACAAAACCTTCTCCAGTCCTTAATCAACAAAAGCCTATCCACTGGAACATCCACCAGCCCCAGTAAAGTTCAGTCCAGAGACTGAACCATGGATCACATCTGGCTTTTGCATGCACCAGCAGGATATTAAGCTCACAGTAGGTCTCACACATGGCATATGTCACAAGTGTAGCCCACTAGTTGCTTCAGGACATGCAGCTTACCAGGAAATCTTGTCCAGAATATGAATGTTTTGGTGGGATGGTCAGTATGCCAGGGAGCAGGACAGTCTGAGGAAGCTGCTGATCAGCCCCAGGAATGCAGTCAGCACATGGACAAGATGAAAATGTGGCCAAAGAAGATAAAAGAAGCAAAAAGTCTGCTCTACCTGGGGGATGGAGGTTAGGGCAAGAAGCAGGTGGCCCCTCTGTCCTACCACTGCCTCCCAAGACTCTTCCTTGTCTTCTGCTCTCTCTTATTCCTGGTCCCAGCTGACTTTTGGTCACATTCCAGGCTTGCTTGCTTGCTTAACCATCCCCAGTCTACTGTTACTAATGTTTTTATTGGCCAAAGACCTAAAGACTGGCTCCCCACCACACTGTTGCCTTGTGGTCTGCCCTTTCCTTCCTGGCTCCATTAGTTAGGATCATGTGTTAGGTTCCATTAGTTAGGATCCTTTGCTGGAGCAGCAGCAGAGGCAGAGGGCTGCCTGCCCTGCCTGTGGGAGCTGGGCTGGGTGGGGACAGGGGCACAGCCAGCATCCCAGCCAGCATCCCCAGGCAGCCTGGCAGACAGGATGTGATGGGGAGAGCTCAGCATGGGCAGCAGGACACGGCTGCTGCCAAGAGGCAAAATGCCTAATTTCAGCGGTGGCAGGAGGAAAGAACTTCCTCAGCAGCCAGGCAGGAGCTGCTGCCATCCAGAAAAACATTAAAATCAGGCCTGAGGCAGGTGTTTCACCCCATTATCCCCCATTTTTGTTTCTGAGTTGTTCAATCTTCTTCAATTAAAGCGGCTATCCATCCTAGCAGGCTGCCTCTTTTATAGGGGGTTTAATAAGAGCTATAGATGCAATGGCACAAGAAAAAAATCATACTAACAATTTGAAATAACTCCAGCAGCAGAGGGAATTTGCTAAACAGAAAACATAAGGGGTCTATCCATTCAATTTAGCGGGTTTTGTGTGTTTTCCACAGGTTACAACTGTACAGGTTACAACCTTTCAGATAAAGAGCCATTCCTCTGCCTTGATAGGTAATCATAACCACCAAGTACAGGACTTACTGGCATTTATAATTAATTTGACTTCCTTTGGCCCCAAAAACTTCTGGGTGTCAGTGAAAAAACTGACAGATTCAGACATGCAATTTCATGCAAGTGTACAGCTTGTCCAATGAGTGTGTATGTTTTGGAAGACTACATAAACAGAAAACTTTCCCAGTTTAAATGATCTTATTTAGCAGTACAAGAAAAACTTAGAAGAAGCTAGCTGTCTTACACAATTAAGTGCTCTAGACTCCTCCAGTATTATTAACATTGAATTATAATGTTTATAAAGGCATATAAATCTAAATTTTGTACGCTAAACATTTACAGGACACAAATTAGTCTCTAGTGCATCTGACTCCATTTCAAAAGTGTAATTGCTAGATTGATGATTGTGCCGTAGCTTCTCCTGAGTTTTTATTTTAAATAAAAGCACTTTTAAAAGCCTCTTTGTTTTACATAGAGCCTAGTCTTGTGGAAATGCATAACGTGTGCTCTGATACTTCTTTCCAGTAATAGCTGATGAACTCATGTTTGTATGACCCAATGGCATATTAGTGGGATATTGGGATTAAGCTGTTTAGACTTCCCAAGGCTGAGGTATTTTGACACTGATGCAGAATGGGAACTTGAGGAGCATGATTTTTCATTTTGAATTTAGGCAGGTACTGAGGCAAGGCTTCTGAAGCTAACAAATCTCAGACACACGATGTCCAGTGGTACATACAGTTTTGTGCCTGTGGCTTTGCCCGCTGCTTGCCTCACACCTCTGCAGTTATAAAGTCTGTAACATAAATGTGCAATTGGTAGGATTTGGCAAAGAGTCAGCACAAAAGAAAGGAGGTGAAAAATTCTTCATGTGAAAGTATGTTAAAAGAGAAAGCAGAAGTTTTGAAATCAAAGCAAATCCACTTGTCTTCTTGTTTCTGTTTTCTAAGAAGAAGTGAAAGCATTATGACATAAAGAAGGCTGCTGCCACTGGTGTATCTAGCATCAGAAAATAATGAAACCCTTGTAAAAGCCTCTCATGAAACACCCAAAGCCAGGGGCTGCAGAAAACAATGAAGGGTGGCTGAATGGAGAAGGACCTGTGTCCTTAGACGTGAACCTGCTGCTACGCAGTATATGGTACAAAAATAGCACACCCAGCATGCTTGTGTATAAATTGCATGTGAAAGATTGCTTTTGAACAGGAAGCTTCCCCACTACAGGAAGATCTGGAACTGAGCCTGTTGCAGTCTAAAAGATTATTACTTAAAACACACTACACAGAAGAATGAATGCAAAGGTTTTTGCAAGTAGACTGGAAGAAATCTAGGACTCCACGACCAAACAAGTGGGAAAATATGTAGGTCTTAAACCTATCTGAAGACCTTGGTCATTTGGCAGGTATGTTGATTGATCAAATGGAAGTGGATCTAGAGCAGCAGCAGACTGATTTCTTCCCCCCCTTCCCCACAAAAATGTACAAGAAATCTAGTGGATAGGACCAGGGGAAGTTCAGATCAGCCAGCAGGATCTCTATGCTGGTTTGTGCCCAGACCTGCCCCACTGCTCCTTCATGACCACGAGAACTGGCTTGTGTGACGTTGTGCCTAATGCTGATGTACTCATAGTTTGCCTACCTTTCTCGTTCCCAGCAGAGTCAAAGGAGTGTTCTTTAACCAACATTTGTTCACATGTTAAAAAAGGAAGTTAAAGTATCCACCAATTTACTTAGCAGCACATTGCTGAATGCATGACTAAGAATGTAATGCAGCTAAAAGCCTGAATATATCATATGCAGAAGAACTACATAATAAGAAGGATTTTTTTCCAGTGCAACTAACTGTTTTGCTTCCCACATAATAAAAATGAAAAATAGGAGACTTGCAACAGAACCTTTTCAATCTGTGATGCTGCTATGGGATGTGTTATCTAAAATATTCATACAGAGAAGGGTAGCCAGGGGATGTGAGTATCTCTCACCACATTGTGAAGGCTCTGAGTAATCACTTGTCAGATGTTAACATTACAAAGAATATTTCAAAAATTAATGAAGAAGCCAGAACATGTTAGACTCATTTACTACAGCCTAATCAACCAAGTAATCTCAGATTTTGAGGTAATTATGAGTCGCTGAAATAATTAAGGATTCCCTTCTCACATTTTATTGTTGGAATTCTCTTTTACAGAACAACTGCATAGTAAACACTATGCATGTGTTCATACAGTTGCTGGATTTGGTAAACAGTCCTTGTTTCTGAGGAACTTTGGTAGCCTTTGTGAGCAACAGTCAATGACAAATAATATGAACAAACAACATATGTTCAGAGAGGTTTTCATGGAAGGATCACTTGAGTGGGGAGGGGGAGATAAAAGAGAACCTGATATCTGGCACTTCAGAGTGGCTCTGTAAACTGTGGGATTCATTTCTAGACAAATGTTCTCTCTATCCTGTTTGCACAGAGCAAAAGTAACCCCTGATGACTGATTACATTAACTGGATGTTATATTAACTGGATGTCTGCATTCCACAGATCTTTCCTGAGGATTTATACCATACCAGGTCATTTCTCATATTCATGGTTAATCTAGGATAAAGTCAGAAAACAACTTGACTTTTCCTGACAAACATCCAACAAATGTTACAGTCGTACCAGTTGCAGCTTTCTGGGAAGGTTGATCCTCATTCATCATAGCTCTGTACACAGATACAGATACGCATATTTTTGTGTTCACAATCAACTCAAACATTAATACAAGAGCTTAGCCCAGACTGAAATTAGACATGTTAAATTCTTCATCATAAACACTGGATTTGCTTCTTATATCTAAAATACAGTTCTGATTTCATCTTATTAGATCTTTTTTGATGCTAATTTTTACACATTATTTATTATACATTCCAATTTTTTTTCTTAGAGCACAGTATCAAACTTTAAAATTAAAAGCAGGTGCAGGCCTAATCTCAAACCATTAAGAGTCTGCTAACATTCTTTACATATTAATTGAGGTCAAGTTTCTGGGAAAGCCACAGGAGTCTCTGACCTGAGTCAGAGTCTCTGACCAGAAGAGTCTCTGAACTTAAATGCTTTCTGAAACAATCCATTTTATTATCTATGCAGATCTGCCCTAACAGTACTGTGAGCAGGGTAAACTATCAGTTCAAATATCAGAGTCACTGTATGGTGCTTCAACCATAGACAACGCATTTTTGCTGAGGAAAATACTATAAGCTCAACATGGCTGAGAAGGCAAAGCCTTCTGCTAATCTCTCCCAGCCTCCTCTCCCTACACTTGTCCTGAGTGTAGGGTCATCCAGGCAGACAATGGGGCTGTATCCCCAAGCCCAGAGCACACCCCATGCCAAGCAGGGCTGGCACAGGAGCCCAGCAGCATTATATCACCAAAGCCTGGGTCCTGTGTGAAAATGATGCCTGACCATCACTTTCACAAGGGTCATTAACCTCTGTGGGAATGCTGGAAGTTAATGTTTTCCCTCCCTTTCCCCAGTTACTGTCCTGCTAATCATTAAAGCAATTCCTGGGAAAAAGATGAGGGTTCAATCCCTTGAGGCTGGGGTGAATCTACAGCCATTTTCTGGGTGGTGCTGCTTAGATGGGATTAAAATGGTAGATTTTCAGGAGAAATCATAAAGCTCTTTTTGGTTTTGATATTGCTTTTTTATTAGCTGCACATGACAAACTAAGACAGAATTATTTTAAATCCAGAAAGCACTCACATAACAATGATTTTCAGCCTCTTTTCTCTAGGGCTGGCAATTCTTGATACAGCACAGTTCAGTGGATATCAAGCATCCCAGGTATAATCACGATCAGAAAAACTCTGAATTCAGGAATTAAGATATTAAAAAGCACACAGTGTTCATCTGACATTTTTCAAACATTTTATAGTTTATTGCAAGATGGGTTGGGTTTTGTTGGGTTTTTGGGGTTTAGTTTTGTTTACTTTTGAAAAATAACCTGACAGGAAATATAAACAGGCATTTGCACAACTGCATTAAAATCACTCTATCTTTCATCACATTTGCTAGCAGCTATGTTTCATTATAAACAATATGAGTGAAGTTGGAGGAACAATATAGGTTAACATGAACCCATGAAAGAATGATGCAAATGATTATGAGGAGCTCTTACAGGAGACTTTTTTTCCTTTTGCCTTCTGCACATTTGCCCCGAGAAAAAAGGCATTCCATTCCAATTTTGCTACAACAAGTAAATTTTAGTTTATTTTAGAGACCATTACAGTCTTCATTTTAAAAAAAAATTCAATGTTTATATTTTACATATTTGTTTATAATGGAATTTTTACCACTTTAGGCCAATATACATCCATCATACATCCTTAACAATTTTGCACATTCACACAAATCCTAGAGAAGTTAGACATCAATTTTAGGACTTTGTGGGAAGTGGGAAAAAATGAGAAAAACTGGAATAAGAGAAAAAATGGATTGCCATTTAGTTTCTTGTAATTCCTGGCTTTCCAGTTTAAAATGGTATTTAATTCCACATATGAATGTGCACATGAATATAAATGTAGGTTGTATGAAGAGAGAGAGAGAGATGCATTTATTTCTTGTGCACTTCCTCCGGGCAGGCCTATTTCTACAGAAAAAGCAGATGTGTGTGTGAGGCTTTATCTCTTAAGCATGACAAACCTCAGCTGAAGGGTATTTGACAGAGATGCCATGGACATTTGTCAGTTACATTTTACTTAAAACCAATCAATTTCTTTTCCCTTGGTCTCTCTTCACCTGTCATCTCTAATCATCTGCTAAATCTCTTTCATTGACACCACTTCAGCTTGAATGATGATCTCTATTTCAGAAAGGTTTTAAAAATTTCTCATATATAAAGCCTTTATATATTTTCTTCTTGCATGGCAAATTTAGAGATACTTTATATTTTTGATATCTCACAATTGAATTGGATTATTTTTATATGACTTGACCCTATGATTCAAACAAAACACCTGTGCAGCCCCCTTTGTACAGGGAAACATTTTGAATGTGAAGTTCATACATGTGATATCAGGATGTATTTCTTGACCTACACAGACTTAGCCCAGAACTGACAGCAAAAAAATTAATTCAAAACTAAAGTTTTAGATTATGATCTATTATTTTTGTTTCAGACAGGAAAAAAGATTCTCCTCTGATTTTAAATGAATTTATTTGTGATGCCATGTGATAGCAATGATATCCTGTCTCATACACACAAATAGTTCCATATGTAAGAAGGGAAGATACAAGTATTGGCACTAAATACCTCAGCATTTTTCACTTAGAGGTCATTTGAAAGAATCTTGGAGCTGCAATCCTTGAAGTCTGACTGTCTTCACTTTGCATGCAGATAATTTACTGGCACTGATGCTAGATGTACAATAGATTGAGGAATGTGTTACACATAGCTTTCCTAAATATTTATTTGTTGACATGTGCTACTAGGTCAGAGAGGCAGCCATGGGGTGATCTGTTGCAGATCTCACTGAAGTTCAATAGAGCTGGAGCACAGATGCTCTCAGGCAGAAAATGGAACTAGCTCATGGCAGTCAGTATTTGCTCTCAGTGCTCTCAGTACTGGTTGCAGGGACCAGAAATGTTGTCTGTGCAGCATCGATGAGACTGTGGGGAGACCTCATTGCGGTTACAGCTTCCTCATGAGGGGAAGCAGAGGGGCAGGCACTGAGCTCTTCTCTGAGTGCCCAGTGACAGGACCTGAAGGAATGCCCTCAAGTTGTCAGAGGAAGTTTATGTTGGTTATTTGGAAAATGTTCTCAACCCAAAGGGCTCCAGTTGAGCACTGGAACAGGCTCCCCAGCACAGTGGTCACAGCACCAATGAGAGCATTGTCTACATCTAAAGACTTGAGCTCTGTCAAGTCTTTAGATGTAGACAACGCTCTCAGCAACACTTGGAGTTGCTGTCATACCCTGTGCAGGAGGCAGTCGGTGCTCCTGTGCAGGGCCAGGAGCTGCACTCAGTGATTGTTGTAGGTCCCTTCCAACTCAGCGTATTCTGTAATTCTGTGAAAAAGAACCAACTAATAATATTGCATTCCCTACACCTTAAAGCTCTTTTCTGTGGCTAAACCTGCCCAGACAGAGGAAAAGTAATACATTGAGGCTCTTTTTCTGAATTAAATCAATATTTATTGAGACAATAAAGAGCTAAAGTGTTGATGTTGTTGTTGTTATCATTACTACTACAACTACTACTACTACTACTTCTACTAATACTACTGTCATTACTTTTATTGTTATTTTAGCGCCAGCACAATGCTTGTATTCACAGCGCCTCCAGAAGAAAAAGAGCAAAGAATAAGCCAACATCCACAGCACTGTCCTGCAGCATTAGGCAGCATGATCAGCACTGTATAAATCTTGCCTTCTCCACCCTACATCCCCCAGTCCTATATCCCACTTACCTTCGCAGCTACACCTCAGTTTCATACCAGCGATGCTGCTGGTACTTTGCAAAACAGTGCTCTCTTTATTTCAGATGCCAAGAAATAAAAGTGAAAAAAGCACACAATAATAGTCCTGTGGGCAATAACTGTGTGGTGCAAGAGGACACAGGGGAGAAAAGTGGTGCAGCACAAACATGGCTGGCTGGGCACCTGGTTTAGAGCACCTCCGAGCTCTGCCTTACTCACAAGCACAGGCACAGGCTCACCAAAGCGGGCTAGATAGGTCACTCACACCAACTCCAGGCAAGTGTTGGGGAAGTTATTCATGGATGACAAAGGATATCAGGCACAGACTGGGAAGGCTTACAATGATGGTCTCAGTGACAAAGATGATACAATGTGACAGTGATAGAAAAAGAAATTATATGCCAGTATCTCCAGTATTTTCTTTACATTTAATCTATTGTTGTTAACAAAAAGTGAAAATGAGACAAGTGGCTGATTGGCAACTATAATTTTTTTAGTTATTTGTCTGTTTACTCTGCTGCTTTCCAGCTATGTCAAACAGATAGTATAGACCAGTCAGTGCAAAAGTCACAGACATTTTGTTTTTCTTATCCCTGACATGCTGTGTCTTTATCAGTAGAACTATTTAGATAGTGAACCCATATAAAATGTAACCTTAGCTAAAATATGTCCTCTGTTTTATGTCAAAGTTGGCTGATTTAATGTTTTTGATCTCTCAGCTAGGACATTAAGGCCAGCAGTTTTAATAACTCTCACTAGGCAGAATAAAGTCTGTATCTGAAAAAGCAGGCATGATATCATTGATTTGTTTCTAAACAAACAGGGAGTTATAACAGCTCTTTAATCTGAGGATGATAGATCCTGAGATGGAATGAAGCACCTAAGTGCCAGCCAAGTTCAGTGAAAAGTGAATAGAGTGTATGTCATAATTTATTGTGACGTTATTTTGTGATCTACAAGAAGGCATTCATTGTGTTGGAAATTCTTGAGAGAGACAGCTATTTGTTATCAATTGGTGCATATGCTTTATGTTCTTCCCTTTTGAAAGACTGACTCTTTTTTTTCTGTCTATAAGGGTTTTTTTTTATCTACTCAGTTATTTCATTATCCTTCCAGAAACTTCAGCAAATGGGCAAATCACTAGAGTACTTTAGGTTACTAACTGGAGCACATATACCATCAGCCTGTATTTATGAATGCAAATGTGCAAGCTGTAATGCCTTAATCAGTGAATTCAGAATTTACTGTGGTTGAGAAGACTATCTTAAGATGAAGACTGAAAAATGCAGTTTTACAGACTTGGGGGGCATTTCAGGATTTGCCCAACCATGATTAGATAAACTAAATATTCTCTTTCATGGTGACATTCATGGAATTCTTTGAAGACAGCAAATGAGCAACAACTCATGATAATCAAAAGAGAATTAGAGAAAGCTATGTCAGCAAAATACAATAAACATATTGTTTAAAAGTTGAGGAATTACATATATGTAATTCCAATGCTTTGTTACCAACATTACAATAAGATGAAAAAACATTGCAATAGAATCACTCATAAAAAAATTGCAATAGAACCACTCATAAAGAAATTTTTAAAAACCAAACCAGCAAGAAGTCTTATACCAAAGGAGAATGAAAAGGTTTGGTGTTTTGGTACTGTGTTAGACCAAAGGCATGTTCACACCAGGTGATGTGTCAATGGTGAAATTAGGCATGACATCTAGATCAGAGTGCTTTTCGACATTCTGCAAGCAGCATGCTTCATATCTCAGTTGCAACAACAAGACACAGTAGACACTTTAAAACAAAATAAAAGCAGATTTCAAGGGACATAATAATGAGACATTCCAATTTATTAAAGCCTTGGCAAAAAAAAAAAAAAAGGACACAAAGAACTGCAGTCACCTTCAGACCCAGAATATCTAATGAACTAAGGGCATAATTTCAATTTAGCCTTATTGACCTTTCAGAGCTGATGACTGCAGCTTCATTTTTGCAAATTTCTACATCTTTACTTTCTGAAAAGCAAAACAACTGATGACATTGTTTTAGATCAAGCTGGTATGCTTTATTTTGTAAGTGCTCCAAACTGGAAGACAGTTAATTTATCAATCCAGTGAGTACTGAAAATTTATTGAGTGAACTTATAGATATTGCTTGTTCCATCACCCCTCCCCCTAAAATCAGGAAATGACAGAAAGCACAACTAATGATGTACAGATCATGGAGGGAAAACAGCAGTACAAGCATTATATGGATACACTGAAGTTGTCAGTGGTATCTAGCAAAATCCCGCTGAATAAAAGCTTTGATAAAATAGGCTGCTAGCATAACACACAGAAGAATTCAGAAATATTTTCTGCATGTTGATAAGGGTACATCACAATGAGCTTACCAACAGACATATAAGTAATGCAGAAGTAAGCAAATTGGTTTTGGCATGCCCTCAGCTGGAAAAAAAAGTGTATTAAAGGAGAATTGAGACATCTGAAGTCATTGTTGGGTGAAAAACATAATACTGTAATTTAAAACACAATACTTGTTATAAATGCTAAAACATGTGCCAAAAATGTGATAAAATTAAACAACTGAGCAAATTTAAAAAGAACTTCCCATATATCTACTGGCATAAGCCAAGTTTAGCTTCTGCATGACAACATTGTGGACATTGTCTTCAGATACTGAGATACTTGAACTTAGTGAAATCATGACAAAAGAAAAAGGTGAAGTATATATAGTACTGTGAAAAGAAATACCTCCTGAGAGATAGGGTTATCTCGGCTTGGATTGCAAGCTAAATGTAAGGTAAATTTTATCAAGCTGTTCAGAAATTAAAAAATATTTTCGAGGAACTGCTTGCATTTCACATGTGACTTCAGTGATTATAGAGAGCCTGTCTTCAAGAGTTGCTCTCTCCATTAACGTTAATCTTGCTCAACTGATTCAACCTGATTGAAAGGCAAACCTGTATTTTCCACCAGCATGGATTTTTTTTTTTTCACAGATACTGGAATAGCACATGAGTGAAACCTGTCTAAGATAAAGTCTGCATAAATGGAAGATATTATTTTGTTTTAGTGGCTCTGGGTAATGTTCCTATAAATTGACAGCAGCTTTGAAAACATTAAAAAATCTGACATCACACCAGTGTCATTTCTTAACAATGGGAATTTCCATAGAAGTTCATAGGAACCATATCATAGTGCAAGAGTTTGTGAAGACACCAGTTCCATGACCCAGGGGTTCTGGAGGACCATTGAGTACTTTTTTAGTGTTCTGTAGACTATTCAGAACAGCCTGATTTAATTTCAATTTGAAATCTCGCAAAAGAAGTACATGAAGCATGTTGCTCCAAGTGTAATTCTATTTCTTGTATTTCTCATGTGTCCTACATATTAAGAATGCCATTCATCTGACATGCTTTTCACATTTGCTCCAGGATGAGATTAGTTATGTGCTGGCAGCATGTGTTTTTCTCTTGGCACTAAGGGACTCCTGAGTGACTAGCTCAGAACCTGGTATCTTCAGTGCAAAGAAATATCAACAGCATAGTTTAGTGCAATAGATGGCATCTATGTAATTCTAAGTACAATATGCTTTATTTACAAGTACACATTTATTCTGAAAGAAAGGGATTACCAACTATGTAATGCAATCTCTTCCTTCTAGGATCTCAGTCCAAAACCAATGCCTGTTTACTGGAGGAAAACTCTACCTTCGGAATTTACCCTGGTCAGCAAAGATAACAAAAATCTACCAAACTTATCCAGTTATCTTTTGCAGGAAAGTAAATAGATTCTATTGCAGCAGTAGCTGGATGGTTTCTTGCATCACAATAAATTTTAGGAGTGTTATTTTCCCTGACAAAAACTTCAGAGACACAGTGAACTAGCTGAGCTCTATATTTGTTTGTCTGCACAGTGTTAAGCACCATCAGCATTCATTATGCAGTAACCTTTACTAAATCAAACATCTCTGACTTAAAATAGCATGTTACAGTCATTTTTTAGGTATATATGATAGGAAATTTGAAATAATGCAACCTGACAATCTGTTCATTACTTTTCTGTACATATACGGTCATACTGGGTATCGTTTAACAGTCTGGTCTGTTTAGAATATTTTATCTAGAGCTATAATATATGGAGGGAAAATATTTTTCCCCAGAATGGATTTGTAAAAATGATCAAAAATAACAAGCTCCATGGACTAAAGAGGCTTACCCTCAGCAGACCTTGAAACTTGTTATTTTAATGTTTCTTGATACTACAGTTTTACGCTGACTATGTAAAATATGCTACAATTTCACACACCATCTCATATACTGGGAATCTTAAAACCAGACAATGAATGCTTTTTGATGAAACTGAGGTTTTCATGCCAAATTTCTTCTAAACACATATCTTAATTTATTGATTAAAACTTGTTTGAACTGTCTCCAGCAAGTAGATACTTGGATCAGCTAGCAAGGAATCAGACAACGTATTAAAAATTTAGCAGATGCCCTCCAAGCATGTCACACTCTCCTGACCCCTCGCCCACTATTTTTTTTTTCTCATTCTACTTAGTAATGTGGATTTGTTACCAGGATTGCTCCCCTTTTGCTGGTAGCACAGGAAACAATCAGAACTGCCTGCAGAGAGCATGCTCCTTTTCAGACTGCTTTAGGTCCACAGATTAAGGATATATTTCACTCATAAACTCCTGTATGCCAAACACGGGGTGCCTAGGGGTTAGCCCAATTTTTCTTTTTGGGTAAAATGGTGTCAATGATGCTATTCTGGCTTTCAGCATCTGAGGACCTGCCCTGCTCTGCTGCCGCTGTTTGATCAGGAGGAATGATAAACGTATATCCCCTTGAAATAAAATCAATCTGGTGATCAACCAGGTCTGTCAGAAGAACCAGAGTGACATTTTGCCATTTACTAGTTCCAGACACGGATCTATATTTGCCCTATGGGAGCTACTATTGTGAGAGCATGATTCAATAGAACACTTTAATTACAACACAAGCCCAGTCCACTAAGCTGATCTTCCCTTCTGTGACTGCCTCAGAGAGAAGCTGATCTATGACTCCAGTCTCCCTCTGTGAGACACAGTAGTATTAGGCATGCCCTCAGCAGTTATTGGAAAATACTCACTCATCCAGGGAGAGCCTTCAAGTAGGTTTCGTATGTTTTAAGAGAGTGCTTTACAGATAAGGTATTTTAATTAACATAAATAAGGGGTTGTTTCCTAATACAGTTTTGGCAGTCTTTCAGGAATGGCGGTTTGCAATGTCTTCAATCTGAAGTCATGGAGGGAGAAGGTAAAACTTCCTTGAAAAGTCTTTCCATTTGGGAAGAGCCACAGTAGCCAGATAAAGTATATTGCTGAGATGTGAGTGTTCAGCTTTCCTAGATGAACACACAAGAGAGATGACCCAGGGGACAGAGCTACTGTTGCCTGTGGCTCACTGTGCTGAAATTGATGTGTGAGTGAAGCACCACGCAAATACTATCTCCTTGCATCATCTTGTACTGGACAGTCTTCCTCCCTTCTCCCTTCTCTCCCTCCCTCATTCCTTCGCTTGCCTCTCCATGTTCCACTGAGAGAACTGCAAAAAGGTACACATAGAAGCTGTGGCAGAGATAACAAGAAGTGAAGGAGTCATAGCAGGTGTTGAGCATTACAGTACCATCTGGGGCTGTCTAATACCAGCTAAAACAGTCTCCTCCACAACCACTCAAAAGGGTGGGATGCCACAGTTACTCGAGGTCAAGCAGGCAGAAAGAAAGGGAAGCAGAAACTCTGGCTCAAGCTTGAAGATGTTTACAGAAGCCAGCAAGATTGACCTATGCTATTAATTACTAGGCAGTATTCATACAAGTTCCAGCTCACATTCTTTCTCTAATTACTTTCACTGGTGTATCTTGAAAGTATTGGACATCTTGAAATCGCCCTTGACTCTGGCTGTGTGAGCCAGATTCCAGAAATGCAGTGTAAACCACATTAGCAAACACAGGAAAAGTATAGACCCTCCCTATGAAGATTAAATTAAGCTGAAATATTTCTCATCCTCCTCAGACAAAAACAGAACAGACTTGAGGCCACCAGAATACACTGAAACTCAAGCACGTCTCAAAGCCTGGCACATGAGCCTCAGCAGGTTATTATCAACATTTGAAAGGTGAACCAATATAACTCAGTCCAGGCTTCACATCTGCTGTTTTGTTTATCAAGTGTCCCCCCAAGTCTGGCAATATTTAGTTATCTGTATTCTCTATCAGCTACAGCTAATGGGGGAACTTAGTGATTCTCTGCTCCAAAACATGGTCACTGCTAAATGTTTCTGCAGTAATGATCAGCAGAAATGCACACATTTTGCGTCTGCCTATACTGCGACGATCAACTAGGAAAACACTTGTAAATTCCTTTAATAGAAGAATGCATTTGACTCTGGATCTACTCTTTTATTGGGAAATTAGCATGCAATTTTTAATTATAATTCATAACATTTAAGGTATCTCACATGCTCAAACTAAAATATGGTGAAGATCTACAAAATCCGACTTTAGATAACTGGAAGACGATGAAGCTCTCTCTTTTCTGCTCTAGTTTTTTTAGTTGTTTTTTTTTTTTTTTAATAACTTATTTGTATAGTTCTTGTTAGGTAAGATTTCATTAGATGCTCTAGAGAAATGCTAGCAAGCTATTTTGCACTTGTAGTTCACAAACTTGATTTAAAAAGTGTTATGATTCCAAATGAACTATCCAGATGAAGAATGGCTATTCTGATTCAGAAAGCAACCTGTGATTTTATGCTATTGCATTGTACAGCAGAGGATTTATGCAGAACTGATGGTGCATGCTATGATCCACTGGGGATGCCATGCCTGGCAACACTGCTGGTCATTCATACTGTCTCCTCAAACGTTCAGACCAACACACAAAACAAGCAAACCAAAAAAACCCCAGAGGGCCATAAATGAGATTTTAGAATGTAAATTCTATAACTGCCTTTTAAATATATGTACAGCTCATAATGCTACCACTAGGAGAGAGAGATCTTGAAATTCAATTGGCCAGAATTGCATTTAAGTTTCCCAGATTTCTATTTCATATCAGGTAGATGATTCTGAAGAGCTGAAGCCAACAAACTGAATCATGGAATGATTAAAGTTGGAAATGTCCCCTGAGATTTCAGAGTCCAGTTGTTAATCCAGCACCACCATATCTCCAGGTGTCACATCCACACACCTCTTGAACACTTCAGATTGGTGAGTCCACCACTTCCCTTGGCAGCCTGCTGCAGTGCAAGAGGCATTGGCAAGGACTTGGGTGCACTTTGAGCTTACCCAGCTGGCTGAACACAGACTGAATACTTTGCAAGTTCCACCTTATCACTGTGTCATCTTGTTCTACTGTAAATACATGGACTTCATGATCTTGCTGAGGTTATGTTTAATCATCATTTCTTCTTTGTCATTCTTCAAATAACAGAATCAATTAGTTAGGTAAGACAAATATTCTTTAATTATATTCTCCTCATACATGCTGATTTTTATTTTAAAAAAGGATCAGTGTGAAGGAAGTTGAGGCAGTTACCTGCAATATGTATATATACATATACATTTTGTGCTTGTTATTGCCACATTTGTAATGCTGAGAGGAAAACAATGCTGTAATATTATGATCACAAAAGCTATAAGGCTCTTATATATTTTCATGTATGTTGCATATTCAAGGCCAGCAGCTACCAGTATGATCACAACCACCTCAAAGGAGTTAGAGGCCATATCTTCCACTCTGAGCTCTTGGTTGAGTCTTATGATGCTAGGAAAAAAGTGAATGTGCTGTCTTGTAATGAGGAAAGGATAAAACCCAAGAGCTATGATTTTTTTTCCTATATATTTCAAAACCACACCATGCTTTGTAAAATCTACATGTAAGTTTGTTCAGAGGTTTTGGATTCAGTTACTGGTATCACAAAGCCAATATGCTATTATTTCTAAACATTAGGATTTTTTTTACTGTAATACATAGGAATCAACTGCAGATGGAGCCCTGGAAGGAAATCTTCTGCATAGATGTGCCCTCCTAGGCAGCTCCTGCTTTTTTAAGCAGTCTGTTGATGCAACACAGTAACATCTCAGCTCGTTTTGCATTATCTGTTAGAGTTTGGAAAAGGTTAGTCTTGACATATACTTCTTTAAACTAAATCCAAATGTCAGTGCTAAGCTTATAACTACTGGCCTCTCTTCAGAAAAGCATGCTTTATCACAGATTATAGGCATATAAATGATGGAAAAGACCTCTGATATCATCTTGTCTCTCCCCCTGAGCATGGGGTTTTTCTCCCCAATATATGTCAGGCAGCTTTGTTCTTTCTGGTCTTAATGAATCTCAGGCTTTCATCCGACTCTTTTACAGTCTAATTTATCTTACTATCATGACATCTATCCAGATGTTCAGCCTACATTTTGCTAGGCTGTGTTTCATCCAACACTTTTGAATTGTTGTCATTCATTCTAAGCAAATAATTGGGATTTGTGTTCTGTTCTCTTTGAAAGTGGAAAGAATCTGGACTTAAGTAGAAAATGTAAGAGGGTCTCAAGTGCATACAAACAGTAAAGGTGCTCACCATAATACAAAACATCTTCACCTCAGAACTATTCAGAGAAAGAAATAAGTTAGCTCTTTTCTAATAGTTTTTTTCCAAAATTAGCTTTCTCATCACAATTTTCTGGTTTGGTTTGGTTTGGTTTGGTTTGAACTGCAGTCTGCACACATCTTCTGTTCAAATACAATAGGTACATTTGAATAGTAGTTGAATAGACACAGTTACTTCTACTTCTACAAATGTGTGTCTATTGTGGAGTTTTCCTAATAAGGTCTTTTTTAATTGGCTGTTTTAAAAGTACATCCGTGCTAACGCTCATGTTTGCACTGTCATATACTCTCCAGCGTCCTAACACTGATCTTGGTTTTACAGTCACTTTTCCTCCAAAGCATTCTGCTTCATACATCCACATGCCCTTCAGAAAAATCTAGCAGGCACCCACCCTAATTAACAAGAAATGTTATCCAACTAATCTCCTTACAGAGCATAATCCTGATTAAAATGTCCAGGTGACCAGTATTTAATGGGATGAGTAAAAACATGGATCTAAAGAAAATCCATAGTTTTAATTGGTTTCAATAAAATACTGGGTTCTTCTGAAGGCTGTTTACAAATAGTATTAACTAAAAAGGGTTCACAATAGTTTTCAGTCAACAGCACTTTCAGTACCTTTTCAAATAAGCAACAGACATATACATTAGGCTGGTCACTATATAGGTGTGTGTAAATGTGTATGGGAATGCTGTTTACAGATATTTGTACATACAGATGTGTGGACTGGCTGTTGTGCTGTTGTTCTTAGCACCCAAAAGAGGGATGTGCAGCAGGAACACCAAATTAGTTGCATCTTTTGTACAAAGAGAAGCACCAACACCTGAGGAGTGCTGTGCCACATGAAACAACAGCTATACCTATCGCTACCTACACCTATTACTCCTCTTGTCACTCTGCCTTTCCTTGGTTTGGCATTGTGCACACTTTCTACTACAAAGTGTGTGGCCCAGTCACTCCCGGAGTGGTATTTGCTCCAGCTCTGATGACAGCTCTTTGAAATACAGTCCTCCCTGCTCAAAGTAAAATGTTGCAGCAGATTGCAATAGAATTGGCCTTACTCTAAGCTAGAGTTTGCCAGTGTTTGCTAAGCAATTTAAAGCATGCTAAGCTTTCTAGCCTCTTTACAGCCTAAGTAAGAACTTTATTGTCTCCCCTCTCTTGAGCACCCTTCTACCAGAAGAAAAGCAAACCTAAGATACTTTACAGCCTTTCTGGCAGGTATTTTAGTAGTATTTTGTACTATAACCTCTGCCTGCTATATTTAATTTGCTTTAGTAATTACAGGTCTAAATTCATCACTGGCAAAAATCCATAGATTCAGCAGAAGAACCCCTATAGCAACCTCTCCCCAAATTTTAAGTGTCTGCTGTACAAACTCAGGCTCAGCTCTACATTGACCATGAGGTCCTTAGAAAATGCTCATAGAAATGTGTCCATCCCATTAGCTCTGCTATGTAGATATTTATTCCAGGAAAGTTTTTCATTATTTCATTCAGTTGATTTCACAGTGCTCAGTTGCAATAATCTGACAGAGAAAATGCATTTGTTTCCACTGGAAGAAATCACTACTTTTCTTTCTTCACTGTGGCAGATATTCACCAAACTCAAAACACCTGCACTAGCTACTGGCTTCAGTAACATTATATGGAAGGAACCAGAGACAGAACCTCAGAGGAATGTAGGTCCCTGAGCACCACTGATGGAGTTCCTACACTTGAAAGCACCTCCTTCTCATAGCTGCTGGAGAAGACACTATGGTAGATTCCTTTTTGTCCCATAAATATTGGAAATTCTTTAGTATCTTTGAAGAAAAATGTCCCCAGTGCCTCTGTCATCACGCAGCCCTATTGCAGAGTTTTGATGAAATTATTTCATGTGGCCCCACCTGGGCTGAGTTTTAAATTTGCCATGAATTATGCAGAGATCAGTACAGCCACGAAGTGGATTGAGGAGGCTGCACAGCTGCTCTCCTTGCATGTGACATGAAGCATGTGCCACTTAGGAGAAACAGGGACAGTCTCCTGCCCCCCTCCCCACCATCCACCAGCAAATCCTCTCCTGATTAAGCAAGTTCACTTAAAGGTTGTCTGTTATCTGGCTTTATTTCATACAGATTTCCCCTTTTTTTCTGCGTCTGAGCCCTCTGCAATGTCTTTTTGGTGAACTTTTATAATCTGTCTTGGCTTCCCATTAAAGATTGGTTAAGGCCCTACAGTGAGTTTGTGTGAAAATACAATGTGTTTTTCTGTGTCTGCATGTGTGTCAGTTTGCAAATCTCAGTAGGCAAATGACTGTAAACTATTTATTGTTCATCTTGTTTGAATGATCATCTACAGGCATTATGTGTAATAAAATTTACATACTAAAATGCTTTCTGGAGATTGTAAAGCTCCAGCCTTGCTTGCATAAACTTAAATCCCTGCACAGTCAGAATTGCCTGAAAAGATTTATGGATACTTATCTCTTCTGGGTGGAAAAGAAACCAGAAAAAAAAATCTCAAAAAGGACATAAAAATGGATATATTATTATAACAACAGAATAATACACACCAGATAAAATTTCTTACTCATCCATAGAGACTCATGACATTTTCATGGTTTGCAGACACAACAATTTCATAATCATGCAGCTGCCAAGACAGTTGTGGATTATAACCAACCCCACAACTCATAGTAAACCAGCTGAGAAATAGAAAAAATAATTTGTGAAGGATTTCTTTAGTGTTAAGCCAACTTGAATGTTAGCACAAACAAATCAAGCATGCTTTTTCACACACTTAAAAATATCTTGGTTGATTCCATAACACTCACTTTTTCTAAAAATGAAAGTGCTTGTTATACTTACTTCTATGCAAGCCTATCTGCCCCTGGTAATGTTACAATGAATAGTTTAGGACTTAGAGACTGCCAAAGTGACTCCAGTTACTTTAGAAAAGAAAGAAGCTATATAATAGATGAAAGTGCTATAACTTAAAATAATTCAAGTACAGAAACATGCTCAAGGAACTTCCAAATACTTCTGTCTTCAATCTGCCACACAGCAAATCACAAAACCACTTTTAGAATTTTGAGTGTTTTTCTCAAGGTTGTTCAAGTTGCTTTGCAAAGTGCCCAGAAGGGCTGCAGGGATGGGCCTGCAGGCTGTTCATTTTAAAGGCTGAGGTTAGTGAAAAGTGCCATCACCACCACTGAGCACCTCCCACTACACCTGCCTTCCTGCTGCTGGGAGGCTGGCAGGGTGAGGCCTGGCTGCACCTGGCAGCTGCTCCCCGCAGCAAGGGCAGAGCGCGGTCCAGAGACCCTGGACAGGATGGGAACATCCTCCTGCCCCATATCCCACCCACCAGCCAGCAGGAAGCACAGCCAGCAGTCACAGGAGTGAGAGAGAGCCCAAATCAAAGAGCACACAGTCTGATAGGAAAAAGAGAGTTAATAATGGCATGGGCAGTACTTGCTTTCCTGTATATTCTCTCTTGCTGTCCTGAGCTTGCTGTAGTCATCTTGTCTGGGTAAGGAGCTTGGGCAGGCATACAAACACAGGTGATTCCATAGCTCCTTCGTACAAAAATCACACTTCAGCACAACCCCAGGCTGACACTCAGGATGAGGGTAGGCCCAGAGGCATGGAAATTTGCAGGGAGCTGGTGGGAGCTTGCTGGGAGCCCTGGCCAGCTGAGGAGCCGTGCTGGCCGAAAGGTGCTGCACAGAAATGCAACTGCTGCAGGCACAGACCCCCCCGACACCAGACAGCTGCTGTGGCCACCATGTACCCCAGCCAAGCTGGATATGCAATGTCCCTGCCACTGCTGACAGCTTCTGCCATGAAAGCTGTCTTGTCAACCAGCTGAGACAAAGCAACATCATTTTCCCTCAAGCTATGTCTCCAAAGAAGCTGCGCATGTTTCCTTAGCCTGCCGAACCAGACTGAAAAACATCTCCCTCTTTCTGAAAAACAACTGAAGTGGAGCGATTTTGCCAGGAAAGCCTGTACTTGTCTAACCACTAGTGTCACAGAAAGCCTGGCATGCATCACAGCACTGTGCTGCACCCCAGGCCATGTGGGACAGAGTCCTGCACAGGTGCTGCATCCCTTTCAGCTGCAGCACCTCCTCTTGTCCACTCTCATGCTCCTGTTCCTGCATCACATCTATGTGTGTCATCCATTCATTACTTCTAACCAATGTATATCAAGGTTTTTGTTACATTTGTAGCAAAAAAGTTCCTCTTTGCAATTATTTTTTTCCATTCATATATGTTGTATATATGGACAGACACACCAAGCTGAGAAATGTGAGATTGCATGATTACAATGCTAGGCTTGAGCTAAAAAATCTGGCTTATCTTTGTGTGGGAGCACAAATAAGGGAGTTTGTGTCTGTCCATCATATGCAGAATAAACACTCACAAAGTATTCAAGGGGTCCCAAAGAGCTTTCAGTTTCTTTTGCCAGGCCATATTTTGACCCACTTAGATGGTTGTGCAATCTCTGAAAAGGTCCCCATAGTTCAAAATTATTTTATATAAAAGCCACTTGTCAGCAGCAAAATATATTTTCTAAATTTCTGTTACACACTCATTCTAGATAGCACAGTGAGAAATGAGCACACTTTACAACAGCCCTCCTTCAAACACCCACTGAAATATTTAAAAGTACATCAGTTCTGTATACGAACCTTTTTCTAATAATAACCAATGAATATTATTACAGTATTATTATTTCCAGTAAACTGGAACAGCAAAGCCTGTGCAAGCAGACTGCAGCAAAAGAGAGCAGTCTCCCAATTTAGTATTTAACTATTTCAGTAAGGCCACCTTGCTCCCAAAGCCAGGATATCAAGTGACTGAGCACTGGCCCATCATGGCCATTTGGAAGCCCTTTGCTAGTCCCAGAACTGCTAGCCAGGTGTGCAACCCTGCTATGGCCTTCCATATATATTGTACTTGACCTTGGCCACTTTTCCTAACCTTTGTATGTTCTTCTCTAGGTAGACTGGAAAACCTTGGGAGCTCAAGACTTTCAGGCTGGGTTTCAGTCCTGTAGGACACCATGGGAGCACAAGGCCTGCTTGGCCCTCCCAGTGCCACCATAATTTCACCATAACTACAAAAGTAATTGTACAGGTGAAGGGGATGTCCATAAAGAGGTCTGTAAGTCTGAGAACTATCACAGCTGCATCAAAGCAATAATTAATTCTGCTACAATCTAGAGTCCAGATGAGTTGCAAATCTGATGCCCCTTGGGATGTGGTCATAGTGTGAGTCTTCTAAAGGATCAGGTTGTTTAGCCCAGTGTTTTTGGACTTCTCCTGAACCTGCCTTTGCCTACTGAGCTGCTTAACTTCAACTTCTGACAGTGAGTGCACTACATATAGTGAGATACCAGTTAAATGTTTGCATTTTTGTTTGAGTTTCATTGGGACATGTTTAAGTTGCCACTTCTGGGCAAGTACAACAATGCCAAACCACAGACTTGCATGCTCCATTACTGCTAATGCACTTGTCACCTTACAAACCTGAAGTAAATCTCATAATCCTGGGTAAGATATCGACAGGAGCCCCAGGTATGCCGGGAATGCAGGACTAAATCCTTTGTGTCATAATTTACAGTTTCTATGTTACAGACACCTTTTTTTCTGTTTGTTTCTCATATCTGGGTCTCTGGCATACTTTGGCAGTGAAATGTAAAATATAGCAAATCAAATGGACATGTACCTTTAACTATCCCAAACACAAGGAAGTAAAAATATGTTAAGCTTTTCTTGTATTTTACTAGTGCATATCTACTACCACAAATGTTTTCAGCAAGGCTCTCAAAGCTTACCATTCATAGATGATTAGTCATGCTCTATACTGTTCTTTGATATCTGGAATGGGACTTCATTAATTTGCAGGCATTCTTAATGCACTGCATAAGGTCAGAGATTACTGGTTTCCCACAAATGAACTTTTCTTCCTCCATTTAGAAGGATTTAATGGAAAGTAATATAAATGTTTCTGCTTAAGAACTGCTCCTGCTGGTTCATGGAGCCAAGTGCTGATCCCACACCACCACCTTCTGGAACTCTGCAGAATCAGAGGACGCCCTTGGAGACTCCTCTCTGCAGGCGTCTGAAAAGGACTGGAGACCAGGGGAGTGGTCAGAGGAAACATCATTCACTGCACACTTGTCCTGCAGATTGCCAGACAACTGCTGGTGAATGCCATTCAAACACTCGTTACTTGGCTAGGAGAACCTTTGATCTAACCTGGAACAGACACTTTTTTTTCACCTTATGTTAGCTTGTAGAATAAACAATAACAGAATTTCTTAAAAAAAAATATAAAAGTGAAGATTTGCACAGAAATTTCTCTTTATCAGTGTAACACCACGAAAGCGTCATGCCCCATCTCCAGCTCCCTGGTGTCACAGACAGGACAGACAGAGACCTGTGTACCCAGGACAGACACACTGGACACGCTATGACTCCCCTGACTGAGCAGGTCTCCACACCCACCCCATCTGCTCCTCCAGAAGCATACCTGGCTCAAGCACTCTGACAGGCTCATCAAACCAGCCTTACACCATGCCAGAGGCACTGAAAGCAGCTTTACACCTGGAATATGATGAGGAAGTTTTTGGAGGGTAAAAGGGAAAGCTAGAAGATGGTTAGGGTGAGAAGCTCAGTGAGAGACTCCTCACTCCTTCTGAAGAGGGCACAACAATCAGTCTTAGAAAAAAGATTTAATTTGGATTACTTAATTGTAATCAGGTTATCCTTTGGTTAAACAATACCCATAAACCAGTAACTGTTTAACAGTCCATAGAGAGGACTTTCAAGAGTATTGGCTCATTAATAAATTTGTTTCACAGGGTGCTCCTGATATCCCAATAAGTCACACCACAAGAGATGCCCTGATCCCATCAAAGTCAAAGGGCAAAAAGTCACATTGACTAAGCAGAGGATGTACTTGGCCTTAAAAAATAGGGAGAAAAGTAGAGTAGGTCCTCACTCTGTGAGCACCTCTAAGATACAGGCGTGACTTTATTCTCCTTTCTCTAGTTATTGTTCATCTGTCAACATTTCAAGGGAGGTTTTGTTCGCTTAGAGCATCCTAGACCAGTTCCCACCAGCAAACACAGCTGACTCCCTCTGCCTGTTGAGTGCTCTGACTTCACACATCTGAGCTTGGTGCTAATCTTCCAGACACAAGCAGATGGGGCTCAAAATTGTATGAGGAGTTAGTAATGTACTTTAAATAGTACATAGCATTGTATTTTAAAAGCTTAACAACCAAATTATTACTAGTATATATAAACTGGAAATGAAGATTGATGGTATCCCTCTGTCAATTTTGGCTTCTGTTCCCTGGATTCCATGCTTACCATGCAATACTGAGGGTGTGAACATTCAGGCTTGTGACACACCCGTGAAGAAAGCAGGGAAGCAAAATTTACTGCCGGAGCTGCTGCCTCTGCAGTGCTGGCTGCTGGCAGAGCGCCTTACAGACGGGGGCACTGCTGCTCCAGGCGCTCTGCAAGGCGAGAGGCTCATCCTTCCTCCAAAGCCTTGGCTGTGCCATTTCGTCAAATGGATGCAAAACCCTTGCTCACTTGCCAGTGTCCTCCGCAGGGGCAAGAGAAGAGATAATCTCCAAGCTGAGTCTCTGCTCGTGATGGCAATGTGGCACAGAGCAGGAGCTGGCAGCTGTGAGCACCCATAAGCTCTCAGCCTCTGCACTGTCACTTTTCAGCCCTGCTCTGCACACCAGTAAATAACATTTACACGGCATTTTAATATATATTTTGACCACTGTGGTTTCACCACAGCTTTTGCATTCACCTAATGAACAACAATTAGAAGGAGGAGAATCAGTTAATTCTAGCCTACATACAGCAAAGTGCTGATGCAAATGTGGGCAAACAAACATGCAAAAAGAATGCCCGTGTTTCTGATACTCCCTCTTCATCAGTTTTCTGGACCACTAAAAACTTTCGAAAAAGCTGAACTACTTCTGACAGAATAAAAAGTCAGAAATACTTTGCTTAAATTAAAGAATAGTGTAAATTAACAATATCAAAGGTACAATCTTTATCTGCTGCCTATGCTAGCTTCTAAGACTTTTGTGACTTTGTTATCCCTAGCCAGAGCTGCTTTCATAGGCACTGCACACAGAAGACCATAAGGAATTTTGAGACATTTATTTCTTCTAAAGAAGCAATACGGAAAGTCAATGACTCAAGCCTCCCAAACCTCAGGTTTTTTTGGCAGCATCTAAGCTAAGATATATCTATACCGTAGTTGAGGAACAGAACTGTGTTCACCTGGTGGTCAGATCTACATGGCGAAAGGTGTTTTGCTGAAGCACTGGCCTCACTTCCCTTCTGATGGATGTAGAGGGGAGAAGATGCCCCCTACACACAAGACACTATGGTTTTCAGTGCATGACACCATGGCAGCTGTGGACACCAGTTTCAGAGGAGATGCCAGGCTTTCATGTAGCTGTGAAGGCAAGCTAAGCCCCAGGCAAATGTGCACAGAGCTATAGGGAATATTGTGCCACACATGGGACACAGAAGGAATCAGCAGACAAGTGTTTCTCCCCTAGACTGCCTGGCTGCATACCTGAGTGTCCCTCATTCCCAGGCTAATGTATGCAAGAGTGAGACTGAACCAGTAATCCCCAAAGCCACAGCCTTCATCTCAGGAGCAGAACGAAGGGGCAGGGACACAGCAACAGCAAATGGGCAGGTGAAACTATGAGTACATCATTGACTGAACTGGGTGGAGGAGGGTGGGGGATCCAGCAGCTGTGCCCAGGGTCAGAAATCCTGTGTACACAGAGGACAAAGGGCCTCTTGTCATGTGCAGAAAGCAAAGGTCACTTTTGTGGTCTTTCAAGATCACTAGGGGTGACAATTTGCAGGTCAAAATTCTTGACCAGAGACAAGTCTCTGTGCCTCCTCAATGAAGTCAGCAGCTGTGGCAGCTGATTGAACAGAGTCAATGTATCAGACTAGCCTAGACTGGACTTCACCTGCTGGTGCCACCCCTGGAGCCACCCTCCCACCAAGGAGATGCCAGTCAGGAGCTGACCATTTGCCCACACAAATGGTAATATCCTGCTCCCAGATTGCATAGACAGCACTTGCCACACAGTGGGTCCCTCCTCAGTATAACAAGGCTGGCCTGAGACAAGGCAAACCACAAAACAATCAGCAGCAGAGAAAAGAGAAACAGCCTGTCTCTGGATTCTCTGTCTTACCACATGCCTCTTCACAGTTAATCAGATCAGCAGATCACACTGCCACATTCTGGAGAGTTTCAGCTCTGGTGTTTAATTTCAAGTTGTTGAGTCTGTGTTGCTTCCTGGAACATGCGATCCTTTCCCAAACACATAGTTTGAATTTATTCAGGAGGTTCTCAGGATGTGAATGAGCTCCAGACTCAACTCTTGTTGTATTGACATGTAGGATATGTCTCTAGGATGTGCTGTAGTAATAGTATTGGTCAAAACCCCAGTCAATGCTGGTAATCTAGTGTTCAAGGTAGATTCCAAGTCAGTACATTTATTACTCTTTCTTTCACAAAAATAATGTAGCACAAAGCAAAGATCATGAGGGTCCCCTCCCCTTAAAGTACAAGGTCTGAGTTCTCAACTTAGGAAGACATAGGCCTGATCAAAAACAAAGTGCGAAGACAGTTTGGCACATACTGGGTTTGAAGTTACGGACCCTGGGTCTGACATCCCCTGTTACCACGGTTTGATCTAAGCCAGCCCCATGTAGCCCACAGCGAGATGCAGGAGAGAATTGAAGGAGTAAAAGTGGATTGACTCACGGGTTGAGTTAGAGACAGTATAATAGAAAAAGCAAAAGCTACATCCACAAGCAAAGCAAATCAAGGGATTTATTCATCCCTTTCCATGGGCAAACAGGTGTGTTCAGCCATCCCCAGGACAGCAGGGCTCTAACAGACACAGCTGTGACATAGGTAGACAAATGCCATCATTCCTAATGTATTTCTCCTTCCTCCTTCCTCCTTCCCCCTGCACCTTTATACACTGAGCATATGGAATGGGATAGTCATTTGTGTCACTGGTGGGCAGCTGCCCTGGCTGTGTCCCCTGCCAGCTGTGACCCCTCCCAGGCTCCTCGCTGGTGGGACACACTGAGGAGCAGACAAGGCCTTGACACTGGGTGAGCACTGCTGAAGGAGAAGTAAAATATCGCTGTATTACCAACACTGTCTCCAGCAAATCCGCACCTCAGCCCCATACCACTGCTCTGAAGAAAGTGAATTCTACCCCAGCCCAAACCAGCATAGCTGTGCACCGTGTATCTGCTGCACCGTACTAACATACAGCGTTGTAGCTAACGCTCTCTGCTTCAGCCGCAGCAGTTTGCCGTCAGTTGTTGTCCCTTCACTGTCCCTTAACTGACTGTAACTCTGTGGTACCAAACTGAGGGAGGACGGCCCTGCGAGCTGTGCTCTCCGCGCTGGTGCTCACTCAGGGGGTGCCTGAAGGCACCAGGGGCCTGCCCGCGCTCAGGCACAGGCGGGGCGGGCAGCGCGCCCCAGGGCCCCGGTGAGCCCCGGCGGGCCCCGGTGAGCCCCGGCGGGCCCCGGTGAGCCCCGGCGGGCCCTGGTGAGTCCCGGTGAGCCCCGGTGAGCCCCGGCGGGCCCCGGTGAGTCCCGGTGAGTCCCGCGGAGCCGCGACCCCCGGCGGGGACGGGCGAGCGGCGGGCCCGGGCAGGCTCTGCACATGCTCGGTGTGCCAGCCCGGGCCGCTCGCACTGCCCTCGCTGGGCTGCGAGAGCTGCGGCACCGCCGAGCTGCTCGCCGGCTCTTGCGCTCGCTGAAGACATGGCATTTTGCAGGATCTCAGACAGGCTTCCAGGAGCATCTTTTTAAGACAGTCCATAACAGAATATAATGTTTCCATCAGGCTCTTGCCTTGGCAACAACCTGCAGCCGTAAAGCGTGTTTAATTCTCTGAGAGGAAGACTGGTGACAGCTATCGTTTAACTGTGTACTGTAATATATGAGATTCTACCCTGAGAACCCTGGAGGTGGCATTTGTCTGGTCTGGTTGTAAATAATGAGATAGATCACAATGGATTTCAGTTCCTCATCCGTGTTTGACCAGCACAAAGGTAAGTCACATGCTACTAATTTCAAAATCCTCTGGTCCTCCAATGCGTCCCATGCAAATGTACTAAGATTACTTGACAGAATAAATAACATTAATTTTTGGGAAATATTAGATTTATTTTGGTTTCATGTAAAGGAATTTCTTCCATCAGTTTTAGACTGGATGGATATTTCAGTCTATTGCTACAGTGATTTCAAAAAATTAATTTTCAGCAGAATAGCAACAGCATCTGGCTACTCTTATGGTTAGCACTGAGATATATATATATTTATCTTTATATTGTATTGGTCTTTTTGTGGTTATAGATACTAAAAACAGTTGCAGTACTAGCAAACAGAGCAGTTTTAAATGGAGTAAAAAATTTAAGAACAGCTTCTTTTCGTAAGTCTACACTAAAAGGACTAGAAGCTGGCGAGTGAAATACTTTGCTTTGGGAAATTTATCTGTATAGGTGAGTATTGCCACAATTGCAAATTTAAGATATCACTAAAACTCCCAATGTAAAGATTTTATACATTGTAAGGTTGCTATGGAAATACAAATGTCTCTTTCTTGTCTATTTTGAAGTTAAAATGTTAAATTTCATGTCTTTATTTGTCAATGCAAGATTTATGTCTTACATCTTAATCCACTACAAGTGTAGCGACATTCCTTTTATGTTCCCAAAGCAGGACACTGTCATTGCTTGATTATGCCTGTTGAAACAAATTTCTCTTGTAAGTTGGCTTACCAAACAATACGTGTGCAGTGGCCACAGTTTCCAGTGCAGACCTGCAAAATACCTGAGCTGACGTGGCCACACAGTCCCCACAACGAAAGGGCTGACAGTGGGACAAAAATGAAAGCAGGAGGAAGACAAGGCACTGACTTTTTGGGAAGCTGAATGCTACAGGTTGTACTTCTGTGCTTGCCTATACTTCTTTGGTGAACCCAAAGTGAATACAGCCCATATAAAGTGGTGGGTTTATGGCTGCCCTTCAGCCACAGTAGCACTCAAAGCCTGAGCAGTCTTGGGAGGACTGGTCTACATCAACCCAGCTGAGCTGGGACCCCCATGTAATGGGGGACGAGTGGGAAGTAAAACTGAGTGACAAGAGAGAAAAATCTATTACCAACAAGTATAAAGGAGAAAGGGAAGTGCAGTGTTAAAAGGGTGATCTGTACTGCAGGAAAAGAGACAGGTATTCCTAAATCATGTGTGGATGACCTAAGGAGCCTTTTTCCCAACAGGACAGAGGTGTGGGGCTGACTGAGCTTCTGCAGCTCCAACCAGCCATTCCAGCCTCTGCTTCTGCAGCACAATGAGTGTCCTCTGTGCCACATGCCAGTCCAGCAGGGCTCAGAGTGGGGAGGCAGAGGTAAAATCCTGCATGCTCAGTGCCATCGGGATGGCTGCCAGGGAGCCAGTGTAAGCGGTACCAGGAATGAGGCTGGGATATCACCGAGGCTGGAGAAGGCAAAGCCAAATCTCCAGATTATTTAGGGGGGCAGAAGGCAGTGCAGGAGACCTCAGACCCAAACGATTTTATCCAGGCAGAAGGGATAGTGTTGGGAGGCAACATCTACCTATACCTCCCCTTGCTCCTAATCTGCCCCTCTTCTGCTGCCAGCCCACTCTCCACACTGAGCCCACCCTAATTTCTGTCCAGAATCACCTGCAGCCTGTGTCACTCTCCACCTACATTGGCTCCCCTGCCAGAAGGTCCCTTCACTATACATTCATCACCTCTGCTGTGCCGGCGCTGCAGGAATGCTTGCTCATTAGGTGCTTTGTGATTTACTGCGTGCCTTCCCGGGTAGCTGCGTGGGAGGTGGATGGGAAGCAGGAGCACAAAACACGCAGTAATGGGATACTGAGCTCATTGGTTACTATGCAAAGAATACTCTGTTTAAAACTTACTGTGTATAGTGGATCGTGTCTAAATACCATCTTATTGTGTTGGTACATTATTGATTTAAGCAGGTATCCTTTTTTTAGCAAGGAGAAGGGAAATGTCTTTCATTGCAGCAATTTATAACAATGGAAGAATACAAACTATCTTTCAGACACACTAAATTTCTCTCTCTTGGTCCAAAAAAAATTCAGCTGTCCACACAAACCCTTTTTTCTCCATCCCATACATCAGAAGATTCTCCCAACTATAAATAAAAATAAATCCCCAGCATTTCAAGTCTGAAAATCATACTGTCTCTTTACAATTCTTTTGCTCAATAATATCTCTTAATACTTAAAATAGTAACAGGAATGTGGGACTTACAGAAGGCAAACAGCACCAGAACCCCTTCCTTGCTAATATTGCTTGGTGCCATTTAAATAAATGTCTGCTGTTTCTGATTTCAAATGTTTACTAAATAAACAGAGAAGCCAGACAAAGGCCTGCGCTGGTGCATGCGCTGCCAGGCACCCACAGGGATTATTACTTTGTTGAGTGTTCAATAAAATTGCAGTAGTAGAGAGTAAGTTACACTTTTCAAAAACTGCCCCCCGCCCCCACTGCCCCTGGATGCTGATGTGCTGAAAACCAATAAACTACACAGTACTGTGTCCTGACAGCCAGGTGTAGAAGGTCATATATGGCCTTTGGCTAGTGGTGGAGACAAGGGGGATTATGAGAGAGAGAGTAATAAATTACATGCATAAATAGTTTTTTTTCATAATGAATGTGAATTGTCCTATTATTCTGTCTTCAGCTTTTAATATCTTGTGTTTAGGAAGTCCAAAATCAATCATTGTCATGTACATGTACATGAACATGTACACCAAGCTCCTGCAAATTTATATAGAACTTAAAAATCCAATGTGCTAGAAAGCATGCACTTACGCGCCTCTAATGTGCACTTTGTAGAACAACAAATCAGCCAACATCACAAATCATGTAAAACATGCACTCTTCATAGTACATCAGAGGAGAATTAAGGAGGAAAATTAAGGTAATGAAAAGCACAATTTCACTGCTCTGAATCCTGTAATAATTCTCTTTTGGTATACTCTCTTTCTTGATCAAAAGAAAACTACTTTGCCTTGAAGAAATTATACATCCTTAAAACACTGCAGGTTATTTCAGAGAGACTGATGTGTAACTTTGATTGTTTCTGAGGATTTTAGCACCACCCTCTATCATTTAATCTTTTCTTCAAGACCTTTCTACACCACTACTGTCAGCCTGCAGTTTCTCCCCTGCCTTTCTCTATACACAAGCACTGAAATGGATCTTCTGCCTTTCTGAATGTAACAGCTGCCTTTCACCAGTATCACAGCAATTCTCTAAAATGTAAAATGTACTTGAAATGGGACCGTACTTAGTGGCATTTCTTGAACTGCAGCATAGCAATGGAGTAACTGTAACACATCAGAAGGTGAAGAGTCAGGCATTTGGTTGTTCACAATCCCTTTCTGCCACGTGGTGCTTGTGACCCAGCCACAGCGAAGCCCCCAGCAGGGTAAGCTCACAGAGGGTGGGACACAAGCACTCAGTGCTTCACTGTTGCCTTCTGCAAAATGCCCACTCTCTGAACCATTCCTCTTCTGCCCAGGAAAATGTCTTCAAAAATAAATGTCCTACTAGCTTTGTGCCCATACTTCTCCAGTCCTTGACAGGGTAAGCAGGAGGAAGATGAAGTGGTCATGTTGTTCACCTGGAGCCAAGTGTGTCCAGCACAAATGGCATCCGGGCTCTCCCAGCATTTTCTGCTCTCTGTCATGTTAAGCATCAGAGGACCATTTATCTGTCCTCCTTCTCACTCCCCCTCCACAATCACACAGGTCAAGACATGCCACTTGAAGTTGTGTCACCCTACAGAAACGGAATTAGTGTCAGTCATCTTTATTCAGATCCCAACAGGAGCATTCATCCATTCCTCCTGGCCCAGGCTCCCAGGCAGGTGACAGCCTCCTCCACCTGCCTCTCCTTGCTCTGGCAGATTGGACTTGTGGGTGGGGAAGTGTAAGTCTTTGTGGCTTCATGCCACCATCCTTTAACAGGAATAGAGCCTGTGTTCTGCAAGAAGAGGCAGGGGCAAAACTTAATTCCATTCATTTTTCCATCCATCCATCCATCCATCCATCCATCCATCCATCCATCCATCCATCCATCCATCCATCCATCCATCCATCCATCCATCCATCCACAGTTGTACTTCCCCTCCTTATGCAAAAGGATAATGAGCCCAGCAGAAGCAAAGGGGAAGTGTCTTGGTTTTACCTGGTGGAGAAAGGGCAGAGATGTTCAGAGACACCCATGAAGGAGTGCACCCTTGTCCTCATCTTCCTGCCACAGCACCCTCCAGGTAAGAAACTGCTCTGCTCAGGAGATGGAGATTTCCCTTTGGTGGCTAGATTTCTGTGCTCCTGACTCTCAGCAGAAATACTTAACAGAACCTACAAGGCAAAAAAATAGAGTACAAAATTTACATGGGTAATGCATCAAAGGAGGTGAGGGCCCCTTTGATTCACAGCCTGCCTCACTGCATCTTGCAGTTTCTTTCCCAGTGCCTGCAGCATCTTGTCTCTAGCACGCCCACACAGCACCTGCACAGCTGTACACGACAGCAGCCGTGAGAGGAGCCATGCTCAGGGCTGGCTCCACCCTCTCTGGGTTTACCTCCAGAGACTGGAGGACAAGAGGAGCAACACAAGCTACCAACCACTCGGACCTGAGCTTGTCATTAACATGTTTTTGCTGAGTGTACTGATTGTGGGAGGCATCTTCAGGTCTGATGTAGTAAGGAAATATTACTAACTGAACCAGTGGTGAAGTCACTTCTTTTTCTTCACCTACTGATGATGACTCTCCAGCAGCAATGACTCCTCGTCCCTCTGGATTTCCCAAGCCCACAGGACAAACCTCCTGAGCCAAATGAACAGTTGCCTCAGCAACAGACCCCTCAACAGAATAAAAATCAAGTTAACATTTTTATTCACAAACTTTATGAAGTGTGTAATTTATAATACCAGTTAAGAAAGAAAATAAATTAGATTCTCTTTAGCTGAGGAGAAGTGGAGAGGGAATCTGTGGCAAAGGCAGATTAACATCAGCTTTTTAATTTTCCCAGAGTTCCAGCTTTGACAGACTAACCCATTCCAGGGTAAGAGCAGATTGTGTTTCCATGGCAGCCAAATTTGAAGTCCAAAGTACTGATTGCACCCAGTGAGAGAAGATCACGAGCAGAATTAGGCTAGGCTGTGAAATCCAACAGAGAGCTCATGTAAGTTCATCTAATACAACATCTGATCACAACATGAGCAGTGTGGCTAATACTTTACAACATTATTTATAGATCTTTTATCACTTAAAAAATATAAATAGTCATACTATCTCCAGAAGTTTGACAGGACAGATAAGTCACCAGTCACTTAATCTGTCATCAGATTATCTTTGATCAACTCTCTAGTGTGACTTAGGCATTTTCTCCAGCTATCAAGGTATTGGAGTGGCTGGACAATGTTAAGTTTTATAGCTCTGACCCTGTCCTGGTTTAGCCTGGAATAGAGTTAGTTTTCTTCTTAGCTGCCAGTGCTGTATTTTGCTTTTAGTATGAGACTAATGTTGAAAACACAGTTCTGTTTTAGTTGTTCGTAGTTAGTGCTCACTCTAAATCCAGGACATTTCAGTGTCCTGTGCTCTGCATTGCTCAGGTGCCCCAGAGGCTGGGGGAGCAAGGCCAGCAGAGCTGACCCGACCTGGCCAAAGGGATGTGCCCTACACAGAGCAGCATGGCCAGGATGGAGCTGGGGGGAGCTGCAGCATGACAGGCTGGACACCAGTGAGCAGGTGGCGAGCAACTGTATTGTGCATCACTTGCCTTTCTTTGGTTTTATTCATCTGTTTCTCTCCTTTTATTACAATTATTAATGATGCTGTTGTGGTGGCCGTGGTGATGATGATGATGATGTGTTATTTCAATTATTGAACTGTTCTTACTTTAACCCAATAACTTTACCATTTTCTGTTTCTACTTCCCACCCCACAGGGGTCAGGGCAGTAACTGAACATTGGGGACATCTGGGGCTAAAGCCCATATGACCCTCAGCCACTGTGAACAGTACAACTCACTGCAGCTGTGCTTATTTTTGAGTTAATAGGAATAAGAAACATGAGACTGTTTCTGACCAACAATACATATCTAGAGCATTTTACCATTACATCAGATTTGACCCTACAAAAATCTAGTCTTTTGACTCCTTGAGTTAAGAGGTTAATAGTCCACTTGAAGCCAAAGGAGGTGCATACATGTGGAGCATGACATGACAAGTCTGAAAGGAAGTGAAAAGGAAAGAAGCAAAGAGAGTCTTATTTCTTTAGAAAGAAAAGCCTGAGGAATGTTCCAGAACAGGTCCTGCAAGGCATCTGCTTTAAATAATAACTCACACTGTAGCTGCCAAACAAAATAAACCTCTCCTGGCTTCCAAGCAATAGTCCACTTTTCCTTTTTGCAGGAATTATCAACACAAACCATTGCTGCCAGAAGTTTACTCTCCTGAGAAGAGAATTCCCTTGGATATTACAGGGAAGTGAAAAGCCTCAGTCTTCTGACTGGTACAAGGATAACACCAAAATTGAAAACACCTGAGTCCTGATTTCATCCTATCTCATAAAAGTGCAGCCAGAAATATTACGAGCTAGTTCAGTTATTACATTTTTTTTCAAGTCATGTTACGTTAGTATGATTTCTTACAAGAAGTGGAAACTTTCCAGAATCTTTCTTAAGTACTTTCAGTGTCTATGTTTGAAAGTTTTTGGAAGAAGTTATGATGAAAACCAATTTTCAGATGACTAACAAAAACCACAGTGCTGTTTAGATACACTTTGTTCCGCCCCAAGTTACACAGTTATTTAAACTCAGTGAGACAAGTGTCATTGTTTTTCCTGTTTGTCATTTGTGCTTTCTCTCTCTTTGCTCATGGATGTGGTCCTTGTCTGCAGGTGATGCAGCAGAGGAGATGGACCTGGCTGTGGTTTACCAAGCAGCAGCTAACGGCGATGTGAACACCCTGACTGCAGTGATCCGGGAGGATCCTTCCATCCTGGAGTCTTGTGACAGAGAGGGTAAATGAAGGCCCAGCTTGTTCTCAGGAGATCTGTGGCTTCAGCTTGCAAATTAAACTTTCCATTTTTTTATTCTGATTTTTTAGTTCAGAAAATTAATTTAGTAGCAGAATATGGGAAATTTGAGTTATTCCTTGGAACATCCACTGGAAATACACAGTTTGGATAATTCCTTCCCCCTGTAATTGTAAGATATTTTTATATGATTACAAATAAGCTGTTTTACTATGATTAGACAGTCCTTTACCGTTTATTTAATTTGTCTTATTTAGGGGTATGCTGAGAAACTGCTGACATTTCAGGGGAAGAATATTTTTACCAATGCCAAATGGCATTCTGGACATCTCTAAAGCAGAGGTTATATTATGTGTACAGTCACAGTTTGAATGGTTTGGTCAAGTAATTTTTTTGCCAATGGTTACAATGTGCAATTATCTAAATGATCTGTTTTATCTGTCAGGCTGTGCTCATTTTGTGTTCCAGTTACTATTTAATGTTATTACAAATTATTGTACATTGGCTGGGTTTTATATGCATCTATTTCCGAAGTGAGTAAGAACCACAGATCTCTGGAAGCTGTTCTCAAAGACAACTTTTTTTGTCAGAAGTATTTTTTTAATTGCAGTTTCTTATAAGGGGTCCATATGAACACTGTCTTTTCTAATCTTTAACAGCTTTTACCAAGCTACCAATTTTTCATATACTTTAAACCAGGCATTCTAACTGATATCTTTAAAACATCTACTGGTTAGCAGAGGTAATTTACTCAAGACAAAATGGTCCCTTTCCATTCGTTAATGGGAGAAAGACTAGGTGTGAATGGTGGGTGGAGTAGGAGGAGATGGACTGGCCAGGAGTACTTCAGCTCTGGAACTAACTTATCTCCTAGGTTGTCCATGCAAATGTAACTAAAGAGCAGCATTGCAGCACAAAACATACAGCTCATATTCTGCACGTTTTTTAGGCTCTGCATGACCTCAGGTTGAGTAGCACATTTCCTCAGCAATTCATTGAGTTCAGTAAGAATAATTATTCTTCAACTATAGGTGAAGTTTCTACTAGTCTTATAGTTTCTAATACTCATGTTTATTTCCAGCCTAGTAATTTTAAAATGCTTTGTCAGATTCTGCAGGAAAATCTCCTGCTGTTTTTCAACATTTAACAGAATGGAAGGAAGAGGGAGCAATTAAATTGTACAACACTTCATGAAGAAATTAGAGTATCAGGTTTAAAAGGAGATTTCAGGCATTTCTCAAAATGGAAATTTTTTGCAGAATATTAAAAAAGTTTCTATAAAAACAGGAAATAAAATATCGTAGAGCAAATCCAGACTTCAAATTAAGTTGTTCTCTGCATAAAGGGCCAACTTTTATACCTTTGCGAGGGAAACAGCTTGATTTTGTAAGTCTTTTGAATATACAGACATAATGAAGCTGGGGTTTGAGAAAATTAGACAAGCACCATCTGGTTACTAGTCATTCTGAAGGATATCAGCCTCCAAAATGGCGTACAAAGCCAAAAGTTCATTTTGGGAACCTATCAACAGAAAAGCAGAGTTAATGAGGCAAAACTTTTGCTAATATAGTCATGCTCTTTTTAAAAACAGTGGTCAGCGACTGTCATAGAAATTACTTCCTGACCAAAAAAAGCTGAGTACAACTATTGGACAGTTGTCAGAGAAAGGATTTGTTAGTTTGCCAGTGTTAAGATTAGAAAATAAAAAACTATATCTTATAGACATGACACAACAAATGTTAAAATAAATTTGGCTTTCTTCCCCAGGTTGCACACCTTTGATGCATGCTGTGTCAGGACGCCAGGTTGACACAGTGAAGCTTCTGTTGAAGATGGGAGCTAATATTAATACTCAAGATGCTTGTGGACGTACCAGTTTATCTCTGGCAACTTATTTGGTACCAAGACTTGGGGGACAAGGATGGAGTGAAGGGAGTAAATGTGCAGACCAAATAAGATTTCTGCTTATACTACAAGAAGAAAAAAAAAGCACAAAACATTTGGTTCTAGACAAGAGAGGAATTGGTTTTGAAGCTTTACTACAATGCAAAGCTGAGCAGTGATTATTACAAGAGGATCAGGTCTCCTGTCAGACACTCCTGTCAGAGTGTCCTTTCTCTTTTGGCTTGTAAAATCAGTGCATGATATGAGGATCTCACAAGAAAATTGCTTTTCTTTTGTATACTGCAAGTCCCCTCTTGTTGTTATTAGGCAGATTGACTTCTCCCTCTTGCATAGCCAGCATTAGATATTTATGCTCTAGTGAGGGCTTTCCTGTCTCAAACTCTGAAGATCAGCAGGCAAGTGTTACTGCACACTGTATGAACCAGGGCATTGCTTCTTTTCACTGTGATGCTGGACTTTGGATGGCCAGGTTGGTGGCTGAAGTTCTAGGTGCTGCAGGTGCTGGTGCACTTGCTCAGATCATGAACAATGAGCCCCTGATGTTCAGTCTACCTGCAAATTACAGGAGGGGCAGACATCCCACTCAGACATTTGGGAAAAGAATTGTACTTAAGAATCTGTCTGAACTGAAGCAACACTAGTCTTTTTCTCCTTAGTCTTCTACTCCTTGCAGGAGGTAATTCAGGTTTCAGAGAGAAAGTGGGGACCAAGTTAGCTGAGCAGACTGGGCTTCCATCATTAATTGGACAGAAAGGAGGAAGGAGTGTGCCGCCATGGCTGCACAGTATGAGTTAAGCTGGATGACTGCCAGCGCATTTAAACAGACACTGTGGCAGCCTAATTAAATGACATCCCTTGCACGTAGTTTCTTCCTGAAAATTTAGGACAAAAACAATGTTCCTGCTTAGCTATGCAATATTCAGCCAGAAAATAAGTGTAGAAAATAACAAAACAGGCAGTCTCATCCAGTGCAAGGAGCATGCCCCTCTTACTTGACAACAAACATTTCCTCTGCAAGATATTTTAAAAAAATCCCATAATAACTGTCACGCTTCTTTTTTCCTTCCTCTTTTCCCGGAGGGGAAAAATATTCTTTGGAAAAAAATAAATGACTGGAAAAGACTTAAACCGCCCAGGCTTCTAAGTTTCCATTTCTGTTTCTGTGAGGGATATAACAAGAGGTCCAGAGAGAATTCTGCTGTGATGTCTGTCCAGACAAATGGATTCAGGAGCGTTGCACAGTCAAGACTGTGTGTGGCATTTGGAGGTCTTGTACTTCCACCAAGAGCTCCAACAGGGGTGTTTTGACCCTATCATTCCACACATTTTCCCCAGAAATGCTCGTAATGCGCATCCAAAATAGCTCATACAAGAGGGAATGGTCTTTGTCAATTGTCTGCTGAAGTTTTAACAAAACACTTAAACTCATGCTTGGTTTTCTTCAGACAAGTATATGCTGAAAGATTTATGCAGTCACAACCAGACTGTTTACTTGCTTTTATGTTGAGGTGATCAATAGAAGGTTTTAGTCCAAGAACTGATTCATCCCATCTGTTTTGGTGCTATTTTCAGTCTAACACTGCCACTAGTACAAACTTCTGCAACAACATTTATAAGACCGCACTCTAAGGCTTTTTACCATTGATTTGCCATCTTTGCTAAAATCTCACAAACAAAATCAGATTGAGTGCTTGTGTTCTTGGTTTAATCCAGCATGATTGAATTCACGTGCAAGAATATGTGTAGTATCTGCTAGTGATAGAGGAATTAGCAGGTTTTTAATCACTGTTAGTGCTTGCAGGGGGAAAAGAAACAAACCCAAAAAAACCCAAAAATCACAGTGTAAATGAAACACTTCATCAGAGAAATTAACAACTGAGGTAGTTTGAGACCCAGACTCCAAAGAGGAACTACTCCTAGTGCTTAGAAACCTCTACTGAGGTAAAAAATTCCAGTTTCCCTGTTGACAGAAATGGCTGCAATCACATGTGAATCCCAGCATCAACAAGAAAAGATCTGGCCTTATACTTTTCACTTTCCTCTGTGATATGGTCCAATTTCTTTTTTAGGGCTGGCTGGAAGGCTGTGTCAGCCTGCTCAGGAATGGTGCTAAGCAGAACATACCTGACAAGAACGGGAGGTTGCCACTACACGCTGCCACCGCAGAGCCTGACGTGAGGTATGTGCCTGGCTCCCCAAGGAGAGCCCACAGCAGGAAAAATAGTTGTGACAGCTACGCTTGTGACCTGTGTCTTTGTTTAGTGGTTACTGTGAAGGGGGTAGAGAGGAGGAAAAACGTTGTGCAATGCTTGTGTACCAGAGATCGATGGCCGGGTAAAGAGAGGAGCCTGTTTTAGTATTGCAATAGCTGGAGGAGGGAAAATAATTAGAAGAGAGATTGAAACCCTACATTTCCCCTGCCCAACTACCTTTTTGTCCTACCACATGAAATAGTACAAGACTCCTTCTCTGGACTTCTCCTCTGAGTAGCATGGCAAATGTGAGAAAAGTTTTCCACAAGACAACCTCTCTGAAAATCCCCAACCCTAAAGGGGAAGTTAAGGACTGGTGGTCTGGCTCATTTTTAACCACTTTTACTGAAGGTAGAGTAACAGCTACAGAGTGTCTTCACAGAACTCTTAAGAAAGATTCTCTTTTTCTGGTTCCAGCCTGTGACAATAGGGCAGTTTAATAAATTTTGATTTGTATATCTGAATAAATTCACTCAAAAAACTCCCCTAAGTCATGCCTGAAGGTGTAGAATGGCATTAGAAACAGGTAAAACATTCAGTACACGCAATATGTTCATGGGACTTCATCACTGAGTCCATAATTTTGTTACTGTAGCCATGTCAGACCAGGCAGACACCTGGCCATTTCTGCTGGTCTTGTTCTCCAGCCTTTTTTAACAGCTTTATTAATTTTCCACATTGTCTTTGCTTTTCATGTATCACTTGGAGAGAATGATTTGAGGTTTCTGCAGAAAGAAGGTCCCTATCATTAAACAAAGCCCACACAAGAAAGAAGACAATGTTTGTACAGCACCACACATGTTGCTACTTGAAAGGGAACACTAATCTCCTCTACCAGGAGCACACTAGGTCCCCTGAATGTTTTTCACGTTCTCCAAGGATACAGACAGACCCTTCTTTGCTCTGCATGGTTTTCGTGTTCCTCTGTCTTCCCACTGGGTTTGCTCCATGCCCAGACACAGGCCTGGAACACTGAGCAGAGGTTTTCCCATCATGGTCGTTGTCAGTGCCTTGTCATCCTATGTCATTGCCAAAAGAGAATATGCAATGGCCAGTTGTGAAATGCTCTTGCAGCTAAATTTGAAAGCTAGCAGTCTGCTGCTACAACCTCACATGCTGAAGGCAGCATGGAAAGACAAGAGACAATTAGTGTATTGATTTGATAATTGATTTATGTGCTCCAGTGCATTCCACAGAGCCTAACAGGCAAGGTGGAAAGAGAATTCATTCCTGATCTATGCCTTTAAGAGTAGATAGCAGAGAAACCTCAGCTGCTTGGGTGGATATCTACATATTTAAATGTAGCACTTAGGTTGCCATAGTGGTCTAATGGTGTAACTGAGTCAAAGTTTGCTAGTGATAAACATTCTAGTCAAATAATTAGATTTCTTTCACATACAGTGGTGTCATTGATCATATCAGGAGTTGAACCACAGAGTCCTGTATCAGATTACGAAACTATGTGATAAATGGTTTTACAAGCATACTATGGTTATTTCACTTTGGTTTTCCTCTCTAGCTGGTATTTACCAAGACCTGTTTTCAGACACGGAATTTCTGAAATTCTGAGTCATTTTGCTAATCTTTCTTAACTTTTACAAACTTCTACCCAACCACTCACAACAAGCATAGTGTCATCCTTTTCAGATTTCCTGCAGTATGACTCCGAAACGGAGATGTGACACTTCTTTTCTACAAGAATTTGTATCCATATGCAAATGGATTTGAAGTCAATGCAAAATCCCTGTGCTGGAATCTGCCCAATCGTCAGCCTTTAGGGACTCTACTTTAAAAGAATCCTAAATTTGGACTTTCAACACCTGAGGATGATGTTACCTATAGATAAGATTTCCACCTGCAGAATTGTCAAAATCATCCCTAAACAGCTGTAAATATCTTCTTTTGAATATTTTATGTAGCTAGTTCTTTATTACCAGTAGGGAAGAACAAAGTTGACATGAAACGTTAATCTGATGCACACACCTGAGCACAGTTCAATCCAGAAGATACACTAGAAGTGGTTGAAGATAAAAAGTAGCAAAATATTTTTATTCAGTCTCCTCTGCATAGAAATAAATGCAGGGTTTTATACATTTGTTTCTGTGTTATCTTCACATTTATCAAATTTCCTTCCTTTATACTTCATTATTTTTTACTTTCCTTGCTAAACAGTATGTCTTCTTCATGTCCATGTTCTGAAGGTTTCTACCAAATTCACACCTTTAGATGAGCCACAGGTTTGCACACTGATCCACTGAGGATATATCCTTCATTTTGCTATAATCCTAAGAACTGCTCATTCATATTAGGATTGGCTTTGCTGCAGCATGTGAATGGAAGGAGTTTTTAATTTTCAGGGTCCAGCCACGTACATTATCTAAACAATTAGCATCTTGCTATAGAACACAGCCAGCTTTGCCAAACCTGTAGTGATTTCAGAACATCTTCACAAGATAGCAAAAGGAAAAGGTGTTAAAATATTATGGTACTTGAATAATATTTCATTTAACTACGTTATTTTTCCCACCACCAGACAGGAGTGCTTGTAGTCCAATATTCTATAAAATGTGAACCTATGCAGTGCTATATTTTAAGCCATAATAATGGCCCTATTCCAGCAGACATTCTGTATGGCCTTGTAAAATATTGGGGTTTGTGTGTGTAAACATTCAGCAAGCATGCATCTACACACACATGCACACAAATGTGTACACTACATCACATTACTCCGAGAGTTAAATAGAGTGAAAAATCCTTACAGAAGCTGGCATCTCTGTTACTTAGGACATTATAAAATATGTTGGCAGCAAATTTCTAAGCTACCAAAACCTGCACACATGTACAGTATTTTACATTCTGATTCTAGCCCAGCAGTCAGCATAAGAGTTATTCTGAGTGAATCTTCTTTTAATTCCAAACTCTAAACTTTTGTTGTTTCCATAAGCCTTAAAGTCCAATTTGTTTTGCTCATATGACAAAGCTGAGACCTAAGATTCTGACCTGTGCCAATCGCTAATACTGATTTTTCATGAAATTGCACGTTTTGTTTTATAAAAACTGTCGGTTTTTCAAGTTTAGTCAGGAGTACAGAACACTGATTATATCATTGCTTCCACAGGCTTCTGAGCTTGCTCCTGCAGCAGTCAAATCTTAGTGAAATTAATCACCAGGACAATGAGGTGAGTGAGCTTGTGCTACAAATCGCAGTCCTTGGCACTGGAAGCATAGAACTGTTCAATTTTACAATAAGGCTAAGTCAAAATTTTCTATAATGCTTTTGTAAACTCTGCAAAATATTATCTCTTTCTTCTTTCTACGTACTATGCACGTGTAGGCTAATAAAGCTTCCCTCTATTGAGGCAGCTATGAGGTACCTTGAATCCATCTCTTAATTATTTGTCAAGACAAGAATTTCCCTTTATTCTTCTGAAGTTAGACACTGGACCAAGTCTTCACCTTTACCAATGCTAAGTGTTCAAGGCCAGGCTGGATGGAGCTCTGGGCAGTCTAGTCTAGTGGAAGGTGTCTCTGCCCATGGCAGGCAGGTTGGAACCAGATGATATTTAAGATCCCTTCCAACCCAAACTATTCTATTATTCAATGATTCCTTGATCCCACCATTCAACTCCTGTTCTCAGGAAAAGTATCAGAGAGCTGGCATTACACAGAACAGTCATGGAAGCACAAAAATTGATGCTGTTTTCTTCCATTATGGAGTTGTGTCCTGCATGTACATACATTGTACATAGGAAAGAGTTAACTTCCCACATGTTTTTCTCCAAATAGAGAAGTCAAGACACAAGAGAAATTTTGAGTGTATTTTCATATGTTTCTATTCATTTTGACCGTTGCTCAAGGATGTGTCTCTTTTCCACAGAGTCAGAATGGCCAGAGGGCTGTATATTTTTCTCTTTCTTACCCACTGAAAGGTTTGCAGACCCTGCTCACAACACTCTAAACCAGACACATGCATTGTCTTGATGTAGAACTATGTTACTAATGAATTGCATGGAGTGGTGGATCATCATTTCAAACCAGAATATTTTGCTGTAATGCACTGCTACATGCAATTTGGAACTTTTAGTCCATCTCATTGTCATTTGGCACTGACAATATATTTGTTCAAGTGTCAGTATTAAGCCCTGAATACTCATGTTTTTTGAAAAATGTGGATCCTAATAAATGATTGCAGCTAACAGAGCTGTTCTCTTGGCATAAGTAAAACACTTCAGTTTTCCCATTTGACTCTTCAGAAAATCACCCTGATGAATGCATGAACACATAAACAATAAGAAATACATCTGGAGGTTTCATAGCTTCCACAACCGTGTCTTTCTGTGGGTTTATTAGTGAAGCCTGTGAGATGACAATGTGAAGAAACATTCCCTGTAAAAGCCTTGAATCTGAGCAAAACAAGTGTCCCACTATATATCTCACAACCATTTATTGGGGTTTGTCTTTTTATGTCCCATATTGCTCCTTATTTTTTATGAATGTGCAGTTGTTTGTCCTTCTCACCTCTTAAGACTTTTTTCTGCTGGACCTTCAGCTGTGGCAGTTCTGATACCACTCTCGTGTTTCCACTTGAGAACAGCAGATTGTTTACCTACAGATGCCACTCCAGGGTGGTATCACCCAGCGCAGATGGGGTGGGCAGGGCTGCAGAAAGCCCATGGGAGCGAGCTGCTGCGACAAACAGCTCAATGCTCTTTGCTCAGCTGGGTGCTCCGAAAGGACGCGTGGAATGCACAGAATATTAGAAAGGAAACGGAGAAGAAAACAGGAAGCTCTGTTTGAATCCTTTGTACAGCCACAATGGCTACAAGAGTAAGCTGAAAAAAGATGTACAAGAAAAGGAACAGAAAAAGGACTACAAAGATGATAATAGTTACAGAGCAGCGTTCTCACATGGGCAGGGTAACTAGAGCATACTAACTGTAACAGGACTTTGAGCTTGGCAACTACATCAGAGGGATGATATAAGTCTGTGATATCATAAATGGCGTGGAAATGAAAACGGAATTATTATTAATTGGTCTGGAGGTTTTGCATATAAAAAAATGGACACTTCTACAAAAATTACCATTTTCTACAAAAATTATCAAAAATTTCAAAGAAAATTAAAATAAATATTTTTTCAGAAAATGCATCATTACCTTTTAGAGGGCAGGATTTCATATGAAGTCTTTAATCTGATTACCAAAATATTAGGTGGCAGTATATTGTCAAGCCTTGTTCCTTATATTTTTGCACTAAGCATCCGCTACTGATCTCTCTGAGTTTTGTCGTTGTACTATAGCGATTTTTGAAAATTATCCACAGTTTTACACTCTTATCTTACAGCTGATTCTGCTGGCTACCACAGTAGAAACAGAGAGAAAGCTGATTTTTCAAGGATTTTTTTTCTTGGCCATATCAACACAATGAGAGAGGATAACAGAAAGATGGCCTAGTACGCTGTAGTTTCTCTTCTTCAGTGATTTGCATGCTCCCCAGGACCTGTACTCATTTCCCAGCTGGTAATCACTTCTCTGATGCCTCACAGATAATGTGTGTCCATCAACAGTGCTAGGCCCCTCATGTCTACTGACGTAAATGGCAGAGCTCCCATTAATTTCAGTTGGTGCAGGAGTTTACCCTCAGTTTTGGTGTTAAAAAACCGAAACCTCCATGATTAAGCTTTGCAAACCCTAAGTAAAACCAAAACTGCTCTCATTCAACTGCTTTGTTTTGTTATCACCCATACTTAGGCCACAGGGGAACTTAAAAGTCTTATAAGATGTGTGATGAGTGAGAGAAATTAATGCCACGGCATTCAGGCTTTTAGTCAGAAAATCACTGCAAACAGCTTCCACTTTAATGCACTGATAAGCTGTCTGCATCAATATAGCTCATACTTTACCTGGGTTGTTTCCAACTGGCTTTACTGGGGTTCTAGTTAAAGTTTTAATTGCTTTTCCACTCAACTTTTTTTTTCTTTTTTTTTTTTTTTTAATACTTTTTATCCTTTTGGAAATCAGGCAAGACCCTTGAAATGCATTTTTTCTCATAAGAGAGAAAACAGCACCTACCAAAAGGAAAACGTTGCCACACCTGAAAATATTAGAAATTTGTTAGAAACATAATAAATTAGTCAATTTATGCAGGAAATTCTTAATTATTATGGATATAGAGTAAAATACAGGTGAGTGTAAGAATGCTGAAGGTGCAAATATAGGCCATGAATTCTCTGATCTATTAAGACTGACTGGATGTAGCTAAGATGGAATAGAAATGCAGCTGAATAACCTACCATTTGCTTTGTTTTCTCCCTGAAGAGTAAATATATAAATGTTTATATTGTGACTTTTTTGTGGGCATCACTCTGTCAGTTTTTTAGCTTGCTGACAAGTGCCAGCTGCAGTAATAGCTTATAATATGTTTTTTGGATCAAAGATAAGACCAAGTACAAACATCATACTGTGTAATGCCAAGACACCATCCAAAGCCAGGCTTTTCTTGCAGGATTCAAGCTGAGCAGGGAGGAACTGTCCCCCCAGCCATCATGGCCTTGACCACGTGTTACTTATAGCAGGCTGTAGGCACATATGGAGGAAGCATTTGTGTTTGTATCCATTTTCTGTAACAATTCCAAAAAGCTAATTGCTTGGTCCCCCCTCGTGACTCCACTAATTCAGAAGCTGCTACTAAATATTTCAAATCAGGGTGAAGAGGGAAGAATGTGTCCACCCTGGATGGTTTCAGGGCTGCCTAGCTTATCTACATAGACTTAAAGGGTGCTCCTATGAGTGACAATAATTTGCCCTCTGGGTTTGTGGCTTGCAGGGAATGACTTCACTCCATTGGGCTGCATTCCACAACAGACCCCAGCACACCCAGACTCTGCTGCACAAGGGAGCAGACCCAACTCTGCTGGACAAGGACTTCAAAACAGCTCTGCACTGGGCAGTACAGGTGAGCCACAACACGGCCCCAGTGGAATGTTTATTGAAATTAGTTGGCTATTGCGCTGTCCTAAATACTCCTAATGAAGTAGTTTGGGCTGTGGAACAAGGAAATTGGATGCTAAAAATGCCCACTAAGCCCCAGCGTTTTGCCAGTGAGTATAGATCAAGGATCTGGCATCTTCTTTGGAGACCAAGGCATACCTAATAGAAGCATAGCCCTGTTGCCCCAAAGTTCTCATTTATCTCGAGTGGGACTACGTGTATGCTTCATGTTGAACTTGTGCCTATTTTATTTTCACTAAATCAGGGTTGCATAAACTAGCAGCTTACTTGCCAAAGGCCTTTGGGAATAAGATAGCATAAGCACAAGTGAAAACATATTTTAAGAGCTACAGCTATGAAAGAATTATCTGAAGGGTTGAGACCCTGCTTCTCTGGAGACTGGAGAAGACATGGAGCTAAACACATTTCCTGTTGAACTGTGTGTTTCTATCTCATGTGCAAAAGAGCATTGTCAAATACTCAGGCCATCATTAGAGAAACAAACCATACAGGTTTAATATGGCATTAAAAACTGTATTATGTAATTGTGTTAATAAGCGATAAGTCAAATACAGCATAATATACTGGTATTCCTAGTTTAGTGCAGAAAACTGCCCGGATGAAATTGTATGTTTTCAAGTGCTCTCTAAGCATAGCAAATTCAGGTATCAATGTTCAAAACACATGCACAACAGGTAAACCAAAATAGAAATCACACAAAGATCCAGCAACCTTTTCATACAATTACCAAATGTTTGCATTCTCATCTTTTGGTCTAAGTTTCCTCTTCTTAAAAGAAGTGGCACCAAGGAAATTTGAAATTCTGAACTGCCATATACAATATTTATTACAGGTAAGGACATCTGAACAAACAATCTTCAACCATAGCCTCACAAAAAGGATTAACATATAATAGGCCTAACTTTTTTTTTCTGAAGGATATTTTGAACAGGTATATTTTGACCTCTGAAACTGGTACTATTTCAAAAGTTTTGTTCTTCTTTAATCCTAATCAGTCTTAAATTGGACTTGTTATTTGCATTAGAAGATTAAAGGTATCTACTCTACTACCTGTTGGGCATTTTCACCAGACTTATTCCAGTTCTGTCTGCTTCCAGTGGGAAACATCTGAATCCCATGCCAACTCCTGCATGATAGCCAGTGGTCTATATCATAGGTCTGGGGACAACCTGTCTGACAAACAGAAAGACAAAAGTGAATCCACTTTATAACCCTCAGAGTTCCCCTCCTTTCTAGAGGGGAAAGCTTTCCCTGATTCAGTTTTTTGTATGTTTCATTATTTAATTCCATTGTTAACTCTCACCTCCACACTTCTCTCACAAATGTGCAGAAAAAGTCTTGAGAAATGGGGAAATGGAAACTGCACAAAACCCACTTGGCCTCAGGTGGAAGGAACTCACAAATGCCCTCTTTTCCTTTAAGCTGCTCCCGGAAATCAAGAGGAAGTGTGCAGAATGACACACGCACACCCCTTTTTCCCTTATTGTGAGATTTATGCTGTGAAACCCTTTAAGTTACTTCTTCCTTCCACATGCTTCTTCACTTTCTAGGTCCAGAAGTGGCATTTGAAATGCCAGAGCATGAAATAGATCTGTTCACATTTCTACATTTCTCTTACTCAAATAAGAAAACTCTTGGCCAAGAAAACAACAACTTTCCGCCAGTGCTCTCTGCTGCCCATTTAGGCCCAGGAGATTTGGATACTGTGGACAGGCACAACTTTCTCTGCTGTGACAGAGAACAGAACAACAGCTCTCCTGGATGGGATCATCGTTATGTCTAATTGCCTCCTCTCCTCTGTGACTGCTGGAAAGGAGATATTTTTCCTTTAAGAATTGTATAAATATCTTCAGAGAACAAGAGACTCACAGAGCTCAGGCAGTACAGCTGCAGGGGTTATTTTTGGCTGAATAAGGCCCTGTGTTTAATTTCTTTTTTTTTTTAATGCAGTGAGGGGAAGACCAGACACTGCACAGAAACTTGTTTCAGAAGTTGCAGGAAAGAGCACTTTGTTCACACTGGGCTGAAACACACAGTAGGACCATATGAAAATCTTTGCCCACCATTCAAACCCAAATTCATGAGCATGAAGCATATTTCATATGAAATCATTGTTCCGTGCTGACTCTTTCCAAGACTGCATGTGTGTGACTTTGTCCTCCATCAGGCATCGTGGGATGATCAGTCCCATCCATGTAGCCAGACTGACCTTGCCCACACCAAGGCCTGCTCTTTTGGCAGGAAACTCAAGTCTCCTGTGCATCTCAAGTGCAAATGTATCAGTTTCAAAAACACTGATCATTACTGTTTGGTATGAGAGTATCTCATGCCACATTTTTTACACATGCAGTATTCTATGTGCTGGTGCAGACAGGTCTATTAAACGTGTTTCAGGAGGTATTTCTCTCCTTTCACTTCAGCCACCATTAATTACTGTAGTGAAAAGGAAACACACCTTTGAAATACAAAACTGTAAATGATACAGGGACAAAGGGTAAAGCCATTCTAACAATTCTACATAATGGTATTATTGAAATCCTGGTAAAATATAATATAAAATATACCATACAGCATGCATTATGATGCTACACAGTTCTGTACTATAACAGTATTAATAGTACCTCGGAAACAGCCTGGGAAGATTTGGAATCTTGCTACATTGCCTTGCCAGTTGTCATCATTTTTACCAGAATTTTCTTTGTCTTGTTCTCAGTCTCTGGCTCCCAAAGTCAAATGATTACATGAAAATACCAGCTTTCTACTGAAGGAAACACAAAAAAAAACCCCAGATTTTTCAGATTTTTTTTTAAGTAAAGAAATTCAAATCTGTAGGATAAAAAGAATGCAACTAGAAAGAAGCTATTAAAAATAACAGTCTGCCATGGGGAGACGTGCCTATGATTTTTAAATAGGCTGATTTGGAGTGTAAAGTTTTAAAAAATTGGAAGCCAGAGTATTTATTCCATAGCAACAATGCAGTTATTTCATTCCTCTGTTTCCAGAGAGGAGAGTGAAATACCTGTACATATAAAACACACTGTAAAGGAAATGCGTAAGTATTAATTTGTGTTTGGTTGGCCAAGCACCGCAGTTTCTCTGTAATTGATTGGAAGGTGAAAGCACACTTAAATGCCAGGATCTCTAGGAAGGAATGTCTCAATTGCTGCAGGACATCTTGAGGACACAGCTGGCTATCCAGCCAGAGCAGAGGAAGGGGCCAGAGAAATGAGTCGTGGCTCAGAATCTCTCCCAAGGGATCACTCCTCTCCTTCTCTCTGCCCAGCATCCAATTTTTTCATGTGGGCTACATTCAGTGGAAGAATTCAGAGAGACTTCCAAAGCCATCTTAAAACCCAGTGTTTCTCTGCTGCAGATTTGTCTGTTGTTGGACTGACCAGAAAAGGTGCATTTGCTGGGCATGGTTCACTGTCTAGTTGGTTTCAGGCAGACTTCTTTCCCTGCAAAGTTGTACTTCATTTCTCCTTGTTTCATGCAGTTTTCTAAAGATGGCTTGAAAGGAGGAATAGCGATATCCTTTTTTATGTCGCTAATGTCGCCAAGCTTTAAAGACATTTTTGACTGTTAACAAACAAGTCAAAAAGATATTCAACTTTCATTTTTTAAATATACACTTTTAAAATCGCCTTCTTTTGTAAATATTGTCATTCTAGCAATGGTACAACTCTTGCTTGTGGAGCCTGGAACATTACATAGCAGCAGGGATCTACAGAGTGAGCTGTCAAGTCGCAAAACAAGATAGAAGAATTTGCAAATAGTTTTGAGTAAGAAATAAACTTGCTTTAATACCAGCAGAAGCTTTTTCCATTAAGTGCCCTAAATATTTGTGACACTGTCTAAAAAAGTGAATTAAATGTGCTTGAGTGTTGGCTCTGGCACTGAGGCAACCTATCATGGGACAACCTGTGTCCCTACTGCTGTACTCTCTTACCCAAACAGGATGTTCATACACAGACCACTTACCAGCAATGATCTGGTACCCATTTTAGCTCCAGCAACTGGTAGGGAAAGTATTAATTGACCCAGGCCTAAAGAATGCCAGGGAGGATTTTAAGAATTATTTGGTACAGACAACTAAATTCCAGTGCTGAAGGATGTTTCTAAGCGCTGCTTCATTTTTTATGTAGCTGTAAACTATTTCTTCATTTTAAGTTGTCACAGAATAAGCTGAAGAGGCTCACGAGGATCAAGTCTAACTCCTGGCCCTGCACAGGTCACCCCAAGAGTCACATCTCTGCCTCAGAGCATTATCCAAACTCTCCTTGAACTCTGGCAGGCTGGTGCTGTGACTGCTTCCCTGGGAAGCCTATTCCAGTGCCCAGAAACCCACTGGGTAAAGAAACTTTTCCTGATATCCAACCTAAACCTCCCCTGACACAGCTTCAGGCCATTCCCTTGGATCATGTCACTGGTCACCACAGAGAAAGAGGCCTGTCTGCCCCGCCTCTTCCTCTTATCATAAGGAAATTGTAACTGCAGTGAGGTCTCCCCTCAGTCTCCTCCAGGCTGAACAGAACAGGTGACCTCAGCTGTTCCTCATACAGCTTTCCTGAAGTCCATTCACCATCTCCATTGCCCTCCTTTTGATGCTCTCCAGTAGTTTAGTGACTTGATTATACTGTGGCACCCAGGAGTGTCCCCAGCACTGGAGGTGAGGCTGCCCCAGGGCAGAGCAGAGCAGGACAACCCCCTCCCTTGCCTGGCTGCTGATGCTGTCCCTGATGCCCCCAGGACACGCTTGGCCCTCCTGGCTGCCAGGGCACTGCTGGCTCATGTTCAGCTTGCCATGGACCAGAGCCCCAGGGCCCTTTCCATGGCACTGCTGCCCAGCCTCTCATTCCCCAGTCTTTCTGTACATCCAGGGCTGGCTCATCCCAGGTGCAGAATCTGGCACTTTCCTGTGTTGAACTCTGCATGGTTGATGGTTGCCTCTCTCTCTAATTTATCAAGGTCTTTCTGCGGAGCCTCCCTGCCTTGGAGGTTGTCAGGAGCTCCTCCCAGTTTTGTATCTTCTCTAGACTTGCAGTATTGATATAAAAACTCACAAGTACAGCTAGATCATCAGAAAAACTCTTACTGAAATAATAAATAATAAAAAAGTAAGTCTTTCAAGTGTGAACATGCCATAGACAATGTAATTGTTCACGCCAATCAAATGTCTGAGGTAATCAATTGCAGAATTCCCACTGAGCTTAGCAGGAATTTGTCTTGGGCAGATCCTGTAGGTAGGTACAGAATAATTGCCAGACCTCTTCCCAGCGCACAGTCTATGTGTAACTGCACAGTGGATGCCAGAATATGAGTAATGTATGTGCAACACATTTCTTGCATATCTATACATGTCCTGATCTCCTATGCCTGACAAAAAGGCACTTGAAGACAAATACTTCCATTTCTCTGATAGAATAAATCCTTATTCTTCTGCAGATTTAAAAAATTACCTCTTTTCCAAAGCATGTAAACAGCTCATTTGGAGAAATCAGTCCTTGCAACAATGCAATAGCAGGGGAAAGTTGCCAAGTGATTTTAGTCATAGTCATAGTCATTTACACAATAAATCATATGCACTTAGACTCCAAGGGAAAATAAATTCTCAGAGAGACTTGGCCAGTGTTTCATGAAGGGTTTTGTTTGAGCAAAGAGAGGGTTGGAGAGGCAGGGACATGTGATAGCCGGAATCATGCCTCCATGACTGCCTTTGTCATTCGGTACTTTTTTCCAACACACATGAAGGCTGCTAAAAGGAAAAATATTTTTTAAATATTTTAAATGCCTTAGCTGTACCAGAGGCAGCAATGCTCTGAGGACCACAGGACTTTCCTGTACAACAACATATTTTCTTTCCCACAGTGCCACAAAGTCAGGCCAAGCTGGGTTGCTCTGACTCTGCAGAGATGCTGTCTCAGTGGGTGTGTAAAGCTGCAGCACTTGGGTGAGGAGAAGACGAATGAGCTTCTCTCTGAGCTAAGTCTCACCAATATATCTACAGTGGTGACAGAAGAGTTGTTAATTTGTATTGGTTTGCCATAAGAAACACACTCTGTGAAGTGCCTGGGCTGCATTCAGGGAATCTCTGGCACAGTTTCTCTGGCAGGAGGTAAGATGGAGATGGTATTATGACTTGCTTCTTTCCTCATCACAGAGACCAGTTTTCCGTGTCCTCTCAGGGTAGAGAATCCACAGGGTGCTCTGAATTTTTGCTCACTTCCCCACTGCCAAGTTCAGCCATCTAGCAGCCAGGAAATTAGGTAGAGTGAAGGTGTTTCCATTTCTTAGCTTTGTCTCATCTTGGGTGCAGAAGGGGGAGGTGCTGGAAGTCCTCGATGCATGGGGGAAAGCACCAATGTGTGCAAAACTCTTCAGTAAGCCAAACTGCCAATATAAGGACATTTCCCACAGCACTGTTTGCTGCAGACTAGAAGCAACATTATGTCTCTGTTTTTGAGTCTGGCATTCTCCATCCTTAAAACAGCAGACACCGCACCTACCACAAGATAGATTTCTGAGAACTGCCTTAATATCTCATTCCAACCTGACTTATCCTCACAGCTGATGCAACATTTATCTTGCTCTGATACTAGAGTGAAGTTCTAAATCATATTACAATAAAAGTAATGATGTGATGCACTGCTCCAGTGCTCTGCCTGTGAATATGAGGAAAATGGCACATCAGTGAAATTAATCACATAAGGGAAAAGAACGTATTGGAAGAACAGCCGAGTTTTGCCAGTATAGCTGTAACTAAACACAGTTTCTGCCAGAATAGCCTTGAGTTAAAGACCAAGGCTTTTCAAGATCCAGTCAAGAGAACCATGTGGAAAATAATGTGGAATGGCTTCTGCTTTTGGTAAATACTGAATTTTAAAATAAAGAAAAAGGTTAAAAAGTTATTTGAAGGGAAAGATGTATTTACCAACATAATAGTTTCATCTAGGGTTATGAAGGAAAAAGTCCACAGACAAGTTATTTGTTCAAATTTTGCTATAGGTTGCTCAAAAATACTTTAAATGGTTCATGTTTCCTTATTTCAGCAAAGAGAAAAAGATTTTTATTTCATTTGGCTGTTTTATTTTCTAATGGTCCTGCTGGTGTTACAGTTGATTTCAGATTAAAGTATACTATGTGTGTCTGTTTGTGAAGGATAAGATGAAAGACAAAAGGGATTCTCTAACATAAAACTCAAACGGCACCCAGGGATAGTTTCCAGGAGGAAGCTAGAAGTACTTACATAAATGTAATTAATTTTGCTTTTTTTTGTAAAAGTGAGTTACCTCCCAGAGTAGTGCAATGGTGAAAGTATTTGTTTGTTGCTGCAGAAAGGAGTGAAATAATGCTAAAAATCTCAAGCTGCTCAGGGGTAGCTTTGGGTTCATAGCTGAGAAATCAGAAAATGACAGAATGGAAAAGAGGAAAACACAGGCAGACCTAAAGTTCAGTGCTAATGATAAGAAGCAACATCAAGAACTTCTAGTGGGGACTTTCCTGACAAAGATGGCTGTACATATAAGAAAGCTTTAAACTGCATGCTAATGCAAACAGACAGGAAATATAAGAGAACTAATATGACCTAACCATATAATCTCCAGAGGCATTTACTTGGTAGAAAAATATTTTATGTGGGTTTTGTGAGACCAGTTTAGTGGTCCATAGCTTGTTCCTCTACCCATCCCATCTCTCCATTACTGGTTGAAGGCTTAGCAGACTCCTTTTATATGACTCCTCTTTGACAACCCATTATCTAGTTTGCTAGAATATTCTGAAGAGGGGAAAAAATAGCCATCTATACAGTGCAGTGTAAACAAAAAACAAACTTCTCAATGTTTATTGACACTGAAAACCTGGCAGAATAAAATGTAATGTTATGGTAAAATATTATGAAAGTGGCAAGAAACTTTCTAAGTAAAATTATTGTTCTGCTTATCAGTTGGACATAGAAAGGGCTGAAATGTAAGAACCATGATTGTAGTAACAATGAGGATAAACTGAGTAGACATAGCTGAAAGAAGTGTCAAAACTGGAAAAGTGTCACAGAGGTTTGGGATTTTCCTCATGGTACTTGATTAGATAGATACTTCCTGAATAATTATTTTCTTATTTGGAAAGCACTGAGAGACGCAAGTCTCAGAAGTCTGACTTTCATTAGCCAACTTATAGAAACCAGAGTTGTAATCAAGTGTCAGAGTTAAATATCTGTTAGTGATTTGGCTGTTTGCCATTGTCTGGAGATGATACAAATCTCAGACAAAAATTTGCATAAAGCACAGAGTTTTTCTTACAGGGGCTCAGGGATACAGGCTTTAGGAGATTTCTTCTTCATAAATATCCTGGTTTGAGACAAGTAAAGTCACCCTGGAACAATAAAGTATGTTTAATTGAGACAAGGGATCGAAGGAAGAAAATTTCACTGAGGAGAATCAATAATGGGTGGAAGCAGATAAAAGTGTGAGATGGGACAAAAGTCCTGGGGGAGGAGCAGGGGAGGGGTGGGGAAAAGTCCTGCAAAACTATTTAGAAACAAAAAAGCAAAAAACAAATAGCAAAAATTACTAATAATCTCTGAGAACATTTTAATCTCTGCTGTAAAGAATTTGAATACAAAAAGGGAACATGAAATTTAGTGATGCGTACAGTAAGGTTACAAAAACACATAATTTTCCTATGGTAAATTTACCAGAGAACATCCTGGTCTAACAATAGTACTGCGGTAAATTTACCACAGGAACACTACATTTTTGGTGACCACAGCTCAAAGCTATCAATCTCAGAATAAGGGCTCTGTAAGCATTTTGGAGAATTTTGAGTGCAATTTCAAAAGAGCCAAGAGGAATTTAAAGATAAGAAGGCATTCCTAAGAAGAGAGAACTGGAAAGCCACCAAGCAGTCACCCAGAAATCTCATGCAGCAGAAAGTTCAAATATTAGGAAATATTCTTGATCACTTAGAAAATGGAAGTAACAATTTGATTGAATTGTTGAAATGAGGCAGAATTTTTATAGCCATCTTCAAAGCAATTACTGCTTCCTCAGATAAGAGGCTTCTATACCTAATAAGGTATAGTATGTTTGAACATCAATTAATCATTTTAATCCCATGTAATAAAACACAAAAATTCTGGAAAAGTGACAAGATAAAGCTCATCACATGGCACAGAAAGCTTGCTAAGCATGTGGCAAATACAGTGGTCATTAAAAGTCTAATTCTTTGTTCCTTTCTCATTTGAGCAGTTTAATGCAAGTTTAATCACATGCAAGTTTAATCACATTGAATAACATCAATAACACAATTTTTATAGGCACAACTTGCTGTAATAGAACTCTCTCCAAGATGTCTCACAGGGGAATAAGAAGGAGTGATGCCATCAAAATCAACCAGAGACTTGTATCACACATCATATATTCTCTATCAGCCACATTCAAGACAGTTCAGATAATCTTTGGAGGTGAATATCTCATAGACTGTCCAACCAGGGGTGTATCATAAGAATGTTTTTATTTGTTCCATAATGAGGTGTCAAAATACAGCGCACACATATAACCCACAGTGAAAATCAAATTACAGGGACATCAAGTACTTCATGGCTAAGGATGAAATTCAAAAAGATTTTGAGAAATTTTAGGAATTAATAAAATAACACTGTATACAGAATTGTGAAAAAATTAAAGGGTTTTGTGCAAAATTAAGAGTAATAGACTAGCACATTACAAAAGTGGTAAGAGTTTAGGTTATGGTGTTGATATAAATCAAACAAGCATTGTTCTGGGATATATTAACAGACATATGGTACATGTGGGCTGCAGGAAGTCATTTTCAATGTCAGGAGAGAAGCCTCTGCTGGATAATTGTGTTGTTTGGAGTGCCAGGGTTGAAAGAAACTGTAGACAAACTGGAAATAGGCCAAAAGCAAGCACCAAGTATGATAAGTGCATTGGAAAACATGACCTGCACAGGGTGGTTGAAATTGTTTGTTTAGTCTAGAAAACAGAAGATTGGTGGGAGACAGAACAGTCTGTAAAAGTATAAAATGCGAGTCAGAAAAGCGGGAAATTTCTTAGGTGAATGCTAAGAGTTGTGCAAGAACATGGAGGGACTGAAACTGCAGCTGCAGGGTGTGGAATTTGGACTTAGCAAGACAGTGTAAAACTGGAGGAATAGTAACTAGGAACATGAATACAGAAGTAGTAAGGTACTAATCTAAATTATTTTTGTATCAAAACTGACTTAGAGAAGGATGATAACACATAGATATTTATTATGGTAGTCCTAGAAGTTTGTAATAGACTTCTAGATTTAGTTGGCCTTGAATGTGACTAGGGATTTCACTGATGCTAATGATGAAAATCTGTAACTAGGAATTATTACCAGTATGGAGGATATTGCTATCTGGCATAAGGACTGGACAATAAAAACAACAGTTATTCATAGGACCTCAGTATTCCTGAATATGGGGATCAACACAGACAACCATAACTTAATTTGAGCATGGTTAATCAGGATGTTACAAAATGCTGGCCATAGAAAATAAGCTTGGATTACATGATCAAGATTAGACTCTAAATTAAGCAAAGTACATGTAAAACTAAATTCCTGATTTCACAGGGACATGTTTTGATAGATTAAGGAAATTCTCAGCTGGACTGAGTAGTTGTGAGATCACAATGTTCCAGGGACCTGGAATGTATCCTCTCAATGGTTCAAAATATGGCAGGAAGCTGAATCCCAAGAGCAGAGAGGAAATGTGTATAGTAGAGTCTTGAGATAATGGATGTCTACCCATTTTTAAAAGATATATTTAGAATAAGTAGCTATCTTACAAAATAAGATACAAAAGTACAGAGAAGCAAAAGAAATTGTATCTTAAAATCCAGAAAACAAGAGTGTGATTAAATGTTGAATAGAGGCTGGAAGGAAATTACTTTCGGGGATAAGACTTGATATTACTCTTGTTTAATATTTTCATAATAACTTGACACATAATACAGGAGCTTTGTGATGAAATCTGCCAATAATAAAAAACTGAAAGACTAACAGGAAGGAATGGGGATATCATACAGGGTTATGGATCACCTTTAAATCTTGAGCAATATAAATGGGACAAAATTGGATCGGATAAAATGTACAAGTCAGGCACTTTGGTGTTAGTAACAGAAGGTCCTCCCCAAAACTAGAAACTCTATGCTTGGAAAAAAAACTTAAGGAAGTACTGAGGTGCAAAGGGTCATTCCAAAATGACTAGGAGCTTCTAATGGGACGCAGCTGTGAATGAGGCAAATGCTGTTCTGTGACATACTAAAAGAGGTATTTCTAACACAAATAAGGAAGAGCAGTGTCACTGTAAAAGATCTGGCAAAAACATCTTTGTATGTCTAGTACAATTTTAATCATCTCTCTTCAAGGAAACATAACTAAAACACAATAGGAAATTGGTTACTAGGTTAATGAGAGAAACAGAAAGCATATTAAAAAAAAAAAAAACAAACTTTAAAAGACCGTGATTGGTTAGAGCAGCAAGAGAACAATTCAAAAGAGATGTGATGATTGCCCATAAGTACATCTGAAGAACAAGTACCAGTAAGAGGAAAGGAGTATTGAATCCAAATAATAATGCTGGAACAGAACAAAAGGATATAATCAGCCCTGAGTGTGAATAGAATTTAGAGATACAGATCATAAAAACAAAGAAGTTCTTGAACTGTGTTCCTTTGAGAGTAATGGGGGCAAAAGTAACCTAATTGCCTTTAATGGACAAAGTTTATAAGAGGAATGATGTAACATAGCTTCAAGTGATTGCAGGGATTGAATTTGATGATACAGAAAGACCTTTGCAACCTTGTGATTCTGTTGTTATAAAAAAGTAATGAATTCTTTTGCTCTGTTTCCACTAAGGTAGGATATAAAATGTTCAATTTCATTTGCAGGTTAGAGAACAACGTCAACTTTCTATTAAGACACCAGACACCAGAGCAAACTAGCTAAGAAACTTTTCAAGAAGCACTTGAACAAATATTTGACATGGCTTTTCTAAGTGTACTGAGACAGACTTACAGATATGGGTTGGTTTTCTGAGGTTCTTTTCAGCCCTAAATTTCTATTGGAAAATATAAGCTTGTGTTTCTGGACTCTGGCTTAGCAAAACAGGAAAAACCACAAGTAATTTCTATTAAGTAATTTACACTCTACAGCTTCTGGAGATATTTGCAGTGGTTCATTATTTATTATTTTTCCAGTGTTCAGAGTGTTTTAGAAAATTCATAAAGTCAGCACAATTCCCAGCTGGAGATTGGAAGATTTTGGCTTTTATATCTGGAGATTCTGGTATACACACAGAAGAATACCATTACTGTATTTAGCATTCTCTAGCAGAGAAGATGCAGCCTGGTGTGAGCTCCATTGTAAAACACTTTCCCTCTCTGAACTTCCTTCCAGAGTGGCAACAGGATTCTGTGTTCCATCATTCTGGACCACTGGCAGGGACCATCAATAATAAATTGTGATGATGAGAATGGCAAAACATGCATGCACATTGCTGCTGCTGCAGGCTACAGCGATATCATCAGTGAGCTGGCTAAAGTCCCAAAGTGCAACCTGCAGGCCCTTGATGTGGATGACAGGTAACCATGGAAACTCTGAAATTGCTGCTCCCTTTCTAATAACCTGAGACCAGCTCTGTCTTGTAATCATGTTTCCTGTTTCACAGGCCATGGCCTAGTAATGCCCTGCACTCCGCAGAGAGCTGTGCTTGCTCAGAAACACTGCTAACCCGTCCAGCTCACGTGTATTGTACTTAGTACCATAACTGACTAGAAACAATTATATTTAGCTTTCTATTTGTTCTAGAAAAAGAGCTTATTTCTGTAAGGACTTTGCCACGACTCACCTAAGTTTCTTTCAATCAAAAATGAACATTATTTTTAAGACAATACAATAGGATCCTGCAACTTGAAGCCAGGATGCTGCTGTTATTTTTATTTAAGAAATGGCAGTGTTCTCTTGTTGTATTTAAGATGAAAATATCATACTCCTACAGGACCAGAGGAACCTCACCTTCCATTCTGAAAAGACCTGTGATTTCTGCTGCAATTAAATCTCTATTTCATAAGTACAGAAGAGTCATCTTTCCTCTTTTTCTCTTTTTCACCCCACACCTACCTTCCTTGGAACTTTGCTCATAAATGTATTTAATGCTAAGAGAACCAGCTGGCCATTCACATTGATTATTCTGCTCAGTGAAGCAAAAGCCAAGGTTTTCTTGGCTTAGGCCTTTAGGTACTTAAAATAATATCATTCTTCATGGAAAAGTGCAATAAAATGGAACAGAAATAAAATGAACAGAGGTTCTGGAGCAGTTTCTAAACATCGTTAAAATGTAGTTGAGCAGGCTGTGTTTCTATGGAAAGAAGAGCAAAGGGAGCAAAGCCTACACTTCAAAGTCCATTAAGACATGACCACCTATTCCATGTGCTCAGATATTTCCACAGAATGTATTACACTCAGAGAGGGAAAAGGTAAGCTTTTCACTACAAACATATCTATAAGATTTTCATTCTATTGTGTTTCTGATTGCACCCAATCTGAAATCACTGGGACTGAAAAGGAATAGAAAGAAAACTTTCAATTTTATTTTTTTTATTCTTAACACTTCTTTTGTGATGTTGTTTGTGCTTTCAGGTTTTTCACAAGAACAATTTGAAAACAGGACAAAAGTTTCTAAATACAGGATGCAGATTTTATGCCAACAACAAAATCAGTTTGATTCTTCTGCAGAGATTCAAAGAAATTATATGTGCTCTGGTCTGTGCCTGTACTAGAACTCAGAAACTGGCAAAGTGGCAGTCTGGTAGATGTGTTCAGTCCTTGTCACTCATCTGGGAGAGGCTTCTCTAATTACCTTCATGGAGAGTCCTCTGCCAACCATGGCTAATTGTGGTTGGTGTAAAGATGAGAAGACTTTGCCCCTATGCAGTGGACGATGAATTTTTTTTTCAAATTCTACTCTGAAAACTTCAGGCACTTTTCCTACTGTACAATTCCAGCAGTGGAAGAGATGCTATTGTATAAGGTATAGGCATTTTGCAGCCTCATGTCTACTTTATCTGCAACTAAATAAATGCAGCTGCAGCAGTTGGGTGGAGAATTTCTTAAAATGTATATTATTAATCTGCACAAGCATATCCTGTGCACACCTCACTATGTCATTAATAGCTTCAATTGTAAATCTATTCATCTATTTTAATGATAGTCCCCCTTTCCTGTAGGACTCCCTTGCACTGGGCTGCAGCAGCAGGGAAAGCTGACTGTGTGCAGACACTGCTAGAACTGGGGATAGACAGCAGCCCTCGAGACATCAATGAAAACACTCCTCTGACATATGCAATATACTGTGGGCACACGGCATGCATCAAGCTGCTGACTCAGGAGAGCAGGTAAAAGCAAAGTTCACGTCTTGCTCACATGTTGCCACTAACTAGAAAACAAATTTGTTGGGTTTTGAATACTCCCGAAGGGCCTTCAGTGGTGTTTCCCTGATCCATAGGCAATATTTGTTTCATATTCCACCAACGCTGAAACATTACAATCAGTTCTCTTCACAGAGACTCTCTGCTGAGGTTGAATACTGCTCTAGCAAGCAGCAGAGGGCTATGAAGAACAAGTGTGTATAGCTCTTGCTCAGTCACCTTCATGCAGAAAACTTGTATAACAGAATAATTTCAACCCTCAGATATATGTAACTTGCACTTCTTTGAAATCTCTGCACGCTGTCTGTGTGCTCATATAATCAGATGGACAGATAAACTGAACACAAAGGCAGATTTGACAGAAAATAAAATAAATTTAAGTTTCCTTTCTCAGAGTAAGGGTTTGGTAGTATTACCCTAGCCTTCTTTAGTTCTTTACCTTGATGTGTTTTTTTATTCTGAGTTCTTGTCAGTTAAAAAATATAACAAAAGACTTACCGGTTACAGTCTTCCTTTCTTTGTATGCTTCCTTTTTCAGCAGCTGTTGTCTAATTAATTTCCATTCTTCTACTTCAAGTGTGCACTTACATTTATCTCCCCATTTCTTTGCACTTTCCCCTCCTTTCCAGTCAGAAATTAGTATTATGTGAGACACAGGTAATATTACCTCTCCCTTTTTCCTGCACTCTGTGTATTAGAGAAGGTCAGAAATTAACAAAAATTTTGTCTCAAAACCACTACAGCAATACTGACACCATTTTTGGTTTTGCTTTTTTTATATGTTCTCTGCATTCATCGTGCTTATATTTGTAGCTCTGTAGCCTATTGTACTAGTGGCTAGTTTTCCCAGTAATTTTCCATGGCCTTTCCCTAGGCAGAAAGACAAAATAAATTCCAGAGCTCCAAGTCCCATGGGGGACAAGGGCCCCATGCTGTCTTGGTTCTTCCTGGCTACCAAGATTGAGAACAACTCTGTGAGATACATTCTCATGGACAGAGTACAGCTAGGACCAAGAGAGGGGCTCCAGAGAAGGGGCTTGATCTGGGGTGGGGGGGAATTCCATCACCACCCATCCTCCTAATTGGTTCTTTTTATCAATTATGCTAATTTCCTAAAACCTATAAAAATGTACTCGCCCTTGTGGCGGTGGGCTTTTTTGGACATCTTTCCAAAACTGCTCCTGAAGACCTTCAACAAAGGTCCACTTTTATATTGCCTCCCATATTAAAATTCTCTTGAGTTTCATTTCTAGTTTGGAAAAGGCAACAACATTAGTGTAGGTAATTATCTTGACCAATCTGAAACTGTGCTGGACCTCTTTAGCATAAGCAAGGCAAGGGAAAGGGCAAACGGGAAAGAGGAAAAAGGAAAGGGGAAAGGGACAGTAGGAATGGAGAACTAGTGCCTTTTTTTACAGTGTTTGCAATGACCAGAAATACCTTTTTCCAAGTATGACATAATACAAATATCTGATTTAAAAGATCACAGCATGTTCTTCTCATTATCATTAGATCTTCACATCTGGTAGATACTGAAGCCACAAAAATGTGTTTGCTTTTTTCCCAGATATCTGTGCTAAGTTACAATCATTAAGATGATTGTAAGATAATTCACCTATAAGAAAGAGTGAATTAACACAGTAGTATTTTCAGTCTTTTAATTACCAATTGGGATCCTAATTTTCTTGAACCACCCATGCAATATTGCTTCTTTAATGGAGTAACACAATTGGTATTTTCTCATTGTCTGTTAGTATTGACATCACATTTTGTTTTGTATTTCCAGTAGATCTGAGTCAGTTCATCAGTTGCACTCTCAGAACAACAGACTTATAAAGAAAGAAGGACGATTCAGCATGCTGAACCAGATCTTCTCTTGCAAAAAGAAGAAAGATGATCAGAAAACCAGTCAGAAGGAGAGAAGCAGGGATTGGTATCCTGGAGAAGAGTCCTCAGAAGTAGATGATATCATCACCCGTTTTGATGGCATTGTGAATAAAAATTGCAAAGACATTCCAGATGCATGTAAGACCACCCCTGACTTTGAAAGAAAGAGCACAGACACTAAGTACTTCATAGCGGAAAAGAAGAAATCAGTATGTCAGGGACTCCCACCCATCACCACCCAGAGCTTCCCTCCAATCACTGCAGGCAATTCCTTCCTAACTGCTTCCCAGAGCAAAATGTCAAGCTTCTCCTCCAGCTCCAGAACCCACCATTTTCCATTCAAATCTCAAAAGAGTAGGGGTGAGCACAACTTGCTGGACAACACAGACAGCTGCCAGGCTTTGCTGGATGGTCCCTGGAACACAGATTCTAAACAAAGGCTCTCTTACAAAGTCTGTACTAGGACTTCTTCAGACAAACTGATGAATGGCTTAGACTCTGATAGGTCTCACCATGTGCTTTTGTGCCCTCCCTGCCTTCCCTCACTTCCCAGTTCTCCATCAGGTAATTTTTTTTCTTCTCTATATCCTAAATTCTATAATATCTACTCATGTAGCAAATTGAGCCAGAAAAAAGTAGAGATTAATAACTTTTCTGTTTTAAATTTTTTTCAGTGTCTCCTTTATGTGGCCATCACAGATAGCATGTGGGTGGGACATCAGTTGGAAGCTGAAAAGAATTAGGAGAAATAGGAGATTTAATAGGTCTGATGAGCAAGCAAAAATGCAGGTATCTAGGAAGTATATAAGGCACCTGAGCAATAAGTGCCTCCACGTAATATGTATGTGCTTTGTGAATTGCACATTAACACCCACTACCGCACCTGCTCCCTTGTGTCCACATCTAGTCCTGGATGTAGGTGTGCAAGGGAACAGTCTTGCCCTCAAATCTCTAACTGTGCTGAGAGCTGCTTCTGGATCCAGCCAAGTCCAGTGCCATGCTGGACAGCTTTATGCCATGCCCCCTTACCCATATAGTTATATTCTGACTCCAGGCTGCAGTGGCACCTCTTCCCACCCTAAACACACCCTGAGTGCCAGCTCTGTGGTCTGATGTGCTGTTCTTATGGTTTCTCCAAAGCTGAATTAAGGTTGCTAAATTTACAGAGCTGGGACAAATGCTTTTATGCTGTGGTCTGGAAGTTGTAATGCAGCAGTAATGAAGCAGAGCATTAGAATTCTAAGGTGAACTTGATACCAGAGTTTGGCTGGATTTGGGATCTAGTATTTTGTTTGACTCACGTCCATGTTTAAATGAATCTGCCTGGCTGGCCTGCATTCTGGAGTTTACTTTAACATATCAGTGTCTCCAAATTCATCTCTTTTGGGATTAGTCCCCTGCCAAAATTAAACACATCTAGCATACCTTCCAAGCTCTGCAATATCTAACTGAAAATGAAGCAAGCAAAAGCAAACCCCAAACTTCCAGTATACCATTAAAAGGAGTAAAAATTTTACAGTAAGTTAATCTACACTTAGCCCAAGAGACATGAGCCCTTACCCTTCAGTGGAAAGAGGAGTGAACAGAAACCCTGAGAAGAGCCCCCAGTTAGCTGCGTGATAGTGCAAACTGTTCTGAAATCTAAGTGAAGTGAACTACAAAAAAGCAAATCTTTGCACACAGGTCTGACAACTAGAGCAGAGACATCAATTTCAGAATGACAGGCCATTATACATACAATGTGCAAATAAAGGCTGAAAATAGGTTTTGGTGTAAAAAGGAGCTACTTTAAAAGTGCCCCTTCCTGGATGCCAGGCCACATTCCTGAAAGCTTAATAGAACTGCTCCAAAGGTGTCACTACTTTTTTACAATGCACTCTTCAGCTGCTTACTCAACCATACGAGCCCCAGACTCCACATGCCCAGCAATGATTGCTCCTGCACGACTCCTTCCACACCAGATTCTGCAAGGTTCAGCTCACATGTGGAACACACGAATACCTGCAGGGCTACTTTACAGCCTCACTGTAATAGGGTACAGGGAGGCTAAGATATTTGAGATCATTGAACTTGACAGCAGTAGCAGAAATGAGTTCAAGCTGGATAAACCAAACTGGAGGGCAGCTATTTCTGGGAAAAATTCCTGTTGGAATTTGCTAGACTATTTATACATTTGATATGGAAGTAACTACCATGTTATTTAAAACATGATTATAGATTTTTCTTAATATTGTAGTATACTACAGTGCTAAGAAAATGGCTAAATCCTGTCTGCTCTGGACAGAAGGATAGGTGGTTTTCCTGGAAAAAATGCTTTTGTGGAAAACCTTTGACAAAAATCTAGTTGTTATAATGGGAGCCATCTTTGAATGCCCAAATGGAAGGTAAGTTATCTTATTTCTGACAGTTTGTTATCTCTCTCAGAAAATAAAAAGCCTGAATCTTCTTTAAGTCTTTTCTTTGTACCAACTCCATTTTAAAATTTAATACCATTTTCCAATCATGAAACTATGCCTGTAGCTGGCAAAAAGGACCTTCCTCTGAAACATGTGAATTAAAATTCTCTACGGAGGAAGAGAGTGTCTGACAGGAATGCATTGCACAACACAGATATTGTCTCACATTTCTTCATGATAAAGAGATCTCCTTATCCCTCTTCATGCCTATGTGTGTGGTTTAAATCTATCTGCTCCTGTAATTAAAGCCACCTGACTTTTTGTGAATTAGAACTGCATTTACTGTATGAGATCCAGGGCTCCCAGGTCTCCAGTGTGCTGTGCCTGCAGGACTTACAGGGATCAGCAGCAAAGTCTGGTTCCAGCCCAGCCAGCAAGGCTGTGCAGGCTGCCCTCTCTCTGAGGAAAAATATCTTTTGTTGGTTTTTGTTGGCTTATTATTGGTTTGGGGGTTTTTTTGGGGTTTGGGTTTTGTTTTGTTTTGTTTTGTTTTGTTGTTTTGTTTTGTTTTGTTTGGCTTGGGGGTTTTTTGGGGGATTTTTTGGTTGGTTTGGTTTTTTGGTTTTTTGTGGATTTTTTTGTTGTTTGGTTGGGTTTTTTAATTGATTTTTCTTTCTTTCTGCAGGAGACTTAGCTGAGGGGGGAAAAAACAACATCCGGTTTTTGAAGACACTGAAATGTTAATACTTCATTTCTCAATTCATGACTGGGGGGGACTACATGTAATTTCCTAATCACTGAATATCTAGGCCAGGATTGTGGGTATCAATATTCTAAGAAAATGCAATTTTAAAATTCCTCTCTGTGTTGACACAGAATGTTGATTGTCTTGCATGACCATGTCTATTGTCAAAGTCAAAGCTAATTTTTGTGCTCACTTGCTACAAAGGCATCTGGCACATATATGTGTCAAAGCCTTTGGAGGTTTTTTGTTCTATTATCTGTACTCCTGGGAATGAAAAATGAGTCCATTTACTAGCTGAGCATTACCACTCACACAAAGAGGAGAGGTTGCTGTGTGTAGCAATGAGAATTACCTTACTACTGTGCCATTGGTTTCTCTCAGAATTACTGCCCTCCACTGAGAAGAGCAAAGACAGTCTATATTAAAAACTGTCAAAATTCCATGAGAGTTGGCCACCCACAGTACTGAGCTAGCATCAAAAATCTGAAGCATTTACTTATGAGCTTTGCAGTCATCTCTTTTTGCAAAAGGTACTCCCATCTACATTCTACAGGGAAAAAGAGTGGAAGTAGAAAATTCCAAGTGATATGGGTAACAGGAGCCTGTCTCAAGTATAAGACAGCTCTGAGACCCCTATCACCCACTTGTCTTTTGGGTTACTAAATTTCCAGATGTAAGATGATACTTTATTACAGATTTTATTACAGTACCTTCTGTTTACTTGAATAGGTAATGTAAAAAATGGGCTATTATTAAGTTTATGGTGGTATAAGCAGTATGGTATAGTTCAACAAGAAGCATTTTTTGGCTAGGAAAGCAGAGCAAAGCTGATCAGTGTGGCTGTCACTTTCTCAAATTTAAGAACCAATTTACTCTGAGACATTCATCATAACATTAACAACTTTTACGCAAAATACATTACTATGTGGTTCACCTTCCTAAATGCAAGGAAAAATTAAAAGAAAAAAATACAGCCTCTAAAAAGACCCAAATGTAGTCCTGCATTTTATAAGAATGAAATTGGTTTTTTTCCATTTATTCAAAAATAACTGCAATCATAAATGTGCTCTTGGGGACAGCAAAGATGATGTTTTAGAGAGAGAAAAACTGTTTTTCCAGATGTTACGTGAAACAGATAGAAAGGAAAAGTAGAAGAAAACTTCCACTTGCTGCCAAAACTTTTAACAAGGATTCTTTTCCAAGCATTCATATAATCCTTGCAAACATGATTATGTTTTGTACCATTGTTTAGCTGACAGATATCCCATTTATGAAATGAACATATCTCTTGATAGCAACAACTACCTCCCATCATCAAAGCCATAATGGTACGTACACAATAAGCTATTAGTTCTCAACATAAGCATCACAGAAACCAATATAACTTGAATTGCTCTAATGAGAGCAACAAACGATTCTCTGCTATATTGGAATTGATATATTTAGTCCTTTGTGCAAAGTGGATGCAAGGTCTATAGAAGAAATTTACCAACTAGACACTAGAGATATTAAAAAGTAAAACACAGGGAAACCAGACTGAAGTCTGTTTCTGTTAAGCAGAGATTCTTCATGCAAGATTCTTCATGCTTTAGCTCAAACACATCAGCTTAACCACAGGATCCAGCAGACTGACCCAATGTCTATCAACTGTTGTGGCTTTTAGACCAGATCCTTGCTCCATGCTGGACTGAAGGCTGCACTGTAACATGGACCAACATCACAGTAACTCCTTTCACACAGAATCTGTTTAGTCATCAACATAGTTACAGCAGCCATGACAGATACTTCTGTGCACCTTTAGAAAACTTTTAGAAAACTGTTTTTCAACAGCTTTATCTTACACAGCCCAACAACACATAGGTATTTTCAAGTACCAGCTGCAAAGCCAGAAAGGCAATTAATGTCATTCCATCTCTTCCTCCTGCTTAAGATGTCCTGCTACATCCACCCCGTGTCTCCCCTTGTCCCTGTGTGCTGACAGAGCATATGCCTGCACTTCAATGAGCTACGTTGCAAAGCCATGCTGGATGAGCAGCTGCTTGACAAGACATCCCATTACATGGCTCATCACAGACTTGGTGATAACATGAAAAATAATTTGAGGGACTCAAGCATCACAGAATAAGATCAGCTCACGAAAAAGATCTGGTAAAAACGTTAACTTGGTGCTTGAGTTCCTACTTTTTTCAGTATTAGACGTGTCCTTTATGCAATGAAATGCATTATATCATCTAACTTACTGTCTTTTTTAATAGTATTAGACCTAAGTTAACTTTAATCTTAAATAATGACATGCCAGAATTAACCAACCTTTCCTTTTCCAGTATATACTCTGCTTGATGAAAATGGTACTGCCATAAACATGGTTTTATAAGGATCAGTATAGCCTTCTGTCAGTTATGATGTGCTTTCATCTGCAAAAAAACCCCTTCAAAGCTCATCTTTACTGCTAATAGCTTTCAATGTCCTTTTCCAACCAGCAGTTGAACTCTGATTTTGTTTTAATACTTATAAAGGCTGAGACCCTATCAGGACATTTTGAAAACTAAAGCTTCAATTTTAAGATCAAATCATCTATTTGAATAATTTTACAGGTTTAGATTCCGAAGATTCTTACAGAGACCTAGCTAATAAACTGTGACCATTTTAAGACCTAAAGCTATATTATATGAGAGGAAACTATAAGGGTATATGTGCAGGTTGTACTCAATCAATCAGCCCTTTTTGTGAGTTAAAGTGAACTACGCAACAGCTTCTTTTTTTTCAGTCAGTGGTTTCTTGTTATTACATATTTCTGAGAAATACTAAGTAAGTTTTCTTTTCTGGAAGCCAGAAATGCACAGTTCACCACACTAGTTACAATTGTTTCCATTATGATTTTGTTTTTCTTTCACAGGTAGAAGTTTTCGACAGATGTCCATAGACCAACACAAAGTGAAAAATGTTATATCTGTACAGAACAGCCTAGCTCCAATACCCAACCACAGTGCTCACAAAAGTAAGTACAGACAAGTGTCAGTTACTGTATCACACTGCATGCCTCCATCTGAGTGCTTGAGAGAGGTTTCATGTTTGTTTTCCACAGCATCATGGAATGGCTGAGGTAGGAAGACACCTTTGGAGACTGTCTGTCCATCCTCATGTCCACAGAGAAGTCACCTACAGCACATTGCCTAGGATCACACCAGTTTTGTTTTAAATATCTCTGAGAATGGAGATTGAGACTACACACTTTATCTGTGTCATCTCTCAGTGTTTGACTACCCTCAGAGAAAAAAGTTTCTTAGTACTGATTTGTGGCCATTGATTCTTTTCCCTCCGTAGGACTCCACTGAGAAGAGTCTGTCTCCTTCTCCATTACTCCACACAATCAAACATTTATACATATTGACAAGATTCTTTGAGCTGCCTTCTCTTCTTGAGGCTGAACAGCCCCAGCACTGTCAGTCTCCCTTTTAAGGCTGACACCGCAACCCTTTAGTCATCTTCATTGCCCTCCATTGGATCTGTTTCAGGATGTCCCCCTCCCTCTGTGTAGTGGGAGCCTCAGAACTGGACTCAGAACTCCAGATGTGCCTCAGCCAAGCTGAGTAGAGGGGAAGAATCACTTGTCACAATCTGCTGGCAGTGATCTTCCTGAAATACACCCACGGATGCCGTTGGCTGTATTTCTGCATGGGCACATTGTTGGCTCATGTTCAGCTTGGGGAAGCAGTGGTCCCAAGGAGCAGGAGAGCTTCACCCCACTTCCAGAGTCCCAGCAGAGTGTCAAGACTGGGATTGTTCCAGGCTCTTGTTTTCTTCATACATAGGCATCAGCCCTACTCCCAGCAGCATCCTAACCTCACATTCTTGTGCTCAGTGGATACTGGATGAGGATTTACAGTTTTCTGACTGTCATCCTGTTGATCAGCCAAGTCCAAAAGACATTCAGATCTAAATTTAAGATTCCCTGCAACGTATAATCTGAATGTCAGAAGCAATTCTGCAGTAATGACAATATTGCTAGAAAATAGGCAGAGACAGCCTTACAGGGACCATCAGATTGGGTGGGGATATACAGAATCCTGTGCTGCTGCTGTTTTCTACATGAGACAGGAAGAAGAAAAGGTGTTTGAATTACTGAGGTGGTATTCTCTGTCTGCTCAGAAGGAAGAAAATAATTTAATTGCTTTTGATTGCTCTTAAAATCCTAGGTCAAAGCATTCTGGTTTTTAAGCTTTCTACTCCTGTTCTCTGTGTCTTCTAGTTAAATCATAGTTGTAAGCAAAATCCTTAAAAAATCTTTCCTAATAATTGTTGTTCTTGCATTAATTCATTCAAGTGGTCAAGAATTTAGTTCTAAACTCATGCCAAAAACTGTTTTACAAATAAGATACAATTGTCACAATTAAGAATCATGTTTTTTTAACTAACACAGCACATTTATCCAGGTGCCATTAGTGCTTGAACATTAGTTCAAGCCAGTAACAGAAAAGCAAAGTTATTTGAAAAATAAACTGTATTTCTTGTTAACACAAATGACATATTTGCTCATGAAGCTTTCTAAATTACTGTTTCAAAGTCTCATCTCAGTATGAGATTTCACACTCATCCTCCATCCAGCCCTAAAAATGTTATCCTTTTGACATAGCCTTTATCCAGGTAAAGTGCTCCAGCAACAAAGTCTGAGTATAAATATTTGTGTTTTCTCTAGTATTTTTAATACACAAGATGTGTGTTAAAAATACACTAAGAAAAAAAAAAAAAAAACACCAAAAAAAAAACCGCTACCAGGAAGTTGGAACAATAAAATAAGCAAAAACTAGAATGAGAACCGAAACTACTCTGAAATAGAGAAAGAAGAAGTATCTCCCCCCAAAAAGGAAGGGCAATGAAAAAAGAAGGAAGAACTTTTTAATCTCTCAGTAAAAATGTTTTAAAATACACATTAGAAAGAGGAAAATAGGAATGAAACAGTAGCCTGGGAAGAGTACTTGAGTGATTTTAATCAATAAATTCTCACCCTTCAGATATTCCCAGGGCCAGAGATCCCTCACATGACTTCTTGAGTAGCCTCAGTGCAGACTGCATCTCCTATTCTGCAGGCTGCTGCTTCATCCCCCACACACTCTTTCTATCTCATCATGCAACACTTCCAACACCCCCTGGAAAACAGACTGTCACACACTCCCCACAAAGTGCCAGAAAAAATCTTCAAAAAAATATGGAACTTCTAGATGTAGTTAAGAAGGTCAGATATTTCTGGAAGCATCAGAGGAGACAACATGTGTCTGATACACAAAAAGGTGACATTATTAATTGCTGGGAAAAAAAACACCACAACAATAAATTCAAAAAACAAACTTGAAATCTGTTTCTATAGGTCATTTAACAATATTTTCTGGAGATCTGTTGTTGTTTTTTGCCATTTTTCATCGTAATTTGACGTTTCTTCTTTCCCAAGTTAACAGCAAAGCATTCCACAAAGCACCCACACCACTGCAGAAGGCCACTGTTGTCCAGTGCTTGCAAGGGAGGGGAGTCTAAGACTCATTCTTCTGTTGGACTCCATATTCCTTGGGCAATGCCTTTCTGACAGCCTTGTTTTTGCCTCTGCAGTTTTTAATAGCAGCCACTCCAGAGTCTCTGCTGAGTGGAAAAGGCTTCCTGAACCAGTAGCTCCTGCTGTTCAGGTCTTTGGTGACCAACTCTGCCCTCTGTGTGAATCATTAATGGTGCTTTTCCTGTGTGTAGCTCCTGGGCCCTTAAGGGCTCTGCCTCCCACAGATGCCAGCTCTGGGTCCAGGCTGGTGTGTTTCAGTACATGTACTAATACTTGTCATTATATGCATTGTTTCAGAGCCATCCATGTACCAGCCCTGAAGTCCTAAATTGAATATCCTAAACTGAGCACAGTATGTGGGACAGTGTGGAAGGCATTGGTGTTTGGATTCTTTGAATGAGCATGAGTTTGTGATGGCTGCTCAAATGTTTATGATTTGCTGTCATGGGGCTGAAGTTAAGCTACAGTGGTTTTGGCCTACTTAAGTCCATCATTTAATGCTTTTAATGATGTACATAAAGCACATAAGGCTTTATAGATATTTTTCACACAGATGTGAACTTTGAATATATTAACATATGACTATGTTCCAAAGAGGGACACAAGTAAGCCTCTCAACATTTGCTGAATGCACACCAAAATTTCAGTGAACTCAAAGTATTCTACCACATGCCAGAAAACAAATGGGCTCATTTATTGTATATAGCCCTCCCAGACTCACACAAATTCAGCACCAACTAAAGCAAAGTATTAATGATTTGGGTGTTTTTTATGGAAAGGAGAAGAGATTTACTGAATTTCTGAACATGAATGAATCTTAAATATGATCAATGAATTACAGTACACAATTAATTACTGCTGGAGGCCAGGCAGCTGTAGTAAACACTGTCTGCTCAGGTAATCACAACTTGAATAGTAATTGAAATTAGCTTAAAAAGAAAAGAATCTGCCAAGTTTCTAAATCCTCTCTATAAAGATCCTGCTTTGGCCTAAATCCATACCTGGTAAGCTTTAGAAAAGTACTGCTCCTGAAAAATAAATAATCAGTTATTAAATTAGTATAAGGTGCATGCCACAGTGGATTATGACAAGAACTTTAGCCTCTTTTGTACCATGTGTATAGTTAGATAGATAGATAGATAGATAGATAGATAGATAGATAGATAGATAGATAGATATAGATGATATAGGTAGATAGATAGACAAATATATGCAGTGAGGGCCCACAGCCAACATTAGAGAGGTAGCATTTATTTTCAGTGGGACAAATTAAATGAAGCACAAAATTTCCAGCAAGAACACTGAAGAGGAAAGTGTTAATAGCCTTTCAGATAATTCATCACAAATACACAGATGGAAGGAAATCACAAATACAATGAGAATGCAACCAACAAAAAAATGAATGTAAAGAATTGCAAAATTCTGTTGCCAAAACAGAGATGATATAGCTCCAGAAAGAACTCTTTATGTGCTTAAACTATAAAAAACAAAACTGTTTGTATACAAAGAGCTTGTGAATAAAACAAAGATCAAATGAAAAGAAGCTAATGCAATTCACGATAAATTGACAGCACAGAAAAATAGGTCTACAATTTTGGCTTTGAATTCTCCTTTTAAAAAAATCAGGGAATCAGTGAGTTGTCTGAAAGAAGGATCCTGATAATTTCAATTTAAAGAAACTACAGAACTATATTAGCTTAGAAGCACAAACAATGTTACACTGATGACTGTGAGCTGGAAATTAGGCATTATCTAAAGCCACAGTTTCTTAAAAGTCAACAACAGAGATACATAATGGGTGTGCCTCTCAAGTGTTTTGGTGTGTCTTGGTGTGCTACAGGGTCATGGGCTACTTTTGTGGCCCATGAATAGTAGAGCATGTGTGGACTTTTGTTTATGATTGACTGTGCCTAGAGGAACCCAGACACAACATCCCACATTCTTCATTTCATCTTCTTTAGATTTTTTATCAGCATTTACCTTCAGCAATAGAGCATTTTTGTTGGAAATAATATATTCCCATGGAACACTTCTGTTGCAGTCAGTCTGTGATTTCTAATGAAAAAAAATATTGTGAAAATTTCTCAAACAGACCAAATCTCCTCCAGAAAAATTATGGGTTCTCTGCTTATCAAAAGTGAATTTTTGAACTTTTCAAGACTTGCTGGTCACTAAATCAAAAGTAAATCACTTAACACTGGAGTTGTTTCCTTCAGATGAAGATAATCCTTGCCAGGCTTATCTTCATCTGAATACAAAAATACAATATTTTATTAGTATTTTGATCACATTTTTAAAGTACAGGCTTGAGTACACACAGTAAGAGACAACAGTTCAAAGGAAGTTGCAAAATCATTTGTAAAAATGCCATGCTTTTCACTTTCTGTGCACTTTCTCTTTTTTCCTATTTCCTCTAGTTCAGCTGCCATCTCAGGATGCTAGGAAGTTTAAGTCCGTACAGACTGGTGCAGTTATTTTCCCACCAGCTCCAGTCTCCAGATCTCCGAAAACAGGACATTCTCAGAGTCAGATCCTCTATTCTCTCCTGCCTGGTCTATCAGGAGAACATCTAAAACCAAGCTGTGTCCTACCTGCTATCCCAAACCAGAAGAAATCTAATCCTGAAGAGGAGCTTGAGAAATCAGTTGCCAAATCAGATGCTGAAAATTAATTAATTACAGTGGCCTAAATTAGTTGAAATATGTCCAAGTGGCTGCTTAAAAGATAACTTTATAGTTACTGTTTAAAAGATGACTTTACAGTTAAATCTCATTAATTTGCACTAATGATGGAGCATAACAAAAACCAAGGTAAGGTAGCACATAGCAAAAGCTGCGCTGTGTGTGTATATATGTATATGCATTTGCATTAAAATTTTCATTTATGATGAAATTACTTAATCAACATCTAATGTGTAGTAAATTTATTTTGTGAATGGAACCCACCCTCATAACATGATTTTGTTTCAGCAATGTGCTGTTAAGCCTTTCACAGAAAAAAGGAACAAAGAGTAAGGTTTTCTGCATGATTTAAAAGTTGAAACTAGGGAAACAAATTGACAGGGCTTCTCTGTAATTCGTAAATGCAAAGGTGCTGATTCTGATGCTGTGTGCTGTAAAAAGAATCTTTTTAAGATTGAGAAAATAAACTCAAAATAAAAGGCAGCTTTAGCAATTGAAGTCTTTTGTTTCTTTGTTTTTCACACATTTTCTAAATTGTAAGTTTGTGGGTTTTGTGAATTCAACAAGTTAAAATAGTACAACGAAACACTAATTACTGTGGAACAGACAGACCTTTAGCATGTACTGTTCAAAACTGTTCATTTCACAGACAGATTTACGTCTTATTTAATTCTCCATACTCCTCAGTGACAAATATGCAATTGTGTACTGTTATATTTATAAAACAAGGGTTGCACAGTCCTGAGTTTTAGGCATTGTTTCACTTTGATCACTGAACTGGAGGAAATTTTAACTAGACTGCTGTTCAGTCAAGAACCTTTACAAGTGGTATAAGCCTTTAACTAAACATTGCACAAGACTGTCCTTTCCTAGAAGCTAACAAAGATGACAGCGTCTGCTTGCTTCAGGGTTCTTATCTAAATCTTGCTGCAATTGCTTTAGAGGCTTCTCTGCTTCTGATTATAGAGGGGCTGTGGGCTGGGGGAGGTTGTCCCTTTTTGTCACACTTTTGTATCACCACTTCTAGTAAGCTGGTCCAAAATTAGCTCTACATCAGCAGCTCATTCAGCAAGGACATGGCACTTCTACTTATCTCTAGATAAATGTCCTATTAGCTGTACAAACATTTATTTTGCTGTGTCACAGTAAAAGACAAATCTGACATGAAGAAGAAGATAATCATGTTCCAGTAGCTGCAGTTTCCAATTTCCTTGCGCTAACGACTGTAAACAGGATGGCTGGTGGCTGTCAGAGACAGTCCCAGAAAGAAAAAGCAGAGCACAACAACAGCTGCTCTGATGCAACACAGGGAAGAGGGAACTTTTGCACACAAATAAAATAATGTTTTATTTTTAAACATCTCACCCAAATGTCAGGGTATAAAGCTCAAATTCAACAAGTGATGTAAACATCTAGCTTCTTGATGCAAAACATAAGAGTAAAAAGCTCATGTGCTTGGACCTTCCAGACAACTATTCCCTGAGGCTAAATGCGAAAAAACACTGCATGACAGATGCATGCACTTTTAAAAGAAAAATCAATTCTGGCATGCTCTGTCTTTGCACCTGAGCCATCCTGTTCAGGCCAGCCTCACTGAAAAGTCCAGAATTTCTCCTGCAGTATAGCAATATACAAATATATATATTTGCTCCACAAGATCAATGGCTTAGCTGCTCTCTCTGCTCTACAGAGCCCCTGACCTTCTCTGCTTGAAACTCCACCTTTGCAAATCCCAAAATCTCTGTTCTGACTTACGCCACTTTGTACCTGTGTGGCCTCACACAATAGACAAAGGGTTCATAAGTTATTTCCTAGAAACATTAAAGATTCAGCGCAGACTTTATGCCACTACTTGGTAAAAAGAAAATGGTGTTGTTTTGCACAGGTTGCACAGATTGCACAGAAGAGAAGGGAAATCTAATTCCTACAGCTCTGGCCGTAACAAGAATGAGGTTTGTCTTCACAGAATGAAAACCTAAAGTAACCATTCTGGCAGAAATAAATTATCTTTAGTTCAACAAACTGATTGGGAATGGGTACAGCATGTGGAAGTGAGGGAAGACCAAATGGCACAACAAGGAAATCCCAGTGAGGTCAAACATTTGTAACTCTTTTGCCACATTAGCCCTTTTCAGTGGGTATGGAAACCATGCCTTTAGCTATCTACTGGAATGCCCCAAAAGAGTCCGGTCACATGTTGCAACTCCAGATTTTCCTGAATAGAAGGGGATCCTCATTGTTACTGCTGGATTTGAGAGAGGAGGTGGATCTCTCTCATTTCTTGCATTAGCCTGCATATCCAGGGTCCAGGAGTCCTGGGCTTCTTAATGGCTACCATGAAAGCTGTGGTGGCCCTCATTTTTTTGCCAGCTGCTCTTCTATGCTGGAGAGGAAGATAGTCTGTGTTGGCTTCCCATAGAAGCTTGAACAAATTTAAAATGTTTCCAGTATTACAGCAAAAAAGAAAGTGAGAGAAATTCCCCTGTGCCTTAGGCTAGATACTTCCATTCCCAGAAAAGAAGCAATCAAATTTCTGGTTTTCCTGTTCAGCAGTGTTTTGTTAAGGCAGCATGGGTTCACAAAGCTGAATAATGAACAATTTCTGATCAAACATAACACTGTCCTTAAAATTAAATTCCTTTTAAAAAATGTAAAATTTCAGGTACAGTCACTTGTCATCATGCATGTTACCACTGTCTACACAATATACTTGTGTGACAGAAAGCAGGTGCTAGGTGGATTTTTCCTATCATTTACCCTTTTGTTCCTCATCTTCTTCTCGGAATTAATTTTTTTGGGAGGGCTATGCCACCCAAGAAAGGCTTTTTCAGGAAAGGAATGCAAATCCAATTGCCTGTTCAAAGGTAAGCATAGAATACAGCTCTTACCTGAACAGAGACAGTCTTAGGAGCTGGAAATCTGAGTTAAGATCCAGCCCACTTTTCTAATGTGTTTTTTCTGTAGACTGCCAATGAGGAGGGAATTTGTGATTAACCAAATACAGATCTCTCAAAAATTAATTCTCATAGAAAGCATTAAAAGTTATTCTCAGAAACATTCCCACCAGAAAGTATTCTTATCTTTTGAATTTTGTTGCCAAATTCTACAGTAAAGGAACATGACAAATTAAGGTGAAGTATTTCACTTTCAATGGAGAGCAGACTGTTGACTGCAGCATACTGCATGAAAGATAACAAATGAACCAATACCTACTTAAGCTACTCTGACCTCTTGCTCAGACCTTTCCTGGAAGATAATGGCAGGGGAGACAATAAAAGGCTAACGTTGTTGATTAGCAGTTGCCAAGAAATGTCTGGTTGGTAGGTCATGACAGCTTTTTTTTCCCCTCTGTCTAATGATTAAATAATCCTGGCACATACTTCTCTGACACTAGCTGAGTTTAGAGTGTGAAGTATTCAAGTGTCTGCGGAGTTCAGCTTGGCGCAGGGAGCTAAGAAAATATATATGCACAAAGGATAAATTTTCTGAACAAAACACAATCTATCACCTCACTGGCATAGGCTCAACATTCCTTATACCATTCCTATAATTTCAAAATGCTTTTAAAAGCAGCCTTTATTCCGGTGGACCATTTTCTTATACACTCATACTGAATGGACTGGTCCACTCTACCATTAAATGGTGCAGGTGATAAACCTTAGTCCATTATTTAAAACTGAGAAAAATATTCACATGTATTACAGAGGATCACCCACTTTTAAAAATATCTTTCAAAGGCTGTTCTATTGCTGAGCAAAATATCTGATGAGCAGGCTAATTTTCTTGTACAAATACCTACAGAGGAAGCTATGTCCTCCAAAATTCAGTCCTAATAAAGCATTTTAAATTCATCTACCACTGGCAAAGGTGGAGATCTCTGTTCCCTCACCACTTAACAGACTGCATTCTGCTACCATCACCAAAGGATTGTCTGCAAAATCCATATATTTTTCCACAGCAAAACACCAGAGGCATCATAGCTACCACTTTAGCTAGGGACATTAAAAGCCTATCAACTTTTCAAATAATTGTCAGAGGGCTTAAAGAGCTCATGTGGTCATCCTGTCATCATGGCTCATCACCCCTCTTCCTCTGCATAAACATCTTCATAATTACTTAGGAGAATACTGCAAGTATACATTTTTTACCTTTGTATTTTAAAGGTGGACAGTTTTTTCTCATTATTTTCATAGGATTTTCTGAGGATTCAGAGAATCATAGGAAATTCCTTAGATTCTGAGATTTTTCTTTGCTGGTCCTATTTGTGTAAAAGCTCACCATTATAATGGAAGAAGTTTGGACCAGTTTGTCCAGTGTCGTCAGAGCCACCTCAGACCAAGGTCAGAGATGAGTACTTGATGTAAAGCAGTTAACACAGAGACAAAATTAACCCCATGCCTGTCAGGGTCCTAAAGTCCAACTTGTCCTCACAGACAGCCAACACTGGCAAGGGCCTGCCTGATGCAGCTGATACTGAGCTTGGCAAGGTCACACAATCACAGAATGGCTGAATGGTCAGGTTGGAAGGGACCACATTGGGTCATCTGATCCAGCATCTCTGCTCACTTACATTGTACAGCTTTCTGTAGTTAAGTTTCCATTCCCTGTAAGTGATGCTTTAGGGTACTTGGCATCATGGTGTGAATTTCTGTGGCTCTGCAAACACTAGAAGAACCTGCAGCGTCAGGGGTATGTTCATACCTGTCTAAGAGTACTATTTGACTCTACACACATGTGCCTTCCTGCAACTTTGCACAGGTTTCTATGCTCAGCATGTGGAATTCCTCCGGAAGAAGAATGTGCCAGGGCTCCTTGTATCCGGAATTCCTCCGGAAGAAGAATGTGCCAGGGCTCCTTGTATCACACAGGAGCAGACTGAAACTGTCTGAATGCACTAATGCACTAAGAAAAGGCTTGGTCCAGCTCTCCCAACATGTCTCTGTAGCCATCACCACCACTACAAAAGACTCCACAGTCACAGATTTTCCTTTCAAGATTACATCAGGAAGATTAGTCAGTAAGAGTAGAACTGAGGAGAAGGGGCAGGAGAAGCAGATCCCCTACTCACACACAGTGCCACAAACTTCAGCTATACCTTCTTACTGTCCATCTATTGCCTTCTGTTCTGTTGGGGGGGAGGGGGGGGTTTGCCAGAAAAATTTACATCAGGATTTTTTTGTTTTCACTACTGCATATATACCTACTGTACAGTTAATCAAATGCTGCATTTATCGGCACTTTAAAAGCACAGCTAAAGCCTCTCCTATACTGTTCCTGATGCAGACCTCACACAACTTAGTTTCAGAAATGCAAAAATCAATGTGTAAGGACTTTCAGCAAAATTACTTTTACTGGAGTAGTTCTTAATTCAGACACCACCTTCTTTACTGAGGCAATTGTTACACACAATAGAAATAAATACTTTTCCAAATTCTTCACAAATAAAATTTCATTTTACTGCCAGATTTATCAACATGAGCTTTCAATATTGTTTTTGTAAGATCAGCACATGTCAAACAAAGGTAAAAAAGAACACTTTAAAACTGGCAGGAATCAGCGTAAGTTCCTCATGCAAATAAAAAAAAAGCAAGTACCAGTTTTTGCATGCTTCTGGTGTTTTCTGGTAAGGTGACAGACAGGAAGATAGTCTGCTTTCACAGGGGTTTTATTTTCCTCTCAGCTTTTATGTGATGATAGCAAATGATTACTAAAATCCATAGAGACCTCACAGCCAACTGGAGGATATATTTATATGTTTTAATGAAATAAGCACTTGACAAAAAAGGAATCATTCCATAACTGCAAACTTCCCCATAGGTTAGTAAATAGTATTAGCCCACTGTCACATACAAAGAAACTAAGGCAGAAAGATTAGACAATAAATTTCCAATAGTGGCTTCTTAGAACTGTGGCCAGTGGGAGCTAACTTTAGTATTAAACCTCCAAAGTGTGGCTTATATATTCCTTTCTTACGGGAACTTGCTTTGAGTGCTCTGTATTTATGACAATCAGGTGGAGGAATGCAGGAAGCAATTTAAGGGCTGAAACATAAAGATGATAAATGATTTTTCTCAGGATACAGTGCAGGGAGTCAGAGTCTGACAGCAGAGCCTGACCACTGGCTATGCTTATTCTTGACCAAAAGCCACCTTGGCCAGCTCACCTGCAGGGCTTCTGCTGGGGAATACATAGTAGTCACAGACTGGAAAGCAAAATGGCTACGGACAGTTCACTCTGGGAATCTTACCTGGAACCACAACTTCAGAGCAGTAGGAAAGAAGTGGAAACAGCCTGTATCTTCAGAAAAATTAAGTGGAACTTTCTCTTGGCAATTACTTTGTGTGATTACTCTCTGGGCTAGGAAAGGCACAGAGTTGCCAGCTGAGACTAGGTCTTTGTCTCCTTAATACTCCTTGTCCTCTCCACTCCATAATCTCCTTAGATGATGGAAGAGAGTAGGCAGGGTTTTTGGAGTCACAAAACCATTCTGCCCTCCCAAACTACAGAAGACAGATTCAACAAACTAATCCATAAAGAGCACATTCCAGCTGCTCTCCTGACATGTTTTGTGAACCCTAACTGAACCCATCACATAACACTCATCATCACAATGGATTGTTTTGTTTCACATTCCCTAGGTGATCCAAATTAAAATGCTGCTGCCTTGTAGTACCAGCCATGAAGGGACACCAGAAATGGTACTTGTGGTCAGCGCAACCTCTCTTGGGCAGCACCCTTTGGTAAGCACCTCAGCACATCATATTTTCATCCAAAAAAGATGCCGGGTGAACAGCACTTGAGAATGCACAGCTGTATTGACAGCTTCACTATAGCAAAGGGTTAAGGTTGTCATGTTCTCTATTTATACGAAATGGAAAACCCTCACAGTAAAATCTAATCACAAGTTTATTTGTTCTCTAACTTGTCTTTAAGATTAAAAAGACCAGCGCTTACAACTGGCTTCTGTAAGCTTAACCAAAATCATCAATTCAAACCACAGAGGCCAGTGGAAAGCTGTAGGATGAGTTCAGTTCTTCATGACACACTCTACTTTAGGCAACAGCCTGATCTGAAAATTTTCTTGTGTCACTGTGCCAACCAAATGATATGAAAATAAAATCCACATTAGCTAACTCCCTTGTTTAACATTCTAACTCCATAATACAAGTTTGCTAATGCAAATTTGGGCTAAACTCAATAATTGGGACAGTTCAAACTGACAAGTATTAATTGCTTCAAGTGATGATTTAAACTATCCTAATTTAAAACATGAACTTTTTCTCTGCACCAGATGTCACTTTTTTATGGTTTTCTTTCAGTACACTCTTACACCAGTAGAAGCTTTAGTTGCCTCCTAGCCCATCTTTTCAACTCTGTCAATCATATGCATTTCTGCAACATTACAATCTGCAAGAGAGTGATAAATTCTGCATTCCGCACATCAGTTTGGGTGGGGGTTTTCTGTCAGTTGCTATGCATAACCATGTTGTATTATTTGACTAAGTAACAATATTACAGTGGTAGCCAAGCTGAGGTTTTTTAAATTCTAAACAGTTTTCAAGAAAAAATTAAATCCCTCAGCTGACTGAGGATGAGAGATGTCTGAGATCTGTGTCAAAATGTTCTCTAAATGAGGAGACCTTCAAAGAAAAGTGTGAACTACTTCCTTTCAAGCATGTCTAGCAAGAATTTCAAACCTAGAGTTAGTCTGAAAAATTGTCTTTCAAGCTATTTTTAATTACATTTTCATAACAGAAATCAAGTCTCAGGTCAAAAGTGAATTTTTACAGAGAAAAACATGCTAGAGGATGGCCAAAGCTCAAAGAGTGTTTAACATGCCTACTGCCTTAAAAGACAGTAAAAAATGTTTCCATAAATATATCAACAACAAAATGAGAGGTAAGGATAATCTCCATCCTTTACTGCATATGGGAGAAATATTGTGACAAAGGAGAAAACAGAAGAGGTACTTAATGCCTTGTTTGTGTCTGTCTTTAATAGCAATACCAGTTTTTCTTTAGATACCTAGCCTGCTGAGCTGGAGGACAAGGATGGGGAGAAGAATGAAGCCCCATTATCCCAAGGGGACATAGTCAATCACCTGATGCCCCACAAGTTTATGGGATTAGATGAAACCCACCCAAGGGTACTGAGGGATCTGGCAAAATAGCTCACCAAGACACTTTCTGTCATTTATCAGCAATCCTTCTAACAAGACTGGTCCCAGTTAATAGGAGGTGAGCAAATAGGATGCCCAAATACAAGACAGGCTGGCAGGAGGATCTGGGGAACTACCAGCCTGTCAACCTGACCTTGATGCTGAGAAGGTCACGAAATAAGTCATCTTAAGTGTCATCACACTGCACTTACAGGACAACCAGGAGATCAGGCCTTGCCAGCATGGATTTATAAAAGGCAGGTCCTGCTTGACCACCTGATCTCCCAAGGAAGAAGCTGTGAATATTGTCTGACTTCTGTAGAGCCTGTGACACCATATCCCAATATTCTTCTCGAAAAGCGGGCAGCCCTTGGCTCAGACAAGTGCTCTGTTCACTGGGTAAAACTTGCCTGGATGGCTGGCCCAGAGAGTGGTGGTGAGTGGAGTTACATCCAGCTGGTTGCCGCTCATTAGTGGGGCTCCCCAGGGCTCAGCACTGGGGGCATTTCAGTTTAATATCTTTATCAACGATCTGGATGAGGGGATTGCGTATCCTCAGCGTTGCAGACAACAAGTTGGGTGTGAGGGTTGGTCTGCTGGAGAACAGGAAGGCTCTGCAGAGAGATCTGGACAGCATAGACCAAGAGGCCAAGGCCAACAGTGTGAGGTTCAACAAGGCCAAGTACCAGGTCCTGCCCTTGGATCATAACAGTCCCAGGCTCAGGGAAGACTGGCTGGAAAGCTGCCCCATGGAAAAGCATCTCAGGGTGCTGGTGACAGCAGCTGGACATGAGCCAGGCTGTGCCCAGGGGGCCAAGAAGGCCAATGGCATCCTGGCCTGGATCAGCAATGCTGTGGCCAGCAGGGCCAGGGCAGGGATTGTCCCCCTGTGCTGGGCCCTGCTGAGGCCACAGCTCCAGTGCTGTGTCCAGGGCTGGGCCCTCACTGCAGGAAAGGCCCTGAGGGGCTGGAGAGAGCCCAGAGAAGGGCAATGGAGCTGGGGCAGGCTCTGGGGCACAAGTGCTGTGAGGAGCAGCTGAGGGAGCTGGGGGTGTTTGTCCTGGAGAAAAGGAGGCTCAGGGGGGACCTTGTCACTCTCTCCAGCTGCCTGAATGGAGGCTGTGGCTGGGTGGGGATTGGCTTCTTCTCCAAAGTAACAAGAAATTGAATAAGAGGAAACAATTTAAAGATGCACCAGGGGAGGTTTGAATTGCATACTAGGAAAAATTTCTTCATGGAAAGAGCTGTCAAGCATTGGCACAGACTGCACAGGAAAGTGGCAGGTCACCATGCCTGAGGATGTTTAAAAGCAAACCTTGATGTCATACTTCATGACATGGTTTAGTAGTAGTACTTGGTAGTTCTGGGTTAATAGTTGGACTCAATCATCTTAGGGGTCTTTTCCAACCTGAAAAATTCTGTAATTCTAAAACATTTTTGATTAGACAACATTTTGGATTTCTTCAAGAGTCTGAATTTTGCAGGGGAGTATTCCTTTTTAATGTTTATGGGTGACTCCTGAAATCTGGAGCGCTGATGCAGGAGATCCTCCAGCTGTTATCTACATGGTAGGATGAAGAGTAGTAAGCCCTCAATGCCAACAATACAGAGTAAGAGTGATGAACTGTTGGAAATTATAACATGTGAACTCTGTAAAACAACCATGTCACAACATTAGGCACCTGCAATTAGTTGCAGTGTACCACCTCACTGTATTGACATGCATTTGTTCAGGCATTATATTTTTGGACTAAAACTTTCACTTTGTCATTTTTAAACTGATTACCCAATCTTCCTGGGCAGGTCTCCCAGAGTGTGTAGTTTTGTCTGTGCGATGACTAAGAAAATATTGAATGTGAGTATCTGGTGATGTGGGGTAGTTGGGTGTGGTTTTGTTTTGTTTTTAATGGTAAAAGAGTGTCAGCGGAATGTTGAACATGCATCTTGGAAAACACAAATGGCTATCTCAAATCAGCACTTAATTTCTGCTGTGTTCGCTGAAAAAAGTCACTTAATTTATAAAAATGGCATAATCACATTCACTTATTTTATTGGTGTTTTCAATAGATTTGTAAGATACATTAAATTGAAAACAGAATTTGCTTCCTGAAGCTTACACTTTTCACCCCAGCCTCTGCAAAGAGGAAATTGTAGGGCCTAGTTCAAAAGAATAGAGAGCAGAGCAACAAAATGGAACTCTGTGTGATGAAAGTCCCACAGAATCATGCTGGAAAGCTCTTGCAAGGGGGAAGGAAGAAACTGAGGAACAACCACATGATGCTCTGTTTCCAAGGTGAACCTCATGCGATTTCAGTTAAATTAAGAATTTTCAGGGAGGTATTCCTGAAAGTAGGAAAGCATTCACAGAGTAGTTGTGAGAGCAATTATTGCATGGATCCTAAGGGACTAGCAAATAAATCTGAATAAAATCCATAAGAGATAAGCAGCATGGTCTCTGACTTGGTCTGCTTGTTTTTCAATATCAGCAGGGTTATGCTTCCTACATACAAAGAAACAAGCCCCAGAATCAAGTTTCTGTTTCTGTTTTCAAAAATGGGAACCTTCTTTCCAGGCAGACCCAGAGAATCTTACTGTTTCTCTTCCCATTGTCATCCTAATAGAGTCTCTCCCGGTGGATTCCTGGCCAGGAATTCCTTCTGCAGTGGTCTGGATTTTATACCACCTGTCCATACAGGCCAGCACCAGGATAGCTGGCGCACACACCACCCAGGAGAGTTTTCTATTTACACCCAAGCTGTTTAGCATCATACAGCTATGCCATAAAATGCCAGGGCAATGCTAACTGTTTTGACTTTCTGGGAATATTTATCCAGTTTCAATTAAGATCTCACCAGTGAGTACTTTAAATAGTCTCTAGCAGGAGTTTAGGAAAGTAAGCAATTAATACATTATGAAAGAGCTCAATGTCACAGAGCAGCAGGGCACATGACAGTAGTCTCTGCTGTTATTTATAAAAGAGCAAACATTTAGGGTGTGGTTCATGCAGTTGGTTTATCCAGAAAAATAATGTGAATTCCATTATGCAAAATATTCTTTCACTTCGCTGTCGGCATAACTGGAAATACAGCTTGTGGCAGAAGCCAGCATTGTCTCAGACTGCATCCATCCTCTCCCAAGCTGCAGGCAAATCTTTCGCTATTCATTCTTGTTCCATTAGGCTCCAATCGCACTAAAGTACATCCTACATAAGATGTAACTACTTATTTAATTGTTTGTAATTTATTCCCTCATATCAAAGTAGCACCTAGGCATTCCAGTGAAGATTTAAACCTCATTGTGCTTCTTACTTTGCAAATATGTTACAATAAATAGACCCTGTAATGCCCAAATTTATTACAAATAAGCAGGCTATGCAGAGGGGGAAAATGAAACTGTTTTGGTCAAGGTGATACAGCAAAGATATCTTAGTTGGTTTCTCGATTCAGCCATGCATGATGCCCATTTACAGTTAATTACTGAAAATTGTGGTATTCTCAAGTCGTCCATTAATATCAGTCACTGGTTATCTAACATATAGAATCCTTGTAGTGCTGACAAGCCCTTTTGAACAGTCACTATTTCACCCTAGGAGGGGGCTGCATTTTAGCAGTGGATAAAGCATAATTATCACATATGTATGATTCCTTAGACTTTATCTAACTATTAGCAATTTTTAAATTAATGGTAATAGCGCATGCTCCTTGAAACATATCAGCAATGTCTGTAAACTAAGAAATACATGCTCTTTCAGCTTAATTATTTTGAAGACTCTTTTACAGAGTGCTCTTTAGTCTTCCTGCAAAGCATCTCTCACCCTTCACCTCATTCCTGTTACCATTTTTAGAAGCCACAGATGTAAACATATTGTCTAAAATGAGAGATTGCAAGGCCAGTTGAAAAGTACAGCTGTTGGAATTCTTGCATATGCTTGTGTGGAGGAACATAGGGCCAGTCAGAATTAAACACTGACTTAGCGTCAGATGTTCCAGTCAATTCTAAAACAATGTTTATAGCACTCTGGGATGCAATTGCACTGCAAAATATATTAGTAGATAAGTGCAGCAGGACTCTCAGCACCCTTTATGTCTTGTGTCACAAGAGCCTCAAGATACATTGTGTATCATGTTTGTTAGTAATTCAAAACATTTTTTAGAATTTTACAATCTTTTTCTGAGCTCATTTACACTCCTGAGGTGAAGAGAAAAATTAAATACGTGCTAGACTCATTTGCTGTAATGCTTATATGGGTGTTTCTCTTAGAGAGGAAGATTACAAGAAGTAAAAAGGAAATGCTGTAATCAGCATGCACAAGTTTTGAATGATTTAATACGGAAAATGAAAATACAAATATCTTTGTCCGCAAATATTTCTTGGCTTCTTTAAAAGAAAGTCTAATTTGTGTCTGAACAGTATTTCTAAAGTAGTTCAAATGTTTCTATTTTTTAAAAATAACAAAAAAATTATATCTTTATGGTGTCCAGTGCTTTAGGGAAAAAAAAAGTTTCTCTGTCATAGGGTTGGGAGCCTAAGGCCAGCTAGAAAGTGTAGCAGCTGCTCAACAACTATTTGAGGTAAATCGTAGACAAAAGTACTTTTATACATGAAAATTCACTCCTCCCATTTTAAACCAGAAAAGCAGGCAAGATGCCAGGAGCTACAGGCTATGAGCATGTTTTGAAGGGGGAATTCACCTGCCAAATCATGAGCTAGTTGAGCACTGCATGACTTTCTACACCCACTCTTCCAGAATACACTCTGAAACAGCTTCTGCCTGTGTTGCAACCTGGAAAGATTAGAAACCATAATCAACTCCCAAGTTCCTTCCCTGGACTTTTCCCACCAATGCTATTTGAGTGTGTTCTGTGTCCTGTATAATAACTTTTTCATTCATACAGACACTCCTATCACACTACACTGCCCGCAGCCTTTCTTAACATAAGATTGAAAAGTTTCAGAAACCTCCATGACAGCTTTCTAAACTACACTGACTTCAGTCCATTCAAAACTGATTTAAGGCCTGATTTAGATGAACCAGTGGATAAATAAAATGGGAAGGCAGACTTCTTGCTACCAATAATTATTTAGCCACAAAGTTTAGATCAATGTTTCTATTTCATTTCTTATCTGTATTTCATGGGCTTGGCATTGAATTGTTTCAGTGAAATGTAGTAGTCTGTCTGCTGAGAATACTACCTAGGTACAACTTGAGAGTGGGCCACAAAGTACACAAGTAGAAAGCACCAGCTTTTCTTCTTTCTGACAATACATTAAACAGGTTGAGTAAAGCACCATCCTCATAACCCTTAAAAGTAAACCACATCAGTATAACTTCACCTTAGCTTCACTGGTTTCCCAACACTGCTAAGTGCATGAACAGTGTGTGCTTTCCAGTCTTGTAGAGGTATTAATCAATATATTTAAAATATAAACTCTGTACATTGGACAGAGGATGGAGAAGCCATGTCACTGGCATAAAGCACTACCAAAACCGTTGTGTTTGTCTCTATTCAGTTCAAAGCTTCCACAAGCCCCCACAGCATGCAAATATGGCACTCTTCCAAACCAGGAGGAAAACTACAGAAAATGTTGCAGTGGGGTTTTTCCACTTTTTAAACAATTCTTATCTTGGAATTGAGCGCTATTTTGCTCTTCCTGTAATCTGAAGCAGCTGTTTGTTTTCTCAGTTGTCAGCCACAGCTAGCATGAATACAGAGCTGCATGAAGCAGGGGAGAAGGCCTGCTTTATGGAGCACTTCTTTAGAGCAGGTTCATTCTTCTGCTTTTATGCCATAGTCAAAGCAACACAAAGCAAGGTAAACAGTGGCATCTAAGAGATCTCTATGATCATCAAGAAGTGCAGCCATGAAAGAAACCCCTTTTGAAACATATTATTCCGGTGGTATCTTGTTTCATTATAGCTCTAAAAAAAAAAAAGAAAAATAAATCGGCATTCTTTGGAAATGTGCTGATGTGCTGAATGTGAGGAAAATGGAACATTCTTCTCCATCTGCTGGAAATACTCTAAAGTAAACAAGGGTGCTAAGTACTGGGCAGAAATACTGGAAGTAATTTTTAAAAATAACAGAAAGGCAGACGCCAATGGAGGCCCCTAGTCATCCGCCTAGGCTTAGCACTGGAAAGAAATTACGGTTTGGGAAAGTAAATCTACAGATAGATGCCAGATGGCTAATCTTGGTTAGTGGAGAACACAAAGGGCTTTGTTTGATGATCAGGTTTAGCAAAATAACAGATGTCACAAAAAAGTGAAAATTTTACAGATTCTGAAAAGTCTGGAGTCTGTGAATTTATACAGTCTGGCCCAAAAATTCGAACATTTATTTAAATGCAAGGCATTGCTTAGATGTTGACTGTTGTCTAGGAAATACAGGAAGCTGGGAAAAGCTTTAACAAACTTGTACCTGAGGAGAATGGTGCAGGGTTTGACTCTACTACTAGTATACCACAACCAATTATACTAAGATGATAAAATTATCCAAACTCCTCCTAGTGTCATTAGATGGGCTAAGAAGCATTTCCTATGCCTACATTAGACAAAACAATGCTTGCTATACCTAAAATGGTCACCTAAAATACCTTTGAAAAGCCAGCAAATACTATCAGCAGTAAGAATCCAAAGTGAACTAGGTAATATAACACATTCATGACAATTAGAGAAATATCTTTGGTTTCACAGAAGAATCAGTTATATGCCCATTGTACTAATGTAACAAAAAACACAATAGAAACCCCAGAGGTCCTGGCATAAGAAATAGAGAAGGTTAAAGTTGAAACTTGGTGGGGTTTCAAAGAAATCTATTGCTTAAAGCAATTTATTTGAAGCATTATTTGTGTAATGTAATAATAAATTTCCTTCTTCTTGCAGTAGCTAAAATTTATACAGTAACCTAATATCATTGACAGAGGCACAATGTCCTCTGTATCTCTTCAATAATCTTGTTACTTGTGTTTTCCTCCTTTTTACCTTGACAGTTTTTCACCCTTTTCACATAACCTACTTTGTTGTTATTATCAGTGATTCTTTTTTTAGAACTAGGGTTTGACTCAAATAGGAAGTGGATTCACTGTGCTTCCCTTCCTTTCAAGATGTGTGTCGGCCAGTCATTTAGTTGGCATCCTGTCTTTCACCATTACACTGTAGCTTCATTTCATAAAGAAATTGACACTAGTCTTGTCATCCCTGTTTTAAAAATCAACTGTAATTGAAAGGACACACCTTTTTTAAAATGTACCATTAAAGGCTGAAAATGTAGAGGACCTCTACTACTGTATTTGCTTACAGCTTGGCTATATTGCATCTACTCACCTGAATAGTCCATTTTTGGAAAACTGAAGATGAAAACTGACCTTCTACAAGACAATGGAAAAATAATTAACTTCACTGAGTACAGAATTTCCCTTTACTTTTTCTTTTATACATTAAGCTTTTACAAGAAAACACCTTTTTTTCAGTCTCCATTTGTACATAAGCAATATCACAAAGCATTATTTGGGCATTTCAATTTTTGTTCAAAAAACAGATTAAACTCCCTTGCAGAAAATCAATTCTGCCTGCCAGAGGTTACTTTTTTTGTCTGCATTTGGGCTCATCATCAACAACAACAACAACAACCACAACAACAAAGTTCTACAAACAGGCACAAATAGATCCAATTCATTCAACATAGATATACTGCATTAACAATATCAAGCTTTATACAGCTTAAGAAGGTTCCTGCTGAAGTAAAGGCTCTTTTACCTGACATAGGCTGTATATATCCTAGAAAACTCTTCCTCCTCAGTTAATCATAACAACTTATGAAAAGGAAAAAACAATGCCATTGTGTCTTGAAATAACCTTACTTTTGTACCAATATTTTATAAAGTTTCTGAACAGTTCAAGGTAGTTTCACAATGATCCTATTTTTCCATAAGCAACTCAAAATGTCTTGATTGTTTTAACTAAAAATCGGTATTTTCTTCTTATTGATTTCTGAGTACCAGCTTCTCTTAAGAGCATAGTGACAGTTTTATTTATTTATTTATTTATTAAGTCTGAGTTTCATCCTCCTTAAAGCTATTTTAGAAGGCAATACTAACATCACCCTATAACCTCTAAAATCTTTTAACTTGTTTATTGAGTCAGATTTGAAGTTTTAGATTAAATAAGATAATTCTCATGAAAATTCATTCTCTTGAGTATTTTCTTAAAAATCTTTGCCCATTTATGGTACTGATACTTTAGGCTCCATATAAATAAGAGGGATAAGCAGAGGTCAGCTGAATTTTGCGGAATTCAACAAGGGAGTCCACACCAGCTGTTATTGAACTCAACAGCAAACACCTATTTATTTAAATAGAATTAGGATTAGGGTTAATATAAAATCATACTTGTGTTTAATTTTCTAATAATGGCTGACAATTTAAATCCTCAGAGAACATTCTTATCCTAGGGTCACTAATAAAACACTCATTAGGTTTGCTGGTCTAGATTTTCCTCAGTAAGTTTCACTTCATTGTTCAGGAACCAAATCTGCCAGCCCTTAATATGACAAAAATCTAGCCAGCCCTTAATATGACAAAAATCTAGCTGTGATTCTTCAGAATAATCACACCACCAAGATAACATCACATTACTACTAATGAGAACAATGGAAACATACTGGTCACGTTGACCCTGACCATTTTGAGGGGAAAAAAGCAAAACCAAGGAATTCTAAACTATGACCTGAAAAGCTTCTACTTGGATTTTTTTTCAGTAAGTATTGGGATATTATGTTAGCTTACATTCCTTTTCTCAAGAAAAGTGTAATTGAATAATGAACAGATAAAAAGTTGCTTCTTGAGCTGGCTGGGGAAACACCTTCTTACAGCATTGCACAAGCTCACAATGATTTTTAAAAAGTGTGTCAGTTACCACATTGGAGCTATCAAGTTTACCGTGTTTGAGCCGATAAACCTAATCCTGATCTGGATCCAGCTTTGAATAATTAACTTTTTCCTGCCTGCAAAATTCCTCTACAGAATCAGCTGGATATAATTTAAGACTTCACATTTTTAAACAATTGTTACATTCACTCCAGACATGGCTGAATGCAATCATCTGTAAAAGGGACTTCTTACACAGAGAAATGAGACTGAACTTTCTTCAGACTTTCAGACTTTTTCTTAAGGCTGAGGACAAAGAATTACTGCTTATAGAGAAAAGAATTGCGTGAACATAGATAATAGCTTCCTCTCATCCCTCAGATACAAGGGTCAGCAATTTGTCAAGGATTATATGTCAGATTGTGTTTTTCTTTTCTAACTCAGTGGTTGAACTTGCTGGAAGGAACTCAGCAGGAGCCAGGAACTGCTGCTTCCCAGGGGACAAGTTCCCACCACCATACCATCAATAGCTCATCTGTATGTGAGGTACTAGTTTCACATAATCACAGAATCATTTAGGTTGGAAAATGCCTCTAAGACCATCAAGTCCAATTCTTTGACCGATCACCACTAAGTGTCACATGCACTAAGTGCCATTTCCAGTCATTTCTTGAACACCTCCAGGAATGGTGACTCCACCATATCCCTGGGCAGTCATCCCAATATTTATTAACCCTTTCCATGAAAATCTTTGTCCTGCAGTCCAATCTGAACCAACCTAGTCACAGCTTGAGGCCATGTCTTCTCACTGGATGCTTGGGAGAAGGGGCTGACCCCCACCTGGCCACAGCCTCCCTTCAGGCAGCTGTAGAGTGATGAGGTCCCCCCTGAGCCTCCTTTTCTCCAAGACAAACACCCCCAGCTCCCTCAGCTGCTCCTCACAGCACTTGTGCCCCAGACTCTGCCCCAGCTCCATTGCCCTTCTCTGGACTCAGGTCAGCACCTCAATGTTTTTCTTGTAGCAAGGAGCCCAGAACTGGACACAAGACTCGAGGTGTGGCCTCACCAGTGCTGAATACAGCCACCATAAATTCCTAACTCAGGCACTGAGAATAGCACCTTGTTATTCACTGCTTCCTTTTCTCCCCTGTCTGTACCTGCTCCTAGTACTTCTGTCAGCAGCAAGGGTTCCCCATAGTCACAGGCTGTGATACCAATCTATCTAACCAAATTTGCCTCTGGATGGGGAGACATGCCCTGGACAACACTAAATAAATTCAGAAGCAAAAGTCAGGGAAAATAAATGTAGTGGAAAAAGATATAAAGAAGACAAGGCAGGAAAAGGACAGCCTGTCACTTAAAACACTGCAGGAGATCAGGCAACTATCAGGTCATTCCTGAGAACACCAAGTGTTCTACAAAACCCTGAGCTGCCAACAATTTGCAAAGCAACTTCAGACCATGGCTTAGACAACATTTGAAGAGCTTTCCCAGAACTAGGAAGGGTAATGCAAAGGCACTTACAGGGTAGCTTTTTTCAAAATGATATATGGAATACATCTTTACACTAAACATGGAATCACTCCAATGGAGATGGTGGGTTATTGTGAATGTATTGCTGTATTTCCATGCATTAATGGTCATCTAAGTCTGTGTAAAGTAGGTATGTTATCAGTGATGCACATTTAAACTTGTAATAAGGTATGCATAAATGTAACATTAAAAAAATCAAGAAGGTGTGTTGAATACATTTCAGTAATTCTGTAAGTAGTAAATTCATTGCACAGCATACGGGCTAATAGCCTGATCTTTAGTGATAAGTTATTGATTACCATAGAATTGTAAAATAATTTAGTAAATAATTTAGAAAGCAAACTCTGCAAGTGCTGTGGATCTACCCATCTCTCAAAGCTTGTATTAATCACTTTCCAGCTTGTGGGGGAACAGTGAACTCAACACATCCAAAGATGAGGTGATCCAATTCCACACTACAGTTTTTCAAAAATTTTGTTTAAAAGAACCTACATTTATCTTCTATACCAACATGTTACATGTTGACATGCATGCAATTTACATTATGAAGCTGACTAGAGGCTTGGAGGAGAATATCAACATAATCTGAGAAATTTTCATCAATGCATTAGAAGTAATAATGACTCCTGTTGAATCAAGTTTATCAGACAATAATGAGTGATATATGAATTTATAAGCATTTCTGAAATACATTTATTCATATGGTTAAGGACTGCATACAAATTATCCTGATAGTAAAAATGTTAATGCCTCTTCTGATTGATGAATGAATTATTATTTTAGTTGATATTGATTGTCACAGATAGTCATATAATAAAATTCAAGTAATATGTAATAAACTGTAACTTTGGAAGAAATATTAGCAAGCAGTTTCATAAAGGATCTGTTTAAAAAATGCACTGAAATATTAAAAGTTTGTATCTCTCAGGATATACTGATGATGATGTGACTTGAACCTGATCTTGAGTATATAGAACTCTTCAAGAGGATTCTCCCACTGCTTAATTAACTATAGACAAAATACATTTAAGTAAACCCTTACAGAATGAATGACAAGTGGCTCCAATTACAGAATAAAGGAAAGGCAAAAGGAAAAAGACAGGAAAGTAAAATTAAATGAGCAGACAATGATAAAGTAAAGAATGATGGCACACTAGTCTATGTTTATGCAAATAGTTTGGTGTGTATGTTACATCTCTTACCACTAACGTTTTTCTGCCATTCCCATTTATCTTTTAGGACCTCTGATTCTGGGGAAGATCGCCATTTTTTCCATACTTTCGCACACCAGCAAGATAATGTATTCCGGCTCCAGTCTGGGAATTGTGAGTGAGAGAGAGAACAAAACGAAAAAGAAATCACAAAACATACCAAGCTCTGTTCTTGGAAGTTAAAGTTTGATTACAAATATTCATAGCAGAATTTCAAGTAACAATGACAATTTCTACACTGGGGCCTTGGCTCTGAAAAGAATGCTTCACAGATCAGTGAAGGAGATGCTCTCAGGCCAGGATTTGTATGTTTCTGGCTTATCTCTTAAAGCAATCTTTTAGTGCTATTGGCATTATGGAAGAGTTTCAATACTGACAAACTGGGCTTGATTATGCATGACCACCATTTTCTTTGCCAAATTTTTAATACAAAGCACTTTTTGTGCCTTGGTGGTAAGGAACTCTGTCACTTTTGATTTTTGGCAGAATTTGATTTGCTATATAGCTGAGTTATAAATTGAGGACAAAAGTACTTTTAAGCAACTAACTTTCTCCTAAAATAACTCTTAAAAGGAATTATTTTGACAGACTTAAGCTGGAAAACTTGTAAATACAACAGGTATTCTTCTAAAGGGAGCAGAAATAACAGGAAACAGATAGGAAAGTACATGAATGTGAGTTTGGCAATGGCAAAGGACAAAAAGAGCAAAAGGAGATAAAAGAAAGGAAAAGCTCTTAACAAATGGCAAAGAATGGTAAATAAATGGTAGGGTAGTGGAACAAGAGAAGATAGATCAAAGGCAGTGAAACATATGGGGCAAAGATCTTTACTTATCTCTTCGTACCATGAAGTGACCACATGAATTGGCTAATACAAATCGTTACTATTTCTATTTCTTTGACTTTTTTTAGTGAATTTTCTAGGTACTTCTTAGTCTTGTGGCTGATGGAAGCTATACTCTCTCTCTCTCTCTGTGTATATATATATATATATATATATACATATATATATATACACACACACACATATATATATACATATGTCTGTAGTATATTGTCTCAGCAATTAGAAATTATTACCAAAAGCCAATGTTCTCCTTTGTACTCTTTCATTCTGTGGTTTACTTTATGTGCTATACAATTTCATGTAAAAAACCCTACATTACTTTCTGCATCTCTTAGTTGCTCATTTACAAACTGGTATATTGAATTTTGTTGCTGCTTTTTCAGTTTTTCTTATTCTGAGGTCTTCATTCCTTCATCATACAAAGTTGTTACTTTTTCTCACAAAGCATTCATTTTGGTGACATTATCAGTAAAGTGCTCAGGACTGAATATATTTTACCATGTCTACATTGCTCTGAATAGCATTAGCCAATTTAACAGTAAGTCAGCAGTCAGTGAGGAGTTATCTAATACTAACTTAACTTCAGTGTTCAGTGTTAGTGATGAGAATGTACTTCCCTGTGAATTCCTCAGTCTTTACTTGTAGCAACAGGCTCAAGCCTTTTGTGTTTTCTAACAGCTCAACCAGAAAACTTGAAGCTGTCAAGGCCTCTTTTTTAAAACGTGTCACTTCAAGACAATTACCTATCTCTCACTGATGATAGCTCTCTTCCTGGCAATCAAGTGGTATCTCACTGTACTGATTTCAGTGGCATAGTGTAGACTACTAGATATATCATGGAAAAATACAAAAAGGACTGGTCAGCAGCTTGCCTGTAGCATATTTCCCTTCTGTAAGGTACATATACACTGTTTCTTAAATATGTCTCTACCAGCCTTTATTGAGAAGTCCCAAGCTGTAGTATCAGAAAGCCAACATTTCCAACCACAGCTTAACTCATACACACTCCTTGTGTTTAGAGTATTCCACTAAGACCAGCTCTCACACAGACAAGTTTTAGCCTTAGTCTGGAGTGGCTACGGCTAAATGGAGCAACCACAGTGTGCTGCACAGATTTAGACACCCCCATGCTGTGCCTGCTACACTCTGTAGTTGAGGACCATGAACAGGAGCTCTATTTGTGATTCTACACCTTGTATGCCAGTCATCATACAACCTGAAAAGGGACGTCCACGGTGCTGCTCTGCACCAACTAGAATCTTGTTACAGCCTGCCCAAAACTCAAGGGAAGGCCTGGATAACCATGGCCAGTGCTAATTTGCCTGACTAGAACTCTTCCCTTACTCACTGGAAAGGACAGAAGCGCCACCCATGCGTTTTTCAAGAGGTCGATATCTGAAAGGAATCCACAATTACATTGATGTAAGACAGACTGGCTTCCCAACACAGAGCAGACTGAACAACAGCCTTGGTTTCAGAATGTCTTTTTCTATTGCTAGCATGCCTTTTGTCAGCCCAAATAATTAGGCCCAGCTCAGCTGTTCTTCACACATAACTTTATTCTGTGCATGGAGTTCATTACTTTGACAAAAAAGTACTGACTTATATTTTCTGGCATATTTTTTATTGGCTAAACTGCCCATGAAAGCCTTTGTGGCCAAGTAGGAAACATAATTCCAGTCAATCTGAGATGTCATTTTCTTTTTAATCATCTTCTGCTACTCTTAGTTGGGTCTTCTTACTTACTGGCCAAGAGTTCTGCCTTAAGAACACATCCACATTCTTGTCTCTGTGTGCAGAATTACTCCAAAAGCATTTTAGCTCCAGCAGCTGCCAAAAGTATACTAAATTCAAGGGCAGCTCTCTCATGTGGTGTAAGAGACTGCAGCATAACATCTTCACCTCACCCTAGTTCTGAACGAGCATTTCTTCTCAGTGAAGTGCATTGCTCATTCTGACTTAACCATTTTCCATGTTTGATCAATTTAATCCTTTACAGTATTTTTATCTTCATTGAAATTTAATATTTGTTTTCCTTTTTCTGATCTCACCTTTGGTTTTGTTCCTCCAGTGAAGACCAGACCACTTTTTTTCTGATTATTCTACCCTCTATCTTTTCATTAAAAACATCCCCTAGCAACATGTTCCATCAGTTAAAGCTTCCAGTCTAGGTCTACAATGTCATTAGCTCTAATTTCCACTGCAGAAAAGCAAGCAGATTGCTAGGCACACTTCTCCATGAGATGTGCCATTAATTTAAAGTGGGCTACAACCATTCTTTTTTCTATTCTATATGCCAGGCTGTATTTTCATGATGTTATTACTCTTATTCTTGAGAATCAGAATGAAAGAACCAGGTCAAGCCCTCTTCAGCAATCCAAAGCTTTCCTATCACACACGGAGGAGTCAGTTATCTCCATTCCTAGCTTCTTCCAATGACCACAAGATTCTCCTGAATTTCTCAAGTCCTGATGAAGCGCTACAGACCCTGGCTGAATTTTGCAAGGTCTTGTCCAGAGTCTCAGGTTTTGTGCCCTTTTACTGGGCACAGCAATGCTAACGAATGAGGTCAGTCCTGTTGCAATATGCATCACTCACTCTCTTGTAAAGAGATGCCATCAAGCACCCAGCTGCACATACGAGGTTGCCATGACTGCTTGTGGCTCAGTGAACTTTACTTGTTTGTCACACAAATTACAAACACCTGCGTGCTCTCAAAAAAAAGCAATATTCTCACATCTCCCTCAGGAAGAAGTAGTGAATTACAAAGTCCATTTTTTGCTGCCACTGAGCTACTTATGTTTGGTAAGTTAAAAGGCTGTGAAGTGCTGTAACTGTCACTAAATAATTTCCAAAAGTTACATCAGCCTTTTTTTTTTCCTTGCTGATGTCTCCTCCCTACCTCTTCAGAGGACATCACCGTGACTTTTTGACCTACAAGACTGTGGCTTCAATGCAACAGTCTGCTACTTTTCTGACCACTCAGGGCAAAGGGGGAAAAGTTAAGTGACTCTTCTTCATGTTAAAGAACATTAGACATTGGAGATTATAAATTCAAGATCAGGAGAAGTGACACAAGCTGAGACAGCATTATCACTTTAGCAAGAGGCTCAGATGTTTTACTGAACCTCCCAGGCAAACAGTTGTACATAGTGATTCACTCATCTCACAGAAAATGTCTGGGCATGGGTCAGAACGCTGCCATTAAAGGGTGTTGTTGTTCAGCTTCTCCCTTACTGAATCTTTCCCAACATCTCTGTTCTGAGAGTCCTGAATTACCAAAAAAACCCCCATGTGTAGTCAGAGTGAGGAATCTTTTCACGCCCCTGATGCTCCACATCCTTACACTAAGATAATAATACATTCCAGAAAGATTTTTCCTCTCTGTGGCTCACCTATTGTAAGATTCAGTGGATTATGCAGACAGCAAATTTTTTCACAACTTGTTACAAAACCACTGAAAATATCCACAGTGTGGTACAAGATGGTTCCTCAGCAATCTCTAACAGCTTCTCCAAAAATATCTCTGCTCCCACAGTTGAACAGCTATCAACCTTTGCCAACAGCTACCTGTTTTTCAAGTGTCAGTGCCCATCTCTACACTTCCATGCTGCCTCCTTCTTTCTGGGACGGAGAAAGCAGAGGATGTGCAGGCATGCTTCACCAACTGATATCCTAACTGTGTATCACGAGAGCTTGGAAATATCCCACATAGCCTGATGGAGCACTTTGCTGGAACACAAATTGCAGTGTGAATAAGAAGAGGGTAATTGCTAACAAAGACCTTCCAATTCCTGACAACTAGCTTTATTTTATTCTTGCCTCATATATTTAGGGAATATATGACCAAACATTTAACTAAATATATAAAATAAACATTTCATATAATGCTTTATTCAATATGCATTATTTTATTAAATATGTTCAATATTTTATTAAAATGCTAGCTGGCAGGAACATTTTTTAAATGTGGTCAGAATTTTTAATTTCTCTCAGTATTTGGAAGTTTAAATAACTGGTTTTTATATTACCTATACACCAGAACTATACTACATACACAGTACAGTATAAAGCCATAAACAGTAGGGAAGACTATGAAGCAGTAAATCAAACTAAACAGTCTTTCCTGGAAATCATCCATGTGCAGAAAAGCCACTTCACAACATGCTTGAATGGCTTAATTCTCTTCTTTAATAGGGATCCCAAATGTCCTGAGTCCATCCAGTGGCAGTTGTAATGCTATTAACTTTTTACCTGCTTGTACCAGAAAGTGGCTGGTGTCCAAGAACAATCAGATTTTTGGAAACTAAATTGCTAATGAATAAATGGTACTTTGTGTCAATACAGAAAAATTAACTACTGTTGCAAACAAATGATTTTGTTTCTGGACATAACATCAGATATGTGTACACAGTTTTACACTGAGTTCTAGATAGTCTGTGAAATATACAATCTCTTGCCTATTTGAAGAGCTACAATGCATGTCACATGTAAGTGAAGCCTGTCACAGGACTGGTTTTGAAGGGAGATGGAAGGCTGTTCTACAAGTTCTGGCAATATACCAGGAATCGCTTCAGGCTATAGGATTTCAGAATAAGAATGTCATAAGAGGTTTTCTGTTGGCTGGGGGAGGGAGGAGAGTGAAGAGCCTACTTCTGGAATGTCTACTTAGCAGCAGAACACAAGTGATCGTACAAGAGACAGAAGACATGCTAAAACAAGAGGAAAAACATATTTTTTCTGGTTAGAGCTTGGTCCCACTTAAAGCTTTGTTGCCAAAAATTGATTTTTTGAGGATGCTGAAACAGGCAAATCCATACACACTGAAATTCACCAACTATACAATCAAACTGTACTTGTACAGTCCCAAACTGTAACCCAGAGTCAACGTAGACACAAATATAAAAACCATTATTTGGTGGGAAAGCAAAAGTGACCAACTGTTATACTTTTGTCATGTTAAAAAAAAAAGTGAAACTTATTCTGCAGATGCCATTTGTCCTGATACTTTAGGAAGGGTTTGAACTGCAAAATTCTGTAGGAGGACATGGAAAGGACTGAGTTTATTGAGTGCAGAGACCACCAATGGGAAAAAACAGCAGTACCTACAGCATCTAAGGTTACTAGACAGCATCAGCTGCAAGCAGGGACATAAAGTAATTAATTTAATCTGCAGTCTACATAAATAGCCTATCAGAAATTATGTAAATACCAACAACTTTGTTGTTAGGAAAGCAGAGCAACTAAATGACTGTTGAAAAGTGTCCATCCAGCTTTACTCTGTTACATAGAAAAAATACAGCATTTTCAGAATTAGCAACAACATTTTTGTTGGATTAAGCCATCTGAGACAGTACACCAAGCATAATCAGAGACTGGTACTAAATCTGTGAGAAACAGACTATGTCCCACTGTCTTTCTCCAAAATTCCAAATCTTGTCTTATTAGCAGCTCATGTCAGCGCCTGAAACAGGGTATTGAACTAGATGTCTTTCTTATCTAGTCAATCTGCCCACTCATCTAATGATATAACTACTAGTGTAATATACCTCATATCCTACTTGAGCCCAAATATAACTTAAGAACTAAGGAGGCAAAACCCTAAAGCATTCACTAGAAAGAAACTCGGACATGCATCAGTGATGTCTTGTACTTTTCTCATTAGGAACAGCCTCTTTAGACACTCTCAGCACCAAGCCTCTGGCGTGGCAGTGTTCTTTCTTACTCATGAACCAGAAAAAAAAAATAATCTGGAATGAAGAAAGCATCTTAGAGCACACTATTCTGATTTACACAAGTAATTTTTCAGAGTTACTGAATGAAGAAATGTCCAGGGATAAGGTGGGTCATGATCATATTAACGATCTATATAGAGGACCATTCCTCAGCAACCTTTCACAAACACCTTTCTCAGGGACTGGAATCCTGACCGATTTGCAGGAACTGAAACATCGAGACTGCTCTGGATGGCAGCGCTTTACTCGCACGGCAGCTGTTGACAAGAGCATTCTCCAGCCGCCCGTACTCCCAGGGGAGTCTTGCGAAACGCCGGGAAGGCAGCTGGCTGCTCAGGCCGGCTCGGGACAACTCCCCCGCCGCGCCGCCCGCGCAGGCCGGGCCGGGCAAGGGCCGGGAGAAGCTTCCAGAGGCCTGGCCGGCTGCGACCCGGGTAGGGTCCGGCGGCTGCCGCCCAGAGCTGGCACACACCCTGACGGGGCAGCCCTGCGGGGGGCGGGGGGCGGCGGGCGCGGCGGGCGGAGGGGCCGGAGCGCCGCGGGGGAGGGAGGGGGGAGGGCCCCGCCGCCCTCAGGGCTCCGCCGCCGCCGCGCCCGCCCCCCGCGCGCGCCCCCCGCGCCCCCGGGATCCTGGCACCGGCCGCCGCGTTACGGGAAGCCCCGCCCCTTCCTTCAGCCCCACCCCCTTTGATGACGTCACGGGCACCGCGGGCCAATGGCGGCGTGGATGGAGGAGGAGGGAAGGGCGCGCCGGGGCTGGGGCGGGGCGGGAGCGTGACCGGGCGCGGGGCCGCGCGTGCGGGACGGCGGCGCGATGGCGCGAGGCGGCTGTGCCGCTATTTAGGGGCAGGGGCCTTGCAGCGCGGACGGTGGCGCCGGGTAAGAGCCGGGATGTGCGGCCGTGTGCCGGGCTCCCCCTCCCCTCCACCTCCTCTGCGTCCTCTCCCTGAGGGACGTCCGCCGGCGGAGACCGTGCTGGGCCGTCCTTTTCCTCCGGGCCGTGCGCCCCGGGCAGGGGCAGCGGGACATTCGTTCAGGGCTGACCTGGGGACGGGCCGGGCCGGGTTGGGCGGGCGAACGGCAGTCTTGCGCCACTCGGCTCCCGGGCCGATCGCCAGCCGTGCCCCGTGGCGGTGTCTCGTCTCGTCCAGCCTGCCCTCGCCGGCGCCGGCGGAGCTGCCCGGCCGTGACGCTCAGAGCGCAACATGGCCTCGCCCGGGGCCGCGGCTGCGGGGCCTGGGGGTGCCGAGCCCCGCCGGGCCCCATCCGCAGCCCTGCCCCCGCCCGGCGCGGACGGTCAGGCTGAAGGTTATCTGCGCCTTCCCCAGAGCGGCGGTGGCTGGTGCCGGCCGGCCCAGTTGGCAACCGTGTCGCGACCCTCGCGGGACTCGCGTCTTTCGGCCTTTTCGATTGTCACACAAGCGTGGCTGTGGCACCGACACCCATTTCCTTGATGAAGAGATTTGCGTTTTGTTGCCGTCACCGCAAGTGGTCTGCTCTTGTTGCCTGTAGATGATAGAAAACTGCTGCCCTGAAAGATACGCACACTTTGTCTTGTTGCTGGTCCAAGCAGTGGAGGGGATTCCCTGAGGAATTGGGGAGGAGCGGGTACAGTGGCCGTCTGGTTACTTCCCATGTGGTCCTGGGCGCCAGTCATCCCTGTAGCGGGGCTCTGATGCTTTCCCTAAAAAAAAAACCGGCATCATTATTTTCATCTCTCGGGTGATGAAACTGAGGCACAAAGGAAAGCAGGCTGCCAAGTGTTTTGGCAGGATTGAGGGGAATAATTCCCAGTCTCAGTTTTCATGCTTGTTTTAGGCTGACTAGGGTTTTGCCAGCTGGTGGCTGCTTGTTACTGCTGAGGCATTCTGAAGGCATAGTTCTACACGAACTGTGTGGGATTATAGCTCTGTCGTTAGTGATCTGTTCTGTCGCAGAGGGGGAAAGGGAATCCGCAACCTTCCCAAGAAGCTGGATATTATTGGGAGTTAAGGTCTTTTTTCTTACACCTTCTTTTCTATAGAAATATAACATTTGTGCTTCCTAAATGCTGTTACTTTCAGAGGCACGTAGAATATTTCAAAGCATGTAACTTCTGAACAGATTTATCCATGTGTTGGTGTAGCTCAATAAGAATGTAAATGTGGATGATTAAAATTTGAGATTACTTCTTAGAAGTTGAGCATTCAAAGTAATTGTTTGGATGTTGTTTATATGTCTGGAAATGTGGTGCTTCAAGTAAAGTCAATAATAGATAAATATTTTTGGCAGAGGAGAAAGATAGGCACCTCTGTGAGTACACCAAATGGAGATACTCTTCCCATGCTGCTTGTCTGGAGGATTAGCATTTGCACCGTTATGTGAAATTAAATAACCTTTTGGCCATTTTTAAAATCAATTGTTCTTGTATTAGCAAGAATTGTCTAGATTAGAGAAGCAGTGCTGCTTGTGATCAGTCTGGAAGGTTTGATTTCAAAATGCAACCACTGAGTGCTAAGACATTGCTTTGTATAAATTAATTTGATTTTTGAACTAAAACTACTTGCTAGCTGTGAGAAAATTCTGAAGTATTCCAGAGAAATTGATTTACAGTTTTAAAAAGGCACCAGAAATAATTCAATTATTGCAAGCAAATATTTGATGCCTCTAGTTAGGTATTTCAGTAATTTTAAGCTTTATACCTGTTTTGGTTTTATTTTTTTCTTTATATTTTTTGTTATGATTGCCCTACCAAAACTACAAGGATAAGCCTCCTTCTAGAGGCAGAGGAATAAGTACAGTAGAGAAATTACCTGCCTAGATGGTGAAAGGGATTGTGATGTCATTTGTACATAGCGATTTTAAATACAAAAATGTATTTCAGAATACTCTGTTCATATAACATTACATAATATTTTCAACTGCTTCTCTTAGAGGTGTTTGGTGTTTTTTGAGTCTCATAAATATTTCCAAGAAGGAAGTAGCTTGGAGGAAGGAAGGAAGGAAGCTTAGAGATGAAATACGCTTAATTAGAAAGCAGTTACGGTTTGAGTAATCAAAATTCCTTGAGGATAGCTACAGCTTTTAGATGGCTTTAAGTACAGTCTGGCTTGTTATAAAACCTCAAGCAGCAGCTGCTTTGTGAGGCATCTCTGGATCTGTCTGCCTGAGCTATGTGGATTCCTAGTGACAGATTACCTCTTGAAGCTATAAACATAGATCTTCTTTCTTTTCTTTTTTTTTTTTTTTTTTTTTTTTTTTTTTGAGGAACTTCTGGAAATCCATTTTCCCAAAACCTTTGGTCTCTTGCGATTGATGTGATAATGAGCTTTAATAGACTGAACACCTTCCTGTGGTGGTTGTGGTGTTATCTATACTTCCTGGCTTCCAGGCTGGCTTTGCTGGCAAGTACATGTTATTTTAGCTATAGTTTTTTAAACTGACATGGTGATTTGTAGGTCACTTGGACAGGAATCACAACCTCTCTGAAATGGAGAGATAACCCATTTTGTAATGGCGTATCCCTGTGTGCATTTTGGGGCAGGTCTCATGATTTATGAAATAAGATGAATTTTTAAGATTTCTCTCTTGCTCAGAATAAGTAGTGATACCTGTTTTGCACAAAAGCCTGATACTTCTTCACAAATTCTTGGTCACAGGTTGATCTTAAAACTCAACATGTGCTTCTTTGTGCATATAAGTTGTGATTTTAGGGTTGTTAGTAGCTTTTCATTGACACGGCATGAAGCATCAATTTATGGGTCAGACATAAAGGCTTAGTGCTTTCCTTTCAAAATGGCTGCAGGATGTGAAGGATAACAAAAGTCCCATTTGATTAGGACATTAAATGGGATGATCTTATGGCATATGCATTTTAGAAGTCTGTCTTTACAGAAATAATCAAAGCATTTTAACTTTTTTTTTCCTCTTTGAGTTAGTTTCTTTTCTGTGAGTTAAGGACTGTCATCAGCAGCGTTCTAAATTGACCATGTTGGTTTTACTCAGTATTTTGATGGATTTTGATCTTTGGCCACTAAACCATGTGAACAACCTGGCATACTTCTACAGTCAGTTTCTTTCCCTGTCTCCCTTGCCTCTTCACTTAGTGATCCACAACAACTTCATAGTATAAAGTGTTGGTTTGGCTCTTTGGTTTTGTTTGTTTTTAATAGAAGGTATCTGAACTGGCCAGCTCTTTCAGTGTTCATTCAGCATTGGGTTCAGCTTTCACCTTAGATGTATATATATACACTGTACCAGTCAGTAAAACATAAAACTTGGGTTAAGCCGTCCATAGTGATTGAAAGAAACTGAGTTTTCTGTTGTCTGGACTAACAGCTTAGTCTGTCTTGGAATTGTGAATTGTGTACAGTTAGTGTTTAGCATCGCTGTTGAATGATGGCGCTGTCTTTTAAGGTTTGATGTTGCTTACATGCAGGGTTTCTGTACTGTCTTCACCTGAGCATTTTTACACACTCAGATAAGAAAACAACAGTTTGCATAGAAGTATTTCCTCATTCTAATATGAAGTGTGGTTCCTTGTTTTGTTAGTTTTAAGTCCCACCATTTATTTTGATTTTTTTCATTTCCTTTATGGTTTTCAGGTAGGCAGGATGGATGGAAGTGTCTAGTGTAACTCTGGATCTTTCCCGCAGAACTAAATTTCAATTAAGAATCGGTCTTGTAAAAGCCAGAGACACTAATGTTTTTAAAAATAGCACACATTAGAAGGGATTGTAATAGCCCCTTTGTGGGTTTAGAGGTGTGTAGCTTCAGTCTTCTTCAAACCATGTTGATCATCGGGGGTGGGGATAAGCAGAATACCTCAGAGCAGCCTGAAGCCGATACATGCTGAATCGAGGCGTGGCTTTGACACTGCGGTTTCAGCTGCTCCGTTCCCGTGCTGGAGGGGGGTGGCTTTCCACTTTACTCTCCTTTGCAGGTGATGGACATGAAGCTCCATTCCCTTGCCTTTTAGGAGCTGACTGCAGTGGAATTGAGTAGTATGATTTGTGGAGGGTTCATCTGCTCCCTCATAACAATTGCTAAACTTTCCAAAGTGCAAAGTAGTAGAGATTTGAACTTCAGTCTCTTACATGTGAATGAATCTGCTTGGAGCAACTGAAATGTTTTTCAAGTCTGGAAGACAGCTGAATATAGAAATGGCATTTATATGAAAAAATATAGTAATCTAATTTTCATTTCCAGTGGAAAAAAATCATACTTTAGGACAAAATGTGTGATAATTATTATTGTTTACTTATTAAGTTGGTTATTGCTTTTTATTTATTTATCCTTTCATTTGCTTTACAGTGTGTTTTTAATAACCTGAGCCATACTTAATAACTGCTGGCGTAAAAATCAGTGAATAGTTTTGTGGAAGTATTGTTTGACTTTAATAAATAATGACCCAAAAGAAAATCAGTGACTTTGTAATGATGTAATAGCTTAGGTGACCCTGCCATTACTCTACGGTGTCATGAATCATGATGGCAAATGAGAGAGAAATTAAAAACTTTAAAAACTTTTCTTTTTACATCTGTTTCATTCTTTCCCCTTCAGTATGAAAGGTGCTTCTGCTGTTGTTTTGCAGCTTTTGGCAATTAGCAGTGAAGCAGAGCTCCTGTTTCTTTCCACTTAGCTTGTAGTTGCCCTTAGGCTTCTGATGAATTTCAGATCTTCTGCAACTCAAATTGTTCCAGTTAAATAATTTAAATTAATCATGCTTGAAATAACAGATCTGTCTGTAGTAGAGCTCAATGGGCTTTGGTTAACAAGCAGTATTCTGGTAAGTGTTAGCTCAAGTCTAGTCATTAAAGTAGATCCCTATTTGGTGATTTTTGGTGATTTAAACTAAAAGAGACTACTCTTTAGAATTTGGTTGTATTCACCATGCAAATTTATAAAAATGTGTTAAACTAGTTGTTGGGTTTTTTTTTTTAATTCAGAAATTCATGTGTGGGTAGAAATCTTATTTTACAGATGTTGGACACTTTACTTCCAAAATAAGCAAGAATCAATTGGTATAGTTATTTCACTGTACCCTTGTAATAAATGTCCAAATATACATTGCATTTAAAGCAGTATAGTGGTTCTTATATCCAGCCCAGTGAGAGTACTTAAGTAGAACATAGAAAAAATTAATAGCTTTTTGGTTCTCAATGCCATATAGCTATAGTCTGATGACAAATGACTTGTTATTTAGTCGAAGAATGAACTAAAACTTTCAGTGACAAACAAATGCTTGTTAGTATATTTATCAAGTCTTTCAATCAGCAATGTTTCTACTGTAAAGTTTCTATACAGGAAATTTTGGTGGACTTTGGGTAATGAACTCACAGGTATAAAAGCAAATAAAGATACCTGGATGATTCTGATGGCTTTTATTTTAGTTCTAACTGAAGGACACCTAGGTTGGCAAACCCTGCAAAGACTCTGCTATAAATGTTTGAGATCTGCTTTCATTTAATTGTTCATGTGACTAGAGATTTTCTTTACATTACAATGTTTATCTTGATTTGTAAAGAAAAAAATGGCTTAGTTGTGTTGATGTGTAAGGAATGAGGTTCTTGCTTGGGGGTGATCCATGCTTAAATGTGTGTCTAGTTTTACTTATATATATGTGTGTGTGAAATACCTTGTGTCTGTCGCTATTATGAGGTAAATTACATGCAATCAAAGTAAAGGGATGTTTACTGTCATAAATTGAAGTTTCTTCTGATAATAGTAAGTGGAGCTTATTAGATTTCCTGTCTAGGGAATAGTGTGGAATTCCCTTAAAATTTTTAGTGACTTTCCTTTTATGGGGCAAAGCTAAGAATACTAGTTTCCAGAGAAGTTGTCAGGTTAGTGAAAATAAAGCTTCAGAAACAATGTTGCTGTAGGCCATCTCTCCTCGCGTCTGAGTAAACATAAAGAGCCTGTGTTAAGTTTCTAGGTGTAAGAACAGCATGAAGTCTGCTTCTAGAAATCAGCTTGTGAACTAAATGCTTTATTTCACTAAGCCAATCTACCCGTTCCTGTAAAGATGCCTAAATGTGGCTAAAAATAATATAGCTTAGTAGAGAGTGGTCACTTGCTTTTGTAGTCTAGGACTGCTTTAAAACTGTAAGTTAAGAAAACCAGAACACATAGTGGCTTCATAACAATGGGGGCGTGTGAATGCTGTGTGAATGCTTCAGTATCTCTAAAGTGTATTCTAGAAATGTCAAAACTTGAGAACGAGTGGGCTCTGTTGCCATACAGAAATAAATATGGTCTTATAAAAGGTGCTTCAGCTTTTGGGAAATTGCAAGCTCCCTTGTAAAGTTTTGAAGAATTAATTAGTGCTTTTTCTATACTAGACAGCAGTTCTTGATATGGAAGCACTGTGCTTTGTAATTCCTGAGTGTATTTTAAGTCACTCTTGTGAATGAGACACATGGTTTTGTGGTGAGTTGTTTTGAACCTTGTCTGAACCTTAAGGGCCTGAAGATCAGTGCCCTTAAAAATTAGGTAAGTATGAAAACCATAATCAAATTCATAGGGTTATGTATTAAAACCTGAACCACACCGTTACACCCTATATTCTAACTGAACCTCCTACAGAGTTACCTGTGAAGTTTGTTTTTATATACAGTGTGAAAACCTAAAGCTGATGCATTTCTTAAACTAAACCTAAAGCTAATACATTTCTTAAACTTGTAATTAAATCAGCTTTTAACAGCCTTAGGTTTTTTTTTAGCAAACATTTGATTTTGTTTTAGCAGTCAGGAAAATGGAAACAATTTGCCCATTCTAAGGTGAGAAGATACAAACACTTCCAGTAAAATAAATGTGTGTATCTGAGATATTATGTTAGAGCAAATACAAATCTGACTTTGACATTGATCTAAAGTAAAGAGTAATGGTTTAAATTTAAAAATATATATCTTTCTCTTGTTACAGAAATTCTGTGCAGCATGTTTTCTAGGTGGAACTGGGTGGCCTGTGGCTTCTATCTGGTGTTGAATATTTGTTCTCCTGACGGTAAGAGTTCTGTGTCTCAAATACAAGAGGCTATGGAGCTAGTTACATCAAATGTTTGAAGCAGCTGCTAGCTTTTTGTCTAGATACTTGTTGGATAAGGACAGAAAGTAAGATGTGTTAGGATAGACACGCCTAGTCTTCTAACACTAGTTCACCATAGCACAGGTGCACGCTTACTCCACTTTTCCTATGCTAACTTTCTTAATAAAAAATACTTTTTTATCAAAAGAGTGACCTCAAGTACAACAACTTCCTCCTTCAAAAGATATAAACATGCAACCCTTGACTCTCCTCTCTGTCTTCTATGTCTATTTATTAATAGAGCTTTCCTAGCTTCATGAAGTGCTCTTGCAGAGCCTAAAGAACACGATGCTGTTTTTTGCCCTTAAATCTTCATGGTAGTCCACCAATGCATTTCAGTTTTATTATTGTCAGGTAACTATTTAACTTGCTGCTTAGACAGATGTAGTGTTTTTAAAATTGCACTAGTGATGTATCAGCAATATTGGTTAGGGGATGTTGTGTAGTTCTTAATAAATGTGAAATTTGTTTTCTTTTTAGCTTCAAGTGGACTTGTGCAGTCATGTGGTCACATCATCCCGGAGTCACCTGTCCTGGCCCTTGGTTCCAATTTCACAGCATTATGCATTCTGAATGAGAGTTGTCTTGACTTCGGCAATATCTATGCCAGTCAGATTATCTGGAAGATTAAAAATAGAGTGGTACCCAAAGAACAGTATCGTGAAATAAACAGAACAGTTTCCAGTGTCACATTCAATGACACTTCTACACTGGCTACTCCTCTGACATGCAACATTTTAGCAGATGGACAGATTGAACAGAACATTTATGGAATTACAGTTACAGTAGGCTGTGAGTTCCATTTTTTTTTACATTTTATTCTGATCTTAAGAAAATTGCTTCTGAGAAATGGGAAAATGCAAAAAAATAGAAAATGTGCATATCTTTAGGCACTTCATTTTTAATCCCTCAGTTCCTGGATAATTGAGTAGAAAATCATCAAATTACATGCCACCACAGCTGCTCAATATGAAGCAGCTCAATATGCTCAACTGAAGAAAGTTTTCAGAAAAGTAGAAAATACTCTGGAGTATTTCAGTGTTGAAATAGGAAAAATGAAGCAACAAAAAGCAGCAGATTTTACTTACAGAATAAAGTTGTGTATTTAAATGAAATAGGAAGTAGGAAATTAATTTTTCCTTACTTCTTGATTCTGTATCAGAGTTGGAGGAAATACTTTTAGGTGACATGTCCTGGTTTCATACTAGCATTTTGGTAATAATGTTTTCTTCATTAATGGACTGAGAAACATTTAGTTGATCTGTATCACTAAAGTTAACCTGAATTGTCTTAAGGATGGAACATATTATTTGGATTCCTTTACCTCTATACCAAAGAAATTACTTTTAACTAGTTATAAGCTTCATTTATTCTAGAATGATAGCACTTGCATGGTTCAGACCAAGTGCTTTTAGAAAGACTGACTTGAGAAAGTCACGTGAATAAATGCTACTTCTTAATTATTTGGTATCCTGCTAATAATAGGACAAGTGTTGTAGTGTCCTAAGTATCATATGATATGGCTGATTATCCATTATCATATGATATGGTTGTCTCCTAGTGATGGCAAAAGGTACTGCAGTTGTGAATGGTCTGCATGCAAAAGGCCTGCTTGAGTTCACAATTTAAAATTATATGCTTCTAGCATGACTTAAAAATGCTATCACAGGAAAGTAATGTTTTCCATTTCTATTTCTGAGGAGTAAATACTGTACTAGAAAAGATAAAATAAATATTTTAAAAAGGTAAAATATATGGAAAGGTGAGGACAGATAAATTATTCTAAGATTATAAATGTAATGACAGTGCAGATGACGTCCACATGTGTAATTCATGTTACAATTCTTGAGATGCATTTTTATTTAAAGCTATTTGATGCTATAAATTAAAGAAAACTAAATAGTGAGACTAGCAACAGATTTGAGAAGAATACAGTTATTCAGGAAGAAAGCAATAAGGTTCATAAGGTTGTTCTATTGAAACTTGCACTCTGCTTGAAAGCAAATAAAATTCTCTAAGTACATTATACTGTTGTAAATAGTGATATTATAGGAGATAGAAACAAATTTGTATGTTATAATTTGAGTTTGGGAGGGAAGGAAAATAGTTTTGCTGCATTCTGAATAAGTTCCTTACACACCACAGTGTGTGGATGAAGATCTCTTAAGCTTTCCTGCATGGGTTTGCAGCTCAAGCTTCTTCCATACCTCAGTTGGAGGAAAACAGACCTATGAAATTGCTTATAGAGCTCAGGTTACTAGCAAAGTCAGTATGTGCCAATTTAGTAGTGGTTATTAATTTTTCTTATGTGTGAATTAAAATATATTTAGATGAGAGATGGTTAATACAAGTTTTTCTGCCTCAGAATGACAAGTCTTTGTTGTTCCTTACTAGCAAATGCTTAATCCTTCCATAGCCTACTGTTTGTCAAAGCAGCTATTTAAGCTTCCTTGCTTTGATTGCAGGATGGTATCCAGCACTTTTTGCCACATCCTTTAGAGAAAAATTATTAGATACTTCTGATGTTCACAGAAATCACTCTAGTGGGACAGTTAAAAGGATTCCAGCTGGATTGAAATGCGTGTATAGATTAATTATTGCTAATTTTTTCTGTACAGTGCCTCCAGAGAAGCCTAAGAACTTAAGTTGCATTGTGCATCAGGAATCAAGATTCACATACGCTATGACTTGTACCTGGAACCCTGGCAGGCATACATTCCTGGATACTCAGTTCAGGTTAAGATACAGGTGGTAAGTAGCGCTCCATAGAATATCTGAATTACTCTGAAGAATATTTTTATGCTAAACCAACAGTCCTTGAAATTCCTGATTCTTTGGAGGAGTGCTTAAGGTTAAGTCCAGTTTTCTGAGGCATTGCTGTCTGTCTGGTATGAGGGGGAAGGGAAGAAGTTGGCATTCAAGAAATTCTAAGTCAGACATGAAGTTTTGTTGCTGAACTTGTTTTGGAGTGACAGTAATGTCATATTTTTCTATTCTTCAAATACATAATTAGTATGGCTTTAGTACAATGCATCTCATAAAACTCTAACACTTTTCTGAGTTGATAGTTCTATCCCATTCTAAACAAGCAGATGTTTCTGCTCATTGCAGGAGGATCAGACTATGTGACTTTTAAAGGTCCATTTCAATCCAAATCATTCTTTCATTCCAAGTAGAGAAACTAACATAAAATGACTGAGTTTTGTAAAGTTATTTATCTGCACTTCATAGGAACTGTGGACAAACACTATTCTGAGTTAATCCTAACATGAAAGCTTCAGCAAAGTATTTCTGCTGTGAAAGCAAATTAAGTTACTTTCCAAACTCTTTAGATGGCCTCTTGTAAAGCAGAGCTTTTTTGATGGCCTCTCAGTTTAAAATGGAGTGAACAGGATTGCTGCATTGGAGACAGGAATGATTGCAGACAGCTTTCCAGCTATCCCGTTCTGCTGAAGTGTTTTGCTAACAGGTGTAGTAGAAAGTATGCACAGATAGTTCTAGGCACATCAGGAAATGTGCAGAGCATTAACATTTTCTATCTAGTGTTAGTGTAGCAGAAGATGGTGAACAGAAATTATCTATTGCACCTCTAACACTGTACTCTTGAAAGGTATGTAGTAGCACTGACTACATTTTCTAATGCATTGTAGTTACTGGTCATACTGCTTTTGAGTGATTGTATCAGTTCTTGTTCTTTTCTTTTTTAAGCCAAGTCAGGTTTTTATACAAATTTATTGACAGTGCTCGAGCTTTTGAAGTGCTTGTGCTTTTGAAGATATGTGACTGGAAGTCAAGAGATGTTGTTTTAGTTTCAGTTCTGATGCAATCATGCATTTCTGGCTGAAAAAGCCATTCCCACTTTTTCTTCCCCTCCCTCTGCTTACAAAGTTAAGGCAGAGGGGAAACATACAAGATAAATCAATTGCTCACTCTGATTTACTTTAAAATATTCTCTAATGGAAACCAAACTTACTGCTTTGAATCTTGTTTTTTCTTTCTCTTTTATTTAGGCCAGAACAGATCTTTCCGGACTGTATACCAAAAGATGTTAATAATTCTTGCACCATTGATGATTCTCAGTTCTTTGTTAATACGGAGATCTGGGTGGAAGCAACAAATGCACTTGGGAAGGCTGTATCTGATCCTCTTGTTGTTGATCCCATTGACATTGGTAACTATATGCCCCTTAAAGCTTTGATAGAACATAACTGCTGCTTCTGTATATATTGCTGAACTGGTATGTTAGTGTTTCTTCACTATAAAAATTATCACTTCATAAGTGTTGTTGACTAGAGCTTGAAATGTGCTAGACGAGGGTAGACATGGTGAGAGATTTTTTCACAATTCAGATAGCAACTTCGTGTTTAGTAGTCTTGTTTAGAAGATAGTGTAAAGTAGCGGCCATTTCAGGTCCTGAAAGGCTTTAATAGTAGTCCTGCAATATCACGTGCAGCTTCTAAAGGCATGGTAAAGTACAGCTGTTGAGTTTAACTTTAACTTCTTCTCTTTTAGTTAAACCACTGCCTCCACAAAATGTATCAATCACCTCAGGATTACTACCTACTGTTCTGCAGCTTGTCTGGGAGAATTGGATTTCAGACGCTGTGATGACGCTGAAATTCAATATTCGCTACAGAATTGTTGGCGACACAAACTGGATGGAGGTAATACAGCCAATGTTCTTGCCATGATTCTGCTGTAATCCGTACGTCTGTCAAACTGGAGTTCCCCCTCTTCCACTTCGGATAATTCCGTTTCATTTCATTATGTCTTACAAGGAAGATGTCTTATCTGGCCTGTTTGTGGAGGCTGTAATCTAGGTAATTTTTGGCACAGTCTGAGTGTGGTGACCTTTTCATATCTTCATGGACTTTTCTGCTGTCCTTCCTGTCACAGTGCAGTATGTTTGTTTTTCATTTTATTTTGCACAATATGTAGAATATTAATGAATTTTCATCTTCCCATGCATGTGCAGAATGGGTGATCATTCAAAACTTGGGTAAATACTGTATCATACTGGAATGCTTTTTAGAACTCAGTCTACCTGCAGGTGGACTACAAAAGCTCCAGACAGGGCCACAGGCTGGGTCAGAGTGGCTGGAAAGCTGTCCAGTAGGAAAGAACCTGGCAGTGTTGGTGACAGCAGCTGAACATGAGCCAGGCTGTGCCCAGGTGGCCTACAAGTCCAATGGCATCTTGGCCTGGATCAGCAATGCTCTGGCCAGCAGGGCCAGTGATTTGTCTACCCTTATATGTCACTGGTGAAACTGCACCTAGAGTCCTGCCCTGTATACATGCCTCAAGTGTGAGGCAGTCAAGAACAGGAAAAGTGTAAGGAGTAAGCCTTACCTGTAATGTACTGTATGTTCCTGTCATCAAGAGCTGTGAGGGATTTTTCTTTATAAATCTATCTTTTATACATCAATCTGTCAACATATTTTTAATAGCTCCTCAGTTTTTCCTTCCTTTAAGCCTTTTCTCAGAGCAGTAGTACTCCAGCAGAGGCCCACATGTATTCTGAATTCTTTGAGTTCTTGGAAGAAAGACTGCTTTTGATTTTACCAAAATGCTCTATTTGGAGCAGGTAGCCTTGACACAGGTCCTTGTGACTAATTGGCTTTAGATGCAGAAACTATTTGTTAAGATCACCTGTATTGGTATTTTAAAAAACACTGGCCTGCATAATCTAGTTTGCAACTCCAGGATCATGTATATGTTGTCCTGATAGGACAGTAGGACAAGTTCTTCTAACTTGTCTTGCCCTTTTAACATACACACAAAACAAATGAAATAGTAGCTTTTAAGTCAGCTGAACTTGCTTAGCTGTGGTAAAATTGGACTATTTTGATAATTCTTTACCCTCAGGATTAACCTCTGAAGTGTTCTTAATCTGTAGTCATTCCTTGCAGGGGGTCCTCACTGTAAAAAGCCCTTAGTTGCAAGCGGATTAATGTGAGGAGTCAGTGTGTTACTTACTTGCATCTGTTCTCCACTCCACCCTGCTTCCCTACATACATACTAAGAATACTCTTCTGGCATTTGGTTGCTCACCTAAGATGAATAAAAGAGCTTATGAAAAGAATTTATTAACACAACTATAAGCTCCTCTAAAACTATTTTCAGTTTCACTCAAGAAGTACTGTTCTGGATCAGTGGAAGCAATGATCCTGGACTTTTAACTTGTAGTAATCAATTATTTTGCAATCAATAATCAAGCAGGTCACCTACCAAAGTTCTGAATTGTGAGGCAGGGTACTACAGATCAGTAAGCAGCAGAATTATGTGGAAAGGAAGGAGAGAGATGTAAGCTATTTATCAAATAAAAGATGAGATTGTCCTGAAGTAGCTGCCTAACTGTTCTAGTGTATGTGTCTTCTTACACCTGGTCAAGAGACACAACTCTGACTGAACCTTTACGAGACTGTTTGAGAATTGAAGTTTTTGGAATTGAGAGGGAAGGAAAGCTTGTTTTTTAATGTGTGTGGTGGGGAGCCTGCTTGGATGACAGCTGAAGGAGTGCAGAACTCAGCTTTACAGTATTTTGATCATTGCTTTTAAAATCTTTGTCACTTTTGCAGGTTCCTCCTGAAGATACAGCTTCCCCAAGAACTTCATTCAGTATTCAAGGTCTCAGACCCTACACAGAGTATGCCTTTTCCATTCGTTGCATGAAGGAAGATGGAGTAGGCTACTGGAGTGACTGGAGTGAAGAAAAGACTGGGATTACCAGTGAAGATCGTAAGTAGTGCATAAAAGTAGGTCACTGACTTCAAGTGCTCTGCAGTTTGGCAATGGCCACCTGAAATGGTGTATCCTTGCTTGACCTGCTTGCTTGTATAAGCAACAAAGCTCTCCTGAGTTACTTTCAACACTGACTTGACCCATGCATTCCAAGGAGCATAAGACTAGCTTCTTGTTAAGCTGGTGTAGAGGAACTCCCTGAAAACAGCTAGAACAGCAGCAGGGGAGAAGAGCCTTCTTCACAGGAAACTGTGTTCTCAAGGTCTTTTGGAAAAAATCTAGGCTTTATGCTTGGTTTTTTATTCTGAAGGTTGTTCTCTGTAACAGAAGTTACCCTGCCTAGAAAAGGTTGTCTTAGTAGACCAACTGCCTTAGTTTATGAACAACTTGATGTTAAGGAGGCTTGTAAAACTCATAGATGAACAATCATCAACAGTTAAGAAACAGAAGATCTTATCATAGGGTGCACAGATTTCTTCACAAAGTTAATAAAGCAATAATATAAAATAATGTGCATGTGGTTAGTGTAGCCTCTTATTCACTGAAGCATCCAAATAACACATCTTTTACATTTCAACAAAGTATTCATTTTGATTTCTTTTCCACTTCAGTAGCCTGCAAGGCTGGCTTTGTTTTTGGCTTATGCTGATTCTACCCCCTAGAAAGCCAGTGTTGTGTACTTAATACTCAGTAGGGAATCTATTCTTGCATCCAATTGCTATAAGTAATTTGTAATAGCTATTTAGCTTCAGTGTCAAGCTGATTGGTATTTTTCTGGTTTTTAAATGTGCTTTAGCTTTTCTTGCTTACACCTTCATAATCTTGTTTCTGTAATATCCTGTGTGTCCCAAGGCGTGTCTTTTCTGGGCAGTCTGTTCACTGCAGCATTTCATTGCACATCAAGTTAAACCAATACAAGTTCTGTTATTAAAACAGATTGGAAATCCTTTTTTTATCCTGATTGAGTTCATTTATCATCTTAGGTAAGGAATAAGAGGGATTATTGTAGTTTTTGTTTAAAACAAGTGGAATTTGTATCCATGTTTGCATTGCTTCAGTTCTGTTACTTTCACTTCAGCTACTTTCTCTGGGGCAGATTCTGTAAAATATGTCAATATACTCATCTCTGCTTTTCGACTCCTAATGATAGTATGACTGCATTTTCTGTTTCCTGTCTCAGGCTGAGCCATGATGATTTCAGGACTGCCTGCCTATTTAGATTGCATTGCTGTTCTGCTGTGGTGACTGGCTTTGCAAAAATACTGCTAATACTAAGTACCCATGTCTTACTTTAGCCTCAGAACAAAAGTTTTATAGTAGCAAATAAACATCAGACAGGTCATGTTAGAGTCATGATCTCTATTAGGCAAGATGTACAATTGCTTCTCTTTAATGTGAATCAAATTCGGATACTCAAATGAGTAGAAGAGCTCCCTTTGCCTCAATTCATACTTCTCCTGTCGTGATGTAAAGCATAAAAGATAAGATGCATGCTGTACACTTGGTACTGAGGGGTGTTTGAGGTTAAAAGCCAAAACTTCGTAATAGACTAAATGGTATGAAAGAATTCTGAGAAGAAATAGTCTTAAAAGATTGAAGATGTAATTAATTTTGAGATCAGCTTTCTCTTGGGGCTAAGATGCTCACAAAAGATTGGGCACTTTTTATCGCTTTTGCATTGGTTAGTTCATTTTACTTTGAAATGGAATTTGTTGTGGAAGTACCACTTTTTCATAGTAGAGATGCCAAAATGTACTGTAGTATTGTACAAATGTACTGCAGTTTTGTTATCCTTTTAGAATCAAGGAGTCTTACTGCCAGGAGAAATTTGTCTCCTTGTTTTAACTCTTGTGCACTTTCCTTTTTTCTGGTAACTTGATATTGAGGGGTAGGGACAGTGTTGGGTGCAGGCTGTAGCAAGGTTTGCAGGGTGCAGGTGTGCAGGGCTGTGCCTCTGGATGCAGGCTGCACGGTGTAGGTGTGATCATGCCTCACTCAGCATTGTCACCTTTAGTCTAATCTTGTAGATGCCCACCATTGTGATTCATACTTTTTTTTTATACTGTATATTTAAAGCAGAACTGGTGTCTTGCTCATCTTTTCAGGAAACTTTCCACTTAATATGCCAAGCATTATTTTCATTGAGAAAGCAAGAAATGCTTTTTAATATGCTTTTATTTTTTTTAAGAAAGCAAGCATATAATGATAATCAAAGCATGAATTCAAACAGATTGAATAAAAATTATTCTACTCTCAAGCATTGTTTTTTTCATTAGAGCCATCTAAAGGACCACCCATATGGAGGATCATTGATACATCTCAGTCACCAGCTTGCTGGACTGTGCATCTAATATGGAAGGTAAAGCGAATTGAAAAAATTGAGCATTCTTTTAAAAACATGCCTTTTTAAGTGGAAAAATCTACCCCATAGCCTTGAGAGATGACTGGGATAGCATAGGGTTTTTTGATATGAGAAGTGACTTTAGTATTCTTATGCTAATAGCTATGAAAAATTAAATGTACAGATGTAAAGGCTGTCATTTAACTGACACACATCTGTGACCTAAAATACCCAGAATATACTCATATTCCTCATTTGTTGACCTTCTGTGGATTTGGAACTGCCACTTGAACAAAGCATAGCTTCATGTCGTGTCTTCTGCTGTAACCTAAAATGTGGCAACACTGTCTGGACAATGATACCCCAGCTGCAAAATCCATTAAGCCTTGAGGTACTGCAGAGGCCAAGGTTATTAAAAACAGCACGGTGCATTTGTGTGCAGTAAGGCTGCTGTGTCCAGCTGGATGACTAGTCCAGCTGAGAAGGGAAAGGTAATTATGGTCACTCCCCAAACCCTGCTTTCTTTTGGTCCGTAAACTGTGTCATGTTTGTCATATTAACACAACCAAAGGTGAGATTTCTTTTATGTCATTGTGTTGTAAAGTCATGTAAAACAGAAGTTTTGTCAACAACTGCTGCAATTCTTACAGAATAGCTTTTATTAAATCACTAGGTATGAGCAAAGAAAAAAAGTATTTAAACAAGAAATGGACTTTGGAAGGGACTGCTTTATAGAAATACGCACAGGTTATTTGTGTTTTCCTTAAATGTGCAGGTATTCCATAGGGAACTTGCCTTGTTCTCATATTTTTTAATTGTACCATAAGGACAGTAAGGGTTACATCACATTTGTTCAGTATCAGCTTAGTCAAAGATGTGTTTCTGACAGGCACTGAAGCCATACGAAGCCAATGGAGTAATCTTGCAATATGAATTGACTGTCAGAGATAAATCATCCCTTTCCAGTCCAGTGAAGAAATACAATGTTACAAGCACCAACTATACCTTACAGCTGCGGGAAGGAACCTACGAAGTGACTCTGATTGCCCGTAACAGTGTTGGGCCATCTCCTCCTTCAGTTTTACTTATCCCAGCAAGTAATTCAAAAGGTGAGTGTCCTAGTAATGTTTCTGTCAGGTAAATCTGCACAGCCCTTTTTATAAGAAATCTTCAGTGTTGTAAAATAATACCTTTTACATGGGCACATAAAGTATTACTGAATTATCAGTACAGTCTCATGCCTTTTGTATATACTGCCATTATGTGCCAGGGAACGTGTGGATTTGTGTATTCACAGTGTCATTTGAAGCTGTGTGTGTTGTTCTGCTGGTTTTTGATTCTTAGAGCTTCTGTGTACTATATTCCTTGTTGTTTCTTTTCTTAGCATACCAGGCATTTTTGTGTCTTTCTTAAAAAAAAGTAATCAAAGGGTTGGTATATGCTTACATATATACCATTCTGCCGTTGTTCCTCCTTTAATTTTCTGGTGTCCCTCCCACTCCTTTCCTTGTTTGTCCCAGTCTTCTCCTACATTTTCAGTATCTTACCTGGTTGTTTTGTCATCTGCTTCCACTATTTCTGTACTGCTCATGTTCTTTTTTATGTTTTGTTCATTACTCACTATAGTAAGGACAGGCTGGTTTATCCTTCTTTCCAGCCTTTGCTTAGACAATCCCAACACTACCAGGACAGGAAGCAAAAAAATAGGTATATGGATAGGTGCAGGTAAACTACCAAGGGAGAGCAACTGGTTCTAAAGCTATTAGATGAATTAGTGAAGAGTATAAATTCACACAAAGTAGTTTTGCAGCCATGAGGAAGTACTTAGTAAGGTATAGATATGTGGTATATAAGCATATAATATGTATAATAAGCTAAGATGGGAGGCACACACAAGTATCTGGGGCCAACTCCTGGCCCTGCATGGGTCACCCCAAGAGGGCACTGTGTACCTGAGGGCATTGTCCTACTGTGTACTGTCACTACTTGAACTCTTTCAGACTTGGTGCTGTGACCACTTCCTTGGGGAGCCTGTTCCAGTGCCCAGCCACCCTCTGAGTGAAGAAACTCATCTAGCCTAAACCTCCCCTGACACAACTTCAGGCCATTCCTCAGAACCTGTTACTGGGCACTCATAGTAGAAATCAGGGCCTGCCCCTCCTCTTCCCCTCTCAAGGAGGTTGTAACTGCAGTGGTGTCTCCCCTCAGTCACCGCCAGGCTGAACAGACCAGGTGACCTCAGCTGCTCCTCCTATGGTTTCCCCTCAAGGCCCTTCACCATCTCTGTTGCCCTCCTTTGAATGCTCTCTAATAGTTTAGTGACTTGATTATATTGTGGCACCCAGGAGTGCCGCCAGCCCTGGAGGTGAGGCTGCCCCAGTGCAGAGCCGAGCAGGACAATCCCCTCCCTTGCCCGGCTGCTGATGCTGTCCCTGATGCCCCCAGGACACGCTTGGCCCTCCTGGCTGCCAGGGCACTGCTGGCTCATGTTCAGCTTGCCATGGACCAGAGCCCCAGGGCCCTTTCCATGGCACTGCTGCCCAGCCTCTCGTTCCCCAGCCTGTCTGTACATCCAGGGCTGCCCCATGCCAGGTGCAGAATTTGGCACCAGCCCTTGTTGAACTTCAGATGGTTGGTGATTGCCTGGCCCTCTGATTTGTCAGGGTCTCTCTGCAGGGCCCCCCACCTTTGAGGGAGTCAGCTGTCCCTCCCAGATTTGTATCATCTGGGAACTTGCTTAGTGTCCCTTGCAGTCCTGAGTCAATATCAGACCACAGGGCTGATGATGGAGCCCTGGGACCACCCCAGTGAAGTCCCTGGAACAGGTCCCAGGTCCCCAGTCTGATGTCACTGCCTTCCCTGTAACCCTTTGTGCCTGACCCATGAGCCAGTTGCTGCCCCATCACAGGATGTGTTTATCCAGCTCTAGGCTGGAGATTATATGTACTATTTACTTCTGTATATGCACACTCTACATAAAGTATAAGTACTTAAAAAGGTATTAAGTGTAACTGTTTGATATACTTGTAAATTCCCATTCTAAGTCTGATTTCTCTCTTGAAATAAAGCATTTTTTCAGAAGAAAGAAGTTGAGTCTAACTTCCAGTTTTTAAATAGCCTGATACTGCTTTTGGATCTCTCATACAAAGATCCATGTGTAAATCTCCAAATTTCAGAAAATGGCATCTACGTTTACTTTAGTTCTGTCAAATTGCTACCATTACCCAAAAGTATCAACCAGAACAACTCCTATCATGAAAGAACTGTCAATATTGATCGCTTTTTTCTTTCATTACAGCTCCCGTGAAGAATCTTAGAACATTACCTAAACATGACAAGTTGTGGGTAGGGTGGACTGCTCCTAACAATTATGTTCTTAAATATGTGATCGAATGGTGTCTGATGTCCAGCAGCTCAGACTGCATGATAGAATGGCAGATTGTACTAGGAGATGTTCAAGGAATTGACTTAAAAGGTATTTAGCTCATAAATCTACATATAGTTTGTAGAACACTCTAAAAACTGTTTAGTGGTCGGAAGATGAGAAACATTCTCAGTAATTAGAATTTTATGGTAGAACAGGGTTAGTGCTGAGGGTTTCAGTTAGTTTACTGGGAGTGGAGGGAAGTATTTATATGTTTTTGTCAAATACACAAATCTATCTGATATTGAATTTTGAAATTTATATAATGTAAGAAGGGGTTTATCTCGATTTTGGTTATAGTATTGTCATTCTTGGAAACCATTAAAATAGTGAAAAGGCCAAGTTCTTTCAAAATCAGTCCAATTCTTTGGTTACTCAATTCAAACAGTGAAACTTGATCAGCTGTATTCTTTTGAGATTATGGTCAGTATCTAAAATCAGTAATCTAGGGACTTAATGCTACACATAACTACAGGCTTTCTATTTAAAATAATGTTTAAAAAAACCTGACTCGTCTAAATTCTACTTTTTATATTTTACATTTGAATGTGAACCATTATATTGTTAATTAATATTTTGAAGCAGTGTTTTTCCTTTAGTTAATATTTTGAAGAAGTGTATCAATGAGCGCTAGAAAATACTCAGCTGCACTAGGCACTAGTCCTAGTTAGACAGTGCTCCTTTGAGAGGCCTGTGTTTGAAGTAAATGGGAAGGATAGTGAGCAGTTTGACTGTCTGTGAAACACCAACTTTTAAATTCCTTTTATTAGGTATATATTTCTTCTTTATTCCTTTTATTAGGTATAAAGCCTTTCAAGTGTTACTTGATAACTGTGTACCCTCTGTATGCTGATGGTCAGGGAAGTGGACAGTCTGTGAAGGCTTATCTTAAGCAAGATCGTAAGTATAAAATTATCACCTTGAAGCACATACACTGACCCTTTTTGACAAAAAAATGAAGAAACCTTTGCTTTAATGTGGACTGTGTAATGAAAAATGGTTTAGTGCTTGAGGGTCAGGTGACATCTCTGATCTTTTCCCATCTATTATCATCCATTCTGCTCCTTTGCAGTGTTTGGGAACTAGACCAATAGCTGACTATGACTGGCTCTGTGTTTTTCCAACCTTTATATAATAGTTAATTAGACATGAATTTGTTCTTTTAGTGATATATTTATTTTATAGAGATTATATTTTTAATTTATTTATTATATATAATAGTGATATTTATATGCTGATTTATTTTAAATTTCAAGTGTAAAATCAAGACTTCATTTGAAGGTTTCTTGCAACGTGCTGATTTTTCTTTTCGTATGTGTTTCTGAATTTTTTTTTTTTAAGCATCTTTGTAGTTTTTATGTTATTTGAAAACAGTGCTTTCCGGATGAATCAGTCAAACTATTCCATTGAAGTTTTTATCCTGTTACAGTTCAGTGCTTGTTAATATGTTGCTTCTGTGAATGCAAGATTGCCAAGCAGAAACTGATCTTCTTCTCCCATTACAGGTCCTTCAAAAGGACCTACCGTTCAGACAAAAAAAGTTGGAAAAGCTGAAGCTGTTTTGACATGGAACCATCTCACAGTTGAGGAACAAAATGGATTTATCCGAAATTATACCATACTTTACAAAACTATTGATGGAAATGAAACAGGTACTAGAAAACAGAAGTGTTTTGGGGCACTGAAGTTTTTCATGTTTCCTTCCTAATATTTGTTCCTGAAAAAATACACAGAATCAGTTATAGCTGACAGTCTGTTCTGAGAATGTAAAGCCGGTGTCTGAGCCATAATTCTCCTCCTTACAAAACAGAAAGTCCCTAGTAAAGAATTCAGAGCATTCAGTCTATATATAGCAGGGTACTGAGTTAGTTTCTCAGAGCTAATTTGTGAATATTGTGCTCCCATATTGCATCTAAATACAGAATGAAATGGTGGTATATCAAGATGATGGCAGACTATCAAAAGGAGTTGACTGCATTTAACTATGGTAAAACCTTAAGAAAAGGAAGTTGGAAGGAGTTTTTTTAACCCTTCTGGAGCTGTAGACCAATATATAATTATGTAAATGATCTTGTTTGAAGTGCATCTTAGTTTTCAGTAGTGTATATGACCTGCAGGCATACTACAGGCATCTGGCACTATCAAAACTTTAATTTTTAGATTTGCTCAAATTGGAAGGGCCAGGTACTTATTGCATACCTATGTCTTACTATTCCTTACCTTGGTTTTTTTCTAGTCAGTACTAGCAGTTCCTCATTAGCACTATGTATTTGGCTTACTAGGCAGACTTTAAGCCTCAATTATACTACTAGTTTAGTTTGTAGATGCATTCTGGGGGAAGAAATTTCAGAGGAAATGAAATATAGAAAGAGAATAAATTCAGACACCTAAACAGAAACAAATGAATCTCAGCATTTCTTGTACAAGTTTGTAGTCTTTGATTGTTCCGTTTTCCATCTGCTACATGTTCTGTTAAAACCATCTTTCACGTCTGCAGTCTTGATGCTGTAATGTTGCTGTTTTTGTGGAGATGCAATTTGTTTGTAGTTTATAGAAAACTACAATTTCTTCTTCTCTTTAGTTGTGACAGTGGATCCTTCCAAGACAGAGTACACCCTCTCCTCTCTGACCAGTGACACGCTGTATACTGTGCGGATGATGGCATCCACAGATAATGGAAGCAGGACCGGTCCTGATTTCACATTTACTACACAAAAATTTGGTAAGGCAGAGTGGCACAATTGGTAGAAGTAGGAATTAATGTTGCAGCAGTACAGCAGGGCTCTGTGAAAGATGTGTTAGAAGGGGAAGGTGATTTTACTTTAGAGTTTCAGTTAGAGTCAACTTGCAATGTTCGTAATACCTGGGTGGTTTGTCTAGTGCTCTTTCACTAAGAGGTAGTTTAGTCAGGATTTTTCTGAATATATAGAGAACAAGATATGCTCTGCAAATCTCATGAATTGCACTTTTTATGTTATTAAGCATGCTGTTTTGGGTGTGTTTTATGTATAGTCAGGTTATAATGTTTTGCCCTGACCTTTAAGGAGTCATTAGGATTTATCCAGTGCCCTTGTCTCTTTTGGTGTCTAATGGCATCTACCCCTAGTAAGAGTCTTTGTTTTAATCCTGATAAGGTGTACTGAAGAAGCTGTAGAGATGTGTGCTTGTATCTTAATCTGCTGATGTAGGTACCAGTCAGTATTCTCAGAGCGCTTTCATGTTCTTTCATATCACTGTGAAAGTTTCCTGCAGGTCTTTACAGAGACTCATTTTGAATAGTTAAATTTATTGTATGTTCAGCTTTAGAGTGCTTCTTATATGTAAGGGTAACAGCAACATTACTAACTGAATTTAGTTGTGGAAGACACTTAAATTTAGTGGAGGTTTTTTTTTCCTGTGTGTTGCTCTTCCCTAAGCATTCCCCAAGGTTTACTTAAGAATGTGTATTACATTAGAAGGAATACATAACAATAATGCAAACTTTGGTGTTTGCAGGCAGAGGAGAGCTTCATGTACAGACTAAACTGATGGATGAGTAGTGATGTTGTTTACTTATTTGACCATTACTGTGTTATGAGAGCCATGGGGCACTGAAATACCTTGGCAGCAGATGAATTGGCAATGTTACTGTCATACCTGCCCAGCTACTAAATTATTTGTTCTGTCAGGGTTACAGCTTCTAGTTCAGCCCAGGTTTTTTGTTGATGCAAGGCACTAGATTGTCAGGGCAGATCTTTTCATGTTTCCACCAGAAGACACTTTCCATATGGTGAAAAAGTTCTTCTGAATGTGAAGCTTTAAGACTGAGCATTGACATATTTCAGTTTCAGGTCCTCCCTAATCTTTTGGAAATATGTACTGCTATTGAGTTCTATAAATGCCAAAGTGGGCTGTAATTGCTTCTTTTTGCCTCCTTCAGGAAAAGGAGAAATTGAAGCCATAGTTGTACCTGTGTGTCTAGCGTTCCTGTTGATTGTGCTCCTGGGAGTTTTGTTTTGCTTCAACAAACGTGACCTGTAAGTACAAATGAACTCTTCCTCTTATATTTCTGAACATAACAGAAATGGCAGTGATTTATACCAACTCAGTTAAGTACTCTTCAGGTAGATCAGAAAAAAAGTTAAAACATGCATATATTGATTGGTGTTAAAAACTTCTGTGTTTTCCATGGGAAAATCAGGGCCTCTTCTGATACTAATTTTTTACTGTTAATTACACACATACTAAATGTTCTATGATTTCATAGTGCAAGAAATTAATGCTTTTCTTGCTGGATATAGCTAGGATTAGCTTTGTTAGATTTTGATCAGGATAAACTGTTTCTTAGTCATCCTGTGAATGGAGCTATGGTCCCTAGGTGTGAAGATTTGGAAAGATCTTCCTTGTATTTGAGCTATTTAATTACAGCATTAACGAACGTGAAGCTTTATGACAAAAAAAAAATTTAGGCAGACATCATGATCTGCAGTAACTGGGCCTGTTTACAGACTTCTGGGAAGCAACATCCCTCCTCCTGCTCCCCCAACCCAGAGCTCTTGTCTGTGTCTTTAACCAAGATGTCATTGCTGCAGTGTTTCCCCTGCAAGGTGTAGCACCTCTCCTATGTCCCCTGCCAAGTTTCCTTTCTTTCTAATTAAAGACAGCATTTTATGCCCTTTTCCTTTTGACCTCTGTGCAGCTCCTAAAATTAGTTCTTAATGGGTGTCAGTTGAAAAGCCCATCTTGAATTGTTCTTCAGAGTTCTCCTCCTCAACAGAGGATCTGTTGTTGGATCTGTTTATAAAGAGCAGGATAGGTGGGTCAATTTCAAAGCTGATTTGCTTGGGGGTGATGTATCAACAGAAGCTTCTGGTTCTAAGTAACAGTACATTCTTAAGAGTTACAAAGTAAGTTTTCTTCCTTTTTTTTTATTTGTGAAGTTAGCTTAGTTTTTGACCTTTGGTATTCGTCGTTGTAGTACAAGAAGTAGGATTGAATTTTCATAATGGCATGCATCATAAACTAACTAAGTAATAGCTCTGTACATTCTAGAGTGCTATAAATTTTAAAATCTCTCACTGTTACCATTAGTTGTTTTGTGTTACATTGATAGCCACATCTAATGTGTGGAGGAGTTAAGTGCAGTGCTGTGCTTTGCTAAGTAGTACAGCCTCATACAAAGATGAAAAGTAACCCAGACAGCATTCTTATTTCGAATACAACATTTCTATGTAAGGGAGTGGTGTTCTGGATTCTGCTGTGGTTGCTATGAACAGAGAATTTGGGGAGTGCATCTTATGACTTTATTCCATTTTTAATCCTTTATAGAATTAAAAAACATATCTGGCCTATTGTACCTGACCCATCCAAGAGTAACATTGCTCAGTGGTCTCCTCAAGTTCCAGCCAAGGTAATACTCACTTTTCTGCATCCTGTATCTTCCTAGTTTGCAAGGTTTCAGATAAAATAACTGGTGGGAATCTTCTGACTTTTAGCAGACATGGATTTCAAGGAAAAACTTGAATATGAAGTTTTATCGACATTGTGATACAATATGGTTAGAAGACATCTTTGCATCTGTAGATTCTGCATTAGATTTACATGGCTTTTAGCACAAATTCACAGTCCAGCATGGGCTTTAAAGTTGTGAGTTAGTTTCAGCTTACTAGTTGGAATGATCAAGTACTCATTTCTTTGCTCATTCATGGGAAATCAGCATTAAGTAAACAATTAATGATTCCCATTCTTAAAACCCTGAAGTGGCTTGTTCGCACAGTTCAGTCACGAATGAGAGAGAAGACTATAAACAGTTCCTCCTGAATGAGAAGATGGCAGCAGAATTTATGCCACATGTGGGATGAATGACCAGGCAAACTCTTTTCAACAAACTGTTGAAATTTCTTTAAAGAAATATTCTGATGTTGAGGATATTATTTGAAGTAATGTATGGTATGTTCCTGTATGGAATGTTCCTGTGCTGCACAGCAAGTGCTTCCATCTTTACAGCTCTTAAGAATAATTAAAATGAGAGCAAAGTCTTGCTCACATATCCACTATCACTTTAGAATAGCTGCATAATTAAGACTCTGTATTGGAAACAAAGCTGTATCCTTCATTTTTTAACACATGTTTTGGAGATATTGACAGACTTAGTAAAGAGAAAACTTAGATGAAGAAAATCAAAGACATTATGAATAAAAATTCATATTTATTGGGGCTTTTGATTTGTAACATAACCTTCCTCTTAGGCAACATCCATCTCTTTCTTTCAGCATAACATCAGTTCCAAAGATCAGATGTACCCAGAAGGCAGCTTTACAGATGTAAGCGTTGTAGAAATAGAAGCTGATGACAAGAAGTCTTTTTCAGAACAAGATCTAAAACCTTTTGACTTGCTTAAAAAAGAAAAAAGTACTTCAGAAGGACACAGCAGTGGTATTGGAGGATCCTCGTGCATGTCTTCTCCTAGGCAAAGTGTCTCTGACAGCGATGAAGGTGAAACGACACAGAACACTTCGAGCACTGTACAGTACTCGACTGTGGTGCTTAATGGCTACAGAGACCAGACACCTGTACAAGTCTTCTCAAGGTCTGAGTCAACTCAGCCCCTGCTAGATTCAGAAGAGAGATCAGAGGATCATGCTGGAGGAGCTGACAGTACACCACAGAGGCAGCAGTATTTCAGACAAAATGGTGGTCAGGATGAAACCAACACAGACAGGCCATGCTTTGAAAGAACAAAGCAGATTACTCATGCTAATGAGGGAGATCTTGTTGGATTTGTTCAACTGCAGGTCTCAGGTCAGAGTTCACAGCCATTGGGACTTGGGATGGAAAAAAATACCCAGGAAGCTGCTGTATCAAATGTTTTACAGGCATGTACTGAAGGACAAACTGTGAGACCTGAAACAGTGGAAGAAAATCCACTTTCAGTTGATGAAATGCCAAAAAGTTACCTCCCGCAGACTGTGAGACAAGGGGGCTATATGCCTCAGTGAGAGAAAAGACTGGCTCTGTTTAGGCCTTCCTTAGTGCCTGTTCACATCTTCCCCTGTGTTTCTGATAAAGTAAGCTAGGTATTTTTATCTTACTGCAGATAGAAAAACTGAAATTAAGCAAAGAGTAATTTGACAAAATACAGTAAGGACTGTTTTTGTGGAAAATTTCCAGTCCAGACCTACTGGAGATTTACTTTAATGCACTACATAAAACCTTACATCTGGATAGCTGAACAAGCCTTTGTGCTCCATTGGGTGTTTTGTATCTCTTCATAACAGAATTTCACATGATTGAAAAGGTCAAGTTTTAAATATCCACATCAGCCAATAGACCTCCCAGAAGAAACACTTTGATGTGTGGCAGTACGAGCCTAAAAAGCCAGCTCTAGTTGCACAGTGCAGCTTTGTGCAAAAGTAAGACTGAAGCTCAGTATTCTGACATGGAAGAATACTTGTGTGAAACACTTCTCAGTAACTTAATTGACTTACTGAATTTTGACTTGGCCCAGTGTCTCAATTTTCAGCTTACCAGACCTGCAAATCATGTTTAAAACCCATAAAAATTAAATAGAACTTGCTATGTTCTATTTAATAGGAATAGGAAAACACCAAGATCACTTGAATCTGAATTCTACTATAGTAACTGATACTTTACCTACATTTAGATATGTGTACACATGAACTATAGAGTAATTTGGCCTGAAAAATGTGCCTTGCAACTTGACGCACAGCAATTCAGTCTTATTTCCAAAAGTTTGGAAATCAGATGACAACACAGATCAGCTGTTATTTAAGGCTTTGTACCCCAGCCACTGTTTGATTATATAAGACTTCTGTGATCATACATGCCTCTGTTTAGTAAGTGCACCTTTGTTGTGTACAGCTCGAGTGACAAGCTGTAAGCTTTTACCATTTTATTCAGTGCTCAGGAGAAAGGAAATTTGACCTTCTTCCTGACAGACTGCAGCTATTAGTGTGCTGTACCCTTGCTGCTAATACTGCAGGTCATCCTTGAAACTAAAAGCAACCAAAGCATTGAAGTCTTTGGTGCTCTTGGAACTAACACCAAAACCTATATTCTGAATTTGAACTTTGCTGGTAGTACATCTCTGTTAGCAATCATGAGCCACAAAACACACTTCAGTGGTTGTTAAAATTCCTGACTTTTTTCTTAATGTCTCACTTTTTCCCTGCTCACATAGTTTATATTTTTTGAGGAAGCTACATTTCTTGGAAACTTCCTCTACCAGTGTTTAAACAAAAATTAAATTACAGGACAATAAACCCCTTTTCCAGTGATAACCAGAAATTTTATGGCATTCTTTAAGATTTTTTTTAATTAATTCTAAATCTAATATAGGCTAGTCAGCTTTCTAATCTGACACTAACAAAAATGTATTTCAAAACACTAAATGCTGTTTTGTGAGACTAAAACAAGTGTTTTATTTCTCCTTCAGCAAAATAACTATGTATTTAAGACCACCTGAAACCTTTTGTGCTGTGACCTCTGGTACTGCTGTTCTGCAGAGCACTTGCTAAAAGCCCTTGAAAGGCCTGTGTCAGTATCATTTCATCTTCCCTTGTCTGCCAGCTTGTGTGGAAGGATGTGTGTACATGTAAATGTCCACATGTGAATTATGCTTTTGTTACAAAGAAATCAAGTGCAAGAGTAAATTTGTAAGATTACCTCTTGAAATGTGGAATATTTAAAACCGATAAGAATGCAGACTATTTAATAGCATTTCAGTATTCCACAGTTCCTTTCTCCTGACAGTATTTTTCTGTATCTAGGCACTTTTTTTTAATTAAAAAGCTATGTTTCAGCTTACTATAATTAGACCTTTCTTCAGACCAGTCCTCTTCCTTTTCACCACACTGCACCTCAGCACCTTTAAACTCCCTCTCAGAGGGCAAAGGTGTAATGAAAACTGCTGCCATGAGACAGCAGAGAGACCATCTTTCATTTTTCAGATGTTGAAGAAGCATTCCTTTTTTGGAACACATTCCTCTTGGAAGAAATAGCAGTTACTTTACTGGGGGATGAGTTCTCTTCTCTATGCAAGCTTCACAGTGACTGTAGAAACTACAAGTAAAAGGGAAAGTCTCTGTTGGGCAGTGTGCATGCTTATTAGAACTGCCCAGCAGCCAACTGCATTCAGTCCATCTTCTCATCTCTGAATATTATGGGCCACTACCTGGCTTCGTAGTTGTCCTGGTTTAGGGCATATCTGAGAAGAAACTTTCAAAGGGGTCCCTCTAAAAAGCAAATTCAAGCAGCCCCTCCCCCTACTGTTTTGGGAAAAGATCCACTTTCCTTGGAGAAAAGTGGGGAAAAAAAGCTGTTTATTTAACAGGCAAAGTATTCACAAGGGTAAAAAATGAGTAATATTAAACACTAAAACCTCTCAGTGTTCTGAAGAGATGGCAAATTCAGAAAGTCCTTGTTGTGGGGTGTACCTTGGCTTGCTCAGTCTCTTATCATGCCTCCTATGCTGGACAATGCCACCTCCTGGCTCCCAGTAGCCACAGGTTTGAGCTCACAGTGTTTTTCTGGATTTTCAGTTCAGAGCAGGGCTGAACAGCTCCAAGAAAAAGAAAAGCCACAGTCTGGGGAACTTGTCTGCCTCAGCCAGCTAAAAACTAACTAAAAGCAAAGGAGAGCTTCCCCCACTGTGCGTGCTGCAGAGAGTGCAGTCTGTGAGGAGGATGCAGGGAGCAAGGGCAGTCCCTGAGAACAAACTCTGTGCTGCTTCTCCCCCCTCAGCTCTCAGAACCAGTCTTAAAGGTGCAGAACTTACACCCAGCATAAACAGAACAGACAACTGGGGATACAAGCATCATAAAGTCACCCTAGGACAGTAGTCTAAACAGTGCTGCAAAGGTCTGAATATTTTCAAAAACATGTTGATGAGTTTTTTTAATATGTTTTTGTGATTCAGTAATACTAACTTTTGATAGCATATGTTATTTGAGGGAGACTGTCAGGTAGTTCTTAAGTTGCAACTTGCCTTTCTGTAAAGAGAAAGCATTTTCTTCTCAATTGCTGTTAAGTTTTGAGTGGTCTGTGATTAACTGCTGCTTAACAGCAGCAAGAGATTCTGATTTTTAAAATCTGTGCTAACAAGAGTTCTGGCTGTCATTTCTGGTATCTTTCATTTAGGGGCCAGTGGTAACAAACTCAAAGAATTGAGTGGGTCCTCGAGATAGTTCTGGCTGGCTGGCAGTGACGTGCTCTCCTTTGAGATAGAGCATTTGTCTAGGGCTAAAATACTAAAGACTAAGCAGGAGCTCCTAGTGGGTGAACAGCTTGTAGAAGCCACAATACATATGAATAACAGGTATACAGCTAGTTCATAACCCTATGTGCCAAATACATTGTGCAGTGTTCAGGGTTTAACAAGATTTTGTACTTTGGACTGTATAAGTGTATCAAACAGTTGCATACAGGTTTTTAAGAGTATCTGCATTGTAATTGTAGCAATCCACTGAAATTTTCTGAGCTTGGCCCTAACATAGGAGCTCAAGAAAAAGTTTTCTCCCTCCTCCACCTTCCCTACCCCCTTCACCAATGGCTATTGGCACACGTAACAAAATAAAGGCATTAATAAAGTCACATTTCAGTATAGTCATGTCCATCTTGATTTCCTGGACTGGAATTTTTCAGGTACAGGTGGAACACTAGTTGTAAGGACTGTTAATTTGGTGGTGAGGAAGGGAGGCTGGTAGAAATACATTAGCATATTTGAAAAACCTCTTAAATGCAGGCTGGTTAATAATGCTCCTCTGTTTACAAGAGAAGTGAATATATTACCCTTGTAGTTCTATTGTGGTGGTTCTGTTAGACCAGGAGATGATTGGTATTGTTTTCTGGAGTGTGTTGGCTCACTTTTAGGGCAGATAGTCTAGGAATGTCCTTTCCTGCTGTAGTGAAAATCTTGGGATTGCTTCATATGTGCTATTATAGAAAATTAATCTTCCTGTTCCACCTTAATGTGGCAGTACAAGCACAGCAGAGTAAAATTTTTTTTAAACTTTGTTCTGGAGAGTTTATGACAAGTATGTGCTTGCCTGATACAGTAGCAAAAGCTGTGAGAAATCTTGGCCCTGGGAGGATGAGGGAGTTTGCATGCTAGGGCTGAGTCCCATTCTTGGGCTCTGGAGAAATCCTGTAACCTGGGTGAGAGCTTCAGCTCTGTAAATCCTGAGCTTTGTCAGGTGGTTAAAGCATACATCAGTATGCCCGGTATGTGGGGTCACCTCTGCTGATTTAAATTAAGGAATAGTTTAATTAGAGGCAGGTCTCAGATACCCGAGATCCACGTTAGTGTATGCTGCAATGGAATTGACTTCTCAGTGGGATCTGAAACTCCAGAGACTGTCAGATTGTTAATAGTCTGCCCCACTCCAGGACGTACACATTTTGCATTGTAATTGATGTGCATTAAATGGGACTAAATACACTAGTTTATTTTCCCCATTAGACAGTGGTTGTAGCTGAGATTAACTGTTATTTGAGTGCATTCCTTTAACTGGGTTAAAAAGTTCTCTTGACTGAGACTGTAAGAGTTCCTTAATCCCCATAATCTCTTGTCTGTCTGCAAGGATGGATACATATAGCCATTTTAAATTCCAGGAGTTGCTTGTAGTGTTATACAGGAGAAGTTTATATAAAAATGTTGAGTCTTCTGTCATGAAACAGCTGTTAGGGAAGTGCAGCCAACCCGAGTCTTCAGCTTTGCTTTTGATACAGAAAACTGCAGTAAAGTGGAGGTATAAGTGCAAAAATCTGGAGGAGATTGAAATTAAGTATCTTGTATTGGATTCATGAATTTCCATTTCTCTTCCTTTAAAGTGAAAGCATCAGTAAAACAAACAAACAAAAAACACCTAAAAATCATGTGAATTTGCTTTCACTGTTGTTTCCTTTGTAGGACTTGTGCGATCTGAGCCATTCTTGAAAATAAAAGCAGTGCTGACTTAATGCACAAGGATGCATTTCTAAGGCCACAAGATTTGATAAAACAAACCTAAAAATAGTAATGAAGGGCCAGATTTCAACAATTGTCTGCTTCCCTGCCTCTTAACTGTAGTGCAGAGAGAGGGTGGGCAGCGAGTGCCTCCCAGAATGCAGCCTTAGCCAGTACTTGTATTTATGTGCAAAGACAACCTGAAGGGGATATATGCAATAATGTCATTGCTACTCTGCGGAAGCACACTTCTGTAACAATAGATGAAAAACACTTATGGCACAACTGTTGACTGATGGCTGGAAAGCTCCACATCCTCCTGCTCAGACTGAAGTGTCAGCTGTTCTTCTCTGGGGATCACGGGCGTGGCAGATGGGCATTCTCTGCAGGGTGAAACTGTTAACACCTGTCGCTTCTCATCATCAAAGCACATTTGTTAATGGATCCAGTCAACTTGCCGTGTTTTTTTTAATACACCAGTTTTGTTTACAGTGTCACATCTAGCCTGACACTTTGATACAGCCAGGGATTGTCTAGTAACCAATTGCTTTTATTTGGGGATAAGGAGTTACTGGTCACCCAGTTTGCTGTGCCAATATATGCATCTAGGTGAGTGGAGGTGTGGGACACAGGAACAGATGTACCAACAAGGAAAGTGCCTTGATGCTGGATTGGATGGCTAGTGAATGTAAACATTAAGTTAAATTTTGCTATGTACTTAAACTAAGTATGGCCGATTAAGCTAGTGGTAATTTGAATGCCAGCTTTAAAGGGCTTGCATACTCCGGCCAGAGGTTAAACTTGTAAATTGCTGCATAAGCTGTCTCTGTATGGAAATGTGTTTTAATACCTGTTCACTGTCTTTATTCTTTTGCAAGCTGCATGTGTATTGTCATATAAAATCTGCTTTCTACAATTTATTTTGATGGTCAGTTTTTAATGGCTTCCTCTTTGTTACCCGACTGAGCCTGAATGTTGCATTTCTGTAGTACATAATATGTAGAAAAAAACAAAACAAAATTCCACATTTACCTTTTGTGCTGGAGTCAGTGTTTTTGTAAGGCTGACCAAGTAGTAAGCACAGAAGAAGGGTCTGGGGCACTGCTTCACACACAAGAAACAGAGAGACATGACCATGACACTCCTGGGTAAAAGGCTATCTCATTGCACCTGTGGCCACGTTCAGCAGCAGGTGAATGCTCTTTAGTCCTGCCTTAGTCATTGCTCCTGGAAACAGGAACAATGCTCTCTACCCACACAGTCCCATTTTCATGAAAGGCATCCCTGACTTGGCTGGGTCTGGCACTGCTCTCGGTCTCATCTGGGTTTAGTTCTTTTGTTTCTCATGGGTGGAGGATTCTCACAGATTTATATCTCAGTATTAAAAAGTACTAACATATCACAGTACTGAAAAAGCAGAGTTGAGTGTTCAAAGGCTGGTCACCTTCACAAAAGGCTTTAAGGTGGGCAGCTGGGGAAGGACCGCTCCTCCTTCCTGGCTGAGGTCCTCATTTGAATAGACAGACTCAGATTCCTGCAAAGCTGAGGGGGCAGTGGCGTGGGGAAGGGGGTGTTCCATTACATGTCACCAGAAATTATTATTGCCACAGAAGAGCCATCCCAGGTGTGTCGTGCATGAGTTAATGCTTGGTGGTGCTACATGCAAACACTCCTTTTCCAAAATGTTGGTTTACTGCGCAGTTGTTCCCTGACCACTGTTTCACTTCAGGCCCTTCACCTTTCTAGAGAGCCATAGCATTTCTGTGTGTCCTGCTGCCCTGTGCTCACAGCTGATGAGCATTGGTGCAGTTGAGCTCCACAAGGAGCACAAAGTGTGTGCAGAAGAGGAGGCAGCAGTTTGTCCTTTACAGGCTGCTCCCTGCTGCCAGAACAAGACAGGAAACATGCTTGGGCTCTGTACACTCAGAACTCCAGAAGCAGCTCGGTTCCTGGAAGGAAGCAGTTTTCCATCCCCGTGGCAGAGTCTGGAGCACAGGAGCAGGAGGTGTGCCTAACCATGTTCTACCTTTGCAGCAGCCAGGGTGGGCACTGGACAGCAGCACAGCACCCCTGAGAGGGGCACAGGGGCCCTGCCAGCCCAGCCCCAGGCAGTGCAGCTGGGGTTCTCTGCCTTGTTCAGCAACACTGAACCTCTCTGCAAAATCGTCTTACATGTCTTTTCCAGTTATTTGTGCTATTCATGGCAAGGTGATCCAGTGCCTTTCTGACTTCCCAGCAGACTCCATCCACACAAAATAACTAGCAGAGCTAAAATATTCCTCCCACTCCCTACAAAATAGCTAGGACATTCCTGGGTCAGCCAAGAAAGCTGAGCAGTAGTGACCCTGGTGACCCACATCTCCAGCTGGGAGATGCAGTATGACTTTCCCACTGAGTAATCTGACTCCAGGTTGACCTGGAAATGGAAGTGTTCTGTGCACTGGTGTCCTGGGCGTTGCCCTGGCTTTCCTTTTGTGATGACTCCAGAGTCACGCAGCCAGCCTGGGCACTGAGCTGGGTCGGGGCCAGCAGCAGGTTTCAGTGGGAGGACAGCTCTGCAGGAGCCACAAAGCTGTGCTTGCTGCTGGCACAGCTGTGCTGGCCCTGCGCTGCTGCTGGCACAGCCTGTCATGCAGTGTCATGCAGCAGGTTCTGGTGCCAGAATCCCGAGTGGAGCTGCTCAGGGAGTGTCCCGTAGGGCTGTGAGTGCCTGGGCACGCATTCCTGGGGTGCAGCTGTGCAGAGCCGTGCTGGGACCAGCGAGGGAGCGCCGTGGGGCTGGGGCCGTGGGGCAGCCTGGCCAGCACCTGGGGACCCAGAGCGCTGCAGATCCGCTGCTCTCAGCGGCACGGCACGGCATGGACAGCACGGCACGGCACGGCGCTGCACGGCACAGCACGGCACAGCACGGCACGGCATGGACAGCACGGCATAGCACGGCACGGCATGGACAGCACGGCACAGCACAGCACGGCACGGCACGGCACGGCACAGCCCCACTCCTGGCCTCTCCCGGCACTGTGGCCCGTTCAGCCCGCCAGGGCCGTGCCGGGAGAGGGCAGCACACGCTGCCCGTAACAGCCGGCCGGCTGACTGCTCCAGCCCCGGCTCCTGAGCGGGTCTAATATTTGTTATATTTATTTTTCGGCAGCTCAGCAGGTCCCCTTGGTTTCTCTTGTTCCACTCCGCTCGCGAGCAAAGCTTTGCTCAGGTTTTCCATCACCCTGAGTCACAAATCCCGGTCAGGGCGGGCTCATCGCCCGCCTGCTGCCGCCCGGATCGGATTGTCCCCGATCCCGCCCGGCACACCGTGCCCGGATGGGGCCTCACAATAGCGACTCCGCGTGAAACGGCCCCAGTCTCCGGTTCCTTGTCCCCACGGGGGCGGACCTGCGCTGGATGGGCTGGAATTGCTGACAGGAAGCCTGTTCTCATGCGCGGCTGCAGCCTGAATCGCTGCCCTGCTCCGCCCAGATAAGCAATCACCGCTTTGGGAAAAAACACGAGGCTCCTGAAGACCATTTCTGGACTAAACCTGTGGCAGCACAACTCTTCCTACTTGATCAGATAAAGCTTTTTCCCGTTCTGAGGAGATGTGTCATTGGCAAAAGAACACACGTGGCTGAACGTGCACCAAAGACCCCCGGGACCACCTCCCCATGCACACTGCCCATTTTGGTACTAGGCAACTTTCCTAAATGGAGTCACTGTAATGCACTTTAAAACGTACTCTGGCTGTCTTCTATCAGGCATTACACAGAACTTGCTGTGTTCAGCCAGACACCTGAAGAGGGCCCCTCCTTCCCTCCCCAGCTTCTTGTCTCAGACACAAGAGTTTGCCGAACAGCCCCAGGGCAATAGCAGATGTCTCCAGAACCTGCTCAGGGCACAGCTCTTGTAGCACATCCCCATTATGCTCCATTTGCTGCATGTGCTTTTACTCCTCTGTCTGCTGGATATCTTCCTTAAGTGAAACTATTAACATTCTTGCATGTGTCAGAAAGCCTCTCCATTTTACTTATTTATATAAATTAATGCCATTTAGATAGATAATGCAGAGATACACATCTGTAAATGGAAGCGAATCGAATCATTTTATGAGCTTGAAGAATAAGACATCTTGTATCAGTCTTTAGAATTAGGTTGTCTGTAATGTAGGAAAAAGGTCAGACTCTATGAAAGTGCAGCATGTGGAATAACTTAAATAAAAATGTCAGCATAGAAACACCAAAAATAAATAAACATTGACAGAGTAGAAATTCCTTTAAAGGCAGTGAAACTCAGACTTGGCCACAAAACCCCAAGTAGACAGATAACCTTGCACAACATGTGGCTCTAGAGAGAAACTCTAGTTAGCCCTATCATTAAAGAAAAAATCAATCATTACAAAATTTCCCAAGACTGACCTCAGTCATGGGAAAAGAACAACCACAAGCTGGAGACAATGCATACAAGAATTTAGACAGCAGGGTTGGGGAAGTGAGAATGTGCACAGGAAAGGTAAAAAGGGATGGGAGTGAAGGATGGTGTCAATGCCTATTTGAACTCAAGCAGCTCCCCTCCCTCTCGCTGTGGAGCATCAGGAGATGTAATGCACAGCTTATTTCCAGGATTCTCCTTTTCTTAATAAAGACAGTACTCACAAACAAAGAACCAGCCCTTTGTGCTGGAAGAAAGGTGAAAAATAGCAAAACCTAACTCCTCTGTGTTCTTTTTCACCCAAAATGATTCAACACTCCCCTGCTTCCTTCCTTCCTTGCAGATCAGATGTTGGGAAACCTTGTCTGACTCAAGAACTGTAGAAGCCTTTAATCAGAAATGTAAAACAATTAAGCTCCCAGAAAATAAAAGCAAAAGCAGAAGAGAGATGCAGTCCCTAAAGACAAGTAATAATCCAAGCCTCTTTGTGAGCCAAGCTATAAAACAAAACCAAAAAAAAATAGCTAGAGATGAAAGCAAATGCATGGAGCATGTTTGAAGGAGGTGTAAGGTCATGGGAGAGAGAAGCAGGCAGCAAAGGCAGCAAGCCTTGAACACAGCTGGGTATGAGCATTTCTGGGCAGAATGCTAGTGACAAAAAAGCTTTATGTTCAAAGCAAAGACACTATCCACCACTGCTCAAACCTTTTTGTGTTCAGAGGATTTAGAAACATATTTTGTAAATAAAAATATCTGTAGCTCATAAACTATTGATGCTGGCATAAATACCTACACTAAAAGAGAGCAAAACATAACCAAACAGGAGAAAGAAACAAAAACTAAACACCTCCCCCAACTCAAACCCTCTCAGCTAACTTTTTAAGACAGTAACAGTAATACAGCATAGAGTCCATGTCCAGACTTAGCAGACACTGGCTATGAAAAGCTTCACTGCAGAATTGTGCTAGGCTCATTTGGTATAATAAAGAAATTTCTTACATTAGGACCTGATTTGCCATAGTAACATTTTAGAAAGTCTTTTGTGCTCTTTTACTTCAGAATAAAGTGTTCAGTTCAGATTAGTGATGGTCTAAGTGGAGATCCAGAGCATTAACTGTGTTTATAATCTTATGCTCATTGTCTCTGACACCCCTAGATACTCTTGCATAACATTTCTGTGGTTATGAAAAGTGTTACTTCTTTGTTAAATTCCGTTAGACATTCAGTTGCTCATGCAGTCGTGAAAATTCTGCAGAAATTAGCCTTGTCTGGGCTACTTTGCATTCTGAGCAGAGCAATGACAAACCCAGGAAATATCGGGCTACTTTTCCAAGAAATAAGTACTCAGAAACTTCAGTATTATCAGGTCATACACTGAAACAGAAACAATATACTAGTTGGCTCAGCGGACTTACTACTCATCAGTGTGGGGTTGAGCAATGCCTGGAAATCAAGGCAGCCCAAGGGACTGAGAAAAATGTTGGTAGCAGACATGCAAACTCAAAAGTCTGGACCTCACTACTCAATTGTAGCACTAGTCAATGCTAAAGCAGCACTTTTAAAATATAAATCACCATATTATAGCATAGTTTCTTTGACAGCTTGAATTGTGAAACAAGCCCACTGCAGCCTGAGATGTTCTGTTCCATTACTGAGCTCCCATGGGGAAACTCTCCCAGAGCCTTCATCCCCCAGTGAAGGAGCTGTGGGCCAGCCCTCCACCCTCCTCCACGCTCCCAAAGCTCACTTGAATAACCTGAGTAATTCAGGACCCTGGGAAAGGACATCCTTGATCTGTAGTTGGGGCATCTCAGGACAGCCTGCACCCTGGCATGTTAACCTCTCAGGTAAAGCTAGATACCTGACTGGCTTGAAGCTGTGCCCCTTTCTGCCTGCTGAGAGCATTTTCTACACTATTCTCTTTCAAGAGCTGAAGGAAGTAGAGCATAGGAATGGTGTTAGGCCCCCTGAACTCGCTTGGTGAGTGTTTGAAAGGGCTGCAGTATTTCAACACCCTCAGCAGAAGACAACAAACTTCTCAGGAGGTAGAATAGATTTTATTTGCAAATTTTAGAGAATAAAGTACTTGGCAAATTTTAAAGCAACATCCAATTAAAGCAAGGCACTTCACAAAGCACTCCTTTAGCAAACTCCAATATTAAGTGACGCAGATTTTGAGAAAAGGAAGTCGTGGGGCTGGGGGGTGGGAGGTGATGGCTCGGCAGCACTTTGGGCTCCAGTGGGTGGTGGGGGGGAGCAGTGGCTGCACCACCTACCCAGAACTTGCCCTGTTCCCTGCTCTGAGCTTGCACTTCAGTTGTTTTGAGCCATCAGTCTTTTCTCCATTCTGCTACAAATGGGCAGCACTAAATCACGCTGTTTACCTTTCAAGTATCCTGTTAGGGTACTGAAAGGATAAATCTGCAGCATAAGCATGCACATCTGTTTCTATTAATGTTTTGATATTCTTGAAAATCAATCTATTTTTAAAATACTGAGTCACAGAAGAATGTGTTAGTCAAACATCTGTTACAATTTTTTTATTGTTACTCTTCATATTCATGTTCTGAGTTCAAGAGACATAGATAAAACAATAGTTCTTAACTAAACAGTGAGGCAGCAGTAAAATGACTATTTATTCTTGAGAAAAAAACAAACAAAATAATCATTAGAAAGCCCAGTAAAAGAGAAGGCAAATTAGTTCATGTTCACTAGAATAACAACAATTTGACAATTTTTGTCAAATACTAAGAAAAAAAATTTATGCAAAGTAGAAGAAAGAAAGACATAACCGACGAAACTGACCTCTTCATAAATTCTCAGACTGCAAAACACATCATGTACACTAGAAGTATTTTGGAATTAATAACAGTATTTTAGAATAAATACATCTAATAAACAGTATGACTAAGAACAGGTCATGCTATAAAAACAGTAAAACAATGCTTAATGATTTTTTGTCAGCTCTGTTTACAAATGCCATCCTTTGTTCACAGGACATATAAATTCCTTTATTTATGCAAGGAATTCCTTTATTTATGCAAGGAGGCAAGAGTAACACATTTTCCAGCCTTTCCACAGAAGCACCATAAGATTGCTGCATATTTTATTTACATTGTGCCGGGAGACAGAAGAGACTATACTTGCAATAAACTCAGATTATTATGGGCTCAAGACTGACCTGCAGTGAGATTATGAGACTATGCCTTGCTTCCTGTTATTGACATGCCAGACATTAACACAGAGCAATGGAACAAAACTTTCACTGGCTTTGCAGCAGATTGATACAAGAACAAAGCAACATAGACATTAGCTTAAATTAGTATCCATTTCAACTGTTTACAAGAAGCTTTCATATAGCCTTAAATAATTTAAGGTAGATAAGCTCTGTGTGTTATTTTCAAATGATCTTTAGCAGGAGATCTTATCTGACTGTTTCAGAATAGCTACTAGCAAAAGAGAAAACTATTGAATAAATATTTGCAGATTACCTCTTACAAGCTTAAGGAGCATGATTTTTTCATTCAAAACACTGTTTTGTGTGACCACTGAGATATAGAATTGCACTGCTTGCTATACGAACTACTTCTCGAGCACTGTGATCTTTGCTATTTTGTACTTTAACATCTAGATAAGCAAAGCTAAAATCTTACAACCCAATACACAAAACCTCTGTTACAACAAAGGTGTCTTACTCTGACTCTTGGCCCCTGGGCACAGCCTGGCTCATGTTCAGCTGCTGTCACCAGCACCCCCAGGTCGTTTTCCATGGGGCAGCTTTCCAGCCACTCTGTCCAAGGCTGCAGTGCTGCCTGGGATAGCCTGCCCAGAGAAGCTGACTTAAGTCATGAGGTGGATTGTGGTGCTGCATCCCATCCTCCCTCACCAGCCACACCATAAGCTGAGAAATGCTCGTTGCTCCTAGGCTCATTAGTCCTTGACAAACAGCACCTGGGCTGAGCTCCTCTTGATTTTTTTCAGACCACTGTCTGCTCCCAGGAATTAGTGCTATCTAATAAGTACCTGTTTCATTAACAAGCTGACATGGAAACTTATTTTTCTTGCCTGAATAACAACCCAAGTGGAATATTACTTTTGTGGTTGAACATTCAAAGGAAGTTACCAACTCAAATTGTGGCCATAGAAAAATACTATGACTAAAGCCCACTCTCTTGTGACCCTATAAACAGCAATCCAAAGTGAGACCTATTCTATATGAATATGAAAATCTAAAATGTCTAAATGATGCATTTAGTAAAAATCAATACAATAAATTTACACATTTTTCTCAGTTTTAATTTTTTAATGGTTCACAGTGTTAGTTTGAAAGACACATTGCAAAAGGTCAGAAAGAGTACAACTCTCCATGCAAAATAAACAAGTACAAGAAGCTTTCTTTCCAAAGCATGTGCAAAAGGTGGCCTTCCTTTCTGGAATGTATTGAGCATACTTCTAGCATTTTGCTTTTTCTGAGAAAACAATGGGGAAGGGAAGCAGAAAAATAAGGAGAGAAAAGCAGCATATCGATAGGGAAGAAAATAAAGTGGGATAAATAAGAAGGACATACTTACCCTCCAGAACCTAAGAATTTTTACAAAGATAACCTAACCAAGCCACCTAGCAAGAACCTCCCCTCTCTAATGATTCCTTAAAGGTTGCATTATTTTCAGTTTTCACCTGTCTCAAACACATAGCTCAGAATATACAGCTTTCATGTAGCTGCTAACCAATTCCTAGAAAGGCCCAAAATATCTCTCCATGTATTTATTTTCAGATATTGTGATATTAAAACAAACACTGAGATTTAAGGGAAAAAATTGCTGTGATGGAATCAGTGAGCTCTGAGCCCAGAGAGACAACAACATCACTGTAAGTGAGAAGTGTAGAACCAACGGAAGAAGCAGGAAAAAAGCACTGACCTAACCAAAGCTTTGTCCTAATTTCAGAGTATGACTCACCTAAGTGAGCAAGGGCTTATAAGAGCAAGCATATATGCATTTCATCTTGGAGCACTGTGGTTGAGAAAGTGATCCAACAAACAGGAGAGGTGGAAATCAGTGTTGCTGGCTAAGGAACATTTGCAGAAATTGTTTTCCCATCCTTTCTTGGCAACTAGAGGAACATTGTTCTAAGTTAAAGCAGCTTCCAAACTACAGAAAAAGATCCTTAATGCAAAACTTTACACTGTTTTCACCAAAACAATGCAAGTAATAGCCACAGCATACAGGGAAAGGCTCAGCCTCCTCATTCATGCTTACAATATATTTTCCATTCTTCCACTCCTCTTCCTGTACAGAAAGGAAATGCTTTCTAATCCTATTCACATTTGTCTCTCGATTTTCTATCCCCATAACTCCTGTATCTTTTTTTCCCCTGAAATAAATCTGTAGTTGTGCAAACTACAATCTTGTGTAAACAAGACTGATAACATCAAGTCTCTAAATGCTGTAAAAATAGCTCAAAGTCTTAAAATTGCCATATACCCCATATGTGTCAAACTGAACATCCCCTTCTAATACAATTAATTTGACTCTATCTTTTTAAAGCTATTATTTAGCAGAGTATTTCACTAAGAGCTTTACAATAATGGCCTCTTTCTTGTTAAAAAATTAGTGTGATCGAGTGTTTTACTGCTTAATTGCTGATCTGTAAAATGAAAAATATAATTAGATTTATGACTTAACAAAATCACAAAACAAATGACAAAAGTTATATCTTTCATGTAGAAATACCTAATCCTAAATCAATTACCAGAGAATCTCGGAAGATTTTACAGACTTAGTGTTTTTTTCATTACATCCCTGAAAAATAACTTCCTAACTCAATGCTTATTCTAACACAACGTGACATAGTTAGTTGATATTTTTTTCAGTTCAAAATATCAAAACCTCAGCAGGGAAACACACTTTTAAATTGAAACAAATTAGAAGGACAGAGCAAGAAGATAAAACTGCATATTGAAGGATAACTTCTTAAGTTTTGTTTCTCCTGTTTGTTTTTAGGAAACAAACACTAGAAACAAAACCAGCACAAAATGCTGAGGACTATGAAAACCATGAGAAAGGAAAGGAAGCAACATAGCAAGCATAAAATATTTTCCAAAATGCAGGTAACGTAGCAAATATACTCTCATTAAACATAAGAATCTATAAGCCAAACTATTAATTCAGGAGTCAGGATACAAAAAGACAACTCCTGAAATGTAGAACATATTTGTAAAACAAGAGGAACATTATATATAAAACCAGGTGAAAAACAATCAAGGGAAATAAGGACAGGAAAGTAACTCTGCTCTATGTAACTGAAGGAAGGATTTGGCAGATTCTGACACTGTTCAAGTCTGTCCATGTTTCCCCATCAGAGCTGAGCCTTGGGAACTGGTTGTGTGGGGAGCAAGAGAAGAGCTGCTTGTACTGCTGGATGCTCCCGCAGCAAATATCAGTTTGTTTTAGCAGGTTGAAACAGGAGAACTAAGAAGAAATAACAAAAGCTACTTCTTTTGTCTCACTTCTGGCATGTCTGGTAAAAAAAAAAAAACAAACCAAAACAAAACAAACCAACAAATACCTCAAACATCCACACTGAAAGTGAACTCTGACATGCACACACACAGCGTAACAAACTAATTCACAACTATTTGAAGGAAGAGGGTGCTCCCATCCAAAGTAACCGAGCTCAGCCACCTCAGAACGTGTGATTGCCTGTGAGCAGCAGTGCCCAGGGATATCTCACAGGAGGATTTTATAACTGAGCCCTCTCACACTGCTGACCTTTGGCCACCCTGAACATGTCTGCTGTTATGTAGGATTGTGCCAGAACATTTGGTTGAAAAGGAAGTAAGGCACCTGACTGGCTTCGGCATTCATCCGTACTGTGCTCTGGCAAGCTCTCAGAAACAAGGAATTCCCTTGTTTTAACTGAATTTTTAAGGTACGGATTGAACAGTGTCTTTTCACTGAAATCTTCCAGGTTTAAAACTTCCTCATTGTCATTTTCTTCATTTTTAATTGGATTCTGCTGGCATCCACACAAATCACTTGCCACCACTTCTATGGGCTGGACTTCCTTCACTGGTATCAAAGCTGAATGCATTTGACTTCCGGTAAATTGATCAGTAATTATATAAGGCATGGATGGGGAAAAACTTTTAGCAGCTTCATGCTCTTCATTATGCAGTATTTTTTCATCTCTGTTAGTTATGCCTTTTGTATTAATACCAGTACATTCAGAAACATGGTTTTCATAATTTATTAGTAGGGATCCTTCCTGACTTTCTTCAGGAAAACAGTATTCCAAAACATTTATTTCTTCAGAGTCTACAGTTTTGGTCTGAGATGACATTCTCTTCAAAAATGAATTATTCTGTCAATACAAAGAGATAAATTGGAGAGTTATAAAGGGATACATAATGTATCAGTTCATTTTTCAATAAAAAAATTATTGCTGTTTGAGCTGTGTTTAACTCAGAATTTCAGACATGCACCAGTGAAGCGTTTAGATGCTTTTCAGATGGGAAGCAGTTACATGTGAATGAGTACTAAAAAAGGCAATGTCATTCTGTCCATTTACTAAATGCTTTCATATTAGGTTTTCTGTAAGTAATGAAATAATGAATTTCAGTGAAGGCTCAGAATCAGGTTTGAATTGTGTCCATGTTTTCTTGTCTAACCAGACATTTTGGGAAAAAAGTTTAAATCCCATTATCTACAATTTACACTTTCTGTGCAAACCTGGTCAACTCCATTCCATTCAAATAAACATTGAAACTTTAATAAGGAATAAATATTCAAAAAATAAAAGGACAGAACCGTTAGTACAACTATATACCAAATCTTATTATATGTTGCAATACTGTTTTTGTGGAGAAGAGAGGAGTTGTGGAGATGTGGAAACCTAATTTAATAGACACAACAGCCTGTGCAAATTTAATTTACTTCATTAAATAAACCATAGCCACCAACCACTCTGTCACTTCAAAACATTATTTCCCAATATCCTATAATAATTAGATTAATACACTTTATGAAGATGCATCTTCCCTATTATTTTAGAATACTACAAAAAGCATTTTGTAGCACTGAAAAAGAAGAATGAAACTCAATGAAGGTGGGAGGGGGGGTTGGCTAATGAAATGACTGCCAGAAAAGGATTTATTTTTCCTCCATTTGATCCCTTCTTTAACGCATAAAATTCCAACTACTACCACAGATGAAGCAAGAGGCCATTCCACTGCAAGACTTTCTTCAGGATTTGGTATATCAGGCCAGCAAACCTTTTTAAACCTATAATTGAGAAAGGAATTTTAGCCAAATTATTAAATAAATAGATTATTAAAAATTTAAAAATCACCAGAAATTCCAAAAACTGCTGAAGTATCAAACTTTCAGAAAGGAAATGTTTTCTATATCAACATAATGCTTTTCAATAAAAGCGTTTCCCCATACACTGTTTTTTATTACAAAAGATCTCAACAAGATCTCTTGGGTTACAGAGACATTGCAGAAAAGCCATTTTATATTATATATTATATTATGTTTTATTATATTATATTACTCAATTAAATAGTGTATGAAATAAGAGCATGCCAAAATAAGACAGTATACAAATTCTATTGTGATCATTTTTCAGGGTGTTTCTTCAGTGAAAATCCACCTCAGGTGGATTTGTTCAAGGAAAGTGACCCTAGCACTATATCACATTAGAACTACGCTGAGTTCCTAAATTAGCAGATAAAGGATGCTCACTCATTTAATCACTCACTGACACTGGGTAGTGTGGCAAGGGAACGAAAACCAGTCCTTAGCTTGACTTTTCTCATGGCAATTTTATTTACACAAGAATATAAACATTCTACTGCATCTGAAGTATTCTTCAGAAAAAAAAATTCGTTTTTGCTATTGTAAAAATTCATTATACTCAACACAGATGAAGATGTAAAAGGGATGGAATTTATTTCTTGAGTTGTACTTGCTACCCGATGCTTCTCCACTTGACAACAGTATTGGTTCCAGTAGCTTAGAATGCCCCAAAATAGTTCAGGTTTTTAACCTTCTCATCAGCCAAACAACACAGTCACTTTTCTTGTGAAAATATTTTATAACCTTAAAAACACCTCGCAGTCATCTTTGCAATATTACGGGATCTCCATGCCCAGAGGAAAAAAAATTTAAGTCTATCAGGGGACATTTGTGACAGCACATGAAAGGATTATGAATCATGTGCAGATATGGATCCACACTCAAGGATCAAGCAACCAAAGACCTTCACAGAATGTAATTTCTAGGTTTTTTCCTCATTCCTTTGCAGCTCAAGAGAGGCATCATCAACTAGTAAGAGTTATAGGTAAGACAAGCAATAGGGCCTATGTCCTAGTACCATCCTAGCATATTAAAAGTGTCTAGAAAGCTTTATTTCCTGGAATTATTAATTTTTCAGAAACTGACTTTAAGTTTGCTCCCCTCACTTACATGGCCATGGAACTGCAAATGGCATGTATGTAGCATTTTACATAAACTGATGTCGGTGATACATAAATCTGTTTCTCCCATTTATTTTGTTTCAATTTACTAAACTTTCTAAAATTAATACTTATTTTTGGACTACAGCACATAAACTGCAGTCAAAGTATAACCTGTACACTTACTTATTTTTTACTTCAATTGCTTGTCTTCTATTTAGACATCGGTTTTGAACACAACAAAGGCATTTATAAAATAAATAAAAATCCAGTAGGAAATATACTCACACGTGTTTTTTCAAAACGCACGTCATCCAAAGGCCTATCAGACACAAAATGCTTATCTCAACAGGTATAGCAATAAAAAAGATATCTTCTTTATCTTTGGACAAAAACAAAGAAATAAAAACCAAAACACCAATTAGTCCACATTGTTGTTTCTTCAGGTATTCCCTTAAGACAGCTAATTTTTAACATCCAAGTCACTTAATTAGTACAATTCTAAAGAGCTCTGTCAAAACTAGCCAAAATTACTCAGAATACTGTAGGATACCCATTCTATGACAAGTCAAAAGACAAGTGTTTAGAATCCAATGAGCCACAGTTACTGAGCCAAAAAACCAGACTGTGATGAGATTTTTCAGGCTGTTTCAGGAACAGATTTATTGCATTTTAAAATTTCCTTTATTTAACAGAATCACACAATAGGGAGTATCTGTAGATCACTTCATGCAACTTCAAACCTAGATCAGGCTGCTTAGGGTCATACCATGCCAACCTTTGACAGCAACTTAGAATGAAGGCTCTACCACCACTTGGTCGCTACGTTCACCTAAATCTGCTGGTCCATGCCACTTCTACTAGTTACAAAAAGATAAATAGCAAATTGAGTGCAGGAGATAGATTTTAAACTACAAAAAACATTAGTTACTCTGGCTGAAACACTGCTGATTTCTGAGCTAATTTCAGAGCACCAGAGGCATTTAGCAATATACTGAGAACATTCTTCCTGAAGTTGAAATGAGGAAATGTTATTCTGATCTGTTGTCAATATACCTTGTCAAATCTGGCTAAAACAAATAGTCAAAGATAGGAAAAGGCATTTCCCTACACACTCACTGGCCACAACCTCTGCACTCATTTTCCCGTTAAGCTTATATACCAGAATAGGTGAAACACAATGTGTGGTTTTTGTAAATCTCTCAGATGGAAAAGTCTACTTTGTAATGGACTGTTAGGCATCCCATCCCATAGCTGCACACACACTGCTGCTTCCACAAACAACCATAGTACTCCACTGCTTTACTGACAAGGAAATAAAGATTTTTGGGGTTGACTTCTAATTCTGAGGGTTTTTTTAGTCTGTGAGATTGTCAGTGAAATTAAGTTAAATTCAACTACCAATTTGCCAGTTCTTCCTTGTTTGGTCCAACACTACTTAAAAAACAAACAGAAGTTAACAAATGCCTAGACAACAATGTCCTGTATTTCTTATTTCCAAGCCCATTTTTTTAAATAGAAATAAGTAACTGGATTATTACTTACCCAGTTTTAAAGTCTTGAAGGTTTTTGGCTCTCCAATGGTTCCCCCAGCTTTGTTGCTTGCCATAATCTGAACAGTATATTGTGTATTAGCCTGTAAGGACTTCAGTCTGTATTGTAGAACATCAGAGTTCACTGTTTCATCTTTTTAGGAGATTTATGTAAACACACAAAAGTAATGTTATATCAGGGAGCTGTACACTTAGCAACTTCTGCAATAACAGATCACAAACTATTTTAAAGGTAACTTGAAATACAAAGCAGCCTTACTAATCCTTTAAAAGATGAAACCTAAATTACTGAACAATATTTATCAATACTACTTAAAAGTTTGAGGCAAAAACCTGAACCATTACGTATTTACTTTTATAAATAAATACAAATATTTTTGCTAATATTAAAGATAGGTGAACTATATTCTCCTGCAGATTATCAATGAAAATTGATAATCTTCAGGAGAACATAGAAAAGAAAGTGCTTTGAGAACTTTATTTCCTCAATATAGTTGGCTCAGAAATTAGGAACTTCAAATAATTTCTGTAGCTTGTGAAATTCAACTATATTTCTACTACATGCAGTTAGACACTGATCATCCAAAAGGATGTGTCATCTATCAACACTGGGATACCACCCCAATAAAGTCAAAGGAAAGTCAAAATCAAAAGGAATTTTTTTCCAAGTTTCAAAATGCTTTTATGAATAGAACACTGTTTCCAGTGTATTCTCCAGTATTGAAATTAATGTAATGTGCTTCACCTGTAATTTTTTTTAAGCAGGGCATAAAAAAATCCTACTAACAGCACCAAATGCATCTTCATAAAAAATCCTACTAACAGTAACAAATACATTTTCATATAAGAAATTACAATCACTAAAACATTTCCTGGTGCATAACATCAAAGGCAACTCATTTCCTCAGTCAGTTCTATTGAGAAACACCCAGGAAATAGTTATGCTGCAATATGTCCCAAGTTAAAATAAACTGAGTTTCTCTTAAGTCAAGAGTGGGAAAGTGAAGTTCTAGTGCTGGAAGGCCATTAGTGAAGTCACCTTGGCACACAGCCCCACATCCTACTATTATCAAGAACACATGACATCAGAGAAGCCTCAAAAAACATCAGTACAGCATGTTTTGCCATTTAAATTTCACTCCCTTGCGTTGGTATTTACAACTAATTTTCTAAAGAAAATAATCTGAATTCCTAAAAGGGACGCAGCCTGCTTCACATTACGAGTAATATGGAGAAATACAGCTCTGTACTATGAGGCTCCATGTCTCACAGATGATCCTGCACAAAGTAGTCAGCATTAAATTACACAGAAACCAACATAATAGGAAAAAATGTGTGCAGATGACTAAATCTCACAGAAGTAATTAGCTTTCTCTTTCACCTTTAAAAATTATTGGGAATCGCCCTGGCCTGAACTGGATACCCATAAGAAACAAGCATCACAAGATTTGTAAGTCTGAAAACTTTGCAAAAGAGATTGTGTTAGGTGCCTGATTTTTAGACAATGACGTCTAAAAAAGGAAGGAAAAAACTCAGTTCTGAAGCACTGAATGATCCAACAGCTTTCTTCATAAACTATATAGGAAGAAAAGTTTAGGTGACCCAAACATTTTCATGAAAGCTTCTGCTGAGATTTAAACTAAAGGAATTTTGAACAGATACCATTACACTGCCAGATTGTATGGACACTATTCCTGAGGTAGAGATTAGGAGTATGCTCAAATTTATGGTATCAGCCTCCAGACCAGAAAAGCCATGGCAAGCACAGAAAATCAAACACATCTGAAGAAACTGATCTAAAATGATGTCCATATAAACTATTCCTTGAAAGTGTTATTTCCAAATTTGCTTTTAATATAAAATTGACACTAAAAATACTTTAGCAGAAGATTTCCACCATACTTTTCCAGAAACTGATGGCATATCAATTCACTGAACCCTTATGATCTATGTCTTCACACAGAATCTATGATTCTCCAATATATTTCAGCTTCTCTACTCCTGTCAAGACTTTTTTCATTGACTTTAAAGGTGCCTCAAGATAGAAGAGAGATTGAAAATTTCATAACCCCGTTGGAAGTATTGTTGTTTAATTTGTACTTACTCAATTCTTTTCCATTGTTGGGTTTATAAAATATTGTATAGTTAGTGATAAATCCATTTCTTTTAGCCTTTGAAACCTCATTCCACTGTATTGTAACTTCATTTTTCCCCAGAATGCCTGTATCAACCACAGGTCCTTCTGATGGCTCTACAGAGAAGCATTATGAAATAGCAAAAGTAGTAAAATAGTCAATAGTGTTTTCTGCCTATGTTATTTTACACATATCAGTAACATAAGAGAAAACATATGCATGAGAAAATATGCAAACTTAGTGCTCTGACACAGTCCTTAACTTTTCTCACTCTCTTTAATGTAGAAATTATTTTGATAAAACTTCTCCTCACCTAAAACGGCATTTGCATAGTTTCAGGTGTTATCGTATTAAAATACTTAGATGTCATTAAAAGGCTTTATTGTTACAACGTCAGGGAGAGTTCAAGAGGAAAATTATCCTTTGTGCACTCCTGGGGGGGACTCAGGCGCAAGACCGGTGCCTTTGCAGGAGATCTCTGGCTGAGATGGGATTCAAGTGGCATCTCCTGCAGCCCCAGCGTCCTCAGCCTTGCCCACCACACTGAACAAAGCCTTTCTGCTTACACAACACCATCTCACACACACTGCTCATAACTTTGAGGAGACTTTCTGAAGAAAGAGTTCTCTGTGATGCAGTTTTAAAACTTCCTTCCCATTCTCTAATAACCTTGAGTGTTGTCACAGCTACCTAAAAACAGGAAAGCACTCAAAACCCATTTCTGACTGTGCTAGTAATTATCGCTGAAACAAAAAATAATCCATTGCCTCTCCCCAGTAATTAATGCTCTTTAGTGGTGCATTGTACTATGTGTGCCTGCACATTTGCATAGACACACACACCAATCAACATTTTCACATGGAATCTTAAAATTACTGGTAAACTACATTCTTATAGCTGGTTGTATAAATCACTGAATTCACAATAAACTTCTACAAATAAAGAAACTTTACCCCTTCCTCTAGCAAAACACTACTTCATCCAAAGTTTCTGTCCAATTACAAGCACCATGTCTTCTTAACATTTTTTATGTGCAAGAATACAAATGTGTTATTACATTAGAAAATCTAACAAAAAGTAGGCTTTTAAAACCAGCCATTTTACTTCATGAGTAGAATTTCCTCATATATTGACTGGCAAATGTAATCAAGCATTAAAATCAGGTATAATTATATATCGAAATGAGCTTTTAAACATTGAAGAGATAGCTAGTTTAAAAAATTCTTTCATGTTCGTAGCTACACTTTTTCCAAATACTTTGTATACAATATGTAAACGTCACAAAAAATTAGTGGGTGCAAGCAGCAATGTACCTGTATCACAAGATGAATACTTTCTTATAGACATATTTTATTGCTGAACAGAACAGAAATTAGGAACCCTGAAACCTGGGAGTCTTTCCACCACCTTCATCTCTTTTTCAAATAACAGTAGTACCACATCACTAAAAGATAATACATCCTGAGAAACAGACTACAACACACATTTCACAACTTGATTACTTTAAAATACCTACTTTTTTCTTCAACATAGATTTGTGTGTAAGATGGAGCTGCTACATTACTTCCATAAAGAGGATACACCAAGATGTTATAGCATATAAATGGTTTAAAGTTTTCTATAAAGGAAAGAAAAGAATATTTACATACAATCTCTATGTGATATTACTACAATGAAAATAGACTAAATCACAAGGGAATTCTAAATATAGCATTACTGACTATTTGCTTCTACTCTCTAGCCAGCACAATATGCAATTATTGACTTGAATGCTCATTACTAGCTTTAACACACTTTTTTCATAGCAGTATTTGTAAGACCACATGGTTTCTGGATCATTTCTCACTAAAAATACTTTGAATGGGTAATTATACTTCAGCATCATACAACTTCTCTATATAAATCCACTTACTCACCTCTAAACCCTCTAAGGTTTTAGAGGAAGTCTCTATTTTCAAATCACCAGTACAAAATTACACTTGAAGGTAATATATATATTTCACATATATCGATGTTTACTGCTTTGCAAGAGACAACTTTGTCTCATGCATCAGATTAAAAGCAGTGGGGTCCCCCACTCTTACCACTCAGGACCTGAGGGAATGACAAGTAACTGTGTCAGGAAGGCTTAGGTTGGATATTAAAATGAAAGGTTCTTCACCCAGAGGGTGTTTGGGAACTGGAACAGGCTCCCCAGGGAAGTGGTCACAGCACCAAGCCTAGTGAACTTCGAGAAGGGTTTGGACAATGCTCTCAGAAATATTGGTATGATTTTTGGGGTCTCCCATACAGGGCCAAGAGTCGGACTTCAGTGATTCTTCTGAACATTGCAACACAGAATATTCTATTATTCTTATTTCTACACTGATGTTCTAGTCATTGCCAACTGCAGATCTTCTGACCAGCCTGACTCAAGGGTACAGTTGTTGCAAGTGAGATCTCTCCAGCAGAATTTTATGTTTCAAGACATAGTTCCAGCTTCTGGAAATGAAGTTTTGAACTCTGAACAATCCAGGAGCAAATTAATCAACCAGGTGTACCCACTACTTACAACAGCTCCTATCAACTCTGAGAGGACATATCTGTAGCTTTACATCCCCTGGGATGAAACCAGGGTAAAGGGATTCCTAGATCATTCTCTCAAGCTCTGCAGCTTGCTAAACAAGAATAATGGCTACCAACAGATCCCTGCATGATATCAACTTTCTGCTGCTCTTTCAATTACACCTATTGCAATGGCCATTATATATACATTACTCCAGCTGGTTTTAGCTAGGGTAGAGTTAGTTTTCTTCCCAGTGGCTGGCATGGGGCTGTGTTTTGCATTTGTGCTGAACAAGGGGCTGACAATACAGAGATTGCTGAGCAGAGCTCACATAGAGCCAAGGCCTTTTCTGCTTCTCCTGCTGCTGTGGTGGTCTGGGAGTGGGTGCCTGGGAGGCTGGGAGGAGACACAGCCAGGACAGGTGACCCAGCTGAGCAAAGGGATATTCTAGACCGTCTGGCATCATGCTCACTACATAAAGTGGGGGAAGAAGGAAGAAGGGAGGACATTTGGAGTGAGGAGTTTGTTTTCCCAAGTCACTGTTACATGCAGGGCCCCTGGAGATGGCTGAACTCCTGCCTGCCCATGGGAAGCAGTGAACTCACTCCTTGTTTTGCTTTGCTTGTGTGCAGGACTTTTGTTTTCCCTATGAAACTGTCTCCATCTCAACCCACAAGTGCTCCTGCTTTTACCCTGTTGATTCTCTCCCTGATCTCACTGGCAGGGCAGTGAGCAAGCAACTGCCTGGGCTTGGCTGTTTGCTGGGGTTAAACCACAAGAGTCAAACTGAGGTGATGACAGATTTGATTGGTATGTACTAGACTGAACTCACAGCTGTTAGTGCTGTTCAGCTAGTGATAAGCAGGCTCCTGCACTTGCCACGGGGGTCATTTGCCCGCCTGGGTATTAGAGTCTAGTTAGAGTTTTGCTTTTGCTGCTTGCTGTAGTGCTGCACTACTTAACATATTACTGATTTGTGCCTGAGAACATTTTGATAACAGCCATGGGGATGTGCCAGGGCAGTGCTGCTGTTTCTGTGCTGATGTTGTGGACAGGCTGGAACTCAGCGTGAAATTGAGCTGAAGTGTGATGTGTGATGGCGTCCACAAGGGAGCCTGCAGCCTGTGGAGGACTCCACACCGGGCAGGTGGATGCCTGAAGGAGAACGCGACCTCAGAGGGGATCCATACTGGAGCAGTCTGGGGGTAACTGCAGCCAGTGGGAAGGACCCATGTCAGAGAAGTTCAGTAAGGACTGTCTCCCATAGGTGGGAAGAGTAGGGAATGTAAAGATTCCTCTGCAACCTGTGGTGAAGATCATGTGGAGGACTATGATTTTCTCTCACTAAAACACATGAAAGAGCATGAGTTTTTCCCATATTCAATCTTTCTTTTTAAATTCTAGATTTCTCTGATAGAAGAGTCACATCAGTCACAGGCCTCCCTACTGGCATAAGATCAAGCCACAGAACTGCTTTAACACAAATTCTGTAGCCTAATCTTATATGAGAGCAAGCACTACCTTGGATGTTGCATGAAAATTTGTAAGACTAAAAAATGCTATTACATTAGCAGCAGAGATTTCAGTAAAGCATGTAATAATACTGTTATGTTTAAAAACAGTCTGAGGAAAGCTGAATGAGTTCATCCTTTCCAATCTACCTATAAGTACATGTACATCTGTACATTGTTACAGCTGTAACTGATAAACATACTTTTGTTATTTTTCCACTCTGTAGAATTTGATACATATTGCCATGATCTACCAAAAGGGTCCATCTCCAATTCCTCATACCACTCAACCACATATTTGGTTGTTTCTGGTTCAGAGGTTATCCACTGCACCACCACTTCTTCATCTGTTGTAGAGGTTACCACTTTTTCAATCACCTGAGAGGCTAAAAATTTAACAGAAAATATCAGCATTTGTCTTCAGAAAAGCTTGAAAAACACATACAGAATTCAAGAACCAGTCTCTCTTTCAGAATCCAAATTTTGCAGTGTGTAAAACTTTATAAACCAAATTACTACCAATTTTGCAGGTAGCTCAAGAATGACACTGAAGCAAAGGTGAATTCTGCATCAGCCTGCAGAATAGAGGTCATGAGAGTCTAAGTGAAAATCCAACTTGGCAAAGCAGAGGCAAAAAAGACTTGATGAAGCAGAGAAAAAAAAAAGAGATGCATCTGGTGGGGGGAAAGCACATCACAGCATGGAAAAATCAGAAAAACCTTTGTGGTGGGATGCAAAAGTGGATAGGGAGGTAGTCAGCAACCTCTAGGACAAAATTACATTAAATCTACATATCCAGTTTTCTGATTAGAAATGGAATTTGATTGATTGAGTTCCAGGGAGACACTTGCACTTACATCATGAACAACTCTTGTTAGAAGTGATTCAAGTGTGTCAAATACAACCAGTCTGTCAGATCATGGCTGGCAGCAGAATGTTGCAACACAAGGCTCAAAGCAGTATCAGAATTAAACATAAGAGCCAAAGAGCAACTCTTGTGCTAGATCAGGCCAGCTTCCTAACCCTGGCAGTGGGTGGAATGGGTTCTCTGGGAATGCATATGAAATGAGAATGAACACAAGGCTTCTCTCCCTGCTTCCACTAACGCAGCGTAGAGACTTCTATTTATCATATCTTTGAATGATTGTTGAGCACTCTGCAATAGTGCCCTGTGGTAACCAATCTTCTGAGCTAACAAAGGGATCCAAAAGAATTGGGTAGCATTCCTGTCACCCTGTTTTTTTAAGATTTTCTAAGCCTTCTGATTCTTGTAGTGAACTTTCTCACACACTTTCTGTAAATAACTCATTGTTTTGCACTCCTTTATGGAGGAAGAGAGAGTTAATGGACTGTTGGTTTGACCAGTGTCATTGGAGAGGTGTCATTGTCACCTCCAATCCGCTGTCACTTTTGTAAAACTATAAATATTGGAGTCAGAAAATGAACTTCCCTTTTTTCCTTCACCTTGAGAGGAGTGGTGTGCTTGTGTTCTTTCATGTCCTATAGCGACACATTCCATAAATTTATTTGGGAGGTGCAAAGTTAGGAAAAAATCTAAACCAACCAAAAAAACCCTAAGAAAGTAGTACAACAGAAATTCAATAAGACATCACAAAGTATTCATATCTTAACAACTGTATTTCAAAACAAAAGCCCCAACAATAATTGTCTGTAACAGAAATGATACATGACAGCAAAATACAAGATACATATGACAGAAGCCCTTAGCATAATTTTGCTTCACTATATCAGAACTTAAAAAGATGTAATGAAAATCACTTTTTCATTACTGAGAAAAATATGAAATTGAAAAATCTTACATTTTTCATCAGGGGATGGAATCCTCAAAATAGCTTCCGGAGACTCTCCAGCAGAGTTATAAGCAGTGACAGATATGATATGTGCCTCTTCATTTAAAAGTAAGGTCATTTTCTGTTCAGTAGAATTGTTTGTCCTTTTATGTGCAGCCTTGTTTTCTGGAAAACACTGTATTTTGTAGCCTAGAACTCTCCCAGAAGGCGGAAAGCTTTTTAATGGCTAGTAAAAAAATACACAGTAGTAAGTGTTTCGCAGTGTTACCTCACAAGCAAAAATATATGCTGTATTAAAGATTAAATTACAAAACTATTATACTGTATTTAGAAAAGCAAGATATTTTCTTCAGGCCCATCTTCAGGACAGACAGCCACCAGAATTTCCTTGATGGATTTCAAAAGTCAGATGCTGAGATTTGAAATGTGAAGAGCCTTTAGACACTTTACTAGAAGATTAAAGTGCATTTAAACACGGCTTTGGCAAACTGGATTATTTAGATGCAGTTTAACAACTTTCAATGAGATTTTCCAGTGATCTGAACACAATTAAATGCTCCCTTTCCACACAGATTACGAAACTCCATTCATCTACCATTCAGTAAACAAAAGCCTTTTCAATTTTAATTTAGTTCAGTGAGCTTTTTTTTTTCTGATAACATCAAATGCCTCTGGCAGTTATATGTCCTACAACACAGAAATACTTAAATACAACATCAGCTACAGGATATCAATACGATTACCAATTCACAAAAAAATGCATGTACCTTCCACATAAGATGTACAGATCTATTTCTAGATGAGCGTGAAGACTCAATTACTCTCCACAAATCCACTTTTCCTGAAGGAGCTGTTTAAAGACAAAGAAATCCACTTGCAACTTGTTGCTGTATTAAAAAGATTGTTTAATATGGTGAAAACAATCAAAAGGCTTATCTAATATGGTTAAAAAACTCAAAAGGTATCAAACATAGAGTCTAAGAGAAACTTACTAAAAGTAAGTTTTATCTTCTGTAGTACAATGCCTTTTTTTCCCTAATTAGGTACATCTTTCTTTCTATAAGTTTCCTGCTGCTTGCTTTTATTTGTTCAGTTCTAGAGTCTTCCAGAAGAGATTTTCTAGTCTTGTTTTAAAACTGGTTATTTTGATTTCTCTATTTATAATTTATTTCATTGAACACTCATGCTGCACTACTTTTCTGCTACTATCTTAATTTGCTTTGTTAAATCTTCATGTACACTCTTAATTTTCCCTCTCTTCAGTGTCTACTCATCTGCTTTCTTCCTTAGTCCTATGTTGTTTGAATCACTTTTCAAATCTCCTCCAATACTTGCTGTTGTCGTTCAGTTTTCCTCTTCTATCTTTAAACACAATACACATGTTTTGTTTAAGCAACAGGATTCTAAATTCAATAGAGGATAATAGGCTGTAACACAGTTTTTCCCTACTAAATCCTAATGCCTCCAAGTATAATTGAAGAAAACTTCCACAGGTAGGTGGCTTACCATTTTCTTCTGTGCTTTCATTTTTCTCTCCACTCCATCCACTCCAAAATGCTGACTCATTATTGACACACCGAATGGCAACAGAATAGTCTGTGGAGTCCCACAGACCTGTGAGATTACACGATCCTATTTTGTTCTTAGAATTCAGTGAGACATTGACAAATTCCTGGAAATAGGAACAAGAACAAAAACTATTTGATATAAAATTTAGTGCAGATATATTACTTATTTTTTTATTACTTAAGAAAACACAGAAGATGTAGCTTTTGTGTATACCACCTCATTTCTCTGAAACTCAACATTACTTGTTTTAAACTTCATTTTTCTGTGTAGCACCTTTGTTCCTCCTGTAAAACTCCAGGGTTTGAAAAACTTGATCCCAAACCTGTGGCTTGAACAGGGAGCAGCTCACATGTGATTCCAGAGCAGCTGTGCACAGAAGCTGCTGGAGGAATGCAGTTCCCACTGGTGGGAAGCAAGTGGTTATTGCTAAAGCCATTACTACAATAATGTCCCACAGCAGCATCCTGGGGGAAGCAGTGATTCCCCCAGTGATTCCTCACAGTTTGTGAGTCAGCTGGGTACTTGTCTCCTGTCCTGTGCATCTTTTCTGAGTTACAAGGCCTTCTAGCTGTTAGCCATAAAACAGTGTAGCTGTGGGCTGCCCCAAACATTATCAGTACAGGATTAAAATGAAAAGGTAAACAAAAGGACAAAAAATTCTGGTCCAAGAGGTAAAAAATAAGATGAAGCCAGTTAGTGGTGAAGGAAGATGGGAGTGTAAGAAATAAATTATGTGTTATCTTTTCAGAAAAGTAATGACAATGCGAGTCATTTCTTGGTCTTGAAAGGAACCTCACTCACTTCAACACCCCCAACAGGGCTAAAACACAGTGAAGAAATTCTTGGCTTCCATCAGTTGAACCCTCCAATGAAAAATTAATCAATCTATAACAATGCAGAGTGTACTATAACAACTATAACAAATGCAGACACTCACTCATATGAACACCATAATGGGAAGTGCCTAATGTAACTGAATATTTTGGTCTGTTCTGATCTCAAGAAATTCACTGTCAAAAAATACCTGCTGCTAAGGGAGTGAATTCAGGGGTCTCCAAACTACTGTAGGTGATAGATTCTGCAACAAATCTAAAATTAAAAATGCTCCAAAATTATTATCAACCTCTGGCAGAACCTGACATAGAATTAGAGACATGTTGTACTAGGTTTTAGTTAATTGCCAAAAGGCTGTTAATGATATTGCATTAAAATCAGAAACTTAGAAATTTAATATATGCAAGAACAAAAACATGTCACATGTTTTTCACTCAGTAAAAACAGTTCACACCAAACTATTTAGACTGGTTGGGTCAGATAACTTTAAAGGCCAAGAAGGTATTTATCATTTGTGCAAACCATTTTTCCTTAGGTTTTTCTGAGGTTAGTTTTGGGTTGGTTTTTGTTGTTTGTTTTTTTTTTTTTTGCCTATATGTGCTGGCAAAGAAACAGCTCCTAAGCCTTTATTAGTCATGGATAGCTCCTGTTTCTTCTGAAATGTCTGTGTGAAGATGCAGGTGTGAGCTGAGGAAGCAAATGGACAAAGGCTGTATTTGATAGAAAAAAACCAGACAGGTGATTTCTAATGCTGAAAACTAGACAAAATAAACAGTAAAGCTGTAGCCCTCCAAGGACTATGAGGTCCTTCCCAAATGTTGAAAACATAAGGACCTCATAGAATGTGTCACAAGGATGCCAGTGCCTTGGCTCCAAAGAGATAAACCTCTCAAACAGGTCTTTTAAACAATCGTTAGTTCCATTCCTACTACTCCAACTGTACCTGAGCCATACTGCCCATCCACCTATCCTGAATCCTGAATCCAAGAACCAGTATGTCATATTTACAGTAATGATGCTTGAAAATATGAGAATGATGCTAGTAAGAAACATCTTTAATCTTATGTTTTTAAAGCTCCGATGACTACTTTGATTAATTTTTCTCTCCCAAAATTATACATGTGGTACATAAAATAGTAAGATCAAGGCAGAGATCTCAGTTCAATGAACTTTAAAAAACAATCCAAGAAACTTGGGCAGTTCTTTAATCTGGAAGAAGAAACTGTAAAACTACAAATACAATCCCTTCCATATTGAAGACCATAGGAATAGATAATCTGAAATACGCAGATACTGGGGGTTTTACAACCATTCCATTTAAGTTTCAGAGAGACAAACTATGAAAAGAACTTCCCATATTTTTCATCTTGCAAAATTTTTATTTTCATTCACTTTAAAATAAATTTAACATCATTCCATATTAATCAGATTCAAATGTTGCAGTTCTAAGTGAGTGCTGTTTTCAACACCAGAATGCAAGGGAAAAAAAAAAATATTGTTACTGACTGCATGTGTAATCCCTTGGCCTAGGGTCATCCCTCATCCTTCCACAGAGTAATACTGAGAAGCACAATATGTATCAAAACAGATAATGACCAAAAGAAAAAGGACAAATAACCCTAGAAAACCAAACCGTGTTCTTAAGACCATGCACCTCTGGTAACATTCCAGTAAAATAACAAGGTTATTATCATTATTTCAAACACTTGTTGCCTCTTTTCAACTTAAATTCTTATAAAATTAAGAAGTTAGTCACAAAGAAGCTGCAAAAGAAAAATGACGTAACTTACGGTAAAGTTTGAATACAAGTTTCTGTATTGAACCTGGCAAATAATATGTTTTAAAGGGATAATCTTCTCAGGCATTTTCCAGGTTACTGTAAGTAACTGCTTTATACCAGGGATTTTTTTAACTGAAATGATTTCAGGAGGGGCAAATTTCTCTAGAATGAAGAAACAAGAACATTAATAGAGGAAAATGCTTCTATAAAAGTTCAGAATTTCTCTGTCTGTGTGTGTTCCAAGAAGTTAAATTGTTATCCCAGTAACACACATCCTATTGGAGTATTCATGTGATGGTTTATGTTATAGACATAATTCTACATATGGGAAATTATCTGTAAGAGAAACTGCACATTAACTGATTTAATTACACTGAATTTTGAACAACCTGGTCTAGTGGAAGGTGTCCCTGCCCACCCAAGCCTTTCTATGATTCTGTGATTCTATTCACAAAACTGCTCTCAAATAGACAGACATCTTTCATTTGTATCAGCACTGAAAAATATTACCCAGAGACAACAGCAGAGAAAACAAATGAAGCAGAGCTGGGACACCAAAGACAAGACTGAACTGCAGATGAGGAAAGAATTCAGCTGGAAATTATCTGAGGGGGAGAGAAGCGTAAAGCAGAAAATGGAAAAAGAATGGACTAGCAATAAGAAAAGACATGTCTGGCACAGAGAGTGTAGAAAGTGATGAAGAGTCACAGTAGATCTGAATACAGAATAAAGGATGTGACTGATGATGAGTGCTGCAGCAAAAAGTATTCCATTATAAGGGTAACTGCTTAACTAGACCACCAAAATGAACAGAGGAGAAGCACAGGACAGAGGGAGGAGAGGTAGACAAAATATTATTATTGCTCCTTTGTGCAATTATTACTGCACATAGAACAGGTAGGATTTTTTAACAGAAAGTGGAATAGCTGAGCATATGATGGATGGCCCTTGAGAAATTATAATACCACTACCCACTGCAGCCAGGTGTTGCACTGATACTTGGTACCACTCAGAAATATTAAAGTAGAGTCGAAGTACCAATTAGTTTGACAAAAAGTTTTGATATATGGCCTTTACTTCTCAATAATTAAAAATTAGTCATTTCTAATGGATATATTAGACATTAGCCTAAAGAAATATTGTTGCAGTTAGATGTTGCCTAGCATGAAAACAACACTCTATAATTTTTCACCACCTCACAGTAAGATCAAGATACTGTTGTAAATTACTGCTGTAACACCAATTGGAAGAATTTTACATGGAAAGGTCATAAATTAAAACTTTATTGATTCTTTTTTAATTACCTATTTTTTGCAAAGGTATAGGGACACACTCTGTTAAGGATGCACCCAAAACATTTTTAGCTTCCACTTGAAAACAAAAATTATTACTATAAACATTGTCAGAATAAGAAAGTGAACACGACTCTGTTACAGACGGGCAGGAGAAGACATCCTGAGATGATACATTTGGAGAAGACATCCTGAAAAAGAAAAAATAAAAGCAGTTAGAAACGAAAGGATTTTCTTAGAATAATTCAAACAAACTGTTAGGCTATTGTTTATATGTCTTTGAGGATGTAAGACTTTTTTACCAGGGAACATTTTTAGATGACATGTTTGTCCAAACGAATACCCTTAGCTAATTTCCCTGTCCCCTTGGTACCAGTGCTTTTGTAGTCACATGCTAGGGAGACTACTCAGCTAGGGAGACAGTGGATTAAAATTTATGTTTAGATTTGGCTCCCAACAGTTCTGCAATCCAATTCGCTTTGTGGTTAATAAGAAGTCTGTGCTTATACAGGAAGGAATAATACTGAAATGTGCTTTCAGTGGCTGTTTTAACTTCTGGCTTCACAAAAGCAGCTAAGTTATAAAAGATAGAAACACCAGAAGTAGTAAGAAAGTTTCACATTAAAAAGATGGAAGCTTAAAATGTCAAAGCTAAAATGGACATAACACTAAAAAGGTTTTCCTAATCTACCATTTAAATTACAAAGAGAGTATACACTAGTACAATATTAAAAAGTACCCTCCAGAGTTCTGAATTCATTGCCACTCTCAAGAATAACTTTAGGCATTTTAGAAATCTTTTCATGAAACAATATTACCTGGAGTCTTGGATAGGCAGAAAAAGAGCACCACCAGAAGCAGCACTATAAAGGAGAGACTGATAAGTGCATCTGGGACAAATCTGGACTATCACCTTCAAAATCCTACCTGAGATCTGCCTTGGAACACTGATTTCACCATTTTCACAGTCACTTATGAAAAAGTAAGCTCCTAACCAACATTTAAAATCTAACTGAAATTGAAAGAACCAAGTATCTGTGCTTCTACACTGGAAAGTATGAGACCACTAATTTGTATTTGTAAATAGAAATCCCCAAGCAATCCAAAAGGACAACTCTGGATTTTTTGACTGAAACCTTAGGACTCCAAGGGTCACTAGGTTAAATGCTACTGGAGTTAAGCAGAATGCTGCAGTAAAGCAGTGGCTTAATGAATTTTGATGGGAATTTTTTAAAGCAGATGAGGAACCAATATTTTTTATGCCCCCAAAATTAGGTTAGTTCATTACATAGAAAGTTTCTGGGAAACTGTCCCATAAAATGCCTCCATTCACCATGGTCACTCAACTTTCAATCTTATTAGTAATGTTACTTCAAAGAACAAGTGAATATCAGCTCTAAATATAAATATTTCTCTACTGAATATTGGTTGAGAATTATTTCTTTTGGTTGAGGCTTACTTCTTTTATACAGCACACTAAAAAGGTATCAGACTGCAAGTATTTTCAACAATTACCAACCCTGAATTAATCAATTAAAATTACTGACAAATGCCAAGACTCCAATCTCCATGATGATTTTAAGTTTTCTTTAAACAGAGTCAGGGTGAGAGAGGAAGGGAACTGGCTGCCACACCCCAGCAACCCAGTGCCCAGTATATCTAGTACTTACTGTTTTCGGTAAAGAGTATAGTTCGTCCTAAGACTTGTTTCTCTTCCTGCATTCCAGGTACAGGTAAGGTTAACATCATAGAAATAAATGCAGGAAAGATTTTCTGGCATGTCTGGACGAACTACAGTGACAAAGGTTAAAAAAAGCCAGTAAAAATAAGTAACTTTACACACACCTGATTCTGTTGGTCAAAAAGCAATTATGGCAAACATCAGTGTCTTCATAGCGCTTCATTTTATCATCCCTCACTGCCCTCAGAACTCCTCACATTACAAAAATCAAAACTACTCTTCTTACCCTGAGGAGACAGCAAGATTTTCTCCAACTATTTCTCAGAAATACTTTACTAAGTGTGCCTAAAGACAGTAATTCTAACTATCATATATCAAACCACTGCATACATTGTCTTGAACACCTAAGCATACACACACCCCGTCTCTCCCCTGTAGTTTGAGGGGAGTCCAGAAAGTAAGAGGTAAACAAAAAAACAGCAAAAGCACAAAAAAACCCAAAAAAACCAAAAAACAAACAAACAAACAAACAAAAAAAACCCCAGCAACAAAAAAAAACAAAACGGCATCCTCTGACAGACAGAACTCCTTTTGGTTCTCTCCCAGAATATCCAATTTTTTACCCTATGAAAAACCCAAATCTGAGAAACATGCACAGCCTAAAGAGTACAGAAGAGAAGTTCCTGGAAAACAGATCTGTGTGACCCCGATGATATCACTAATTCTGGACTCTCTTTATCTTATAAGCAAGATAGCACAAAGGACATAATCTTCTGCAATCTCTATAGTATGAAGTCATCCACAAAAACTTAACACCCTAAAAGACTTTCTTGTTACAGCTCAATTTCTTTACCGTTAGAAGAAATTGGAGTAGAAGAAAACTGTGTCCAGTGAAATCAACAGTTGACAAAGCCCTCTTTTCAAAACAGTATTTTTCTGTCCCATCTAATAGAACCGTCAAAAGATCTTTTATCAACAAGCTTACAGCACATTAAGCTTTGCAGACATGCAAGATCTTTTGCTGGATATTTTTCAACAGATGTTTTGCTTTTATTGCTTCTTTATTAGAATGGGACCTCCCCAGGCATATGTTAGTATACTCTGGATTTGATGTGTTCAATATATTAGAAAATTTGTATACATATTTTAATGTTCTGCATAAGAGAGTGGATTATAACTTCTTTAGAAGAGAAGATTAGAGAGGAAATCCTCTCTGGAGAAAATTGAAGTTGGCTAGGCTAGAAAGAAGATATAACCAAAGGAATAGACCCACTACCTTTGGAACTCAACAGAAAACTTCAGCTAGGCAAAAGTCAGGGTCAGAAAGGTTACAGACCGGTGTCAGTAAGGAATGCTGGTAATTTCATGCTTTATTTAAAAAAAAATGTATGTGTGTATAAATATATATGTATATATATATATATACACTTGAATACATGTGTTTTAAAATAACACAACCAAAAGTAGCTGTTTTAGAAGTAAAATTATTATACTAAGTTGTTAAAAAGATTTAAGATTATTTTTTCTGCCTTTCTACTTACAGCCAGATTTAACTTCTGTGTGAGCCAAAGGTAGTTCCTTGTCCGAGTACTTCATTAAACATTCCACATTAGCTATGCTGTAAGTGAAATTATGGATGGTTATATTAGATACAGTCTTATTCACAATGTTATAGTTTTCTGGAGCAATCAATTCATTATTCAATTTCCAAATGATGTGGCTTGCATTTCTCTGTGGCGCGTAGTTCTTTCTAAGAACACAGGATAGTTTCAGGGAGGATCCTCTTTCAATTTCAGGAGATGAAGGAAAAATGTCAGCATCTCTGATGGAGTTTTCATCTAAAAACAAAATCAAAGACATCACATAGCCATACTCCTCTTAAAATACTAGCAGAAAAATAGTAAGTTGTTTTGTTGTGTACAGATAATTAAATTAATTTTTCTATATAGAATACAAATAAAATGCCCAGTTATTCAAATCAGACATTCCTGTTTGAAAATGCAGTTCACATTAATTACTGTATTACAATAGGTTTTACATTAGAGTGATGTTTCAACAACTTCACAGAAATAATGAGGAAGTTTCCATTCAGATACTTTTTAATAGCCCTAAATGAAGAAAAGAAAGTCTTGTACTTCAAGCCTGTTTTTATAAAACATTCCTATCAGTAAAAGCTATGCATGTAATTTACATGCATTTATCACTAATACTTGCAATATCCAAAAATACATTAAACAAGTAAGACTAACATTTACAACTAAGCTGCAATATATTTCAGAACTCTTCAAAATTTCATTTGGAGAATGTTATCTTTTGGCAAAACTTCTTACAGCAAGACAGGTGCTAATAATCCAGAAACATACCTCCTACAGAGATGCAGAGCAGGACAAACATCCAAATCAAATTGCTGAACATTTCCTTCTCAGTAAGTATAGGCAGAAAACACTGTCATAAAATAAAAAATTTAAATTGTCTTTTTTATTTTTAGAAGTGAAGATGCCCTTTTAATATTTTGTTAGCATTTGTGTCAGAGTTAATAATGTTATTCAGCTTTTCTCACTTGTATTCAAGTGAAGTATTGCTTTGTCTAAGTGTTACTTTCCTGAACAATGCAGAAATTTGATGCAGTTTTACTAAGACAATTTGCACACATTTACGATAAAAAATAGAAAGATAAGCATACCTAAAACACAGCTGAGGGCAATCCAATCCACACAAGTGTTTAACCTTCCAAAGATCATGCAAGTAACTGGTAAGAAATGTATCTCCATTCACTTGACATTCAGCCTGCCTACTCTTTTCTAAGCAGATTCATCCAGCGAATTCTTTTGAAAATGAGGGCTCTTACAGGAGAAGGAATGATCTGCCTCTCTTGTTCATCACTGCCTAGTAAAGAAATTGTTCAGGAAGTGGACATCAGTCCAGGTCACCTTTCACCCATAAGAGGGTGAATTCATATTGGTTTTTTCCCAGTTTTGCCCTGGCAGCGGACCTGAGTGCACTCTGCAAAGACAAAGGAAGGCACCTCTCTTTGCCTTTCTTTTTGAAGAAAAGAACTACTGAACTACTGTGCAGGCAAAAAAACTCAGACTCTAGGTTAAGAAGGAGGAAAGCAAAGGAGGAGACTGATTTCTTCTAAAAGGACAGATGAATCTAGGGTTCCGTATGAAAAAAATTACAAAAATCAAACACTGTCCTTGTCTTGAGTGCTGCTATCAGCACTTACAGAATCACAGAATGTTTGTTTGGAAGGGACACCTACTGACCATCTGATTCAAACTTACAAAGAGCCTCCTATAGCCAGGTCCCCAGGACTGTGTCCAGACAGCTTCTGAAGATCTCCCTTAATGGAGAGTCCACAAACTCCCTGGGTAACCTGCTCCACTACTCATTCACTCTCATAGCAAAAAAAAGTATTTCCTGATGCTCAGAAGGAACCTCCTGTGTTTGAGCTTGTGCCCACTGATCCTGATCACCGCCTCTGATCCTATCACTGGGAGGATTCTGGCTCTTTGGTATACTGCTGAGACTCCTCTGAGCTTTCTCTTCTCCAGGCTGAATGGGTCCAGCTTCCATATGGCAGATGCTCCAGTACATTAACCATCATTGAGGCCGCTCGCTGAATTCTCTCCAGTATGTCCATGTCTCTCTTGCCATCAGGAGTCCAGAACTGGGACAAAATACTCCAAGTGTGGGCTCAGTAGTGATGAACAGAGGGATCACCTCATTGACCTGCTGGTTGCAGTCCTAACACAGCCCAGGAAACCAGCATACTTTGTCACAAGGGCATGTTGCTGGCTCATGCTCTACTGGGTGTTGGGGACCACCAGAGCATTTTCTGCAAAGCTGGCTGGTGGAGACTTGGACAGGCCCCTGTGCTGCTGTCCAGGGTTGTACCTCCCCAGATGAAGGATTTGGCACTTCTCCTTATTGAAGTTCCTGCCAGCCCATTTCTCCAGCTTGCCAAGGTCTCTGTGGACAGCAGCTCAGCCCACCAGCTTATTTCTCATCCCTTCCAGTTTTGTGTCATCAGCAAACTCACTGAAGGCAAGCTCGGCCACAGCATTCTAATCCAGAACATGCTGAACAGGACTGGATCCAGTATGGCCCACTGGGGTACATCACCAGTGACTGGCCCCCAGATGGACTTCACCACTGATCTCCACCCTGTGGGTCCATCTATTTAGCCAGTTTTCAATTCACTTCACTGCTCACCCAGCCCACACTTCATCAACTTGTCTGTAAGAACCTGTCTGTAGAGTGGACCAACCCCACCATGAATGGCAACCCACACTACTCCTTCGGCTAGTAAGTAGAAGATCTGCCTGTAGAAAACAGAGGTGTCAGATCCCCTTAACCACACAAGGGCCTAGAGCCCAGTATTCCTATTTCCTGGACAAGTAGCTCTAGTTACCATGCTCATAAGCAACACGTGGGCATTAGTATTTTGCAGCTAGTTGGGGTCCATGTTTCACATTAGGTTTTCAGATTTGTCTGGAATTTCAGCTCTCCACCAAACCTGTGTGTCAGGAAGGCTCCAGGTGGGAGGCAAGTACTATCTCCCTAGAACAGCCACACCAGTAGCTTTCAGTCCCAACAAAATATCTCCTCGTCCCACAGGTTCAGATAGTGCCACAAAGTAGGTGTGCACCAGGTCACTGGACAGAGATCTAAGTGGGATATAGGCAGTAGGGGTTATGCCCTATGCTATGGCTCTTTCCACAAAAACTTATTGGATTTGCTAAAAACTTAAACTTGACAGTAATCTAAAATAGAAAAACGTGGTAAAATCAATGCATTAAGCTCAGTTTCTGTCAGAAATCAACTTAAATATTATTTTAAGTTTTTCTTGGGAAGCACTTTATAAACTTTAGGGCTATGACAGTAAAAAACAGGAGGAAAAAAAATGAAAAGCACATGTGGGATACAAAGAAAAATGTGGAGGAGTTTGTCCAGTGACATATTCCTAAATTACAGCAGTAGCAAGATGTGTACCAACAAGAAATGAAGCCAGTCCATAAAGAGAATATATTACTTATTCATGTAGGGTATATGTTCTTGTTCTCAAAGAACTAAAGATGAATTACACATTCCATGTGGCAATTAAAAAATAGCAGTTGTTCCGAGTATTCTGTACCAGCACAACACCAGAAGCTTTCCTCATTGCCCTTGATGTATCTGGCCAGATTTAATTCTATCAGGATTTTAAACTTTCCTAATCTGATCCCTGGTTTCTTTTTGCATTCTTTCCAAGCTACCTGTCCCCGCTTCCATCCTGTATAGACCTTGTTTTTGTGTTTGAGCTCATCCAAGCACCCTTCCCAGTGTTTTTGACCAACTTTCTCTTTGTTAGAATGCATCAATCCTGAGCTTAAGGAGGATGATCCTTGAATACCAGCTCTCTTGGGTGCCTCTTCTCTCCAGAGATTTATCCATGGTGTTCTAACAAGCACGTTCCTGAAGAGGCCAAAGTCTGGTCCCCTGAGCCCGGGATTATGAGCCTATTGTCCTTGCTGCCCTAAGGATCTCAGGCAAATTCAGCATTTCATACTCATGGCAGTCAAGATTGCCCCTGAGCTTCACCTTCCCACCAGCCCCTCCTTGTTGGTGACAACACAGTCCATCACAGCACTTCTCCTCACCACTCTACTGCCACCTGGAGAAGGAAGTTACCATCAACACATTCCAAAAACCTCTTGGATTGCCTAAGCCCAGCTGTGTTGTCCCTCCAACAGATACTGGGCAGGTTGAAGACCCCCATGAACACCAGGGTTTATGAGCACAAGGTTGCTCATATGCAGAGTTTCATCAGCCCAGCCCTCCTGGTCAGGTGGCCTATAGCAGACTCCAGTGCAATGTCCCCTGTCCCCTCCCTCCCTTTAACCCTGACCCATCCCTGTCTGTCAGCTCCTCACCCACCCCAGGGAGAGCTCTGTGCTCTCCAGCTGTCACTGACACAGGAGGTGACACCTTCCCCTCATCTCCCTGCCTGCCCTTCCTAAAGAACCGGCATCCTTCCATTCCAGCACTCCAGCCACAGGAACCGTCCCACCACATCTCCACTGAGACAACAAGATCACAGCCCTGCAGGCACACACCTGTCTCTAACTCCCCATTTATTCCCCATAATAAGAGCTAAAGCTTCTGCTGATATCCTACATGCAGATTTACTATTTTTGAGGGGATATGAGACAGAAGAGGCTGCATTTCAGCCAAAATAGTCCAGTTCTTTCCAAGAATAAAGCAAAAAAAAATTTATCAGATTCCTTTAACTAGCTCCAGCAATTCCATTCTTTCTTAGAAAGGAGATGGCATTCAGAAGCATTGGCAAACCAGAAAAACATTTTTGCATAGTGCTTAAGCTGAAAATACCACATGACATATCCCATCACAGTAGAGCACAGAACTGCACGAACAGGCATGATCAAGCTGGCTGCAATGCCAAGTTAGAAGCCTTAGAAAAATTTTAGTTTCCCATGCACACCAGAATGCTTAAATAGTTGAAGATTCCATCCAGACTCGGTGCTCCTCACCCTGTATCCATTCTGTACCTTTTCCCCCTCTTCTAGTTCTTCTCTAGTACTCAGCCATACCATAAGCCACTTCCACTTGCCAAAACAGCAGAAGACTAAGAAAAAAAGGTATTTGTACTACATTAGCAAATGTAAGGCATTTGAGTTGGTAAAACAGAGGAGATAACTGGGGAGAGAGCCCTCCATGACTTTTCCCAGATGTGAGCTGGTTGTTTTGTTCAGTCCTCCTGCTTCTACTTTGCCCAGTATCAATTAGCAGCTGTTTATATGGCGTGACAGTTACTACTTGCCAGAAACCAAGGTAGTGACTTAGCAGGTTACAGTGCTGCTCAAATCTTATGTGCTTGTCAGGACACTGATAAATGATATGTGACAAGATAGCTCGTTGGCTGTTTACTGAAGAGTTGTATATGTAAAAGTGATCAAAGAATGTGCCTGAGTGAAAATTTCACCATATGTGTATAAGTGTTTAACTTAAAGATGTCTATAAAAGCTGTCTTCTTCAAGTGATGAAAAAATTGATTCATCAAAGCAAGACTTTTCCCCATATTGCATTTAAGACCATTTATTAATTTATTAATTGCCCTTCTTCCCCATTTCAGGACAAGAAACTTTTTTCCATTCAGATCTTATTGTAGGATTGCTTTCAACTACATGAACTACATGCCTCTGGTATACAGTGTAGATGTTACATCAAGAATAAAGTATATCTATAAATGTAAAGACAGCATGTCATGGAGTCATTGAATCACAGAATGTTAAGGGTTGGAAGGGATCTTAAAGACCATCTAATCCTAACCCTCCCTTCCATGTTCAGGGACACCTCCCATTAGACCTCGTTGCTCAAGGCCTTATCCAACCTGGCCTCAAACACTTCCAGGAATGGGGCATCCACAACTTCCCTGAGCAACTTGTTCCAGTATTTCACCACCCTCACAGTAAAGATTTTCTTCCTAGTATCTAATCTAAATTTCCCTCCTTTCAGGTGTGTATTTTGCCCTGTCACTCCAGTTCCTGTCAGAGAATCCCTCTCCAGCTTCCCTGTAGGCCCTTTCAGGTACTGGAAGGTGTCTCTGAGGTCCCCACACAATCCTCTCTTCCCCAGGCTGCACAGCCCCAGCTTGCTCAGCCCATCCTCATAGCAGGGGTGCTCCAGCCCTCACCGACCTCCTGGCCCTCCTCTGGACTTGTTCTAACAACTCCTTGTCATCGTGCTGGGAACCCCAGGGCTGGATGCAGTGCTGCAGGTGGGGTCTCAGCAGAGCAGAGCAGAGCAGAGCAGAGGGGTAGAACTCCTCTCTCATCTGCTGGCCAGTGCTGCTTTGGATGCAGCCCAGGATTTCCTTGGCTTTCTGGGCTGGGAGCACTCACTGCTGGCTCATGGTGAGTTTTTCATCAGCCACCACCCCCAAGTCCTTCCTTGTGGGGCTGCTCTCAATCACTTCTCTGCCCAGCCTGTGGGTGTGCCTGGGATTGCCCAGTGCAGGTGCAGGACCTTGCCCTTGGCCTTGCTGAGCTCCCTGAGGTTTGCAGGGTCCCACCTCTCAAGCCTGTCCAGGTCCCTGTGGATGCCATCCCTGCCCTCCCCTGTGTGGACAGCCCCACCCAGCTCAGTGTCAGCAGCAAACTTGCTGAGACTGCCCTGGATCCCACTGTCCGCATCCCTGACAAAGGTGTGGGACAGTATCGCCCCAGGACCCACCCCTGAGGGACACCACTCCTCACTGGTCCCCATGTGGACAAGGAGCTATTGACCACAACTCTTTGTGTGTGGCCATCCAGCCAATTCTTTCCCCACTGAGTGGTCCATCCATCAAATGTCTCCCAACACAGAGACAAGGATGGCAAGCGGGACTGTCAAATTCTTTGCTTAAATTCAGGTAGACAATGGGAGTTGTTCTGCCCTTGTCCACCAAAGCTGTAGCACCCTATCAGAGAAGGCCATCAAATTTGCCAGGCATGGTTTGCCCTTAGTAAAGCCATGTTGGTTGTCCCCAAACACCTGCTTGTTTTCCATGTGCCTTAGCACAGTTTCCAGGAGAATCTGCTCCATGATCTTTCCTAGCACAGAGGAAAGATGCTCTGTAGTTCTATGGGGTTTCTGCATTCCCCTTTCTTAAAATGAGGGTTATAGTTCCTCTTTTCAGTCATCAGAGACTTCATTTGACAGCCACAATTTTTCAAAAATTATGTACAGCGCTTTAGGAGCTTCTTTCTGCCATCTCCCTCAGGACCCACAGATGAATCTTATTGGACCCCTTGGATTTGGGCACATTCAGGCTCCTTAGATGGTCTCAGACTTGATCCTCTCCTACAGTGGGTTTAGGGTTTTCATTCTCCCAGTCTCTGCATTTGCCTCTCTTGACTTGATTGACATGGCTGGAACTCTGCTGTTTAAGACTGAGGCACAGAGATTGTTGAGAACCTCAGCCTTCTCTTCGCCCAGGGTATCCATGTCTCCCATTTCCTTTTGAAGAGGGCCTAACCTTTCTCTTTCTTGCAACATATCCATGGACACAAGGTGCACAGTGCCCAGCACAGGGGGACAATCCCTGCCCTGGCCCTGCTGGCCACAGCATTGCTGATCCAGGCCAGGATGCCATTGGCCTTCTTGGCCACCTGGGCACAGCCTGGCTCGTGTTCAGCTGCTGTCACCAGCACCCCCAGCTCCTTTCCAGCCACTCTGCCCCAGCCTGTGGAGCTGCCTGGGGCTGTTGTGACCCAAGGGCAGGACCTGGCACTGGGCCTTGTTGAACCTCACACCACTGGCCTCAGCCATGATCCAGCCTGCCCAGATCCCTCTGCAGAGCCTTCCTGCCCTCCAGCAGATCAACTCCTGTCCAACTTGGTTTCACCTGCAAACTGACTGAGTGTGCCCTTGGATCCCCTTGTGAGGATCAGCAATAAGGATTCTGAACAGGATGAGGCCCCAGTACTGAGCTCTAGGGAACCTCATTAGCAACCAGCTGCCAACTGGATGTGGCACCATGCAGCACCATTCTTTGTTCCAGTCATTCAAGAATTTTTAACATCTTTGCTGATATGTGACAGGAAATTCTTCCTACGAAGTTTGACACTCTTCTAACAACTATGAAGGAAGAAGCTGAATAGACACTCCTCCTTTTATTTAGTCTTTACCATCCATTTCTACAGCTCTCCCATGGTGGCTGCCACATGGAGAGACAGACCTTGCCCTATCTACAGCCAGCAAATGCTGAAAGACAGGAGCCTAAGCCTCTGCTCTAGTCCACTGGGCCACTCAGCTGCAGTGTTCTGCAAAATGCACCTGGAAAAGCAATAACCATGAGTTTTCAGAACTCCAAGATTCAAATCCATCAGCACTTACACAAATTCTAGAGAGAAAGAGGACATTCAGGAAAATTATTCAAATATGTACTTCAGCATCCTTTTTGGTAATAGGGTGCCTCCGATTCATGATCGGTCAGGGCTGCAGCAAAGGCGAGCACCAGTGAGCATCTGAAAAGGAAAACAGGGTTTCCTACATTGGTCAGAGAAGACAATGACATGTGAACATAATGGAAGAAGAAGTAAACTCAAGGGACAGCTAATGGGTATTTTCAACTTTTTAACCCCTATGACCTATGCGCTGACAAGCCCATCATGGGAAAAATGACAGATACTGTGATGAAAGATCCTGGGCACACTGATTCCATAATCCACAGTCTTTAACTGAGCCAAAAATAGTCAGCTGAACCTCTGGGCAGGATGAATAGCAGTCAAACATTTACCTTTAAATAGAACTCGATTGAAACAGGGGTTAGGTGCACTTTCTTCTGGAAAATAAACCTATATGTGTTTTAAATTATGATGGCCTACCAGAAAACTTAATGGTATCATAATCTACTAACACAATTTATAAATTCAAACACTGCATATCTATTCAGAAAACTACTAAGCTTACAGACATATCTGAAGGACCCACATGGTGAGGCTCTGGAAATGCTGTATCAACTGTTGACCACAGAAACTTGTTCAAAAAACACAGTAACGTCAAAAAAAAAAAAAAAAAAAAAAAAAGAAAAAAAGAAAAAAATAATCATAATGTAAAACGACTTGTCAATTTAAAACCTTCAAACTAACTGGAAACTGAAAAGCAGGAAAGCCATTTTTCCTCTTTCAGTCTCTAAATAGCCAATGCAGGCACAAAAGGATAAGATACATTTGTTCCAAAATTCTGAAGGACACAGTTACCAGGAAAAGTCAGTTTTGCTAATAACTGCTGATAACAGTTATTTTGCTTAGTATATCCTGGAGTTACAGATGCAAAACATCTTCAGAGAAAGCCTTTGCTTTCTTATAAAACAGCACACTGAATATTCATACATTATAATACAAAATACTGTTACATTGGAATTTAAATAAAACTTTTAACTACATGAGCTTGGTACTAATTGGAAAAAATAGAATATAATTCATTATTCTCTGAACAACCATAACAAATAAGCCTTTATATAAATCTTAAGGTATAAAATGCTCAGATAGATAAAAGAGCCTCAAAACAGGTGTTCCTCTACTAATCATTGTACCTCATAAAAGAAACAGAATTTTTATGCAAAATGCTTAAAGTTACAAACACAAAACAAGATTTACTTTCTTTATCTTTACATATGGGTCACTTTTTAAATTTTAACTATATGATTTCATCCAATTTGCCAATGCTCACTAAAAGAAAGGTCAGGCTATCAGGATCACTAGAACTAAATGTTGGTTATATTACCTGACATAACTTTGCTTTCAGGCACTATCCTCTCCTGTTCTTTTTTCACTGATGAAGAAAAAACAGACAAGCTAAGGTTTAAAGAGAGTTCCTGTACAGGACTGGTCTTGGAGCAAACCTCCTTTGGCTCACTGTCTGTGTGACTGCAAAGCCTATTTGGGCTGCAAGGGTCTACTTTGAGAGATGATTTTGCATCAGATGTTTCAGCAAGTAAGATGTTATTAGACAATGGCTGCCTCCATGCTCCTGTGTGTTGGTGGAGAACAAGCTGTCTCTGGTGCGGCAAGCAACTAGGTGAGCAAAATGGATGGGCAGGGTAGGAGGATCCATGCACTGAACTCTAAAGAAACATAGAGCTCTCACTGAAAAGAAGGTAGCCAGATCGAAATCTTTTGCATTTGACAGATTCAGGTGGCTTCAATCTGTAAAGTACACCTGTCAGAAAATCATAAGGAAGAATCACTCTACTGCTTCAGAGCATTAGTTTACCCTCACCAGTCTTGCCTTTCAAACTAAGAGTGGAATTAGATGTAAAACACACATCTACTTAAATAATGTTAATAAAACATCTTTTGGAAGAAAGCAAATATGTTTCTGGACTGTTATGGAATCAGCTACAGCCTCAAAATGCAGAATATAGTTATAATCCCTGTAGTACTGCAGTGCTGCAAGTAGAAGAACACAGAACACAGTGCAGGTAACACCATGCTCCGCAGACATGAGAAGGCAAGAGAACAAAATAAGCACAAAACTTCACTTTCATACTTTCTTCACACTCAAAAAAGATGAACATGACCTTGAAATGTACCTGTACATATATGTAATATATTAAATATCTGAAAAAGATAGTTGATTGTGTTATTTTAGAAAGCATTAAAACTCAGATTCATTGCAGCACCATAACCCTGCTGCTTCAGATCAACTCCTAAGGGTTATATATCTGGCTTTTCTTTACTATCTATGCTGTAAACTTTATTAACAATACTTTTGTATCTTAGTCAAAACTGCAAGGCAAAACATGGCATAGTAGTGAGAATCAGGCTCGAAACACTACTAAACACATTTATGTTTTAACTTCTCCTAATTTATGTTTTAACTTCTCCTAATATGGAATTTTTGGATTGAAAATGCCCCCTACAAGCACCAAATCATGCAAAAATTCCTCAGGTTTTAAGGATTATTATAGAAAAATCAAGATCTTTAATCTTCAATACTGCAACCTCTATGATATAAGCCCAAAGCTTCTTTCTCCCTTTTTCCCCTTTTGAGACCTGTTTTGTTACAGATTAGCCTCTGACAAAAAATCTGAACTGACCACTCCATTCTTCCGCCCAATACACGAAGCTTCCTTCAAGCACAAAAACATCTTCTTGCCCAATCAGTTTCTTAATTCACAGATAGAGTCCAGAAGCTGCATTTCAACTATTTTAGACAATCATAGAGTCATTTTGGTTCCAGAAAACCATCAAGTGCAACCATTAACACACCACTGCCAAGTCCAGCGCTAACCCATGTTCCCAAGCACCACATCTACAAGCCTTTTAAATACCCCCAGGGACAACGACTCCACCACTTTCCCAGGCAGCCTGTTCCAGGGCTTGACAACTTTTTCTGACAATAAAGATTTCCTAATATCCAATCTAAACCTTTCCTGGTGCAACTTGTAGCAATTTCCTTGTCTGTTGTTTATAGCCCGGGAGAAGAGACTGACCCTCATCTCAGCACCTCCTTTCAGGCAGTTGCAGAGTGTGATAAGGCCATCCCTGAGCCTCCCTTTCTCCAGGAAAAACACCCCCAGCTCCTCTTCACAGGACTTGCGCTCCAGACCCTCCTCTCCCAAAAGACAAGTCATGCAGTCCATTCCAAGTAAGAAAGCAAGTAACACTCCCCCAGTGTAAGCACGAGCGCATGGAGATGATATTCATTATGGATATGTACACAAACACACTACAAAAATATTTTTCTCAGAAGGCAGAAATTGCAAACATTGAAGAAACCTGGAGCCAGTACATTTAGATCTGATTCACCACTTCGAGAAAATCTGTGAGTACAAATTAAGCAGAGAGCAATTAAGTAACAGCTTTTCCTTCCTTTGATGACTGCATACACTGCAATCATTTTGAGAACTGACTCTTAACTATTACACACACAAGGAAAACCACTGCCAAACATCTGTATTGCATTCTTTACAAACTGAGACAAATGAGCTAAACAAAGTTTCAATTCTTACTGTCTCACGCACGGACTTGAAAGAAGAAACCAAAAGAATCTTTTCAGCCCGAAGAGACACAGAAGCATGTCCTGCCCCAAGTCTCGGACGAACGCCTGGAGAGATGCGAATGCAAGCAAGCTTCACTGCTAGAGATCCACGCGAGTAACAGTCCGGGGAAGAGTTTCACACTCTCCTACACTTCATATAAATGAACGCGAGCAGAGACCCCTCTGCTGAAAGCATCTTTTTCACTTACCTCAGCTAAGCTTGTTTTAACAGGGGCCTCTGCCTCCCCGCGACCGCGAAGGGAGAGACAAAATGGGAAGTTGCCCGGCTGAGCACAAGTAACGCTTTTTCCTGTAATTCCGAAGGCCAGAACGCCCCACGCCCGCCGCCGGCACTAGCGGGGCTGGACTCGGCTGCAGCTGCTCGCACGGCCCCGGCCGCCCGCGGGCGGATGCTCTGCCCTGCCCGGAGCCGAGACGCGAGCCCGCCCCCGGAGCCACCGCCCGGCCCTGTCCGGCCCTCCGCGCCCTGATCGCCTCCCGCCGGCCCTGAGGCCGCTCCCAACTCCCGCCGGCCCGGCTGTGAGGGCGCGCCCCCGGCAGCCCCGGCGCTCTCTCGGGCGGGAGTGTAGGCACTGGCATTTTGGTGCCAGTGGATCAAGTAAAGAGCGTCTTTAAATCGCACAAAGATGCGCAGCGAAACAAGGATTTTGGGTTGGGTAACAGCCACCGCCGAGGAGCACTCCCGCGTAAGCACCTCATGCATCATTCAGCGCACATGCAGGGGAATAAATCAAGGGGTGATCCCTTTTAAAAGTTACAAATGTATTCCACTTAATGGCTTGGAAGAAGAGTGCAGCCAACAGCAACATAAGTGACTGCAGCAATGGGACTGAAAATCAGAAAGAACTTTGCAATTAAGACGCTGTGAAGTTAGTAAATGGAAATCCAAAGTCCATAGTTAATGTGCCTCCTACTAAGCAGTGACAGTTCTTGCTAAGCAGAGACTCCCCAAAAACAGATACTGAATTTTAATAATGCAATCAGTACATCAAGAGGTCTTGGTCCCAGTTCAGGAAGAGATCCATTACAGACAGCAAGTTGTTTTTCCTGCACTAGTGTCACACACAACAGAAGCTGTAGATGGACTCATTTCGACTTCCATGATGTGTGCAGCTGAGGTTTTTTCAAGCTATTTTAACATGCAAGCTCAACACCCACTCCAACTTCCAGATCTCTCCTAAGATTCACCCTCTTCAGCTAATCATCAGATTCAGCCAGTCAGCCCATTTGCTTCCCTTTTATTTTTGAATGATGTTGCCATCTCCCCATCATCCATAACCATCCATAACAATGTGAGGCTGCATTGGAAACTGCTTTTATGTTTTTAAATTCCCCTTGCTATTTAGAAGTATACATTAGCATGGATAGTGTTATTTTGAAAACTTGTGTTTGTTTTGCTATGAGGTAATAGATGAAACAGAAATGTATGTCTGCTTCTGAAACAGAACCAAACTGTAACCTAAGTGCTCTTTGGTATACCAGTTTTGGATTTTTCTTTACTGAGAACATAAGAAAGGGCAGGATCAGACCCTTAATTATGTTTAATTATTGAACCTTTACTCTAGACTTGGTCAGATTCTCACACATTAATACATGGATTTCACTGACACACTGGAAGTTGGCTGCTCAATCTTTCAAAAGCATTAAAAGCTGCACCACACCTAAAAGACTAGTTAAACATTTCTTTAACTTTCAAAACCCTTAAGTCATCCCTCTGCTTGCCTCCGGTCTATGTACATGCTTATATTAAGGATTCCACAGTCTTAAATGTTTGGTTGTGGACTGGACAGTAGGCCTTAGGAGACTCCAGGATGCAGAGGGCACTTAATGATAGCATCAGTAACTGCTTCAGCTACTACCATTTGTAGGAAGTTAACAGTAAAGAGAAAAACATCTTACAAAGGTGGTATCATTTACCAAAAGTGATTTGGCACAGAAGATGGGAAACCTTTAGAGTACAATAAAAATCTTGCCAAAAAATGTGTTCCATATCCACATTTACAGACACTTTCATTGACTTTGCACATGAATGCTCTAGAAGAACTAACTTTTCCATCCTGAGGGTGGGAACAAAGTGAAGCTGCTGTGGAAGGAAGTGCCTTCCACAGAAACACTCAACTGTTTTCATTGCTGATGCCTCTATTTTTTGGCCTGGTGATTCAGGGATAACTGCTCCAGAGATCAGTTGACACCAGATGGTACCCCTTCTCAGGGAAGCATTTCCACTGTCTCTGTTGGCAGGGTGAGACAGGAGATTGCAGAACTGCTGCTAAAAATCTGACCTTCATTGCAAATTGATTTGTTTTACCTGTAGTAGTTCCATTTTGAAAAACATTTATCTTCTGTATTATGTATGACCACACCCTCTAAAATTACTGATCACTGTGTAAATACAGTTAGCCTGTATTAGTTAACACACTGGCACAGAATAGAGCATTTTGTAGTTCACTGAAAAAATTAGGTGCATTTTCATTGACCAACTGACCTTGCAGCATTTAATCATGCAGTCTTAGCAAAAGCAGGTTCATTTGAAAACATGCACTGGATTTTACCTCAGGAAGTTGCTTAGTTGGTTTTAACCAAGAACCTCATCAGGCTGATTTTTACCTGTGCCAATGACTCCAACCACTTCCTTCCTCTAAACGTAAAGAGGAGGCCATGACAACAGACTTTCATTGACTTACAACATTGCTAAACACAAATAAAAACCATGAGTGTATTCCCTACTGATTTCACTCATGGGGAAGAAACATCCAATGAAACCAGTCTGATTTTGATATCAATTTCTAAATATGCATAACTCAATTTTTCAGTGAGTAGCTTGTCATTAGAAATCTACTAACATCAACTTCCATGCAAAGCTGCATTCAACAGGTAAAAAATTAACTATGCTGTTCTTAAATTTCACTTTACTGCAACATAAAAATTCAACAACAGCAGTACCCTCAAAACCATGCTCTTAAATTACTGATTTATGACTAAATCTTTAGTTTAAATGCAACACATTGTCCAAGCTTATGTAACATATCACTGAATAAGCAACAATAATGGGTGTGACAACCCACTGTTAAGGGGAAGGAAGCACCTAAGATATGTAAATGCTCACTAGTCAAAAGGAACAACAAGTCAAAGGGTACAAAATCAATCAGAAAGTTTTATTAGTAAATTACACATTTGGCATGGGAATTGGTGCTAATCCCTGACCTACTACAAAAGCACACAGCACTGGGTTTTTGATAAAGGCGTGGGGAAAGAGAGAAAGAACCACCACAATCCACTGTGCACCTAAAGTCAGCATTCCTACAACGGGCACATATAAAACTCTGTCAAATTAGAATCAGAGGCAGACTCTACAAACTGCTCACATCTAAAAAATGGCCTAAGAAATGTACCAATTACTATGTTTACAGTGTGCAACTACCAATACACACAGAAAGGCTTTAATGCCTAAGTGCAATAATGTGAGCATCTCTTTCATCCGTACTCTAGATATTTATTCCTCAAGAAAAGCATGAGGTGTTTTGCTAAGAAGGCCACAGAGCCGTTATCAGCTTCAGAATAGAGAACTATGCAATACTTCCCGTCACATCTTCCTTCAGAGCATTGCAACATCACAACAGCTGTAATTGCAATCTGATAAAATGCTAGCAAAGAAGGGACGCTTTATTCCCAGAGCAATGTCTTTAGTGGTTTATTACAGAATTTTTTCACATGTTTTCAGAATATGGTAATTTAAGATTCACAAGCCTTTTACTACAACTGCAAAAGCAGCTAAACATAATTAAACCCATTTGTACAAACAGGCTAAAGGAATTTTGAAAATCTCATGTGGCTTTAATAGCTGGATGACAAAATGCCATTTCTTGTAATTTCCACTGCAAGACCATAGTGAACAGACTCTTTATGACAACTTCAATCAGCAGGAGTTACTGTTGGCAGAGAGTCACTGAGAAGGCAGAGCTGCAGCAGTTTGTAGTAACCACCTGTAATTCAGCAAGTTTCTCACTTGCTGAAAAAGAATGAGGCTATGTACATGAGAACTACTTATTGTACAGATATTCTTCTCTTATACCTACCACTGCCTACTAAATAATATTGCAAAATGCCATGTTAACTCATTTATTGAACAATGCCAGGGATTGCAACTCCACCACCAAACTGGGGAGCCACATCCAATTCTTAGTGACTTGAATCTTAAGTTTTTCCTAATGTCCAATATAAACCTAAGGCCTTTTCCACTTGTCATAGAACCATAGAATCATTAACATTGGAAAGACTTCCAACATTGAGTCCAACCTTTGATCAAGCATCACACTGTCAACTAAACCACAGCACTAAGGGCCAACTCCAGATATTTTTTGAAAATCTTCCATGTATGGTGACTCCATCATCTCCCTAGGCAGCCTATTGCAATGCCTAATGACCCTTTCTGTGAAGAATTTCTCCTTGATACTCAGCCTGAATGCCTCCCGGTATTAAAGCAACTTCCTCTCATCCTGTGAGTGGTTGCCTGAGAGAAGAGACTGACTCCCACCTGGATACAACCTCTTTTTAGGTCACCCCTGAGCCTCCTTTTCCCTAGGCTAAACACCCCCGGCTCCCTCAGCTTCTCCTCACAGCACTTATGCTCCAGACCCTGCCCCAGCTCCATTGCCCCTTTCTGGACTCACTCCTGTGTCACAGCCATCTTTTCATAAAAATCCTTTCTTTAGGATTTTTCCCCTTTCTGAGAAGCTGTGGCCTCAGCAACAAAATGTAAACAATGGTTGTCTGCTGCTGTGGAATGCAACAGGTGAATCCGTGATTGGTCTCAGGTGGATGTTTGGATTTACTGACCACTCACAGCAGAGCTGTTCTTGCTTTCTGCCTGGACACAGAACTTTGTTATTCATTCCTTTTCTATTCTTAGCTTAGCTAGCTTCTGAGAACTTTCCTTCTATTCTTTTTAGCATAGTTATAATGTAATATATATATATCATAAAATAATAAATCAAGCCTTCTGAACATGAGGTCAACATTCTTGCCTCTCTCTTCACCCTGAAACCCTTGCAAGCTCAGTAACACTCCAGCCCCTCAGGGCCTTTCCTGCAGTGAGGGCCCAGCCCTGGACACAGCACTGGAGCTGTGGCCTCAGCAGGGCCCAGCACAGGGGGACAATCCCTGCCCTGGCCCTGCTGGCCACAGCATTGCTGATCCAGGCCAGGATGCCATTGGCCTTCTTGGCCCCCTGGGCACAGCCTGCCTCATGTCCAGCTGCTGTCACCAGCACCCCCAGCTCCTTTCCAGCCACTCTGCCCCAGCCTGTGGAGCTGCCTGGGGCTGTTGTGACCCAAGGGCAGGACCTGGCACTTGGCCTTGTTGAATCTCACACCATTGGCCTCAGCCATGATCCAGCCTGCCCAGATCCCCCCTGCAGGGACTTCCTGCCCTCCAGCAGATCAACACTCTCATACGGTCTAGTTTCATCTATGAACTGACTGAGGCTACACTCAATCCCCTCAACCAGGTCATTGATAAAGATATTGAACAGAAGTGCTCCAGAGCACTTCTGAGCCCAGGGGAACCCCAACCTGTGACCAGCCACCAGCTGAAAATTACTCCACTCACCACCACTCTCAAGGCCTGGACATCCTGAAAGTTTTTACCCAGTGAACAATGCACCTGTCCAAGCCTGGACTGCCAGATTTTCCATAATGCTGTGGGAAACTGTGTCAGGGGCATTATTACACATAGCCGACACTAAGTTTTTTGTGAAACTGTTCAGAGTGGAAAACAGTGAGAGGTAAAACACTTCACCAACAAATCTCTAACCTGCAAATCTGACGTAAGTCTTGGGGACTGAAGAACACAATATGGAAGTACAACTGCTTTTTACAATGAAATATCCATAGCTTGGAAAGGAGTTAGTACAAAGCATGACCAACCTGAATTTAGACGTTCAAGGTACTCACTAGGGCACCACATTTCTGGAATAGGAAAAACACTTTAGGAAATGTTTTAGACACATGCCTTGTTTCCAAGTCTCTGAAATTCCTAATAAGACTCATAGAATGATTCAAGCTTCCCTCTTTCCTACCTGCCTACCCACAATTGTAGCTTCCAAGGAGTCAGGAGAGCAAGTCTTCACTTTTTTTTGTTGCTATGGTCTGAGGACAGGTTTTTCCTCATAACTCACCAGATGTCTTATGAAAAGCACACTAGTATTTAGTCAAGACTAACATGCTACGTGTTATTTACACCTTCTAATAAACCACTGCTTTGTACTATTAAATTGTGTATTGTACTTGCAGTCTACATGCACAAAAATTCTCCAAGTGGTTCAGAGAAGGTGGATAACATATTCACCATTCTAGACAGTAAATGTTGAGAAAGCAAGTATATTAATTTCTAGAAGTGATTGCTAAATAAGCCTATCAACTACTACAAAAAAACTTTCTACTGCAAGCTCAGAAATTCATTTGTTCTGGTAAAGAATGTTCCTTTGCTTAGGACATTTGTGTATGCTGCATATGACCTCATAATTGCAGAACCTCTTATGTAAACATAGGTCTTCAATATAATTTAATTTGACTGGCATATTTAGACCAAGAATCCCACAGAATACTGCTACAAGACTAGCTTCATAGTACAAACTGATTAATGATAATGATCCTAAAGAAGAAACATAGCCTTTTCAATCAGCAGTGCTGGAGGGGCAGAGTTGATGAAGACAAAGAATTATTGACAAATCATCTGCCTGTTTTCATCTCCCTGCTACGACTGGTAAAGGGAAAGGCACTAAGACGCCAAAGTTCAGTCAACTTCTTTCAGTATGAGCATCATTCAGCTTTCCAGGTCACCAAGTCTTTGTCAACAACCATCCCATCTCCTATGACCCTGCATATTTCATTTTGAAGAGTGGAGGATGAGTGAAGCACAGCATTCTTTGAAGCTGGGAGATATTTAAGGATTGGGTACTGAAAACTGTTTTAGCTGACTTGGTTAAAGAAGGAGGGAAAAGAAACAGTGCAAGGAAATCCTGCTTGATAGTATTGCACTGCAGGAAGAATGACAAGTTCATATAACACTGAAATTGGACTACAGCCATTGTCCATAGTACTCTAAGACAATGTCAGCAGGCAACATGTACATTTACAGTGAGAAATTTCTTACTTATATATGGATATCAGGTTCTGAAAGGCAAGTCAGATTTATTTAGAAACATAAAGAGGAAGTGGTATTTTCAGCAGTTTGGCTCCTAAATAATTTGTCAACTGAACAAAGAGATGATTCCCCAGTCTTGAATACGAAGTAGTTCCTCTAAATGTCCTTTGGCAACAGATAATTTTTTTCTGCTTAATAAAAAGAAATAAAAGCCAAACTCATTACCTTCAGAAGTGCCAAAGACTCTACCATAGTTACTTTGAAGGAAATAAACAACATAAAATAAAAAACACTTAATGCTTATATTTCAAGCGCTACTGAACTATTGTCCTGAATTAGTTCTTCTAATTTCAATATTTTCCTTAAGCTAGCAAGAAAAAAATACAAGTATCAGGTAAATTTGAAGAGAACATGCTAAAATGTAAGATTCCCACAAGATTCCTTGGTCCAAACTCTGTAGTCAAATTATTTCATCTACTGTTACTTATTAGTTAACAGAGTTAAGACATGGAGACAGTCATACCATAAAACCTTCAGGCAACTGAGGGTTTATAAGAAATGTTATAACCAAAGACTGACACTAGTCACACAAAAAAGTAAAACCTGTAGTGACAGAGTACTATTTTTACCTTCCATAATTTCCCGAAGTACAGGACAATGTAGAGACATCCACTTTTGACCAAGACCTGTCAATTTATGGTGTCACTGAAGAAGTTCTGAGAGATGTCAAATATCCTCCTCTTGAGTCACCACGGAATCCCTGGAACTAACTGTTGGACAGCACATTAAAATTACTAAACTCAGCTAACAGAAAATAACCTCCTATTATTACCTAACATTGAAGCTTTACACTTGGTCTTAAATCAAAGAAGATCACAGGTTTTGCATAAAGCCAGCTGACATATTGAAAATATTCAGCAAGCTTGCTTTTTGTTCCGAGTCCTTTAACTGAGGTCAATGAAGACAGACAGGTCCATTCTCTAGCATTCTTAAAGCTAATTTGTAGGTCAATGTAATTCCTATGAGCATTATCAACAATGAAAGAGATGGTTTCAGAATAGACTTTATTCTATCTTCAGCAGACTGTAGTGTACTTTCCTATCTGCCAAAACACTCCGGGGGATTTTAATTAGTCTGGTATTAGTTTTGCAGACATGCTATTTCCTGTCTGTTTTTCAGACTCTTGTTTACAGTCCGTCAATTCTTATGGCCGTAATTTTTGAGTTGGGATGCAGTCCTTAATCAGAAAAATTAAGCATTCTGTGAAACTTTGCTTTATTCAGCTACTACCTGAAAATTCCTTAGAACTCGTCCATCGCACATGAACAGCTCCAGACCAAAGGTTTGTAAACTACTCATTACCATGGTTTGACACCAACCCAACACTAGGTACCCAAGAAAGTTGCTCACTTACTCTCCCCAGCCACAGCTGGGCAGATGAGAGGGAAAAATGAATGAAGGCTTCATGAGTTAAGGACCAAGAAAACACTCCAAGGGCAAAAACAGGCTTGACTTAGAAGTACAAAGTGAATTTATTACTAACAATAGGAGGAGGATAAGAAGTAAAATAAGCCCTTAAAAACACCTTTTCTTCCCCCAACCCCTCCCTCCCACCCACCAGGTCTCCCACTGCATCACAGCATCCTCCAGGCATCCACCTGCTCCAGCTTGGGCACCTCCATCACAGACTGCAGGTGGATCTCTGCATCCCCCATGGATCACCAAGGGCTTCAGGGGCACAGCTGCTTCACCATGGTCTCATCACAGCCTGAAGAGGAATCTCAGCTTCAGCTCCTGGAGCACTTCCTGCCCCCCTCCTTCTCCACTAACCTCAGTGCTGCCACGTTGTTTCCTTGACACATTCTCACCTTCTCTTCGCTGACTGTAAAAAAAAACCCAAAAACCTGTGCACCTACCGTTTTGATTTTCTTAATTCAGAGAGGCATTACCATCACCTCAAATTGCCCCAACCTTGATTCGCAACACATCCATCTTCAGACCCATCAAGGACTTGCTCTGCTGGGCACGGTGGAAGCTTCCAGCAGCTTCTCACAGAAGCCATCTCTGTGGCTCCACCACTACCAAAAACCAGGCCATGCAAAACCCAGATGTTAATTTATATTTTCCTTTAGTTACAAGAATTGCACATAATTTCTGCTCAAACTGGCATTAAAAGAAAACACTTTGTCAATGTTGTTTTATACATTCCATAAAAACTGAATTAAGCTAGGGAAAAAAAATCTATGGTCATTGTTCAATGAAAGGTTGATGTCATTTCTCAACACTAGTCTGTCAAGAACCTTCAATCTAATCTTGAACTGAAGTTCCAATACAAATAGCATCTTGACATAAACCTGGAGGTAGATGACGGGGAAAGAAAGTGCTGAACTTGGGTCACTGAATTAACTACAGGCAGCAGAAACAACTAAAAGCAATCACAAATACATGGTTACACTGTTCTTAGGTTAAAATCACTTGAGCAAAACCTCTTAAGAACACTTACCCTGATTTTCTACCAGGACAACCAGATTCTCCTGAATTAAGAAGGTATTGAACAAGGAGTTTTCCAGTAAGTTTTTCAACATGTTCTCCATGTAAGACTATTGGAGCGCAAAAATAAAATAAACAGGCAGCTGACAGAGCACTTCACTCCCCACCCCAACTTCCCTTGGACATGTTTTCCTCCAGCTGAAAATCACACTGAAATATTTTCCAGCAGATTAAGTATTTATTTAAAGAATCACAAAGCTTAAACCAAAACTGAATACTGTATCCTTCTGCAAATATTGCTCTTCAGGTTTTTATTTCTTCTTCCCAACTGACTTGGTCCTTTCAACTCTCACTCTCCCATAAAAAGTAGTAAAGATGACTTTTCATCTTTTGAGTTATTTCAATACTATTCTAGGGACTGGTTTGTTGGCTCCATTTCTTTTATGAGAGCATGCAGCTCTATGCTGTAACAGCCATCATTTATTTAGCACCTTTCTGTGTAAATGACTACGAAGAATGGGGCCAAAACATCATTTTATAGAAAATGTGCAGAACTCCCTCTGTTGCCTGACCACAACTCACAAGTCATAATATGGGAAACAAAGCAAGAAACACCCAGTGGAGTCCTTTAGTGGAGTCCTTTAAACAATGCTAAACCAGGTTCCCTTAAAATATTTGCTCTAGGTTACAAGTGACTCTCTTCTTTGACTTCACAGAAATGGGCATGCTTTATCAACTTCTTCTAACAGCTACAGTTCACTTGCACTTACTGCAGCCAGACACCAAAAGCATCCTCCACTTACCTGAAATTCAGAATGGATGCAAAAATCTTCAGGGATACTTCTCAGGAAAAGGAGCCATACTGCCCAGAGTATTTCACTCTGAATTATTAACATAAATCTTAAATACATCCGCTACTTATGAGCAGCAATTTAAGTATACTGTCCATTCAGCTCACCTTCAAGTACACAATTGAGACTTTACTCCTTTTGCATAATATATAGCAGTAAAATTACAGTCCACAAAATTAACAGTATTCCTCTAAGTAGATATTTAAGTAAATAGTTTTCCAAAGATATTCATACAAAGAATGACAGCTCACTTCTCCACAATGAGAGATTCCCTAGTATTGCCTAGTCAGTTCTGATTCTCACTAGCTTGGGTACTATGGCTCCTATGCTGTAACCTGTAAGCTTGTTCAGCTGTCTAAAATGTAATGACCTTGCTCCTCTCTTTGGGTATCCAATGATATGCATCTTTGGAGCACACTGCATTGATAAGAAAAAAAATTAAATGAAAAAGCAACTTTATGGAAATCTAGAACTGTTAGTGACTGCTTACCTCCTACAGCTTCTACAAGCCTGGGAAAATTCTTGATTATAAGGCACCAAGCTTGCTCTAAAGCAAACTTTTCCACAAGAGATAGCAGAAGCGTATTTATATCAGTCAAAGCTAAAAACATTCTATTAGATGTAACACAGGGCTCCATCCTTCTCTTCATCCTTTCTCCGTAAAGAACATGTATTTTTCATGTTCATGTGGTGTAACCACTGACCTTTAGTTCCAGTTTGTGAAACTGCAATGACATAGCTGATACAGAAGCAACAATCTCAAACTTTTATTGAAGCGCTGTTTAACAGATCCTTAAATCATCTTAACACAAGATTCAAACTTTTTAACTGACATGCTGCAAAACAAAGTTTAGGTGAACCCTTACATAAAGCTTCTTCCCAAACTGGGTCTTCACAAGATTATCTTCTCATGCAACATTTCACTTACAGCAAAACACAACACAAACTAGTCTGGTATAAAGCAGTTTAATCCCATGACTCAATTTCTCTTGCAGAACAGTCCATCTTTACTTCTCCTGCATTCACGTTGCCTCTGCCTCTGTAATTCTAGGAAACACAACAGGTTCTAGTTTAGAATTATTAATACTTTCAATCATTTAATGGTAAATCACCACAAAACAACTTTAGCTTTCTGCATGCACCTATCTCAATGTAATCTGAACACTCAGGAAAGTCTTCATCATTAATCTCCTATACACATGGATTTTTTTACCCTGGTGCAAAATTACTGCAGTTTAGCCAACCTCAGATTTTATCACATGTGGGAATAACACTTCCCACAGTTCACATTTCAACTTCTTTTCTTACCCAACACAAATCAGTTTATACAATTGTGGGAAAAAAACTTCCTTTTCCACTACATACTACAGAATGACTGTCTGCATTACCTTCCCAGTAATGCAAATCCTTTTCATCTGGAAAAAGAATAAAGCTCAGTAATCTCTAAGACTGCCTCAAAATAATCATGTAAGATCCTCCAACAGATTCCTCTCTCAAATTCATAATTTGATTATCAAATGGACTTATCAGGAAAAATGAGGCTGATTATAAATGAAGAGTTTCTGTCAGACTGACATGTGAAGGTCTCATAATAATTAGAACCTCACATTCTTCAACTCAAGGAGCTGGTGCGCTGTATGTATGTGATACTAAGGGTAGCATTCCCAAAGCAAGCAGACAGATTTCACACAAAAATCTCTTCTATTCTGGACAAAGAGTCACAGTCAAATTTGGTTACTCAGAGGTTGTGAAGGCCATGGATGGACTTGGACCTAGAAATTATGGATTTGATGAAATGCTGGGAGACACAAAGGCTGGAGACATGCATTTGGAAGCAATCTAGTGAGATCCACCTCTGAAAGCAATCTAGTAAAAAAGCAAAAATAGTGTCCTTGAACTAGAATATTTCTTGTAGAATATATAAGAAAGATCCACTAAGTGAAGAGTTACTCTGCAAGAAAAGGTTTGTGCAAACATACACAACAGCTGTAATGTGAGGCTGAGAGCTTGAGAAGGAAGCAACGTTTGTGTATCTGACATCCCATGAAATCTCCATACGCCCAGAAAAATGATCTAGTAAAGGGACTAGCCAGCCAGGTAAAAACACCCAAACCATCCAAAGTTTTCAGTAACTACCATATGGGAAAAGATAATGAATGAAAGGAAGATGAGAGCTTGAAGTGAAGCTTCAGACATTATGTAAGCACTGAGAGCAGTTATTTCTACTATGGTCTCAAAGTACATTTGTAACACATTTGTGTTTATCTGTGATAAAGTTCTTATGGAATCAAGACATGAAGGAAAAGCTTTCAATTTCAAATAGGAGTAAGCACAGAATCTAAAATTACCAACAGCAAGAGCCTAGAAGGTTTCTCCCTAAAACAGACATGAAGAATTTTGACAGAGACCAGACCAGGGCATTTACCTAACTATAATTAACTGACATAAATACAGTCAGAACAGTTTCAGTGGCTTTACTGGATATATACCACTAAAGACAGTTTTAAACTGTCTCAGACAAAGTTCTAATAGCCAGGACTTTCAATTAATTTCCAGACCTACCTTTTGGGTATTAACTGGGAGTCGTCCTCCTTCAGTCTCAAAAGCAACTTCTGTCAACCAAACAGGAACTTCCTGCTGAGCCTAAGCAATTAGGAAAACCAATTCAGAGACTTTGACTGCTTTACCAATTCAGATCAAGAGTTCCAAAAGTGTACCCAAAATGTCACAGTTGTTCAGTACATTCAAGTGAAATCTTAAAGAACAGAATAAGTTCAGCACTAAGATCTGAAACTTACATCTGAAAGCACTTTAATTAGAGGTTGTGCAAGATGACCATCTGAATTGTTATCAAAGAAGCCAACTGCTTTCCCTGTATTTCCACAACGACCAGTTCGCCCAATTCGGTGTACATACTCTTCGATGGTGGAAGGAAGATCAAAATTAATGACATGCTGAACGTTTTCAATGTCCAGACCTCTTGCTGCCACTGAGGTTGCCACAAGAACTGGACATTTTCCAGAACGAAAATCCCGAAGAGCTATTTCTCGCTCTCTCTGTTCTCTATCTCTAGAAAAAAAGCAAGGCTGAGAATGGGTATCTCTAAAATTCACAGTATTATTTATGATGCAATTTAAATGGTTCATGGAAAGAAGCTCTTGGAGGGGGGCGGGGAATAGGGACAATGGATGCAAAACAAAGAAAGACCCAAATAACTCATACACTGCCCAGTTTAGGCTTTCTGCATTTTTAACTGAAGAGCAGCAAGACAGAGCAACTGTTTAAACTTAAGTCTCTAGAGAAATTAACATTTTTAAAAAGAACTGAAGATAATTATGCATCAAACTCACTACCTCTCCCAAACAATCCACTTGCTTAACTGATTACAATTTCCTACAGCTTTGCAGCAGGGAGCCAGAATAGCAAAGACAAAGTCTACACAGCCCCCTGCACAGGCCACTTTTCAGATATACTAAAAAAACTGTGGCCAGTCAACAGTACAGAATTTGTCTTCTGTTTATCATCGCAACAAGGAAACTAGATTTGCTCTGGTGTTTCCATGTTTGAAGACTATTTACAAATTATCCAGTATTGAACTACCGTGGATCAGAAATCACTCACGCTCTTTATTGTCCAAGCAAGAAAACAAATTAGTAAGCTAACCAGTGCTCTTCAGGATCTTAACATGGGATATTTAGTGATATCTGGTATGCTAAGCTACACTACACAGATATGGCCACTAATCCAGAGAACAATAATTTTACCTTTGTGAGTTGAAGTTAGGACAGTTACTCAGAAACCAGTAACATTCATGACAGTTCAAAAGATTGCATTGAACCAGTTATTCTACATATATCTCAATTCACACTACAATAATTTTACAGCAATGTATTAAGAATCTCCTCCCACACAAGGGGGTTGTGGGTTAGCAATGCAGGCTCACCAAGAATGAAAGGCCAAATCTTCTAAAGAGCTATACGGCTTTCACACACCTACAAATCCAACAGCCACAGGATATACACAAACATCCTGCATCTGCCAAGATCCTTTTAGCCCTTCTTCAACCTTGATATTGTGGTGTCTGTCAGAACACACGGCAAGCTAAACTACACAGATATGAGTATGTGAGTCCTCAACAAAAGTTCTTAAAAAGCACAGGTGACTTTCACTTTAAAAATACTTACCCATGGATACTAGTGGCTGGTATATTTTCTTGACAAAGAAAGCAAGCAATGAAGTCTGCTTTTTTCTTTGTGTCCACAAAGACCAGAGTTCGTTCATTACCTATGTTGAAGAAAGTTTGAAGCCATTGTAGTTTGAATCATGACACAATTTTCACTATTTAGAGTAATCTTATCTAAATTGACATCTAATGCTTATTTATATTAACACCTAATAAAGTCACACATTTTGAATAAAGTCTTCTAAGTATGACTGTAATTTTTTTGCCTATTCTGAGCTAAATAAATTTAATCCATCAATTTCTGTATCAATAGAGAAACTGAGTGAAGACACATGCATTGTTTTTCTCCGCAATAAAAAGAGTAAACGAAAATTGTTCCCTCCAACATGCATGCATTTCCTTTCTACAGCATGTGGCTCAAAGCAGTACATTATCCCGAGCACTGAACGGCAAGACTCCACAGACCATTTTTTGATTCCAAACTCACATTCAGTCTTCAGCATTAAAACAAGACATACAAAACAAATATGGAAAAATCCTAGACACTAATAAAACACAGGCCCAAACATTCACACAATAATTTTATCACCCCTGTAATCATGAGATAGTATCCCCAGATGCTTAAGTATTGTAACTGATCATATAAAGCAGAAAGCCATCTGGAAGGTTGTCTAACAGTACTTAATAGTGATGAATGATTGACAAATACTGGGCATTAGATTAGATTCAATTATATTTACAAGTCCTTTCCAACCCAAACTAGCCTATGACTATGAAATACCCCTACACAAATATGCCTAAAAACCTGCAGCTCCCCAATTCTGCTTCAAGCTTCATCAACAGTCTTGTAAAGCATGCAACACACAACAAAATCATACAGCCATGACCCTTCAAACACAATGTTAAAGCCAAGCAAGTTTGACTTCTCTGGTGAAAAACTGGCATTAAGTAAAGTTACCTATGCTGTGTAGAATTTCTATCAGTTTATCCCTCTTGAAATACTGAGAAACTTGAAGAATATTTTGCTGAACATCACTACATGCTCCACCCGCATGTCCAACAACAACAAATAAAAAATCAGTTTTCAAAAACTCACAAGCTAGCCTGAAAAAGAGATAAAATTGAACAACCTTAAAAATCTTATGTAATTATTCTTGCTTTAAAAGCACATATTTTCACTTATGTTTAAGCAACATTCACAAATAATATTTTTAGCCTCCATTTTGTGAGGAACAATACAAGTAGTCTTATATACATTTTAAAAAAGCCAGAAGAGTCTGCATAGTTTGGTCCAGTACACAAATCACACACTGGACTGTGTAAAGTGTGACCAGCAGGTCAAGGGATTCTACTCTGCCTTTTAAGACCTCAACTGGTCTGCTGAAGATGCTACAGCTGGAGTATTGCATCCAGCTGTAGCATCTTCAGCAGAAGACAGACATGTCAGAAGATTCAGAGAGGCCACAATGATGATCAGAGGACTGTACCCCCTCTCCTCTGAATATAAACAGAGAGTTGAGGAGTGGGGATTATTAAGCCTGGAATGACGTTATTACAGCCTTCCAGTACTAGAGGGTGTTTACAAAAAAGAGAAATCATCTACAGAGGCTGATAGGACAGGACAAGTACAGGCTGGACAGAGAATGGATCCCAATTAGACCTGGAGGGAAAGACCTGGGGGTGCTGGCGGATGAGGGGCAGGACAAGACCCAGCAACCATATCATCTGTTGAAGACTGCTCCCTTAAGTGAGAGGAACTTTAAAGTTAATGAGTAGTAAACACATAAGATGTATCATAAACCCCACTGTAGAAACTTTAAAACTACTGAAAATAAATACCAATTATCTAAGTAAGACCCGAGTACTATGAATGCTGGTAAGTTGAGCAGTAATTGCTATGTGTCATCAGTCAGTGGTGTTATCAGCAACATCACTGGTTTTCAGCTTGCAGAGATGTGGTGGGGGAGGAATAAGAAACCAACGGGGGGAACATGAGGACTTCTGCAGAAGTAGCATTTAAAAGCATTGAGAAAACTTTTCTAAATTGCTTACGAGTCCCCACGTAAATTAAGCAGTTAATGTTTTAGAGTACCTGCTTAAATTAAGCAATAAATATTAATATCATAGCTTTCAGTATTTCCAAGTCTTTAAAAATAAGGAGTGTTCTTAACTCTTCAGATATTTAGTTCTATACATCTTCAGATTTATTTCTATTTTTATTCTACTCACCTCTGAACTTCTTCAGGGAAAGTGGCACTAAACATTAGTGTTTGGCGTTTCTCTTTTTGTGGCATGTCTGGGAAAGATACCAACTTCTTCATATCTGCACCAAAACCCATATCAAGCATGCGGTCTGCTTCATCTAGCACCAAATATTTCACATTATGCAAGCCAATCTGCAAGTATTTCAGTCAAAGAAAAACACTATTGGTTCACTGACAGTATGCACTTGCAAAATATCCTAACTGCCAAAATCCACCTTTTACTTATTTCTTTCAAGTTAATAAAAAGTGAAAGTTATCACAATTTGTTTACATCTCAACCTCTACTTCGCCTTTTAATCAGCACAAATTCACACACCACAGTGCTTCAGAACTTGGTTTAGCAATGTAAACACAGAGCTTAGAGACCAACTATAATTCAGCCCATCTCTTTTCAAATTACGCCTTGAGTTTTAGAAAGATTCTGTCACAACCCTCAAAGATTCCCCAAAACCTTTTTTATTTTTCTGAAAAAGAATTAGATCAGAAAACATTACTAAGACTATTACAACTTCACCACTGCTGAACAAGACTATCGCTTTTGACTAAAAGCCTGACAACTGCAGAAAACTCATCTCCAGTTTACTACCAAGTGTTTTTCCAAACTTTGTTTGTTCAGTGAATATCACTGAGTCACCACACTAACACGAAGAAATTTGAATATGAATTTATAATGACCGGGGAAAACAAAAAATTCAAATATAGTACTATATAACCTGGAGCTTTTTGTCTTTTGGATCAGTATGAAAATAGTGTGAGATAGCTAAAAAGCCACTGCAGCAAAACAAACAGGACACCAAGTGAAGATCTATTACAGAATATGCCACAAGAACTATGTGAAAGTGTTCCAGGTACTTAAGCTATAAAATTTTATTGCCATGACCACTGCAGCCACTTTGATTTAGACTGATATTATCCAGCTGTCTCTGAAAGGAACTGAAGAGATCTAGACTCAGGCTACTCCTTCAAAAACTTCAAGGAACTCAGTCTAAGATAAACATCACTTATATTTCAGTGCCTGTACAAAGGCAGCATACTGATAGAGCCACTGAAAGCCTATCACTTCTTCCATTAATTTAAAAGAACAAAAAACAGTATTTTTTCTTTTAGTTAAGGGTATTTAAGGAATTCTGATGAAGCGTTAAGATGTTACCTTTCCTCTTCCAATGATGTCTAGAAGCCTTCCTGGGGTGGCACACAGTATATTACAGCCTTGCTTTACCTGACGAATCGAATAGTCTGTCTGTGTACCTCCATAGATCACAACAGGCCTTATACAAGTTCTATCGTGTAGAAAAGGTTTGGATTAATTATGTAAGTAAGCAAACAGTATTGTTTCATCAAAGTTCATATAAAATAATCAGATCTACCACAAATCAGTTTAAGAGTGGTTTAACTCCTTCAGCATACAGCTCAGTCCAAGAACAGCGCTCAAAACCAGAAACCCACTCCAAGTAAGCTTACAGTTCCCCACATACTACGTAACAGAGGCTGCCCAAGTGGCTTGCTAGGAACAAACACTTGATTTGGCCTGCATTCTCCCCTCTCTTCAACTGAGTCCTACTAACAGTAACAGTCAAAAGAGTGTTAAGACTTTATACAGCATCCTCAGAAAAAGCAGAACCACCACTACATATGCCTCTAGAGCTTCAGAAGGAATCTCTGCAGACCTTAAAAGGGGCAAAATAATAAATACATACATTGGCCATACACAGTGTGTGACTCGAGGATTAGACAGCAAATCCACCCAAAGACTATACTACTCTGTGCTCTTCCCACCATGCTTTTTGGTTAGATCAAGTAGATACTCTTCTGTACAAATCCACTTCTCTAAGCAACAACTACCTTATACAGCTCTGAATCATGCTTACAAGCTCATCTTTATCATCTTCTGCTAAGACCTTTACATGCATACAATAAGAATTCTCACACACAAATTCAAATGGTCTTTTACTGAAGATATAAATTCAGTTTCATATGCAACAATGCTAATCAGATAAATGTGGTAAATTTTTACCGAAGTTAAACACAATTTTTCAGAAAGCTTTTGTCAAGAATAGACATTCCCTCTGGAATCCCTATTTCAGTATTTATCCATCATTAGTGTACATATATATTTCATATTCCTATTTACAAATAAATCAAAGGGCCTAAGATCATGAATCTCAACTGTTCAATACGCAAGCTCTTCTTTAGACACTACTGATTCACATCCTGATACTGTTTAACATATTCTCATTTTTACTACAAATCAGCTGTAAGAGAAACTTTCTAGATTCAAGTATTATTTTATGATGAAATCATCTGTATCTAGTTTAAAAACAGCATAACAAACAGAATCAGCTACAAATTTATAAACAGTTTTAGAGATTAAGAAGCTGTTCTTAAGAACCTATTTAGTAAGTAGATAGGCGAACACGATCATTCTTCCTGAAGGCAGACAGCCTCCAAGTGTAAGTTTGCTTGAATAAAAGCAAGTATGATTTATCCCACCAGATTCTGCAGCGATGATGCTCTGCATTTCACCTCCAAACAGTAACAAACCATTATATAACGCAGATTTAGTTCTCTTCTGTACACTGGTAAAGCCTATTACTTAGTAAAAAGATTAATGACAAATCTAGTACAAATGTACTCTCACACAACATTCAAGGACTTAGCGAGAAGTTTAGATCTCTTGTTCTGTTTTGAAAGCTTGAAGAGTTTCTTTGAGCTCCGACATATCTAAGACCAGAAACATCAGGAGTAGGAGTAATTAGAAACCATCACTGGAAATTAATTAAAGCCCGTAACACTCATTTCCATTTTGCCAAGATGAAAGTAAAGCAAGTATAAATTACGTAAGACAAGCTAAAAAGTTCCTTCATATTGAATATATCTAGTGCAGGTAGGTCAGTGTGCAGCTGCAGTGCACGCTGCAGACTGATCTCTGGGTGGCAAGAAATCGCTGGAGCCCACGCAAAAGACCAGGAACCAGCGCTGACCCTTTACTTAACAAAGGCCACATGCACCTGCATCACTGGCCAGGTCACCTGACGCTCAGACTCCACAGGAGCAAATAACTTAGTAAAAAGACCTCAAAATATTAGGTACATAAACTGTGAGCATATAAAAAAGCCCTGTGATTCCATTGTTCAGGGGTCCCTTCAGGAGACACTCTGAGCTGTTACAGGTTGCTGCAAAACAATGAAATTACTTGAAGTAAACAGACGTCTGAGATTCTGCTACGGGAAACCTGGGGTCACATCAGTGAGGAAACCTCATCTGACTCTGAGTGGTGCATGTAGAAGTCAAGCTGGGCAGCAAGCAGCTCACTAGAGCCACCTGCTGCAAAGGGAATTTGGTCCCAGGAGTGACTGTCGGAGTGGCTCCTGAAAGGTCAGACAGGAAAACTTCCTTAGCAAGTCTTCTAAGCCACTTCACTTTTCTCATCAGTGATAAGCTGAATACTTATCTCCTCTTCAAGGTGGAGTAAGCCTTCCATCCACCCACCCCAGTATCAGAAAGATTAGGCACTTAAATCCCTCATCGTATAGTAAGCAACCTGCTAAACTGTACTATAATCTGAACTCAAGTGTTTGTAATTTGATGGGCACAAAAAAAATTTCAAGTTTTTATGAAAAAAACCAACCACTGCCGATTCACGCAAAGTAATCATCAATACCAGGCAACAGTGCAAATGCTTACCCATACACGAATTTCCTTGCTTCTAGGAAGATCTGATTTATCAGTTCTCTAGTTGGGGCAGTAATAATACATTCCGGCTCTTGCTGCTCTTTAAAGCTGCTGGCAGTTACACCATCCCTCATCATTTGGGCCACAACTGGTACAAGAAATGCTGCCTGGGGGGGGAGACACAGCAGTATTTGGGCTGTTTAAGATTAAAAGCTTTCATCAGTCCCATAAAAATCTGTGTATCAATCTTAAAGCTTGAGAGATAGTATACATAATGATCAAGGACATCAGACTGCAGAAGGATAGACCTAAATGCACAATGGAACATTCAACCTTGTTAACCAGTACGAAAGTAGATCTCTGGATCTTAACAGCCCAGTAACACAGGAACACAATCATGCAGTGGCTAACTTTCCATACAGTTCCATACATGGATTACATACCCTGATAATTAAGTAACCCAAGACCAAAACCTACTAGAATGGCAGATGAGTTTACAACACAGCTACACCACATCAGCACATTTACTTCCAGATAAGCCTAGATAACCACAAACCTGCATCTGTACAAAACCATTCAGAATATTTAGAGCACAGACTCCGGATGTTTCCCCTTCTGCAAACAGAAGAGGTCTTCCAAAAGAACTAGAGAGCTACCTTAAAACAAAACTAAGATTCCACACTAAACTAAATAGCAAAAAGTTACATTCACGACCAAACAACCACATCCACCAGCTGTCAGTTGTTACATTTTGGTACATTAGTTTAAAAAGCTGAGACAATTTTCACCTTAGTATCAATTCTCAGCAGTGTTCTATGATTAAAAGCAAAAAACCATGACAGGTGCACATCAGATTTCATCAAACCAACTATGACAAACCTGCACACCACAGTTACACTGAGGTGTAATTTTGAAAAAAAAAAAAAAAACAAAACACACACAAAACTCATCCACACATCACAGAAAAATAAAGAAACAAACAAACACGCACACAAAACAAAAACAGTTTCTAGGACTGCCTGCCTATACTTCTGAATCCACATCTGTATCTCTGAAGGCTGGCCTGCTGTACCAAGATACTAGTTTACTAAAATAAAGGATAAAGGCCAAAATGTGACAACCCTATCATCATTCATATCTGTACCTGATACCTGCCACTGCTGTGCAAGTGAAATATCTGGACAACAAGCAGTCAAGCATGTGAGATGTGGAAGAGCGAGGCATCCATCTGAAAGCTCATGATCAAATACTGCACAAAATGCTTACAGTTTTTCCTGATCCTGTCTGGGCACATGCCATTAAATCCCGTCCTGCCAGTATAATAGGGATGCTGTACTTCTGCACTGGAGTAGGTTTAGAGTACCCAGCTTTAGCAATGTTCACAGTTAAAGTATGACACATGTTTGTGTCTGCAAAACTCTGCAAGAGAAAATTATTAATAGTTATTACACAATCACAGAACACAAAGTTTAAAATCCAAAATACTTACTGTATGATAGAGACATCCAAATACTAAAGTGTGTTGGTAGTAGTAGTTAGTAGTCTCACCAGTCATTTACACTGCCAAGGCTCCAAAAGGTAAAAGCCCCAAAGGTCCCTAAAATCTGCTCATGCTAGCAATTAAAGTAACATTGTCTGCAGGACAGTGAATGTTATGAACACTTTCAGCTGGTCTTATTAGTTTTAAGAGAGAATTGCTCAGAAGTTGTATACCTAGATTCAAGCAAGTAAAATCACATAGGACGCTATGAAAAAAACCTGAAATCTGTAACTTCATTTCATGCAGGAGTTACACATGGTCTCTGTACCACAACCAGTAAGGGTAGCTAAAACAACATTCCTAGCCAGGACCAAAAAGCAACACAGGTGACAAAAATCAGTTTAACTTCAGTGAGACCACCTTTCTGAAGATGGATGGGGAGAACACCTCTGCATCTTCTCTTTCAACACAGGTACTACTAACCCCTCTCCACTTCTCTCCTCATTCTTTTCCCTAAAAAGAGCTTTTGCCTTTTTAAACTGGCCACCCATTATAGATAAACTAAGTTATATGTTAAACAATGAACTGCAAGCAAACAATGAACTGCAAACAATGAACAGAGAACAGGGCTACAAATTACTTTTTAAAAAAAACCCTCTGTCTAAACACATACTACCCCAACAGATGTTCATTTACATTTTTGAAGATCCCTCAGTAATTGACTTCAGTAAGGTAATTATACCAGCCTGGCCAGAAACTGTTGCCAAAGACCTCTTTCTTTCAATATCTAAACTGGTATTCTTCCACAATTTAATGACTATTCTTACAATATATCCAGTATTACTTTCTCTGGACCACTTATGTAGTTTCTTAGTTACTGTGAATTCAAATTTTTATCTTTCAAATGGGGAGCACCTCCTTCCAACATCACACTATCTGCAAGATTTGATATTTTTTATTGCAGCTATTTTCATTAGCTGCAAATACTGAACCCACTACACATCATTGTAAATCATGCTCCACAAACTGTGATAATAACCAGTTCACTAACCATTAATGCTGCTGGAGGGTCCAGTCCTGACACTTCAACAACGTTTTCATCATACTTGTCAAAATTCATTCCTGTCTGGTAACGTGCAAAGATGGCTTGTTCATCATCAGGCGGAGGAGGGGGCACATAAGTCACCTTTGGACCTTAAGAACACAACCACTTAAGTTCAAAAACGGTGTAAGGAGAAGATAAAATAAAACTATTTTAAGCATGAAGCTACTGAAGTTCAGTTCAGTGAAATGTCATCTGGATTTCCCTCCATTTTTCCCATTTTCACCTCCATATGAAGTCAGTCTTGTAAAGCATTCATGTCTCACACTCACTCAAGGACCCCACTTTCAAGAGGTACTCATAAAATTAAATTAGGCTCTCCTTCATCATCATCCAGACAGACACATGCTCTTAGAACACAAGGAAGGACATGCTTCCCACACAACAAATTACTCTTTCTGAAAAACCCTCTTTCCACAGATAGATGCAACTGTTGCATACCACTGCCCAGAACACTTTTTAACACACTAATACCTTACACTATAGTAATGAAAAAGAATTACTGTTCTGTGTTAAGGATGCAGTTATGTCCACTATAAGCACTAGCATACTGCCTCTATAAAGATTTAAATTCTTAAAAATCATTATTTGAACTGAAAACCTGAAAACATTAGTTGAACTGAGTCAAACAGAGGCAAATCAATTGTTCTTCAGATATTAAGTATCACTTGTGGACAGGTATACTAACCACTGGATCACAGAATGGTTTGAGTTGGAAGGAACCTTGAAGATCATCCATTTCCAACCCCCAGGCCAAAGGATGGACATCATCTTCCCCTAGACCATACTGCTCAAAGCCCAACTGAATGTGGCCTTGAACACTTCCAGGGATGAGAAATCCACAAGCTCTCTGGTCAACCTCTTCCAATGTTTCACTGCAACTCACCCTCTGAGTAAAGAGCATTTATCCATCTTTTCTACAATGAAGTTTTTTACGGTTATCACACAAAATGTTCTTACATGGAGAATATCAGCCATCCACTGACCATTACACTGGTTTAATCCCATTCCTAATTTGAATTATGGTACTTCTGTGAATAATATATTACTATGCTCTAGGTAGGACAACACACATAGCCAGGTACAGTAGCATCAGTGGCAGAAGAATACAGCAGGACTACAGGGGAAAAATCCCTAGCAAAAAACAAAAAAAACCCCCCAAAATTAAAACAAAGTTAAATAAGGAGTAAGTGGCCTGTCAGAGCTATACATCGTACTTTTCAGCACTGACAATAAAATATTTCCTCTTACAGAGGGTAGAAGGGTAGAAGTCTAGATCACATCTTTCAAAATTTAGCAAGTTTTTTAAGGCTTACTTTCACCTTTGGGGTCAGCACCTCCGCTTCACTGTGCATTAACCAGCCTCAGCATGACAAAGAAAAAGATTATGTAACATTATAGCTTTGAAAAGCCAGTAACTAAAATTCAAATGAGTTACAAACATGTCTTTCCAGGCATACAACCAAGATACCTAGCATTTGCAGAAAGTTCTTAACAGGCAGAAAAATTAGTGACAGTATCCGCAGAATTAAGAAGGAACTGCTTTGTCACTGATCACCAATGAGGAAATCCATACAGCTCACCCCTGCCACTAAAAAGCCTCACCTGCACCATCTGTGAGTATTCCTCTTTCTCTAGAATCAGGAGTTCCAGACTGAGGTATGTCCCTTTGCCTACCTCTACCACCTATAAGTAACAGATATGCAGCACATAGAGGGTATAAAATTAGTATCGTGAAATACTAAAATTGAAGCCAGTACTATTTACTCCAACAAATCTGCAGAGCAACAGTCCCAAAAACAACTTCATTAACTCCAACCTGTATTGTATACAATATTTTATATTGTCCCAAACTATATTGTACTATACCCAGTAATATTCATTTTTTAAAGACATCATTGCTATTCCACAACACAGCTGAAGAACAGAACCAGTAGTAGTAGTTCTCAATTCCCCATGCTAGCTCTCATGGAGCAAAAAAAACCCAGGAAGATCACCAAACATACACTGTACCCATACAAACCACTCCGTATGAAAAAAACACCAAACCATCAAGCCTATTCTCACCTTGTCCAAAGCCACCACGAAATCCTTTAAACCCTCTGTTTTGTGTACTAGCACCATCTACTGCGCTGCGTTCTTGAAAACCTGCAACAATACAGCACAGCACACGGTAACTCACTGTGCTCAATATGCATCAGCACATCAAGTGCCTTTCACCTGGATGAAGAAAATTCACTTCAACACTTTCACTCCTGACTGCCCATTCTCAGCGAACGAGCAAAGCCAGAAAGAAAGGCCAGTGAATGCTGGCATCATACACACCAGTCAACAAACTTACACTCACCTTGTCCAAATCCTTTAAACCCTCTGTTTTGTGTAATGGCATCTTCTTCAATTCCTTCTTGAAAACCTGCAGTACAGCACAGCACACAAATAACTGATGTTTGCCTAATTCTAATGTGGAGGTCAAGCCCCTTATTTCTGGTAATTGTTCTTCTCAGTCCTTATTTTATTCATATAAAAACTACAATATAACAAAGTGATTCTCCTAAATATCTGAAAAAAGAAAGATACTTTTTTGCCAGAAAGCATTTAGCTGTTCTATCATAATGTAAAAATAAAGAGCATCATCTTGTACAGGAACCATGAAGTTCTCCTAGCACAGCATCTGTGGCTTCCTCTCCACCAATGCCTGGTGTATACCAGTATATCAGTCAGTTTGGTTTTTCCACATCAACAAATAAAAACTACATCTTTAAGGCTGACATGTAAGAGACAGTACCTTAAGTATCCATAAATACAAGAGACATTAAACATTGCTCACAAGTTACTTCACAATTGCTGCTAGAGAGTCTACAGCAAAATGGCTCATCACTGATACCCTGCATCAACATGCTGCTGTTCTGCTTAGTCAAGTCTAGCATTCCCCTACCACAACAGGCTTCAGTCAAAAAGGTGGGAAAATGGTCTTAATTTTTTTGAAAGAATAGAAACTGTGCTGGTAAAAAAGCAACTTGTTTTTTAACAGAAATTAATTGCTATCATGTATTAAAGATGCTGTTTTATGTCCTCAATGAGTATTACCACAAGGCCTCTGCAACACTTACTAAAAACCATTGTTTGAACCAAATATAGTCAAATCAATTGTTCTTCAGATAGGAAGGAGCACTTCTGAAATGCATAGAAATTATAGAATGGTTTGGGTTGGAAGGGATCTTAAAGGTCACCTAGTTACAACCTCCCTGCTATGGGCAGAGTTGCCACCTACTAGATCACATTGCTCAGAGTCCCAGCCAAGCGAAAAATTAGCTACGCTCCCACAACTCACCAATGAGGAAATCTGTACAGTTCACCCCCACTACTAAAAAGTCTCACCTGCAGCACCTGTGAGAGTTCCTCTCTCTCTAAAGCTGAGAGTTCCAGACTGAGGTATACCTCTTTGTCCATCTTTGGTACCTGTAACACACAGGCGCATATGGAGTATAAAATTACAGAAATCACAGGATCAGCTAGGTTGGAAAGGACCTTCGAGGTCATCAAGTTTAACCTATGACTGAACACAACCTCATCAACAAAACCATGGCACTGAGTGCCAGGTCCAGGCTTTTCCTAACATCTCCAGGGACAGTAACTCCACCTCCCTGGCAGCTCATTTCAATGCTTCATCACTCTTTCTGTGAAGAACTTCTTTGTGATGTCCTGCCTAAACCTCCCCTGGTGCAGCTTAAGACTATTTCCTCTTTTCTAGTCACCAGCTGCCTGGGAAAACAGGCTGATCCCCACCTGGCTACAACCTCCCTTCAGGCAGTTTAGAGAGTGATAAGGTCTCTCCTAAGCCTCCTTTTCTCCACCTGAAACACACCCAGCCCCCTCCACTGCTCCGTGTAGGACCTGTGCTCCAGACCCTTCATCAGCCCTCTTGCCCTTCCTTGGACTTGCTCCAGCATCTCAAGGTCCTTCCTAAACTGAGGAAACTGGGCCAGTACTCAAGGTGCAGGCTAACCAGTACCAAGTATGAGGGACAATCACAGCCCTGGCCCTCCTGGCCACACTATTGCTGATCCAGACCAGGATGCCATTTGCCTTCTTGACCACAGTGAATCACAGAATCACAGAAATTCTAGGTTGGAAGAGACCTTTAAGATCATCGAGTCCAACCCATGTTCTAACACCTCAACTAGATCATGACACCAAGTGCCACATCCAGTCTTTTTTTAAACTCTTTGAGGGATGGTGACTCTACCACCTCCCTGGGTAGATGATTCCAGTATTTGATCACTCTTTCTGTAAAATACTTCCTCCTCAATTCTAGCCTGTATCTCCCTTGGCGCAGCTTGAGACTGTGTCCTCTTGTTCTGTCTGTTGTTGCCTGGAGAAAGAGACCGACCCCCAGCTCACCACAGCCACCCTTCAGGGAGTTGAAGAGAGTGATAAGGTCACCCCTGAGTCTACTTTTCTCCAGGCTGAACAACCCCAGCTCCCTCAGTCGTTCTTCATATGGCTTGTGTTCCAAGCCCCTCACCAGCCTCACTGCTCTCCTTTGGACACGCTCAAGCATCTCAACATCCCTCCTAAAGTGAGGGGCCCAGAACTGGACGCAATACTCCAGGTGAGGCCTCACCAGTGCCGAGTACAGGGGAAGAATGACCTCCCTGCTCCTGCTGGCCACACCATTCCTGATGCTGGCCAGGATGCCACTGGCCTGTATGGCCACCAGGTCACACTGCTGGCTCGTGTTCAGCCACTGTCACCAGCACCCCCAGGTCCCTTTCTGCCTGAGCACTGTCCAGCCACGCTGTCCCTAGCTTATATCGGTGCAGGGGGTTATTGTGGCCAAAGTGCAGGACTTGGCACTTGGACTTCTTGAACTTCATCCCATTATATTCTGCCCATCCATCCAACCGTTCCAAGTCCCTCTGCAAAGCCTTCTGTCCCTCTAACAGATCAACACACGTTCCCAGCTTAGTGTCATCTGCAAATTTGCTAATAAAGGACTCTAAACCCTCATCCATGTCATCAATGAAAATATTAAACAGAACTGGCCCCAGCACAGACCCCTGAGGGACACCACTGGTGACTGGTCGCCAGGTCTCTTTCTGCCTGTCTGCTGTCCAGTCACTTTGCCTCATCCTGTAGTGCTGCAGGGCACTGTTGTGACCCAAGGGCAGGATCCAGCACCTGGACTTGTGCAGCGTATGGCTAGATACACTGGGAAAGCCCATCAATCCAGTCTGTTTGGGTCCCTCTGCACAGCCTTCCTGCACTCCAGCAGATCAACATACACACCCAACTTAATGTCATCTGCAAATTTGCTAACGGTAGATTAATCTCCTCATCCTGATCATCAGTAAAGATATTAATCAGGACTGGGGCAAACACAGATCCTGGGGGACACAAGTGACTGACTGCTCACCAATTGGATGCAGCACCATTCAAAACTCTGTGGGTCCACCTGGCCAGCCAGTTCTTAAGCCAGCACATGACACAAGCCATAAACTGACAGCTTTTCCAGGTATATGCTATGGGAGATAGTGTCAAAGGCTTTGCTAAAGTCCCAGCAGACAATATCCACAGCATTCCCCTCATCCACTAGGTGGGTCACTTGGTCACAAAAGGAGATCACATTGGTCAGGCAGGACATGCCACTCCAAAATCCACACTGGCTGGGTCTGATCCCTTGGCTGTACTGTATGTGCCATATAACCACACTCAAGATGATCTGTTCCATAACCTTGTTAGGCACCAAGGGCTGACTGACAGGCCTCTAGTTCCCCAGATGTGACAAGAAGCTGTCCTTCATACACTCCAAGAAGCTCCTAGATTCCGTCTCCCTACTGTGCTGAGCTCCCAGGTTTTGGTAGGTTCGGTAGCTTAAAATCTCCTACATGAACAAGGGCATAAAGATCTTGACATATCCTCCAGCTGCTTACACAATAATTCATCCATCTCTTCCTCCTAGTTAGGCGGTCTGTAAGACACCCACCACGATGTCAGTCTTGTTGGCCCTTTGCGGATCCTTGCCCATAGGCACACAACCTTATCATCATTAATCATACATTCTGTAGTGCTGAGACTCTCTCTAAAATACAAAGTGAACCCTCCACCTCTTCTCCCTTGTCACTCCCTTCTGAAGAGCAAGCAGACATCCACTGCAACACTCTAGTTGGGTAAGTCATCCCACCACATTTCCATGACGGCTGCTACGTTACAGTTTTCCTCCTATACAAAATGTTTTCCAGCTCCTCTTGTTACCAATGCTGCATGCATCTGTGTGCATGCACTTCAGCTACGCTGGTTTCATGGCTGACTCTGGCTTATCACCCTTAGCCTCCTCTCTAGAAAGCCTGGTTTCATCTGCTTCCTCTTCAAACCTATTTTAAAGCCCCCTCAATCAGCCCTGCCAACTCTGGCCTAGAATTCTTGTTAGACAGATGGACCCTACGTGACCCAAACAGGCCTGCTGCTGTGAAAATTGCTCCCTGATCATAAAAACCAAAATTTGCTGACAGCATCAGCCCTTAAGCCAGTTACTGATAATGCAGGTTCTCCCATTCCTTTCATCATTCATCTCTGCTACTGAAGGATGACAGGAGAGCATCACCTGTGCTCCTGTCCCATGAACCAGTTGAGCCAGAGCCTTGAAGTCATCTTAAAATGCACTGGTGCCCTTCTTATCAAGCTCATAATTGCAGACTTGGACAACCAGCAGTGGGTAATAACCAGAGGGCTGAAGAGGTTAACAGAGTCTCCTGGTGATATCCTGTAGCTAGGCCCCAGGTAGGCAGCAGACTTCCCCTCTGGGATGGGTCCAGTGAACAGACAGGGCCCTCAGTTCCCTTTAGAAAGGAGTCACCTACTATAACCACCTTTCCTTTCTTCTTAAGACCTGAGGCTGCGATCCATCTGACAGAGTAAGTACAACTGCATGACCCTCCAGACAGATTTTTTTCTTTTTTATCATCTGCCTGACCCTCTAGATCTAGGGTCTCATACCTATTCTGTAAGAGCACCTGGGAAAGCAGAGGGGGTTGGGAGGGACCTCTTTACTCCCCCCCATATACTATGTCTCCTCCTCCTGCCTGGCAGCAAGAGGGGCAGAGCTCATCTTACAGTTGGAAGGGCGTTACTCACCCACTCTATTTCTCTTTTGCTTCCTCTAATACTCCTTAGGCCCTTCCACCACTTAAGCTCTGCCCTCAGACACAGTAAATCACCTACCTGCTTACCCCATAGACAAGGGTTTTTTGCATCATCCTCTGGTACTAACACCAGGCTCAGACACCCCCTGCTGCAGCGAGTGGCCAGGACACTTGCTTCCCTCTTGGGGGAGTTCTGTCTAGGTTAGCAAACCCTTGCTGGTGGCAGCAACAGACACCACTTTTGACCACTTGTAAATCAGTACTGGATCTAGTAAACAGGGGGTGGGGGGGAACAACAACAACAAAAAAAAAACCACAGCTGAAATATCACACCAACCTATCACACAACCCATGACAAGGTGGCAGGACAAGGCTGCCACCTACCTGCACTAACTGCCACATAAACTGACACACCACAGGTCCCCGTTGTGCCACACCCTCACTGCCCTGCCATGCACCTGTTACTTGCCATGCTACACCCTCTCTGAGGGGCCACACCTCAGTTCGCCCACTCCTGGTCACTAGTGCCACTAGAGCATTTTAAATCACGTGCAAATGGTCTAAACACTGCCCCTCGCTCCCGAACGGCTGGCATGGATGGGGGGGTATCTGCTTGATCAGCTCCTTCTAAATCACACACTAGTATCATGAAATGCTACAACTAAAGCCAGCTATTTGCTCCAACAGAGAAATCTGCAGAGAAACAGTGCCAACAACAACTTCATTAACTCCAACTTATACTGTACTATACCCAAAAATATTCATTTTTTAAAAAGACCATTGCTATTCCACAACACAGCTGAAGAACAGAACCAGTAGTAGTAGTTCTCAATTCCCCATGCTAGCTCTCATGGAGCAAAAAAAACCCAGGAAGATCACCAAACATACACTGTACCCATACAAACCACTCCGTATGAAAAAAACACCAAACCATCAAGCCTATTCTCACCTTGTCCAAAGCCACCACGAAATCCTTTAAACCCTCTGTTTTGTGTACTAGCACCATCTACTGCGCTGCGTTCTTGAAAACCTGCAACAATACAGCACAGCACACAGTAACTCACTGTGCCCACTATGCATCAGCACATCAAGTGCCTTTCACCTGGATGAAGAAAATTCACTTCAACACTTTCACTCCTGACTGCCCATTCTCAGGGAACAAGAAAATCCACAAAGAATGGCAAATGTATGCTGCCATCAAACAAACCAGTCAATGCAACAATCTTACCCTGTCCAAAGGCACCGCGAAATCCTTTAAACCCTCTGTTTTGTGTAACAGCATCTTCTCCATTTCCTGCAAGAAAACCTGCAGCACAACATAACACAAAGTAACACAGTTTGCTCAATTTCGCATGTACAGATCAAATGCCATTTATCTGGATGAAGAACAGAAGCCATTTTACTGATTTCACCTTTGTACTGGTAGTTCTTAGGGAGAAAAAAAACCCCAGGAAGATCACCAAACATACACTGTAGGCATACAAACCACTCAGTATGAAAAAACACTAAACTTACTGTCACCTTGTCCAAAGCCACCACAAAATCCTTTAAACCCTCTGTTTTGTGTACTAGCACCATCTACTGCGCTGCGTTCTTGAAAACCTGCAACAATACAGCACAGCACACAGTAACTCACTGTGCCCACTATGCATCAGCACATCAAGTGCCTTTCACCTGGATGAAGAAAATTCACTTCAACACTTTCACTCCTGACTGCCCATTCTCAGCGAACGAGCAAAGCCAGAAAGAAAGGCCAGTGAATGCTGGCATCATACACACCAGTCAACAAACTTACACTCACCTTGTCCAAATCCTTTAAACCCTCTGTTTTGTGTAATGGCATCTTCTTCAATTCCTTCTTGAAAACCTGCAGTACAGCACAGCACACAAATAACTGATGTTTGCCTAATTCTAATGTGGAGGTCAAGCCCCTTATTTCTGGTAATTGTTCTTCTCAGTCCTTGTCTAATGATTTCACAAGAACTTCAATATACAACTGAGTGACTTGCCTAAACATGTGAAAAAAATGAAGACCTACTTTTTGCCAAGAAGTCTGACAGGAAACAGTAGTGCTCTCCTGTACAATTTCAAAAAGTAAATCAAACATTAGGTCATTAAGTATTTGACTTTACATGTGTATATGCTAATCAAGCCACAAACTTCAACTCTTCAGTAAGCACGCAGATCAGTTAAGACTTCTGGTTCAAGGGCAACTGACAGCATTTGTCCCTCCACAGTTTTCTTAACCGATACTATAAAGTGGCAATGCCAGTTGCTGCCTGCTATGAAGTGAGAACTTGAAAACATGTCTTTCAGATCTGCAGAGTTCTATTTTTCATTACTCAGAGCCACCTATTCAGTCAGCAGCAAGTTTGTAGTGTATTCTTTTTGTTTTTAATTTCCTTAGTCATTCTTCTGAGAAAACAAATAAACACATGCATATGTATAAACGTAAGCCATGTGCATAACCAAGGCATTCCTCATTTTAGACTTAAGTTTCAGATGTTATCCAAGGCCCAAACAATCACCTTGGATCATTTACTCCTTAGTCCTTATTTTTCAGCTGAACACCTGTTCTATCATATTGTAATGACAAAGAGCATCATCTGATACAGTGATGATGCAGATACACCATCAAGTTCTCCTAGCACAGCATCTGCGGCTTCTCTGCCACCAAAGCTTGGTGTGCATACCAGTATGTCAGTCAGTTTGGTTCTTCCACATCAGTTAGAGACAAAAAAAATTACACCTTAAGGCCTCATATACAAATGATAGCATTCCAAGCATCCTTAAATACAACACATCTTAAATACAGCTTACCAGTTACTTCGTAATTGCTGCTGGAGAGCCTACAGCAAAACTGCTTGACATTAGTGCCCTGCACCAAATAAGCCTAGCATTCACCCACCATAACAGGGTTCAACAAAAAGGATGGTACAGAATTTTTTCAAAGAATCAACTGTGCTGTGTTTGACTCAGATAGAGCCAATTTCCTTCACAGCAGCTGGCACGGGGCTGTGCCCGGGATTTGCTGGAAACAGTATTGATAATAAAAGGGATGTTTTCAGCTAGTGCTGAGCAGTGGTCACACTGAATTGGGGCCTTTTCTGCCCCTCACACGAGCACGCCAGCAAGAAGGAGTGAGGGCGCACAAGACAGGATGGGACAGAGCCAGGAAAGCTGATCCCACCCCATGTGGCATCAAGCTTAGCATATAAATCCAGGAAAAGAAGAAGGAAGAGGAGGGCATTTGGAGGGATAGCATTTGACTTCCCAAGCCACGGTCATGCACGACAGAACTCTACTTTCATGGAGCTGAACCTGCCTGCTGATTGAAAGTGGTGAATGGCAAAATTTAATATATCACACACAATTAGCCATTAGAAATAGAACTACTACTGGAAGTTACCTTTGGCTGCAAAATTTCGTCCTCTACCAAAACTACTCACTGGCTGATGCTGTGAGTTCACAAATTCATCAGTACCTACAATTAGAAAAAAATTAAGTTAAAATTCAAACCTATCTTTGACTCTTTAGTAGTTATATGTTACTATATATTTGCAGTAAATAAAGAAGCCCTGACAGTCCAAAATAAAGCCTAATCATTATTTTATCTATATAATTTGATGCTGCTATTCCATGGGGGTCCCATGAAAATATCACAATAATATTGTATTTTCCTTTAATCCCGTACAATCCTTAAGGCACCAACTCTTCCAAACATCAGTAAAGTCAAAAGCACCTTTCACATACCAAATGAGTCTACACTTGAATTAAAGACAGGTGAGGTGTCATTAGGTCTCTCAAGCAAGCTAACCTGCAGAAAGACAAAAGGCACAACAACATGACGACTTTAGGCCTAACAAAGCACGTAAATACAAACACAGCTACTAAGTCATGCGCTGGAAAGAAGCTGCCCTCTGCATCTTCTGAAAGATGCACTTCACACTAAATGGCATACTGGTTGCCAAAGTTACCAAAAATCACATTATACAGAGCTGACACGTCGAGCTCACTTAAGCACGTAACAGCCTCTAGCATCCGAACAAAACAGCAGCAAGTAAACTGCTAGTGCAGAGAAAAACTCCTCTCTTCGGTAACAATGAGCTCCTACGGCTGCCTACCATATTTCCAATCATCCCAACGCCACTGGGAACGCCACTGCCCAGCATCCACTCAGGCTGCAGGGACAAGGGTTGGAGGAAAAAGAACTTAGAGAAACAAACATACTGCATCGCCACAGCTGCCCCTTCCACTCGTACCTTCTCAAGGGATGGGAGTAACGCCTCATCCCCTATCTCCGCATTCCAGTCTTCCTCCATGACGCTGCGCCCTGCCAGACCTGCTTGCAGGAGACAGAACACATCAGCGCCCGCCTCCCGCCCGGCTTCGGAGCGTACCGCCAAAGAACAGAAAATGGCGACCCGCACCGAGGCTCGCCGACGCCTGCGGGCGGGAGTGAGCGCGCTCGGCCCAGGCGCTGCGCTGGTGGGGATGGAAGAGGTGAGGGTCCAGCCGCAAAAAAGCCCCCCGCTTCCCTCAGGGCAGCCCCTCTCCAACCTCCGTGCCACGGCCGCCAGCACTGCACGCCGACAGAAGATGGCGGGTGGCGCCGAGAGCCCTCAATGCAGCCACATGTACCGCTGCCGCCACGTCAGGTGCCGCGCCCGCCGGCCAATGGGCGCGCGGCGCGCGGCGCGGGCGGGCCCCGCCCCGGCCCCTCACGTGCGGCCGCTGCGGCGGGAATGGCCCTGCCGAGGCCGGGCGGGCCTGGAGCCGCTGGGCCGCAGATGGCGCGGGGGTCATTTCACTGCCCACGCCTTTTCGAACATTAGCGTCACACCCAACATGTGCTTCTGCTGGAATAATTAATAAATAAAGGAAAAAAAAAGTTGTGTAAAACAGGAAAAAACAAAACAAAATTAACTCCCCCGGATAACTCAAACTTTAGAACGATACCTCTTTCCCACTGCTTTTTTGTTATACCAGACTAGTAGGAGATAAGAAAGGTAACTGAATTCTTGGCTCAGGACGTGATGCTGGAGCAGAGGAGAACATGGATTGCGCTCCTGTTGGTTCAATTCATCTACTAAAATCAATAGCAAGTAGTCTGGCGCTGCCGCTTGGGTTTCCAAGATACCAGTGCAGTGTCTGTCCTCTCTGTACATCTTGTTATCTCTGTGAGATAACATAGAATGCTTATTCATAAAAACATTAAGGAATGCCCTGTGTAATTTCATAAACACGGTAAAACACATTAAAACCTGCTCCACCACGTTCAACAGATTTTCCTTGTCAGAAAAACAACTTGAAAAATGGTGTGTCTCTTCAAGAACTTTAATGCCTTTTGTTGCAGGAAGAAGTAACACCAGATCTGTATTTCTGCAGTGAACATCTGAATGTTTAGCAGGTGCTTTGAGCATCATCAGCAAATTCCTGCAGCAGTTGAGGAATTTTGGAAAGTGGTCTTTGAACTAATGCTTTTGTTATCTTCTCATTAGCCATCATCTGTTAAGCCCTACCCTTTGCAGCTGTTCATTTTTCCGGAGCATCAAGACAGGACTCAGAGTTGCAAAGTAGGTGAGAGACATAACCAGCTTTTCTGTCTCACAGTGAGGTTAAATCTGTGCCTCTAGATTGTGTGTGTGTGTGTGTGTGTGTGTGTGTGTGTGTGTGTGTTTGTGTGTGTGTGTGTACAATGCGCATAGTGCTGGGAATTACCAGCTTTCAGTAAGTGTTCAGTCAGACATATTATGTCCAAGGAAGAACAATCTGCAGTGGGCCCATCTCTGCAGGAAGTATGTTAAACTGTTCACAAGTTCTCATAGCAGCATCTGAAACTAGCAGGGAGGCTCATGAGTGAAATTTCACCCACTGTGGTAACCATTTTACTTTTTTCCTAAACAAGGAAGCAGAGTGAACTGCTTCATGAACCAAAATGGCTCCTGTTTGCATCACACTGGAGCTCTGTTTTGGATAGCCAGAAAGAAAAAGAGCAGTGTGTCTGTTCCCCTGAGAAATTTATGGTTAGTGACAGATGTGCTACTCTGACACATCTAAGCCAAACTGAAAGCTTTAAAATTGTTCCTCTTACTTTCCAGGAACAGGAACCATTCCCTCAGCTTTGCCAGTGTAATTTCATGTTCAGCACTCCATACAGCTTAAGTTAATAATTTTAATAGTAGACACGGGGAACTACTATGAATGCAGTCATAGTAGCAGATCTGTAATCCCTGGTGGGTGATCTCAGTTAATTTTAACTACAATCAGATGTCACAGCCTCTAACTAGTAGATAAACTTGGAGAGGTTTTTTTTCCTTATTTCTTTGACTCTTTGCATGTCACTCTCTACTGCCTCTAGATTACTTTCCACTATGCTAGGAGAAGCCAAACCATGACATTTTGTGACTCACAAGAAATTACACGGTAATGATAACTAATTTCTTAATCTCAGAGGATTCTTTGGGGAGCTAAATATTTTTCCCCCCTACGGCTGCTAATAATAATAATGGTGGCAGCGTACAAGTTGCACAAGATGTTTACAGACTACCCTCGAGGTAATTTTACCCAACCAGCCCTACTCAAGCAGAGTCATATGCTTGAGCAAAACCAGAACAAAGTATTATCCAGCATATGTAAACAGCATCTTATGTATTACATTCAAACACAAAATGGAGTTGCAGCTAACCAGGAAAACATATAGAAGTATTTTACATAAACTTGTAAGAATTTACCCCAAATGTGAGTGCAACCCCTTAAAGTGAGGAAGAAGAAACCAGCAATGTAAACATCATATTCCTCTCAGAGATGAGCTCCAGATGCTGATAACATGCAGTAAGTAAAGGACCTACAATCCTTTCCTTTAACCACTGTCCAAGAAAGAAACCAGCAACTTCACAGTCCAGAGCAGCTGCAGAAGGGTGACCATAGCACCAAGAACAGGGGAAAGAAGCAAATATGTGCATAAGCCCCATTATTATTTCTTTTTGTGTAACAGTGCTGGACTAATCATGATCTGACACATAGACTAATTTCAACGAATTATTGCCTTAGTTAAATAGGAGGTACACTTTCTCTTTGCCAACGAACAAGATTTTGAGTGTAGCATAGATATATATAAGCTATATATAAACACCTGTAACTTATATGCTATCCTGATGTATTATCAGTATATTTCAGAAAAAAAATCTGAAGTTTTCTCTAACAAAATCCAACACCCCTCCAAGTTTGTTACCTATGTGACCATGCTCTGTTTAATCAATGGAGAAGTTTACCATAATGAATCAATTTTATGAATTTGTGCATACTACAATTATAACTGCAAGTGCAGAGCAAAGTATGACTTGAGGCAGTAAAAAGAAGATTCAACATAGCATAAGATGGAAATTTATTGGAGCTGGATTTAATACTTCCTTTGTCTTACAGATTTGCCAAGAGCTTCAAAATTAGTTTAGACTCCCATTTTTCTCCTGTCCAAGCATGTAGGAAGAGACACTCTGCCTAGGAGGTAATGTGTCGTCCGAAGAGAAAGCCAGAACACAAACACTGCCAGACAGAGACTGAACAGCCTTTTGTGAAGTCAGCTGTCACAGCAGATTTCATGAGGGAGCAGGATGAATCTACTTCTGCTGGGTTTATAGTTCTTACAATAAAACACTTTTCCTAAGCATAACTCAAGAACTGTAGTGGCTGACCAAGAATGCAATGAAACACAGATAATCTATCTGCTATAGTATTAACTTATACAAATCTTTCACAGCATAGGACACAGAAGACAAGCCTGCAGGAGCAAGACCAGAAGCTTGCAAGGTGAAGAAAACAGTTCTTTACACATCTAGTTTTGTGGGTTTCAGTTTACTTTACTTTCCTAGCACCAGTACATGGTGTTAGCATTGCATTTAAAGTTCCTGTGATAGCAGCTGGTCAGACTGCTTGACTCATCAACCAAAATTTTCTAATGGCCAAAGCCGACAATGTACAATTGGATTCTAAGAGTGCATCAGACACTAAAGATGATGATGAATTTCTTGGGTACAGAAGTAAGAGGTTTGGTCCCAATGAGCATGTGTGCAGCTGGATTTCAGGATGATCTGTAGCGTTAAGTCTCTGCTGCCTCATTTCCGTCAGCAGTCTGAAATTCAATTACACAGCAGTTTTCTTGCAGAACAGTCCTGCAGTCCAGCTGCTAGCCATACATGATGTTTTAGACTTTACTTGAACAGGAAGTACAGGGGGTGGTGATTTGTGTGTAGCCTGTTTTGTAATATTGTCACATGGGGAAGCTCTCTCTGCTGACTTTCTTGCAATTCAGCAGTTTTTCCAAGCATGAACTATAAATACCCCTAGATTCTGATATTAACCATGGTTTCAACTATGAAAAGGGTTATCTGAACTTGATTTAAGTAGTACCAAATTAAAGAGAGAAAGAAAAGAAAAGAAAAGAAAAGAAAAGAAAAGAAAAGAAAAGAAAAGAAAAGAAAAGAAAAGAAAAGAAAAGAAAAGAAAAGAAGCCCAAAAAAGAAAACAAACCAAACCAACCCAGGATTAAAAGTAGTGAATTTCTAAAATGTATGGCCGAGCATGCTGTCCCTGTTGTTTAGTGTGCTCTGCTCAGTATGAACCATCTCGCTGAGCAGGTCAGGGCGCCTTGGATAGATCACTCCGTAGCCAGTCACGTGAAGACCAGCACGGTTTGTTTTGGCAAGGATCATGGATGGATTCTGTCACTATACTGACCGCAAAAACATGCGTGGGGAGGGGTTTTGTGTTGGTTTGTTTTGTTTTTCTTTTTGGTGTTAATAATAATAATAATAATAATAATAGTTGTTGTTGTTGTAGTTGTTGTTATCGGCATCTCATCAGCCAACACCAGCAAGCGCAAATCTTTTCTTCCTGGCACTCGGCTCCCGCTTGTCCGTACGGTGAGGCCGTCGCCTGGCGGCCCGGCTACACCGCCCCGCCGCTTCCTGGGAATCGTAGTCCTCCGCTCCGCAGCGCCTGGGCGGCTTCCTCGGCGCAGCCGCTCCAGGAACTACGCGGCCCGGCACGCCCGGAGCCCCAGCACGCCCGGAGCCGCCGCCGCGCTTCCTGTGTCCGCGGCGGGAGCGCCGCGCCGCCGGGGCCGAGCCTCAGGTACAGGAGCCGCGTCAGGCGGGACGGCGGCGGCGGTGCCCGGGCGGGGCGGCTCGGCGGGAGCGGCCCTTGGGGATCTCGCGGCGTGAGGCGGCTCTGGAGCGCGGGGAGGCGGCGGCGCTGCCGGGTCTCCGTCCGCGTCCCCGCCGCCCGCCCGGCTCGGGGGTACGACCCGCGGGGCGGAGGGGCCGGGAGGAGCCGCGCCGGTGCAGGCACTGACCAGCCGCAGGGCACCGACCGGCCACGCCGTGTTCGGGAGAACGCGGGCAGATCGTCAGGGCGGGGGCGCAGGTAAAGGAACAGCGTGGGAGATTTTCGGGCGGTCCGTGGAGCAGGGAAATGTTTACATCCGTTTTCACGGGCCTGAGGGAGAACCCGTTAAGTTAAAAACAAAAATTGTTTAAAATGTAAGTTAGCCTAAGATGATAGTGTTTCGTTTCTCTAAGTATTTATTTGCAGTGTCTACAAATATAGAAATTATATGAGCTTTATCCATCGAAGACAAATTTAGTTGAACATGCTGGGTCTTTTTAATTTAATTAGATTTATCATTTGGCATTGACTATGTACCTGTTCGTTCAGTCAGAGCTACATTAAAGCTCAGCAAAGGTTCAGCTTGTGTATTCAGAAGGTTTTTTTTTCTCAAAAAATTGCTGACTTACGTTGCTTATAGTTTTACGTTGCAGTTTTAATCGCTTTTAACCATTTCAGTTGTAGGAGAGTGTGGACAAGCTGGGGTGTCCATAAGGTGCCACAAGAGGCGGCATGCTGTCCACGTTTTAAGGAGCTCTTAATATATATGCTGCTACATTAATGACTAATGTAGCATTCTTCAGTCCCGTCTGACTGAGGATTTGCTCCAGGAACTGAAGAACTATGCTGACTTGTGTTGAAGTTCTCCTCTTTCAGTGTAGACTGTGCTTATTTCTCATATATGCACAGCCTGCAGCTTGCTTGAGTATTATGCCTTGAGCTGTATTCGTCCTGCTCAGAATTTAAGAGAAGACCAGATTACTCCAAGTGGCACTTTAAAAAAATAATTTCCGTGTTTGAACTAAATATTTAGATTAACAGATTCTGGTATTTAAACCATGAGTGTGAGTTGCTTTTTAGAAATAATGACTTTCAATAACAAATAAAGCATAAATAGCTCTCAGTGCTCCAGCTGCTGTTTGTACAGCACCATGATGGCATGGTGGAGGCCGTGGGAGTTGTGATCCTCTCAGCCTTTCTTCTCCTGCCCACTGTGGGTGGTTCTCTGATAAATACCAGCTAAGCACAGGCCATGCTTATGGGATAGTTGGGATGATTGACTAACTGAGCGCAGTTTTGTTCCTGCCAGGTAAACCTGTTTGCTAGCTCTCTTGCATGGCCTGGGCTGTAACTCTGAATGATCTGTCTCATCTTCAAGTTTCATCACACACATGTAAAACTGCTGTTGTTAAATTCACCATGGAAGCCAACTAATACGGTTTTGCTATCCAGTGCTAACATTATTAGATCACAGGCTACAGTGAGGTTTCTAAATCTACCATATCCTTGTCTTCACTCCTTCGTGATTTTAGACTTTGAAACCAGGTTGAGAGAACTTGAAGACAGTGAAAGCAGAAGCTTATAGGGCTGAACCAGTGAGGATTACCATCTAAAAGTCATGTGGAGTGTAGCCCAGAGTGAGACTGTGGAAAAATAACTTGCGTAGGCTTAGGTGTTGCTTCACAGTTTATGACCAGCGATGAAACCTGGATTATTAAATTCTGTCCCACTTGTTTCCTTTTCCTGCCCTTCTGATGTAGTGCTTCAGCTTGCAGAACAATAGAATGTTCTGCAGGCATAAGAGAGATTAACCTGGTTAATCTCTGCAGGTAAAAGAGAGATTAACCTGGGTAATTCTTCTTCATTTTGCTTTTCTGCTTACAGTTGTCCTTTAAACTGTACTGGCTCCAGTTCCAATCTTCATGTGTGTCATAGCTGCATCTATCTACATCTTGTAGAGTAGCCAGTTTGCTGGTCATGAACTCAATTCTTATCAACAATAGGTACTTAAAAAATAAGCTGTTTTTGCAGACCCAGCTTCTAATTGACCATAATGAGTCGAGTGAGCACCAGCTCCACAAGCCTCAAATTATGCTGTCAAGCCAAACTTAGTGCATGTTATATTTTGGATTATTTTTATTCACAGAATACTACAAAATCTGGGTTCTTTCTTTACAGCAGTAGCACAGAAAAAATCAAACTGGTGATCACTGTTGTCAGCATTTATGAGGCTAACTCATGAAGCGCAAGTATTAACAGGCTTTAAGGAAGGGGTGTGCGTTTGATGTCTGCTTAATCTGTCTCACAAACTGTGGTCTGTGGAAGGAAGGGATGTCTATACTGGGGTTCTATGGAAGATTCTGGCTAAAACCACTGACTGCTTGGGATTAGAATTTATTTCAATTTTCAATTCAGGCATTAGGAATTTAAAAATTTATCTGCGTTTTTATGGCTAGATCTGAAGTGTGATTTAAATTCTTAAGAGAGATGCAAAATGCAGAACAAGTAAAGGGGATCATGTTTGACACCTAGATTTGTCTGTTCTTAAAATGAACACAGGATGTTCAGTTGAGAATAGAATAGAATAGAATAGAATAGAATAGAATAGAATAGAATAGAATAGAATAGAATAGAATAGAATAGAATAGAATAGAATAAGATAATAACATATTTTAATTGGAGTGGTAGAGGACTGGGTGGATGCCTGTAGCAGTGTGTGAAATCTCCAGGGCCTGTGTTTTTGTTTCAGAATTATTTAGCTGTTGCAGGAAGCTCATGTGAACCAGGGTAAATTTCATCTGGAAGGGCATCAGTAGGGAGAAAGCATAAAGGCTAGAGCTGTAGAAAAATAAGAGGAGGCAGTAGAAAAGTGTGTAAAAGGGTATCTGTTAAGAGAGTTTGGAGAGGTGCACCATGTCACATGAAAAGAAGTAAAAATACTGGTGTGAGCTCTTTGTAAGTAGTGCCCAAAGGTGGGTTGGGAAAGCAATTTTTGACAGTGTATAGGAGAGACAGAAAATAAAAAGAACATGAGGAGCAGAAATCCATTTGCTAAGCATTATCAGAGGAGCTGAGAAGGATGAGAGCATGCTTAGCTGGGGCCAAGGAGCCAGAAGCAGTATTGTGGATAAGGACTTCCGGGTAAAGAATCAGAACTGATGCTTTTTAGAAGGTTGGAGTGGCAAAAGAGAGAAAGCAGTAAGTTAAGGGTGATAAGAGGATCCCTTGGAAAGGATCTAAAAAAGGTAGAGGAATAAAGCTTTAGGGAGTGTAATAGGAAAAGTTTAGTGTAGGAGAAGGTATGCTGTCTGCTGGTGCAAGTAAGTCTCTTAAGATTGCCTTGATTATTACCACTTGCATATTGTATCCTCTCAAAGAGCTGAAGTGACCAAGATACAATCATTTCTTTAATTCATTCCTTTAAACTTAGTAACTGTTCAAATATCTTGTTGTGGATGTTGAAACTACGGGGAATCCGTCACCACTGCAAGATGAAATGGCTTCTATGGCACTATCCCCTCCCTTGCACAGGCATGCTAGCGTACAGATTACGGCCCCCAAACTCAACACTGATGTGGGTTTAAAGCAAAAGAAGGAATGGCTGATTTTCATCTGTGTCGGTCCTCGTTCGGTTTCAGTATGGGATTGCATAAATGCCATTGAGCTCTTAAAGCAGGACTTGAACTTTCAGTACAAGGACGTGAAATGGGTCCTTTACTGATCCCCTCCTCTTGAGAGCAGAGAGCTATTACCTGTGTCTGTCTTCTAAAAAGCACTTCCTTGGCAGGTTGAGCCAATCTTAATGCTTCTGCAGCTCTTGCCACCTTGTCCATCAGTGTTTTCCCATGCATCCTGCAGCAGTTTTTTCAACCCAGGAGAGTAGATGTGGTTGAAAAGTGATAACTTTCATTTTTCATCCTCTCCTTCAGCTTCTTTGTTTTGTTTTGATTTTTTGCCAGGGGTATTAGCAGGATAAGCTAATGGAAGAGGATTGGCAGTATGAATCTAGGAAGGGATAGAACTGTGTCTGCTAAACTTGGGTTGGTGTGATTTCTGAGATTGGGCCTTTATGGTGTACTTCTGTGAGGATGCAGAAGGATCATACACACCTTATTCTTTCTGTCTTCTTCCATTGCCATTCCAGGTTTCAAACAGCCAGCACTACCCTTCGTTATTTTGTGCCAGCTCTGGTTGTCATCTGTCTTTCCATCAGCCTAACATTTTAAAGCATTCTGAAAGGTGGAAGAACAGATACTTCTACCGTTGTTGTTTGAAAGTGTCCTGGCTTCTGAGGTTTTTGTTTGAAGGAGTCCTACCTGAGGAATTCTTCAGGAGATAACAGAAATGAGAGCTGTTAAACTCATTATGTTTGTTGAGCTGCACAAAGACCACAGAAAATTCCTTGTGAGGCCTGTAATTAAATCTGAGTAGAAATCCATTAGTTTAAAAGTGATCTGCTCCCCACTCTTTCGCCAGGAGTGGTTTAAATGCATCTAATAGTTGTTATTAATGCATTATTAAACCATTTATTACCTTTCATTCAAAAGACACAGTAGATTGCAATAATCTGATCCTTATTATGGGAAGTGTACTGGAACTGGAATAAACTGCATTTGTGTCTGCTGCAAAGTTTGAAGTAATTTAGTGAAACAGTAGGCTCTTATAACTGATAGATTGTTCTCAGCAGTGCCATTGCACATAAGAAGTACAGCTCCTTCAGAAATTTATATTTAATTCATACTGCCTTGTTGTGGTGCTAAAAGAGATTAAGGGGTGGATAGAGTGTTTTAAAAAATTACTTTCCCCACTGTACATGCCTCATGATGTTTGCATTGTGGAATGAGAATTCTCAAGTGGCATGTTGAAGTTATTTACTGGTGATTTTCAGCCCAGGAGCTTGTGAAATCATGGGACTCTACCATTGTTAAATTCATAGCAGGGACATAGTTTTGCTTAACTCAGTGGACTCATTTCTTTTTTTCCTTTTTTCAGGCTGCAGTAACTGACAGAATCTAAAAGGAGACATATTCACCAAATATGGAAGAGGATACCAAACCTATCTTGGCTCCTGTGGGAGGTGATGAAAGCAATTATGGAATCATGAATATACAGTTTAATCCAGAAGACTATAAGTGCAAAAGGTATGAGGAAAGATGAACTTACAGAATTACTGTGAGGCTAAGAGTTGTTTAATCTTTGTTTTTGGCAACAGAATTCTACAGAGACAGAAGAATAAAGTTTGGAAGCCAGGATCTCTGTGCAAACAGTTCCTACTTTGTCACTATATGATAGTATTTTATTTCCAACCACTCGATGAACAGATGTTCTTACTATGGTTTTTTTTAATAAGGATAAGGTTTTTCTATTACCATAATTTCAGAGAGAGTTCTCCATTAAGAACTCATTGTGAGGCTTTTAAAGTGCTCTTCAAACATGGAACAGCATGTGTGTGTATAGTGGAGCATAATTTTTTTATTTAGGACAACTAGCTGAAATGTTGAGACTATGCAAGCAAGTTTGCCAGATGTTGCTGTCAGTATGTGTAGATGGTGCTGTATGCATTCTGCAGGTGATGCTGGAAAAATACATTATTTGCTAGTACTAAGTGAGCTGACCTTTACTGCCTTTTAAGAAAAAGTGTAGTGCTTTCTGAGAGCGAGCAAATGTGAAAAACTCCTCAGTCCAGCATTATTACTGTGCCGTCAAAAATAATAACTCTAGCTAAGTTGTTATTTTACATGTTTTCTTAAGAGTTTAACATAGGGGTTTGGAATGAAGGACTTCCTGTGCTGCAGTTAAGACTTTTTGTGGGCTGGTTGTAGAACCAAAACTGAGATCAGAATGGGACTGCCCTCCTAATACTAGCTGAAGGCATCAGCTTTCCATTTTTAGGTGAAGGAATAGCACTGTAGCACCTCTTGGACCAATTTATGATTAATTTTTTCCTATTTGCATCCATCATATTTCAGTAATGCAGTTTCCTGAAAGAACTGAAGATGGCATTGTTGCATACAAAATCCTGTTGTCAGTGGCTGCTTCAGCAAATGAAAAGCTCTTGAGGGTAGTGCTTTGATGCTGTCAGCCTCCAGCTTTGGAAAGCTGTGAGAGCCTATGAACATCCTCTTCTCTGCGAGTAAAGGAAGGAGGATAAGGGTCTAAGTGAATCCAGGGGAACAAAGGGAGCACAGGTCTAGGAGCATACAGAATTATGTTTATAAAGGCTAGGAAAAGGTAGAGTGCTTGCAGGTGGGAAAGGCAACTGTGAATAAACATAAATTAAATCTTTCTGTTTTTGTGGAATATCTGATCCCTTTCTGTCATAAGAAGACTGCTAATGTGTATGTATGATTTTCGGGAGCAAATCAAACATAAATTGTTTTGGAGGAAGTATGTGTTCTGTTTGAGGAGCAGTGGGTTTCAGGTGTTGTGATGATGCTGCAGTAGCCATGAGAGAGGTTTTTTTAAACACCTAAATGCTAAGACTCACTTTTCTAAGTGAAGTTAGGTATTGTTTCCATATTGTGTGGTTGGTTTTTTTCCCTGTGATTTCTCAAGTCTGGAGACTCAGCTTCATAAAAGGTCATAGCCTGTGGCATTTGGCTCTCTTACTAAAAGCAGAAGTGTGTACTTGGATTGTGTGCCCAAATTCACAGTCTCCGTTCTGCAGATCTGCCTAAATGTCCTCTCCTGAATTCTCTCTCATTTTCCATGACCTAGCCTGTTTGCCTTCCAGGTGTGCAGAGGCCCAAGGATGATGGGCAGGAGGCATGGGATATCTGAAAGGCCTGGAAACAACAGAGGGGTCAAACAAGTTTGAAGTTCACTTCTGTACTAGAACAATCAGCCCCCACACTTTAAAAGAATAAATAAGGAAGAAGAGGCCATTGGAGTCTGTGTCGGTCGTGGTCAGAGCAAGTGGACAGTTTTAAGGGCTTCTTCATTAAACTTTCAGGGAATAGTGGCTCCTGGGAATGAGAATTGTTAGGCATTAAAGTATCCAGTAGTGAAAATGCAGTAGTACAATGCAATGTGTTTTTGCTCTTACTTTGTTCTTGTTTTTTTATTTGGTATTGAGAAACTAGATCTCAAGTGAATGCTTGGTAGCTTTGCTTTGATTGAGATAGTTCTTCAAGTGTTGGGTGTGATTTGTAGTAATTACTGTTCGTCTGTCTTAGTGCTTTTCTGTACTTTTGTTTGGGTTGTTTGACATTTGAGGAATTTGCATATTTATCTGGTTTTCTTAGCAGCTTGGAGTATATGGGATTTTTGAAAGGAATGCTTTTCAGTGTTTACATAAGAACAATAAACAAATTGTTTTTTAGTGTTGTAAATTACTTTGTCTAGTATTGTTTTGCAAGTTTGAGGGAAATATAAAGCCACTTTTAATCCTTTTAAAGAGAATGTTACTGCTCTTCTTTCTTCACAGTATTCAGTGTGTTTTTCCCATTTTGTAGCTCCCTTTAAAAAGTAGAATATCATTCCTGCATTGGTTTATTGGTGATTATTGTACAGAAAAGAGGGTGTTTGTTTTTTTCTTCAAACTGCTTTTTAAATCTGTTCATTGTCAACAGATACTGCAGTTGTCGGTCAGGAATACTTGAACCTTCAAAGAAGCAATTGATGTTTTGTGCTGGTTCTTTTGCACATGAAAAAACTTCACAATGCCTCCTGCTAAATAGGGATCAAGCATTCTGCCTTTTTTCCTATTCTTTTTTGAAGTCCCACAGGTTATCAGAACATAGGAGGCATCATTAAGTTAAATTAATCAGCTGTAAATTAAACAGTGTCTGTAGGTGGCAGAGAAGCCTTTTTAATGCAAAAGCGGTTGATTCCCTTTATTTTCAAAGTTCTTTTAACACAGGAGAAGGTCGGCAACCTGTGCAAATCTATCCTTTCTGCATTCATTATGCCTTTACCACTCCACACCAATGTGATCATTTTACACCATTGCTTGCTTTCCCGGTTTTTCTCTGTTTTTCCATTTTGCCAATATTTTTGTGAATTCCTATTATTGCTTCTTATTAATTGGAAAGAATTGTGACCTTAATTAAGAACCTTCATATTTCTCGTTAAGTGATGAGTAAAATAGCTTTTGTCTTTTACAGGAAAGAGGAATAGTCATTGAAGTGTGGTGTGGTAAAGCTTATGATTCCTAATTTGTTAAAATGTGTGAGCAATGACATTATGCTTCAAAAGGTTATTTTAGTATATTTAGTGCATTCAACGTTTTAAGAAACTTGTCATTCTCATGCTGTAATTACTATAATGGTGATAAAAATGCAGAAAAACTTAGGAAAAGTGTGTTGCAAAGAGAATGAAGATCTTACAAAATAACTGTAAGCACACTGTTTTAATACTTCAGTAAATTCAGACAACTTAGAAAGTAAAACCCAAGTCACTGGTGGAATTCTTTGATTTAGATTTCCTTAAGAGAAGCACACAGATATCTGTAATCACAGAGGATCCTGAGTTGGAACAGGCCCATGTGGATCCTCATATCCAACTCCTGGCCTTTCACAGGACAGCCCCAAGAATCAGATCATGTACCTGAGACTGTTGTCTAAATGCTTCTTGGACTCTGACCGGCTTGGTACCATGGCCAGTTCCCTAGAGAGCCTGTTCCAGGGCCTGGTGTTCCTATCCAGATATGTAGTTGCCAATTATGAAATAGCTACCTATTCTTATTACTTCTTCTCCTTTCCTTAGTTTCAAATACAGTGAATCAGTTTTACTCCTTAGTTTGTCTTGTGTCATTTGCAGCATTCCTATAATAATTTGGTAACTCAGTAAGGCAATAAAGCTGTACGCATTTCGTAGCTTTATTTCTCTGTAACAATCCTATTGCATCCCTAAAAAGTAAATGATTGATATGGGGTGTCAAAGAAATCTCTGCAGTAAGCTAAAGGGGTCTGTTTGGAGGAAAGAAATTGTAAAGCATCCTGTAAAGAAGGTTTTCTGTATTTGTTTAAAAATTAAAAGCTTGTCTAAAGTCATTAGTACTGTCATGTAGAGCTAAAAGACATAATGGTACAAAAAACCTCTATTATACTGTAATAGCTGAATACTTACCATGTTTTTGATCAGATCTCAAGAACCAGTTGTTCAATGTTTAAAAATACTTCAGCAAAGGTACTTGAAAAGTAGTATTACTTAGTCTGAAAGTTCTTGAGGTATGTGTTAGTATTACTCCTTCATTGCCCTACAAGATGTAGTACATTGCTGATAAATACATAAAATGAATGTAGCACTCTTATACAAAATTTTACATAGTTGACTAGTGTTCTTGTTATGCTCTTCCCTCTAGCCCTCCAAATCCAACGCTTGAACTTTGCTTATCATGAGCATCTCTTTTCATTTTCTTTGCTTATAAAATTGCTACTGAACTTAAAAATGTGAGGAAGTTTTGACAGAAGCACTCTTTCTTTTCCTGAGCCAGCTCTAGAGAATTAACTGTGTTTTGTGAGAGCAAGAAAAGATGAGTGTAGCTGTAGGTTTTCTGGGAATGGTCTCTGAAAAATACAGCTGCCAGGTGTAATGTATGGAAGATGTGGACGTCCTGCATGAGGTCCTGCAAATTGTCCATTCTCATGGTCTGGTGGAAAACAGCTTTGTTTTCCTGGTGTGTTTGCCCTGGTAAAAGAGCACTGTTTTTCCGTCTAGCTGCTGAAACAGTAATTGTAATTGTGTCTTTCAGTGTGTATGAAATTCGAGGGCTGTTATAGTTTATCTCAGTGCATGGAAATTGTCTGCATTGTTTCACATCATAATCACAGTTATGTAATTTCTCCCCTTCCCCCAGATCACATTGTCCAACATTCTTTTCACAAGCATTTTGCCCCATGAGAGATGGGATATAATTGCTTGTATAAATCAGATTTTTTTATAGGAATGTGTTGTAGCTGCTGATACTGGTATGTGCTTGCTAATACTTGCTGGTGCTTGCCTGCTAGACATAAGGTCCCTAAATAGAGTTTTTCAAAATATATCCCAAATTATATCCTACCTGCTTTGGGCTTTGAAAATCTCAGTCTTTGAGAGCTTCTTTGAGTCCCTGAGAGAGCTTCTCAGACTCCCGTTTGAGTATGGCCTACAACCATTGTTTTGTATAGGTATTGCTGGGAGCAATACCTTGACCTTCATCCTGACCAGGATGCTACCCTCTCCTCGTGGAGATCAGGGTAGGTAAGTAGCAGGCCTCACAGCCTGCTCACACAGCTTCTAAGTCTGATTGATGTTTCCAAAGAGATCTGCAAATAACATAAAATTGTTTGGTGGTCAGTATGTTTTGGCAGTCACTTGCTCAGCAGGGCTGGTGGTGCAGTGGTACCCTGGAAGAAATCCAATTAAGTGGTGCTCTACATAATTTTAATTCTCAACAGATGCACAGTAGCAGGGATCAAGAGGGGAAGTAGCCAAAGTACTGGCAACAATAAACCCCTCTAGTCAGGAAGCAGGAGCTATAGGTACATACAATTTCATAGGGATTGTTTAATTTTATTTTCTTTTCCTCACCCATAGGTTAGATTCTGGATCATACCCTTTTGTTTTGTGCTAGACCATAAGTTGCTTGTTTAATCCAGATTCTGTTCATAATACTGAAGAAGATGAAATGTCTTTCTTTAAACAATTTTTTATCTACAGATAGGTTTGTACTACACATAATTTATTTTCTTTATATTTGTTTGGTCATTGACAACACTGCTTTCCCCACAAAATAGGATGTTGTATGCATATTTTCTTTTACTTTAATTTTAAAATCATCCTTGGATTTCACCTGCATTGCTTTAGAAAATAATCTCTGACTGTTTTACACTCTGGAAGAATTTTCTTTAACATCTGTGCTAGGAATTATTGAACACCATTTTGAAAGAAATCTTTGTCACAGATCTGCCTACTCACTTTTAACCAAAATGTAGACTTGGTCTCACTGTAACTTTTCCACAGTTGCAGTGAAAGTTCATGGGGATATACTAATATTAAATGGAGATGAGGAAAGAGAGGAAGGTCTTCGCACTATGCAGCTGCTGTATAATTAGCAAAACACTTAAGTGTTCTAAATATAGTGCATGTCAGCAATCCATAAAGAAAATAGCAGAGGGCTGACTAGAGGTGCAGCATTTAAACAAGTTTATACAAGTTACTTTTCATGTTTTCATGACTACAGTCTTTATTTTACAGGTCTTCTAGTGGAATATTTTTTAGCTGTGTCCAATGATTTGCTCAACCTAATAAATTATAAGATAAAATGAGTAAAGTCCTTTGGAACTGAAAGTCCATGAGTATTTTTGTATATTACCTACATGTGGAGTGAGTTGGCCGCATGTGCCTGTGTTTTGAGTAGTAAAGCTATTGCTTAAAATTTATTTCTGTTAAATTGAGATATCTTTCTAAATTGTTTATAAGAACACCACAAAAGCACACACATAAAATAGGTATTTTCCCCATTATGTCATAATCATAGGAAGAAGAGTCAATTGAGAATGTTTTAAAAATTTACAAGTGTTCATTTTCATTTCAGTAAGTAGGAGACAACTTAACAAATCTAAGCCTTTTTTTCCATGATGAAGGAATAGGTAAGAATTAATTAAGATAAAAGAAAGAATGAATTTGTGGAGATAGAAGTTTGTATTCTCTATTTCTGCCTTTTGTGAGTCAGATTTTCTTACTTTCATAGATACTCCCACCTACTGTCTCCCCTTAGGCACACAGGAATAGGAACCTATCTTCCTGTCTTACAAAGAGCAAAGAACTTCAGGACTGTATTTCTTATCTTCCTTGCAGATAACATGTAGGTGTCATAGTACAAATGAGTAAATGATTCATTGGGAAAAAGAATGGGAAGTTTTATATGGATGTTATTGAGAGCTGGGGTTGGAGGGCTTGCCCAAGTTCCTTTGTAGTCTGATACAGAGATGGGTATTGAAAAACAGTAAATTCAAATAGATTTTGCTCATATTACAGAATAAATGGCATGGCTTTATTGCTGACCTAGTTTCTGTTGTTAGTGGTAGGAAGTTTGTTGTGATCTCTGCTTCTAGGGCTTTATGAATGATTTAAACATCGACCTGGAAGAGGAAGATCAGAAAGCTGTTGTGGTAGTTTTAGAAAGTAAATTACTGCTGAAAGAAAAAAAAAGCTGATGTATTAAGGCTTAGAGGACAACAGTGTCCTCTGTCTTGTTTGAGAAATTAGCCTCTCAGTGCTAGGAGTCAATGTTGTTTTTAAGCAAGAGCATAATATGGAAGTAAATTATACTTGAGTTAGAAAAAAAATTAGCAATATCTTGATTCGGACACATTTGTCTGGTAGTGCTCCTTGTATGAAGGTGTATGGTGGTGTAGCTTTCGCAGCAGCTTTCACTGTGCTTGCTCTGTACCTCTGTGTATGCAGAGAAAATGAGAGGCATGCGATGTTCCTGTTTTCTCCTTCAGCAGCTGTGAACAGGCCTGTGAACATGCCTCAGGCTGAGTAGAGGAAAGGGAGACATAGTCCATTCCCCGTTGCCTTGACTTCAAAATGTATATGACCACATGGATTTATTTGGGCTTGGTTCCTTCCCCACACAATTCCATATAGTGTTTTCAGATAGATTAGTAGTTCCTAATCTTTTCATATGTGGTCATCGCTGCCACCGCTCATTCCTCTTTCTGTGCTTTCTGCTTCTGCATTCTCAACACTTTCTGTTTCTATCTCTGTTCCTCATCACCAGTTCTGGCAACACCAGTTAAAAGCACTAATAAGCTTGCCCAAGCTCATTAACATGTATTTCTCTGTGTGATTCATTGTTGAAAACTAACAGCTGGATATTAGGTCTGATGTTAAGTTACTCCACAGAATCTGGGCTGGAGGCCATTTTAATATGTATATAAACTCACCTTCTTTCACAGATGGCAACTTCCCTCAATGGCATTGATATTTTGTCATTTGCCCTGTGTCAGTGAATGACAAAACCATCCTGAGTATTGCTGAGTTGCTCTCTTGAGTTGTATCTTGTGTTCCATGATTTTAAAGGCTTTCCTTTCTTCCCTTTTTTTCCCCTCCTTTAGACCATTTCACGTGGAGCCCACAAACATAGTCAGTGTGAATGATGACATGCAAAGAGTCACTGATGAAGCTTCAGCCATGAATAAGCGGATTCATTACTACAGCAGGCTCACATCCCCTGCAGACAGGGCATTGGTAAGGCAAAGACAGGCCCTCATTAAGTGGGTGGCCTCTGGCATGTTAGGTCTTACACAGCCTGGATTTATATAAGCTGCAGAAATAAAGGTTGGGGGAGAATTGTTCTGCAGTTTGCTTTGAATGAAGTATGTAGTAGCTGAGTGCCTTCAGAAGGTTTTGTTTTATCATAAGCTGTTATTTACTTCTTGTGCAATGCCTTCACCATTAAAAGAAAATATACAAACAGCATTAATTTTATAACAGTGATCCAGGCTGCCCAGATTTCTCCCACCTATAAGATTAAATCAGTGGCTAGCTGCAATAACTGAACTGTTGAGCTAGCATGATCTGTTCATTGTGTGCTTACACACATTTTGCAGAAGAAAAATGCATTTTTCTAGCTATCTAGCTAGAAATTCTATCAACTGTTTGTTGGTCTTTTCCCCCCAGGAAGAGAATTAGCATAGTACAACCTTCTATTGCTTTTCTCTTTCTTTTTTTTTTTTTTTTTTGTAATTTCCCATGACTTACAGGAGTTGACTTGCTGTATTTAGGACAATTAGTTATTAGTTACATTGATGTTACTAATAAATCTTGTTTTTTATCCATTTGTTAGATTGCTCCTGACCATGTCCTCCCAGCTCCTGATGAAATCTATGTGTACAGTCCATTAGGAACTGCTTGTAAAGTTGACAGTTGCACAGATGGCTATGGTAAAAACTCCAGTCTAGTGACAATGTATGTTAAACACCTTGCCCTATAATAGCCAGAAAATGCATGATTATTGAATGTTCTATATTAACAACATAACTCTTGTTAACTAAGATGACAGCGTGAAGTAAGACTGGTTCTTAAAATATTCACTGGATTTTTTCTTCCTAGATTTATGATATGGAATACCATGATGGGTACATCCATATTAAGTATCCCATGGGGAATAAAACAGGTAAAATATGAAAAATGTATGCATATGAAAATGTTTGGCAGCATGGCTTACTGTTCTTTTTTTCTAGTATATTCACAAATAAAATGAACTGTATTTCTCCCTCTTAACAGGCAGGCTTCACTTCTGGAATTATTCTCATCTTACTGATGGGCATTTTGACTCTTTATTGCTGTTACAGAGTTGTGAAATCACGGCAAATGATATGTAAGAAATCCAAAGCTTCATTGTGCAAATATTTTAAGTGTGAAATACCAATATGTATTAGATTCTGTTTGTATGTGTCTTTCACTATATGTTAGACCTGACTTGCAAATAAAAGCTGTTCTTTGAATATCTCTATTTTTTGTAGTCTGTGTCTAAGCTCTGTGTGCTAAATTACTGTCTTCCCTCATTAGGTATTACTTCAGTTTCTTAGGTCCTAGGTATTATAGCCAAACACAGTCTCTTCTCAAGCAGGATTTCAATTGTCTACTTACTAAGTTTTTGGGAACTTTGGGAGGTAGAGGCATCTACATAAGCACTGTCCAGTTCTCTACACGTCTGATCAACTTGCACAGTGGAGCAGCATAGGCTGTAGCTGTATCCCTTTGTGTTGTGTGCCTGTATTACCCTAATATTGTGTGTATTCTGTGTTGAAGAGCCCTCTCAGTACTATCAGCAGCTGAAGCAGTCACTGACAGTGGCTCTAATTAGAATGTACTTCTGTTGTTCAAAACTCACCTTGGGGCTCTTCTTTGGTTGGTGCTTTTGTGCATCTCACTAGAAATCCGTAGTACAGAAATAAAGATCATTAAGACCTTTGTCAGTTTGTTACTGAACTCATTTCAGGGCAGAGGAGTAGGTTGAGGAATAGTTCATGATCTGGTCTACTTTGCCATAACTTCTGCAAAAGGCTTTAGCTGCAAATGCACGGTGGCATTTTATTTCAGTGCTTCTGAAAATATTCAAAATAGTAGTATGGCCACAATAAAAGTGTCTACTTTAGGCTTCTTCACTCAAACACTTTAAGAGTGCTATATTTTAAAGTTACTGGCAATATTCTTAGTCCTTGAAATCACTGTGAATGTGTGTCAGAGTATTCTTAAGAAACCCCACATTTTGTCCTGAATAGTTCTACTGGAACAGTTCTGCTGACTCTAATGTAATGTTTTGTTTAGATATATTTTTGGGTTTTGTGTCTTTTTCAGCTTTAACAGATACCTCAGACTGGGAATTCCCAGATGTTTGCAAGTATTACTTTGGATCCTTTGGTCAATGGTCAAGCCTCTTATTTTCTATGGTATCACTTGTTGGAGCCATGGTTGTTTATTGGGTACTTATGTCCAACTTTCTGTTCAACACAGGGAAATTTATATACAGTAAGTATACATTTTTGTATAAGTTTTACTGCAATCCTTTGTAAAGATCAAGACTGCCTTATACTGGAAAAGGATTGTCCACTTTATGTAATCTTGATTTTCCTGCTACATTGCGTGAAAAATCAATTGAGAATAAGTAACTATGTGTGGTGGTACAGGCAAAGTCCTCTGTGTTGTCAAAGCCACTTTTTCAATTTCTCTCTCAAAAGTGTAGTTTTCTTGGTATAGTTTAAACAACCTAAATCTGGTTGCTTGTTTCCACTCTATTTTCACTCCCCCTTTGTTTGCATGGGTGTATCTATTTGAACACCCATGTAACAGACTAGGCTGTTGAAATTATTCAGTATAATGAAAAAAACACAGTTTCATTATAGATTTCAACAAACACACGTAAAATATTGCCATATAGGAAGTTTTTGCAAGCATCTATGAAGAAACAATGAACTCTATTGCAGTAAAAATGATTCTTAGTGTGGCATTGCTACAAAATAAAACATGTTGGGTTTTTATACCCTGGTACCTGCACAGGCACACAAGCATTTGTGTGTGTAATCAATGTAGAGTTGTGGGAATTGGTGATGGAATTGAGAGCTTTGAAAATCTGACTCATAGCGTTGACTAGGTTGGCTAAGATTTAAAATACTCTGTTTTGAAGGTTTTTTCTGAGGCAAATAACAGCACAGACAGTAGCCTGTTAAACAGTGTTTCATTAGAATTCCCATCATCCCTATAGGACGTACTTTATTGTGTTGGTTATTGACTGATGAATTTTATAGCTGACCTAATTTATATGTTGTTACAGATGTTTCATTTTAGACCTTGGGGATTTTTTTTGAAAGTTTACCACTTTAATCTTAAATTATTCTAAATTAAATAATGCCAGTTCTAATAAATGGCATTATTATTATTATAAATGGCATAAATAAAATTTAAAATGGTGAGAAGGTCTTATTTTGTAGGAAAAAGTCGTGCTTTTCCGTGGGACTGGCATGTTACTTTATCCCTTACCTCTGTTTGTTTGGAGTTCTTATTTAAGTTGTTTGGTCTAGGATGACAATCACTGGCTTCTTGTCCTAACATTCATACTTAATTACTAGGTAATAAAATGCATAATATGATGTAGGTTTGACACAGTGGCATCTTCCAACCACGTGTTTCTAAGTATTCTAAGCAGGAATTCAGTAAGTACTCTTAAGTGTTCAACAGCAGCTTATATTTTCTTTAATTCTCATACAAAAGCATCTGCGCATACAGTTTAGGTGGGGAAAAATTTATTTTCTGCAGGAAGATGGTCTAGAAATCTGTAATACAGAAAGAATGCAAGAATTGTTAGCTGAGTGCAATATCATGGCTTTGACATGGTGTTGCATGGTCTTGTTCAGTTTCTGTTTAATCGGAAAAAATCACATCCACAAATTAAATTGCTAGTCCTAAACTGCTTTTTAAATACAGAAGAAACAGAAGTTGACATCTGTAACAAATCTGAAAGTGCTTTAATTCTGTAAGAGCTATTAATTTTAGTGGCTTCTCACTAGGTACTTTTTTTTTTTAATTAAGAACACAAAATTGTGATTTTAGTTAAATATTCTGATTTTTGTATACTCCAAACTAGTAGAAGTAAGTATGAGAAACCTATTTGTGATTTAGCGTGTCATAAATCAAAATAAAGAAGGAGGAAAAAGACGAGGAAACAGTTTTCTTGCCACAAGGCCTTTTGCTTTCTCTATGAGAAACAAGCTGCTGTTAATTGCATTTAAAAAACCTGAAGCCAACTACCCCATTTGATTTTCTGTACATAACATGCCCACGTGCAACAGAAATAAAACTTAACGAGTGACAGAAGCAAAATCTAACCAGTGACACACTAATGCAGTTTCCAGGCTGATAGAGCATTTTCTGTGTGTATCTATACAAATAATGCATAAATACAATGAAATTGCTATCCAATACCCTTATAAGGGTGAGGTTGCAGAAACTTGGAAATAACTGGTGTGGTATACCAGCAAAGTAGCACAGGAGTGTCCTGGAAATAAAACACAACTGGAGACGCCTGTACAACAGTGAAGCATTAGCCTTTTTCCAGGGTTTCCCATGGAAGCATGGAAAAAGCATCCCACAGAGCCTCTTCTGAAAAAGAAAATATTAGAAAATTATTAAGGGAAGCTTTTTCTGTATAACACTGTCTGGACTAGGGATATGTTTGCATGCCTTTTTTTGTGTGTCCCAAAAGAGGCTGGATTTAAGATGCATCTCCTCGCTGGCCTGCTGTTCAATACTATTGAGTAGCTGGGAGAAGTCAAGGTGTGCTTGTAGAACAGGAATCCTGGGACTAGGGAGTCTTCAGAAATTTATAAATGGCGTCTGAGAAGAAAGTAATAGAGTGTAGAGCTACTTTAAAACACTTCTACAGGAGTTAGAAAACTTTCCCTTGGGTCTGGAAGGAATTAAAGCTGCTGTGTTGTTCCTCTGATACAATTTTTCAAAATATTTTCTTACTTAATTTCAGTCAAGTTAACAGATGAAAGCCTAATAGCAGGTATGGGGACATTGATAGTGAGATTTTCTTCTTTGCAGACTTTGTTCATGACATTAATGTAACAGATATTGTTCCTGGCACCAATGGAAGTAACAAAGGTAAGAAGTACTTAGTATTGTGTTACCAGTTTTGGGTGGGGGTTTAAAGGTAAATCATTTTGTTTCAGTGCCTAACCACATGCCAGTTATAAATCATATATCATAAGTTGTAACTATGTGTTTCTTAAAAAACAGCAAGTTTCTATCTGGGATTTGTACTTCCACAAATAACCACACACTAGGAGATCTGAATAACTGGGGCAGTAAAAAATAAGTTTAAAAAGTGGAGGTGAGAATAAGTATTACAGAGGTAGTTACAAGTTTCTGTATGCCCAGATACATCCTCCTTAAAAGCGTTATTGTTAACTTTTTAACAGTAGTTGCACAATGAGGAATTGCCTTGAGGAGTTTTAACTTTCACACCCTAAATTTGAGGCGCTTTATTTCTGTTTACTGTTTAAAGTCTTGACTGGGGCAACTTTACTACTCAAAAGTTGTGCTGCAAGATTATTCTTCAAAAAACTTATGTAAGAACAGTTTTTTTGATGCTGAGTGCAAAAAAAGAAATAAGCGTCAGGCTACTTGCACCTCTACTTATGCTTTTGGAGAGTGTGAGATTTGCACAACTAAGGGAAGAAACTGCAGTCAAGTGTGAACATAGGTCTGTTCCAAGTTCTTAAGTAGGCAGAATAATGTAGAATGAAGGCAGGAGCAAAGCAAGGCAGGCGTTGTCAACCCCTGAATCTTTTCTGCCTCTGTCATAGTGACTGAATCTGTACTGGTTCTTAGGAAGCAGAAAGCTTTCTCTATCCTGAGTGCATGAGGAATGGGGAAACATATCACTACCAGCTGGGCAGCTGTGTGTAACACTAGCTGCAGCTGTGTTTCTGGAGAACAGATGTTGGAGTTGGGCAAAGGAATTGAGAAATAATTCTGAAAACCAGTTGATTTGTGTTTGAGCTAGTGTTGAATCCTGCTTCTCTAACAGTCCTTACCAGCTAGGCACCAATTTGTGCTCTCTCCTGCTTTTGCTGTTCTCTCCCATGCTTATGCAGCAGGAGGTATAACTTGGAAGCAAAGTAGACAATATTCCACACTATCCTCCACCAACTAGAAGATTTAAAGCAGCTGCTACACAAAATTAAGGGCTGTCTGATGTTCAAGTGTCTCTTGACAGGACATCCAGGGCTACCAAGGAGATCAGTAAGAACAAAAGTGTTTTTCAAGGTTTGTGAAACAATCCTGTTTTAAGGAAGAAATTTATGAGAATGTTTTTTATGCCTTTGCCTTTTTTGACAGAACAGAAATGGAGACAATGTAGGATAGTGGCTATCAACTGCTGTGGGATGCCAAGATTTTAAGTAAGACATTATGAGAACAGTGAATTTTATATTTCAGCACAGAGCTTCATAGGCATGTCTTCTTCAGAGGGTCTTTTTGGTTGATTTTTTTCCAGTCACTTGTTCAGGTGCTGCCATTGATCAACCTCCATGTGAGAGGAGTATGCATTACCTCTTAGCACTGTTACTGGAGCACATCTTAAATTTGTTGTGTTGTGTTGTCTGGCAGTAATGTACTTGCCCCTGTCATGGCACAAAGATGACAAGAGTGATTTTGTTGAGTGTAGGGTTTTCAACCTGCCAGTTGTTACAGTGGCTTTCTTGTAATCCTTAGTTTGTTTTTAGAGCAATTTACAGTAATTTAGGCTCTTCGGTGCTCTTGAATTTTGGTTGATAAGATCTCACTGAAGTGTGCAGGGACAGATTAGGATGCTAAATATGCAGCCAGATGCAAGGGAGCATTCCTATGACTTGATTCCAGCAGGTACACATGGGCACTGAATAGGCCTTGTTATAGGTGTATGACTTTGAAGGATGATCCTGTGTCACAACTTGGGCTTCAGATAAATTATCATCTTTGTTGTGCTCAGCTGAGAGAACTGTACCTCTGTCAGATTCGAGTGCAAGGTGCCTAGCAGTGGAATCTTAGCAATGAATTCCTGATTTAAAAAAACAAACAAGGTAGGAACTGAGATACTGAACACTGCACTTGAGCAGTCCTCAGTAGTAAAACACACCAGCAGTTGTGGGATCCTGATTCTGAATATTCTGTGCAAGTAAAACTCTTTTCATCTGAGGATGTTTTTCTTTTCCTTTCTTCCAGTCATTTGTCCAAGTGCTGCTAGTGATCACCCACCACAGAACAGGACTGTGATGTTCTCATCTGGCAACAGAACAGGTTTTGAACTCTTTGAAGAATGGTGGGACAAATCAAAAACAGTGCCATTTTACCTGATTGCAGTTCTTCTACCCCTGCTAAATCTGAAGTCTCCATCCTTCTTTGCAAAGTTTAATGTTCTAGGTAGGTAACAAATACTATTAAAGCATTGGTTCGCTGTGACTGAAGTGTATAGAAGACAGTGAAAACTGCTCCAGTGAGTAGAATCATAAAATCTTTTAGGTTGGAAAAGTCTGTAAGGTTATTGAGTGCAACTGTTAACCCATCACTATCAAGTCCACCACTAAACCGTGTCCATAAGTGTTATATATCTGCACATTGTGCAGATTTCATACATCTAGGGATGGTGACTCAATAATTTCTCTGGACAGTCTGTTTCAAAGCTTGACAACCCGTTCTGAGAAGAACATTTTCCAAATCTGAACATTCCCTGGCACAGCTTGAAGCTATGTCCTCTCATCCTGTCACTGGTTGCCTGGGAGAAGAGACCAGGCCTTTCCTGGCCACAGCCAGTTGTTCAGGCAGTTGTAGAGAGTGATAAGGTCCTCCCGAGCCTCCTTTTCTCCAGGATAAACACCCCCGGCTCCCTCAGCTGCTCCTCACAGCACTTGTGCTCCTCACCCTTCATTAGCTTAATTTCCTTTCCCTAGACACTTCCAGCATCAAAACGTCCTCCTGTCATGAGGGGCCCAAAACTGGCAGTATTCATGTCACAGGGGCAGCCTCATCAGTGCCCAGCACAGGGGGACAATCCCTGCCCTGGCCCTGCTGGCCACAGCATTGCTGATCCAGGCCAGGATGCCATTGGCCTTTTTGGCCACCTGTCAGCACATTGCCAGCCCGTGTTCAGCTTCTGTCTCCAGATCCTTTTCTATTAGGCAGCTTTCCAGCCACTGTTCCAGTATTTTGGTGGCAGCCCATATTGAGCCTCAGAGTGGGTTGTTGGTTGGTTTATTAACCCCAAGGGCTTTGTCTGCTGCTTTGCTTGAATCTTACGGTTAATAGGGAGTTCATTTTTCTTCCTTTCCTTTTCTTCCTTTTTCTTGCTTGATAATACTGTGAAACAAATTCCCTTACATCTACAACAGATTTTCCCAAATGGTTCTATACATACTACTGTGCAGCATTTGATACATATTACCTTGGTATAGTCGGGCATACTCTTCCTCCTCTGGTAAACATTTCAAACCAGCAGTTGCTTCTGATCTGAAGTAATTTTCTGCCAGTCAGGTGACTAATTAATTACAACATCAGTCAGTCAGTATAACCTACTTCTGTTCTTTGTCCCAACTTCCAATATTGTGGATTCTTCTGTGCTGCATAGGAAACAATTGTGACTTCCTGCTTACATGTCTTGAGGTAGAATGCCAAGGTGGTGGGGGTGGTAAAGTGAGTAAAGCATATGCATGATGGGTGGAGCTGGTCACAGTTCAGGGAGTAGAAGATGTCTGAGGAGTAGCGCTGAAGCCTACAATGAGGAGAAAGAGAAAACTGGATGTGGATCAGAGGTTGAAAAAGTTGGATATGCTTTGTAAAGGTGGAAAGGTGGTAGAGGACGGGGATTTGAAGGTCTAGTTTGTTCGTCTGTTCCATAGTTACACTTTATCAGAGCTTGGATCTGCTCTTGCTGAAACCACTAAATGAGAATACCATGCGGGAATTTGGGTACTTGATACTGCCTCTGTACAAAAGGTGTGGGTTTTATGTAGAAAAAAATTTTAAACTCAGAATATTAATTACTCATTACTCAATAGATTATTATGTAATTGAGAAGGTGTTCAAAATTGCCTTAATTTTTATAAACCTTGACGTTTATAAGACAATAAAAAATGGAAGACAATTTTGAGATGATGAAATTTATCTCAGTAGAGTTTTACTTATTTTGATACCTGTGGAAACAGAGGTTCTTAGGAAACTAAGAGTCTTTTAGCTGATCTTCACATACAGAACATTTTATTTTCCTAATTTCTTGAGATTATCTATCAAATCATAATTCCTTCTGTTTATTTTTGAACCTTGATGGGTTAAAATGCTGGGGTTTTGTCTTCCCTTACTTAGAGCATGTTCTCTGCTAACTAGCAGCATTATTGGCCATGAGGTTCATTGCAGTAGCCTTAATTATTGTTGTTCAGTTTTCTTCAATTTTTAGGTAGTTCTTGTTCTGCTCTCTTCTCTTTCAAATGGTCTGAAACAAGACCATATATAGCCTCCATTCTGCAGATATACACAGCAAGGCATTATACCCATCTGTGATCTCATTTGTAGTTGTTAAGCTGTACAGGTGCCTGCTGGATGCCTCCTAACCAATGAGATGGAATGCAAATCCAGTATTATAATAAAGATTATCCAAAGTTACGTTTAACATAATGTTTTAATCAGTAGCATTGAAGTGTCATTATCAGCTTCTAGTTCCCAGTGTAAAGTTCATAAGTGCAGTAATTTCCATTGAGCTGTTTGATTCAAAAAGTCAGTGACTAGATGGACATTGTAATAGCTGGAGTGCTATGATCAGTCTCCACTTAGATTGAAATCCTGGCAGTGGAAGCTGGAACTGGTCTGTTTGTGCCTAAAGACCTACGTGCCCAGCACAGGGATGGCAGGGTACTTCCTCTGCTGTCACCAGTGCCGGAAAGTTACTTAAACTTGCTGGAAGTTTACATTGTGTGCATGTGCATCTTTTTTTCTCTCTGACCTATAAGACAAGTGAAGAAGTTTAGACCTAGTCTTCTGTTAGGAATGAATACTAACTATAACTGTTTGACTACTAGTAACTAGATGGATGGAGGAGAAATTAAACCCTGCATAAATACTTTGCACTATATCATGGTATTTGTTTGGCTCTTGTTTTTTCCAGGTACAGTTTCAGTTGTCTACCTAGTTTTTCTGGTTACAGTAAAGGCTGCTCATCTGGGAATGCACTTAGAATTCAACTGGTTTACAGAGAACGAATTTTTTGTACCAGGTAAGATAGTTAAAATGCAGTGGTGAAGTATATATTTGGTGAGTTTAGGATTTTTTTTTCTCTCATTTACCTTTTAACAATCTGAGACATAAATAGAGGAAATGCTGTCTGATGTGGCAACTAGAGGAAGGATCCCTCCAGACCAAATGGCAAGAAATCCCTTTCCCAGTGATGTTCCTTAGTTAACAGGCGGTATTAGCAGTAAGGAAGAGAAGGAGCCCCTATCAGAGGAATCTTCAACATATATCCTATAACAGAGAGCTTACCTTAGACCTGTTTCACCTATGTTACTTTAAGTTCTAGTTGTACGTGTTTCAGATCATGCCTATTTCAGTAGCAATTAGAAATTACAAACTGTAGGCAGACTGATTGTTAAGGGTGATTTAAGTTCTCCACACACTGTCTTGCTTAAGTGAAATAGCTCATTCATCATAATTTGCAAGTACAGTTTTCCTGTGCTTCCCAGTTTATCTCAAGTTTTTGGCCATAATCTTAGTAGTTCTTCTCTTTCAAACACCCATTAGCTGGTTTTATCCCATCAGTACATATCAGTATGTTTTTGTTTTTATTGAAGGTTGTTTGATGCCTATTTGTTCTTTTCATATTACTGTTATAAATTCCTCTGTGAGATGCCATAGTCATAAACAAGAGGCATTTAGTATTGCTTGAACAGCTAGCCTAAAGAGATGAAGTTTCTTTTTTAAGAAACCTGGAATAAAAGAACAAAGGTTAGGTCCTAGTTGGCTTTTCCCCATCCTTTGCAATAAGCAAAATTTTAGGACCAGTTAGCTGTAGGGAGCTGTGTCCTGAACATTAGAATAGTGTCCCTTCTTCTGATCTTAGAAACAAATGAGAAGAATGGGTTGTAGTGACACACGTGCTGCAGGCCATTGAGAAATAGAGCATCCAGGAGTTTGATTAATTTGGCAAAAACTCCTACTGCTAGGAGATAGAAAAGGCAGGTAACTAATGCATACAAATACAGCTTCCATGAGATTCTGAAACTGTCACTTTGATTTTTATTATTGAGATTGAAGTAGTGCATAGAAAACGAGCCTAGAAGTCAAGGCCAGAAGTCGCTTGCACTCTCAATTCTGTCAGTAGCACATCATGCTAATTAGATATTGAAGGTACAGTGAAACCAGCTCTAGGGAAAGCTTGTTCTTTCAGTTTATATAAGCCCTTCATTAGTTGCCTGGAGTGTGTTTACTTTCCTAACTTCATAGCACTTTACAGAAGTCTGTTTTAAATATGTTTGCGTGGAGCTCTCTGTGGTTTGTTCTGTAAGGGTTTGTGAACCTCTGAAGAGTGTTGTGCTATACTTCTGGATGCTTTTCAGAAGCTGACTATCTTAGGGTTCTCTAAATGCTGTTAGCACTTTAAAGAGAACGTACATTCTTAGGTAATACCAATTAAGATGGTGCTCTAATGATGTTATGCATTGGTGAGTTCCTAGACCATTTGCAGCACTTGGAGAACCGCCATCTTGTGAACATCCTTTGAGTATTAAAACAAGCAGAAAAATGCTATTCCCAAAAGAAGGAAATTCTTTTCATACATGCTGTGAAGCATGATAAGAAATTGCTCTGCCTTTCTTTATGCCCTGTCTTGTAAGCAGAACCTCTTAAGTATCTACAGATGTAATTTTTCTTCTGGTAGCATAAGTGACTTCTTAATAACTAGAAGTGTTCACAGGGTAAATGATTCCTTCACCTCCATCTCCCTCTTCAGGAACCCGTGGGTATACAGCCTCACTGCTGTCAATTCCAATTTCACAAATGATTTCCAATTAAACTTGTTGAGGAGCAGAAAACCTTGTATGTACCAATCTTAAATTAACCTAGTAATCACTGATGGTTGGAGTCTATCAGAGAAGCCCTGCTGGAAAGTATATTCTATAGTAACTATTGTCTTCATGTATCTTGCACTTCCTGATTAAGTATCTGCATTGTCTATGGTCAGATATGAGATAGATTGTCCCATTTCAAGGTGGAGGTTCATGCGTTTGTCAGTACCCTCCAGAGCACTGTATGTCATCTGCTTTTTGTCATTGTTTGTTTCAAAGAAGTAATTTAAAAACACTTTTTTTTTCTTTGTTTAGAGTTTCGAATTCTGTTCCCTCAGCTCACAGGGGTTCTAACACTTGCCTTCTTCATCCACAATTGTGTCATCACACTTCTTCAGAATAACAGGAATCAAGAAAACAACGTAAGTAACTTCACAAGACTGTGCTTATTTATTCTAGATTGCCAGACAATAGTAATTTTTTCTTGTGATTTGATAAGAAAAAAGTTACACATTCTTTTCCTTGCTATGAGGGAGTAACAGAAAAATTACAAATTACATAAAAGCTCTGAGGAATGCCCGAAATTTACAAGCTGGTATTAAATGGCCAAATTGCACACAAGAGGCAGATGACCTGACTGTGTTGTAGGTCTTAATGAAAACGGACCAATTTTAGAATGAAAAATGGTGGAAAATATTTGGTACATGACTGATGTTAGCAGAATCCTGAACAGTAGTTTTGAGGTCTAGGTAATACTTCAAAACTTTGCCTCACAGTTCTAGTCAAAGTCCATAAAGAAACTTGGCACAATTTAGGAAATCCTGCAAGTTGAAGCCTGGATCAGGAGGCTTTGTGATACATAGTCTTTGGACTGGTGCTTTACCCTTGAAAAAGCTAAGCACTGCTTCTCCAGATGGAACTGCATTCTTTGTTAATATCTTCCCATTTTAAAATACCAAATGGAGTCAATACAATACACAGAGTCTGAGAGTAACTTTTACTTTCATTTTTTTATTATTTTATTTTTTCCTCCCTACTTCCAAGGATTCTTGTCCAGCTTCATTAAAATGTTAGCTGTAAAGGTACCTGCAATAACATAAAAAGATTTTTAAATACTAGCTGTATGAAAAACTGTAATAAAATCACAGAATCCCAGAATGCTTGAGGTTGTAAGGAACCTCTGGAACCTCTTGTCCCTGCTACTGAATCAGCACCACTAACAGCCAGATGCCTATACAGCACATCAGATAAAATAGATCAGATTTGATTATTTGACAGTGAAGTACAGATTATGTACCAATGCAATGAGATGACCTCTTAGGCTTTAAAAGTCTGCATAGTTACTTCCTTTTACCTGTGAATCAAGACCAGCTTGTGAATTATGTATCTGCAAAGGAGTCATGCATTCTCCTCCAGGAAGGCTTCTGGGGGCTTAGGGCTTCTCAGCTGGAGGTCTGGACAAAGAAAGCTAAATAAGCTTTTTCTTGATTTCCTTAAGAAAATCTTATGATGTGGAGAAGGGCAAGATTTCTCTTTAACTGTGGCTTTCAAATTCTAAAGGGTAGATCTCCAGCAATCCGGTCAATATGCTAATACCCTCATTCCATCTTCAAGGTTTTCCTGTGTATTTTCCCCCTCTGTTTACATCAGAGCAAGCAGTCAGATGCAAAGAGCAGCACCTGGAGTGTTCTTTAGCTTGCTTTTCCTGTGTGAAGGCAGAAGAAACTGCTGCCTGCATTTGAATCAGCTTTTCTAATACCTTTCCTGGAGCTTAACTGGAATTTCCAAGTCAGCCATAGCATGGGTCTCAAGCCCTTGACAAAACTCTGCATTGCAGAAGAATGTTCAAATTTCTTAGAAAGGACAGCTTTGAAGTATGGCAGGAAAGATTTCTAAAAGGAAAACAAATCTCTGTAATTCTTGTAGTAGTTTTGTTTGGCTGGAGATTGCTTTTCCTCTTTGTAGCTGTACAGGAGCCTTTCACCTAGGTCTCAAAAATGCTTTGCAAATGTTAATGAAGTACCTGTGCTCTTGAAGAGCTGTTTTGTGATTATGTCACTAAGCGACTGGAGAGTGGGAGATTTCCATATATATAGGGGTCTTGCCCTCTGTCTTAAGTCATGGGGGTTTTTTCCAATATATATTACTAAGTGGGAGATTTCCATATATATAGGGGTCTTGCCCTCTGTCATAAGTCATGGGGGGTTTTTCCAATATATTTACAAGATGCTTTCTTCTCTCAGTATCTGATAGGGTGATACTGACATAACTCCATGGATAAAAACTTCACTGTTTTATTGATGGACCTGTTAGGATGGCACTTCCCTCAGTGTTCTGTCAAAAGGCACAGAACTTGGCAAGCTGGAAAAGCACTGCTTTTGTCTTGAGCAAAACTTACTGAAAGTAGAGGTCATAGAACAACTCTCTGGGGAGCTGGAGGAGAGTAAGACAAACAATAACATTCCTCTTATGGAGTCAGAAATTCAAAACAATAGCAGCTTCCATTCTGGTCACAGGCGTGCATCACAGCCCAAAGCTAAAATACATGGGGGAGGAGTGCTCTGGCCGCTATTCCTGTACAGTGGTGTGGGTGTGAGAAGAGAAGAGCAGTGCACCAGAGTAAGCCACATGTCAGCAGCATAGCCCTGTGAGCAGGTTTTTAGTCTGCAGTTCAGAATTTACCTTTCTGGTCTCATCTCCCACTGCTGCCGCCTCCTTGTATTTATCAGCATAAGTCTTTGTACAGTGTCAGTCAAATGGTTCAAAAACAATTTGCATAGGAAATGTAACCCAGCCACAAAAAGGAGGGTAGGTGTGGGTTTTGGTTGGTTGGTTTTTTCCTGATTAGTGTTTGTGATCAGTTTCCCTGAGCAACACTATGGATGCTACACAAGCCCACCATGATCTACAGGCATAAATAATCTAGTGCTGTCTCCCGACAGTTGTTTGTGGATATACCTGGGAGAAAGGCTGTGAATGGGGAGATGTTTTTTCTCTAGGTATTAACTGCAGAAGGCATGGAGCTGTAAATGGTACTTATTTTCTGCAGTATTGAAACACTTTATTCCCTATAAACAGACGGAGCTTCCCTTGATGGTGCCATACCATTGGTTTCTGTTTCCTGCCAAAATGATGCACAGCATCATCCATCCTGGTGAAGTACTTATTTTTGTCACCCAGTTAAATGTTACAACTTGTCCTTGATGCACGAGCAGGTGGAGTCATTTTTATGATCTAGATCAAAGTCCTGTTGAGATATTAGGGAGTCAGCATCTCTCTTGAGAAGGGACTAATCTGAAATGGGATGATCAAAAGGTATTTCAAATGTGGTAATCATTACTAAGCACCGATACTGGCTTCTCCATCCAAGAAGCAACTCCACAAAGTAGCTTTCACTGGTACTGAGGAAGGAAGTGAGCTGTTTTTTCCATGGCATTCAGCAGGCAAATCAAGGCCTGGAACTACCATGTGGCAGCACCATGTAAGAAATGTCCATAGAGCCACAGAGCCTCCTCTGTGCCATGTCAAATCCCTTGCTGCAAGTCTGGCCAGCACCTGAATACGACTGGTCTGTGGATGTGATACAATGTCTTGTGCTTTCAGGGCTGTCTTTGTTAGCTCCACAGTCATCCTTTTGTTAGGAGGCTGATTTCTTCCTTTGTTCTACTGCTGCTGCCGGCCTTGATCAGCCAATTTTCTGTTCTTCCAGCAGCACTTCTAACCATTTCTTTGTTCTGTGGATCTGACCAGGAGAGCTCCCTGTCAGAAGTAACTGCTGGGAGTTTGCTCTCCAAGCTCTGTCTGAAAATCTGCCTGTTACTTCAGGTGTATTTGAGAAGGATTTGGCAGGTATCAGGCTATGATCCTTATGAACTGTGACCAGCATGTTGCCTTAGATACTTACTTGGAGACTCCCACTGTGATTCTACAAATACTTCCTGCTTCCAACACTGTTTTTTCTACAAGTTTGATTCTTAAGCTGTGGCTGTAAGAATTGCTATATTCTTATGCTTAGGCAGCATTCACCACAGCAATGTCTGCTTTTGTGTGAATGTAAATGCCTCAAGTATCAAATTTAAAACAAAAAAGTGTAGTTATTGCTCTTACTTAAAATAATCCTTTTATCTCTCCCCATGTGTCCTTTCATTTTTTTTTCTGGAATTATGCTGTCTAAACAGTACTGTCAACGTCTTAAGGGAGTGAACCCAGGTCTCTTGAGGAATAATGAACATTAATCAAAAGATGTTCCTGTTATGTAAACTCATGTTGTTGTACAGAGGTAACCATCTTACTCATAGAAGCATGTATTTGGAAGGGAGCTGATGGATGTTTGAGAAAAAAATAAATTCAGGTTTTCAAGTTGTCTATTTTTTGTTTAATAGCTATTCAGATCAAAATCTGGGTACTCTTTCTATGGTGACAACACCTGGAGAAAATAGTCTGTTGTGTTACACGCTATGAAAATAAATTATCAAAATTATCTCAGCACTTAGTTTCAGTGCAGATTGAAGCATACCACCCTTAAGAACTCTGGAAACATGAACTGGTTAGTACTGGTGCAAGTACCTGTTAGAGGTAATAGCACACCACCTATCTACCATTTTTCATGTCTAAAGGAAGCAGTAAGAATTTTATTTCACATTTCTTGCCCTCACAACTGCATGCACCCGTCACAGCAAAAATAGTTTTACAGTTGGTTCTAGAACTTACGTGTAGACAGAGTACAAATAACAACTGTGAGTTACTATACCATTTTTATGTGCCAGGACTACACCTAAAATACCGGACTTAAAGCAGATTTTGGCAGATGATGTGCATTAAGATGTGCAGAACACACTGGATGTGTTTTGAAAAATTGTCCAAGTCCTGTCCTCAAGAGATGAGAGTCTGCATCTCTTTGCAAAACTGCGTTACTGTGTCTCTTGAGTCCTACAATTAATGGAAGTTACTGATAAATACCTGCAAGAAATATGGATGCTCATATTTAATATTCTTAAAATTAGTTCTTATAGTGGGTGGGCACTAGTGCTTTTGAAGGTGTAGATGATATATAAAAATCTGTACAGCTTCTCATGTCACAAGAAGAAATTCTGCACATAATTTAAAGAAAAGGCTACTGCTCGACTTCTGATGAAAGTTGATAGTCCTTACTCAATGGCCAGTATGAGAAGAGTGAAGTCTAGGCAATCATCTTCCATGTGCATGTAAGTGGTCAGCAGAAGGAAGAGTTTGCAGCTAGAAGTGTGCAGCTGCTGGGAGCTTGAAGGCTGGAACATGACCCTGGAACATGTTCAAATCACGCTGATTCCTTTTTCCCATCAGCCTCTAAAAGGCAAATAATATTCCTCATCAGACAGCAATCTTCTACCCCAAAAACATGCAAAATGAATAGGAGATTCCACGTCTTTCACAAAAAACTGGCTTCTATTTGAATTTCTCTCACAACTCATAATCTAGTATTTTATCATTTCCTCAGGGATTGCCTTGCCCTTGGCAGAGCCTGGAATGGTGTAGGATATGTTTTTCTGTCAATAAGATAGTGTGAAGAAGCACTATGGGAAACATTCCCATGCACAGATGTGAGGAAGCTTTGCTCATGTTCAGTGAGCTGGCTGAAGGTGATAATTATCACCCTGGTCTGGAAACCAGTATAATCCTAATAATTCGGTGCTATGCCTGGGCTAGTAAGACTTGCTTCTCAATCTTGGGAAAATAGGGTCATGTATTGAAACATTACTAGTAATCCTTTAAGAAGCTGATGATTAGCAGCAGCTGAACAAATGGCTTTCTGTAAGGTGGTGAGTGTTTTGTACTGTAACAAAGCTTACACAGGATTTAGTTAGCTAATAACTAGAAACAAATGGTCTCCCTCTTTATTTCCAAAGGAAGTAATTTATGTAGAAGAATAACTCAACAAGTACATTGCTGTGAGATCAGTCTGATGTATATGTGAATTCTCTAGTTTCATAAAGTACTTAATTAGTTTTGCCAGTCATTTTCCTGTAATAAACGTGTGGTTATTTTTGTGCAGTGGAAAACACTTGTATATATTATATACCTTAAAAAGATAGCCAGAATTTTCAGAACTGAACTTTGAAGTTTAGGTTTAAATCCATACTTAAGTGTATGTAGTGTAGTTAAGTGTGGATTTAGGACCCTAGCTTCAACACTCTCTCCTTAAAACCTCTGATTAACATCCTTTGTATTACATCTGCAGTTGGGTAGACTGATGTCTTTGACCGCAAGATTTTATTCAGGATAAGAAATTTAACATATGGCTTTCTAGACTTTCTGTGTGTCAGTGTCCCAAGGGTCTTATTAGGAATAGTTGAATGTAAGAAAGTAGAAGGGATTTCTTGTTTGTTTTAATAACTAGTGTATACTTATGCATCAGGAATAACACGCTACATCTATCGGCATATCTCATTCATGGTGCCTTTTTTGTATGTTGAGAGATCAACAATACATGTCTAGGTCCACTTTGGGTATTGAAGCTTTCTGATCTGATTAGAACCAGGTCTGAAGTCTCCATCCAAGTAGTAGGAAGTAAAAATAAAAATGTACAAGTGATAGTAGTAAACAGAAGAAAGTAATGCATATAAAAGTAACAGTAATACATGAAATAGAAATCTTATTATGAGGTTTTGTATGTAAGTGCTGGCCAAAATAAAATCTTGTTTTTCCTCAGGTGAGAGACCTCTCTATTGCATACTTCCTGGTTGGACTGACATACCTGTATGTTGGAGTGATAATTTTTGCATCTTTTCCTTCTCCACCATTATCCAAAGAATGTATTGAACAGGTGAGATATTTTACTGTATTATATATTTCAAGGAATCACAAGATGGTTTTTTTGGGGACCGAAGTGGGTAATGTGGTCCAACCTCCCTACTCAAGCAGGGCTATCCCAGAGGATATGGCACAGGATTGCATCCAGATGGTTCTGGAATATCTTCAGTGAGGGAGACTCCAGAACCTCTGTGGGCAGTCTGTTCTAATGCACAGTCACTCACACTCTGAAGAAGTTCTTCCTCATCTTCAGTTGGAACTTCCTGTGCATCAGTTTCTGCCCATTGCCTCTTGTCCTATTGCTTGGCACCACCAAGAAGAGCCAGATCCGTCCTCTTGGCACCCTCCTTTCAGATGCCTGTGTACATTGATGAGGTGCAACAGGAATAGGCCCAGCTCCCTCATCCGTTCCTTGTAAGAGAGATGCTCCAGTCCCTTAATCATCTTTGTAGCCCTGAGCTGGAGGCTCCACTCCAGGAGCTCCGTGTCTGTTGCACTGAGAAGCCCAGAACTGGACACAGCACTCAAGATGTGCCTCACCAGGGCTGAGTAGAGGGGCAGGATCACCCACCTCGACCTGCTGGCAGTGCTCTTCCTAATACATGCCAAGATACCCTACTTGTCCATTAACCTTTTAATAAATACGCAATAAAAAAAAACCCAGCTACTGCTTCTTGCTTCATGATTCACCCTGGCAGGAGCATCTGTGCTTGACTGTGGTCAGTTGGTGGGACACCTTGTGGGCACTACCACAAACAGATGAGTAATGCTTGTGTTATCTCATTTATATTCACAAATGGTTCCCAATATTTGAGTGAAAAACAAACATATAATAAATACTCTGTGAAAGTGATGAAGGACCAAAATGAAAAAGTGAACAATTGAGCTTTTCATTTCTTTAGCTTCTTTAATCCTGAGAAGTGTGTGCAGTGACTCTTTGGGATTCCAGAAGATATAGAATGTGAAAGAAAGTTTGTTTAGACAGGAGTCCTCACTGCAATTACATTTGAAGTCTGACCTCTGGAGTCTGACACTGGTGAGCCTTGCCAGCAGAGTTCTTCTGATAATAGCACCACACGAAATACTCTACGAAGGCCAAAAACTCTTTATCTGCTTTTAGGCAAAGCTGATTTCCACGCCCTAAATTGCTTCAGAGATAGCAGTTATCAGTGGGGGATCCATGTTATGCCAGGTGTTCTATAGCTCTGGATAATATTTAGTAATAAGGTGGAATTTAAAGGCTTCCTCTGACTGTGGATTAGTTAGAACTGGTATCACTGTTAAACAAATTATTTTGTACTGAAATAATTTCACAGGATGAAATCCACATTTAAATAACATGTAATGAGTGATTTCCTTCCCATTTATTTTCTTAGCTCTCTCAGGTACTTACGAAGCTGTTTGTATATTTCTATGATGTTTAAGTCTTATAATACTTTTTCAAATGTTCCCACTAGTAGTGTATGATCCCTTACTCATTTGTATGTAATGCAGTTTTACTCACTAAGTAACTGTTTTTAATAAGTAGTTATGGTATGATAGATAAAAGGAGCATATGAATCCATCTGCCTAAAAGGTCAGGTGGCCTTTCCACAGCCTGGATTGTTTGAGGATGTTCAAAAGATCAGAAAGCAATTCATTATGTAATAATAGCATTAACACTGACATCAGCTTAGTAACATTCAAAAATTGGTTGTTATTATGTGGCAAGGCAGTTGTAAAAGAGGGAGAGGGTTTTTCATGTTATGGAGTTCATCTAGCAATTGTAGTTGTTCGGGTTTTGTCCCATTCTTTCTGGCACATAGATATTAAAACCCAGCAGATATATGTAAACAAGCCACCATTGATATGTAACGTTACTTATATGTTTAGAATTTTCTAGATAACTTTCCCAGTGATGACATCATGTCGTTTGTTGCAAGAATATTCCTGCTGTTCCAAATGATGACTGTATACCCACTGTTGGGCTATCTGGCACGAGTCCAGCTGTTAAGACAGTTGTTTGGAAGTGCTTACCCAAGGTAAGGAGTCTGTTTCTTGACAATAGTCTGGCACACTCTGCTTAACTGGCTTTCTGTTGTCAGAAATTTGGCTAGATTTTGGGGATTTTCTTTGTACATTAGGTTCATTTCATAAGCTGGTTTCACAGAGTTTGTAGAGTCAGGGTGAATGGGCACACCTGCAGATCAGGACTGTTACAGTTTGCCAGAGCAGAATGGGGGAGGGGGATTCTTTTAGTTTAGCTCTTCCTTTTATCAATAAATAGTAATTTTGTCAACACACTCCCTTTGGGTTATGCAATTATATGACAAAAGGAAAAAAAAAATGTTTAGTCTAGGAGCATTTAATCTAGCAATCCTTAAGCTGTGAAAAATATATACTCCAAATACTAACCTTTCAGCATGCCATCTTTGTTTTGATCGTGCCTGATTAGTAATCATCCATCTGTTTTTAAACAGAGCTAATAGCTGAGTGAGTTGTTACTTGTGCTATCTGGGCTGCTGCTATGCTTATAAAAATAGCTTTTCACATGCTAATTTCAGAGATGAGCCACACCCTTGCATTTGTACAGTGTCTGTACTCCAGGGAAGAGCTGATGCAGATTTCAGTTTTAGTTTGGTTTCTTAAATAAAACCTAGGACATTTATATTTGGAGTACTAGAATACTGAATTTGTCACAGCTGAGAAGTTGCCATTAATCTCCAAGTTTCTTATTTTGTATTGTGAATTACTGTTGATGGAGGAAAGGAAAAAAAAAATCTCAGAAAGGAATGTGTATTTCCTCTGTGGCATCAACAGTTTAGGTCTGCAGAGATGTTGTTCTGAGTTTCAGGTTTCTTCTGAGTCCTGAAATAGGTTCTAGAAACTGAATGCCTAAAATTAGGCAGTGAAATAAATGCCTGCTTTTTTTGACTCAGAATTGTATGCAGTTCAACATTGGGATTTTTAGGAACTGCTGCAAGTTACTGTTGGAAACAAGGCCATTTATTTAAGTGCTAAAGATGGATTTCACAGCCACTGGGAAATAATCTTGTCCTCTATATTATGTGGATATGCCTTTTCCTATCTCCTCCCTCTAGTTACTCTCTGACCAGAATGGTTTTCCTTTCCCTCACGGGCTCTCCTAGAACCTACAGCTTTGTGCCAGTCTCTTCTCAGGTTAATTCCAGCTTGCTGTTTTAAGCCTTCGTGGTATGACGGATTTGATGATGCAGATGATTTTTGTCTCCAGGATGTCCTGTGGGTAGCTTCACTCATTTTTAAATTTACTTTGTTTTAAGACTCCTTGTAGTAAAGTATTTAAAGCTTCTGAGAAGTTAAAAATGGTTTCTAGGAAGCCATATAAGTCTCTCCAACCTATAAGGTACCATATTCTGGCTGATGGGCTCTCTCGCTCTCTGACATCCCAGGTGTCTCAAACACAGCACAGAAATCACTGAATTAACCTTCAGGCTCTGGCTTCTGTGCATTTACAAGGTCAGCCCTTGTATTTTTCTATGCAGTGAAGACTTGCAGGAGGCTGGTAGCAAGCACAGAACATGTGTGTGGGAGGATAGTAAAGATTTACTGCCTGGTTGTTGAATGTGTCTTCATGACTGGTTCTCACCAGTCACCTAAGATGACAAATCTCCTTTAGTAGCACTTTATGACCTCTCTAGGAAAAACTTCCGTATTTTCGGTTTTCCCCAGAGCTGATTTTGTAGGGATATGTTTTACAAATATGAAGCTTTTGCTTTTATGGACATAGACTGATATCTTACTGGAGAGCCTATTGATTCACTCTGAACAACCTTACTTGGAAATATTAATTTCTGTAGCTTTTTGTGTAGGAAAATGAGCACCCTACTAATAGTTGAATATAGTTGGAATCTTTTCTCAAAATCCTCATTAATCAGGGCTAACAGCTCTTGGGCAATAAGAAGATTGATCTGTACAAATTCATGCTTTACCTCTTAGATTTTTCTGTATAATGTGAATATATGGAGGAGAATACTCTGGGTCATATGCCTGGAGAAAATTTTTGTGTGAGTAGTGAGCCCAAAGGATGAAAAAGGAGGCAAAGAGCAGGATCTCTGTTGGCAAGCTAGCCTCATTTAACTCTGTGATTCTATGTGCTAAATCACATATCTTTTCATGCATGCATCTTTCTTATATTAAGTTTTCTTTGCAGGTGAGAGAAATGTTGTAAATTTGACTTCTGCCTATAATTTTCCTGCCAAAAAAGTCAGACAACAAAGTCAGAAACCCGTAACAGAAGCACCTTCTCCTTCGGTCAAAGTCTCCATTAGAAATTTTCCTATCTTCAGTTTTAAGCTGTTGGTTGCTTTACATGGAAGCTCACTGATTTTAAAAGCCAGGCTTCTTCACATCAGCAGTTATTTTCAGGTGTAGGTTCCTGCTGCTGCTGTGGGTGGAGTTAACAGATACCCATCAAGTTAATAAATGAAGTCCATAGAAATCTGTACGGATGCAACTTAAAGCAAATAGCTTGATCTCACACATGTTTACAGGGCTGCCAGATAGTTTTTATTTCCTGGGTGTGATTGTATTGCTCAGATCAATTTCATTCTCTGGGGTTTACCCCTTTTTCTTTATCTGAAACTGATTGTAATAAAGCACCAAGATACTAGTTTCCTGGTTTGGAATTTATAGTCTAGATTTTTTTATCTAATGAAAGGCAAATTCTACCAAAAGTAGCATCATGGTTAACATCCTATTTTTTTCTGGAAAATCATGGATTATAACTGGATGATTATGAGAAACTGCATACTCATCTTCAAAGGAGCTTTTATTGTTGGAAGATTTGATTTTCATCTCTTTTGTGTCATGCTTTTTATTCTGTAGTGCTGTTTTTCTGTTAACAACTCTTTGCTGTGTACCTGTAGTGTATCCTACTAACCCATAGTCTTGAGTGATGAAGCACCTCAGCCTCTCCAAACATAAGTGCTTAAACAGACAACATGTAACTTTTTTTCTTCCAGGTTTCCCAATAGACATAAGCTGAACAGTGGGAGATGGTTTATCTGAAAGGAAATGGGAGTCTTGTCTTCCAACAGTCAGGAGGAGAGCAAAAGCATCCTTGATTCTAAGAAAGAGGATTCTCCTTGCTCTTATGTACCTGTATCAGTGACTTCTGTCTCTGCCTATCTTAAACTGAAAGGCACGTGTAGATGTGCTAGACACAGCAATCTTCTTACAGGCATCATCACAGAGAATCATAGAGCGGTTTGGATTGCAAAGGACCTTGAAGTTCATTTGTTCCAGCCCCACTGCTATCAGCAGGGACAGCTTTGACTAGACCACGTTGCTCAGACCCCCATCCAAACTGGCCTTGAACACTTCCAGAGGTGGGCCATCCATAGCTTTCCTGGGAAACCTCACCCTTGCAGTAGAGTTTCTTCCATGTATTTAACCTAAATCTCCCTCTTTCAGAGTGTACCCATTCCTCCTTGCCCCGTCACTCCAGTTCCTGTCAGAGAATCCCTCTCCAGCTTCCCTGTAGGCCCTTTCAGGTACTGGAAGGTGTCTCTGAGGTCCCCACACAATCCTCTCTTCCCCAGGCTGCACAGCCCCAGCTTGCTCAGCCCATCCTCATAGCAGGGGTGCTCCAGCCCTCCAGCTCCTGGCCCTCCTCTGGACTTGTTCTAACAACTCCTTGTCATCGTGCTGGGAACCCCAGGGCTGCATGCAGTGCTGCAGGTGGGGTCTCAGCAGAGCAGAGCAGAGCAGAGCAGAGGGGTAGAACTCCTCTCTCATCTGCTGGCCAGCGCTGCTTTGGATGCAGCCCAGGATTTCCTTGGCTTTCTGGGCTGGGAGCACTCACTGCTGGCTCATGGTGAGTTTTTCATCAGCCACCACCCCCAAGTCCTTCCTCGTGGGGCTGCTCTCAATCACTTCTCTGCCCAGCCTGTGGGTGTGCCTGGGATTGCCCAGTGCAGGTGCAGGACCTTGCCCTTGGCCTTGCTGAGCTCCCTGAGGTTTGCAGGGTCCCACCTCTCAAGCCTGTCCAGGACGCTTTGGATGGCATCCCTTCCCTCCAGAATGTCCACTGCACCATACACAACTTGATGCTGAGGGTGCACTCAATCCATAAATCCTTCAGCCTTTCTCTACTTCCTACAAAAGATTTAGAAATGAGAGAAGACATCCTAATTTCTTCTTTTATTTTGCAAAATGTATGCTTGTAAATGGATTACAACAGGGAAAGTGATGTACTGGGACAAAACCCAAGGAACTGTTCATTCTCTTTGCTCTCCCTGGTGTTGTTAAGGAAGGCCAAAATTCTGTGTATTGGGTAATTGCTTTCTTTTCTATAATGAGATATGTTTGTAATGGCGTCATTTAACAGCTGATTTAGGGCCAGATGCATGTGCTTTATCTGCTGTTTCTTGCTTGACTCTGGATCTTCTTATATGTACAGAAAGCCAATTTTTTATTTTTGTTACTGGCTCTTTCCTACAGTAATATTTGTGACGGAGATTCCCTTGATTAATTATATGGTGTGCATAAAGTGCTTTAAACATTCATCCGATGATTTTTTAAAACTTTTTAACATCTTTCCTGTTCTGAGAGGTTAAATAAGCTGATAGACAAAAATCACTTAGCTTTCCTCAATGATTGTCATCCCTTTACTCCATGGTAGCCCAGCAGACCTGCCAGTTCTCCCACAGACATATGTCTTCTGATGCAGTGAAATACATTTCTTCTGTTTGCATGCATGTTTGCTTGTCTGCTCTTCATCTGACTTCTGCCTAGCTTCTCTTAAAGGTTGTGATTCATTGTCTTTTGACCAATGTCACTTGAGTGAGATTTCCAGGAAGAAAATGCATTTTTAGATACAGAAGCCTCTCAAATATTCTTACTTGGGTGATCCTGATTTTCTTCTTTCCTTGCTTTCCAATTTCCCTTATCGTGTGTGTTCATCCTGTGACTCCATGCTGTGTCTCAAAGTTCTGAGAGAACTTAAAACTTGAAGAGATTTAAAATCAGTTTCTGTCTTTAAATTTCCCCTGTGCTAGGGTTTGGTTTCACTGTTTTTGACATGATTCTTACTTTGAGGATGCCAAAGTTAATTAGATATATATGGTCACTGCTGTTCAGTGACTTCAGTGGGAGAGAACTTGATGGAGCAAGCCCTTTAATAATCTTCTGGCATACAAGGTTGTTTCTCCCCTCTGTCAATCTGAAAGGTTAACCTTGCCAGCAGAGAAAAAAGCAAGACTTAGGAGATAGCTTGCGTTTTCTTCTAATCTTTTTCCCTTCTCCTTTCCATTACCATTTTTGTGGGATTGCAGGATTTTTGCAGGTGAGCAGTGATTCCCTTTGTAGAAAAGAGCTAGAATCTTCAACTGCCAGCTGAGAGTATGGAGACTGAGGACAGAAGAAGACTTGCCATGGGTGTGCTTCCTTTGTGAATTACAGCCTCTTTCAGGCAACCCAACCTGTACCTCAAAGCAGTAGCCCTAACCAGGCTGCCCAGGCAGACAGTCCAGCCCTGGCATGGGCCACCCGACTCTGCTGCCATGGACCATGATGACGAAAGTTACACCATTTAGAAAACACCTGTATGTGACCAGGGTGATTAAGCACAAACAGGCCAAATCTTTTCTAATCTCTAATGTCCTCTAAATACTTTTCATCATATAATTGTAATAAACAATGGTGTGGTTATTTCCCCTGCCTCCAAATGCTGTTTCCTGGCTGTCCTGTTGCAGTGTGTTGTGAGCATTAACTTTACTGTAAGCCAGTGTCAGGCTAAACCTGAACAATTCAGAACTTATTGAAATGTCACAGGCTAGAAGACTTGTCCTGTCTGGAACACACCTGCACGGAGCTCTAGAGTCCTAAGAAATGTACTGCCTCAAATAATGTAGCTACTTATAGCCCTAGGTACCAGATTTTACTTAATTCAGAAGAGTAGGGGGTTTTTTGGTAAATGGTAATGCCTTTCTCTCCAAAAAGATCACGACTTTTTCCCCATCCTGGAGATGAGCTGAGCTGAGCTGTGACTATTTGCCTAGGTAAAAGAAAGGATTTGCTGGTTAAATACCAGTTGTCCACTGTCACGGTTACAACTCAGGCTGTTTAAAAAGATAAAGAAAGGAGCAAGGATGTTCCAGGGGAGAAGTGCAATGTAATCTTTCACATTGAAACAGATAGGTGCAAAGCCTTTTCAGACCTTCTGATTTTGGTATTGTTCTTGAGGAATCTGATTAATCTTGACAGAGAAAACTGCAAAGCACTACTCCACAAGTACTGAATTGCTTTGGAGACTTCAGCATTTGAGGACCATTGTTTTCAAATGAGCCAGAAGACATTGTCCCTCCCTCAACCTAATAATCCTTTCCCAGATCAAGAAATTGAAAAATGTTTCATTTCACACCAAAGATACAGACACTCCTATTTGCTTTCAAAATTTAAAAGAATCTAGAAGTAATTTTTTAAAACAACAGCTTTGAACAACAAAATCACGTCTTCAAAGCATGCCAGAATAAAATACTTCAGAGATTTTTCAGGTTTTCTGCTAAAATGCTCTGAACTGGCACAAATTTGCAGAACATTTTTGAATTAGTCAGCCTGCCCTGGTTTTAGTCCCTCTTGCTAAAAAAAAACAATCTTAGCAAAAAGAGAATGGAAGAAGTACTGTCATTTTATGTGTCCATAAACTTTCTGCTTCAGTTGTGTGATAGTAAGGTCTGTGATCTGCCACGTGTAGGGAGAGAGGAGGTAGTTTTTAATGGCAGACACTTTTTTGTGGACAGGTCAGTTAACTGGCTTTCCTTAGCAGTATTAGAGAAGGTGTACACATTTGGTCCCTAAGAAGTCTGATTCTTGGGATTTTATTTTTTGTTCATGAGGTCTTACCAGATTTATATCCAGAAAAAACGGCTGCTGTAGTCTCACTGCAGTTGTTCATCTCTAATGTACACTTCTTGCACCACTGTTAAAATGTCATGTACAAAATTGAAGAATTTTTTTGTCTTTTTAAAATAAATGTTAAAAGATTGAAGGTTAAAAAAAGTGCGTAGCTTAAATTATTCCTTTGTGTTTTAATTACCTTCATTTACCTGAACTTTAATGAGACTGTTCTATGTCTTTAATCTTTCTTCCTAAGTTGGAAACTGGCGGGCAGCCTTTCAGCCATAGCCATGGAAGCTGTCACTTTTTAAAAGTTTGTTAGTTAGATCCTCCATAATACACATACTTTCTACAGTGAAGAAAAAATTAGCCTTGACTTACAGGTTTTGTATATTTTAGGAAATCATATCCTCCAGAAGAATAAACAAAACCTGTAAGTGTATGCATGTTTCCTCTGTGAAAATTCTTTTTTCCCTTCATAGAAACAGCTGTGTGACCAAAATATCACAGGTTTTTATTCTATTTCCTGACTTTACCTTATGCTAAAATATGCCAACATTTCATATTCCCGAAAGGAAAAGTGATACTTTCCTGAGTCTTAGCTCTGTGCTGCACAGTGCTCGGCACTGAATTTGTCTGATGCATTAAAACCTGTTTTTGCAGAATAAAAAAATCTCAGTTTTTTTCTCATCCTTAATGCAAAAGGAAAGCAACTGGAAATTATTTGTAAAAACAAATTCAGCAAAAAAATTCAGCATAAATTGGGTAGGAGCAAGAAAGTTCATTACAGTTCATATACTATAAGACATCTAGCATTTTAAATGTTTGTCCTCTATCAAAATGCAGTAGAGTTCAAATTTTAATAGTGTTTGTAATGTTTTCCACTTGATGCATCTTTGCCTTTCTTCTGGTTTCCATCAGTTGACTTTGAGCAATTCAGATCGTTCTGTGAACAAGCTAATTCTTTCTTGTGGGAATTAAGTTATACAGTATTGTTTCTTTGGTATTTGAATGTCCATCTGAAATACTTGAGTGCTGAGTACCATGTATGATGTTTTTCGTAAGAATTGCCAAATTGCACATTCTTAGTCCTTAAGAATATCTTGAGTCAAAATACTAGATATTTAGAAATTGGCATTCTGACTATTCAGTAGATGACATGTTTGCTGTGAAATTAATTAGCTTTAATGGAGTGAGTCATGCAAATGAAAACACCATTCGTGTACCAGTTAAATATTAGAGTAAATGAAGGACAGTGGTGGTATTTTGTAATAAATATAACAGATGTTAACACTCTTTCCTCACTTTCCTGTAGCCTTTTCCATGTGCTTATCCTGAACCTAGCCATTGTAGGAGCTGGAGTAGCAATGGCAAGATTTTATCCAAATATAGGAGGTATCATAAGGTGAGTGTTGCTTGTTTGCAGTGAGCTTCCCTGTGGTGTTACTATGTTTGTGTCTTGATGTTGAAAAAGAGCACTAATAATTGTACCTTTATATTTTGTGAAGCTTATGCCTTCTTAAGTTGTAAATAACGATTTGGTGTGTAAACAATCAGCTGTCAAAGTTCTGACATCTGTTATTCTGCCTCTGTGTCTGAGGTGGTTGAGTTTTATTGGAGGTGTACTTTAGGACCTTGTAACTGTACTCATAAAAGAGTATGGTGCCAGAAGAAAAGTTGCTTTGTTACTGTGTTCTTCTCTCAAGTTTCTGTTTTGTATTAAGACCATTGGAACCTGGGTTGAAGGTCCATAATAAAAATCCAAGAAAGCAAGTGGCATCAACGTGTCTCTAAATGATATCTTAAATTTACTATGTTGATGAAAAGGTAGGATTTCTATAATTAGAAAATATTAGAGGAAATAATAAGGAAGTCATACTTTGCTATGTTTGACATCAACATATTTATATGCATTGTCATTTATTCTTGGTTTGCATCTTTCCTAAAGCAACCAGGAGAAGGAGGTGTTTAAAAATACCAAAATCTGCAATTATAAAACCAGAATGACAGGTTTGGGTCTGACCAAAGTAGCAAAATAACTTTCTTTTGCTCTGTGGCTGATCTTTGAGGGTTTTTCCCATTTCCTCTTTTTCTTCTGTCTCTTCTTGTAGTAAATATTTTTGTATTCCAGTAATAGAGATGGTCAAGAAAAATGTTATCATAGACTCTTAGAATGCTAGAATGGACCTTAAGGTTGAAAGAGACCTTGAAGCTCATCTGGTTCCAACCTCCTGCCATGGGCAAGGAACACCTGCTGCTAGACCAGGTTGCTCAGAGTCCCGTCCTACCCAGCCTTGAACATTTCCAGGGACATGACATCCACAGCTTTCCTAGGCAACCTATTCCAATGTCTCAGCACCCTGTCAGGAGAGAATTTCTTCCCGATGCCTAATTTGGTTAAACATTGTGCAATACATATCTCTGTTTGCAAACTGGTGCTTACTTGATTTGTCTATAATGTGCATAGTAACGAAACATGTTGAACAGTGGATTTCCAGCAGATAAATTTTCCTTTTACAGTCTAACATGCATGCTTGCTAGTTAGACTGATCATTCCTTGGAAAGGAGTGTTCAAATATATGAAACAAAATATGTTGTTACTTAATAACATTTGGCTGTTTAGTAGGTGAAAATAATGAGAACATTTTTGTAAGCAAGGGATGGGTTAGAAAAAGAGTAGTTAAATGTTTCCCTTGCTGTGGTTGATCATGTAACCAGAAGGGCATGTTGTTCCTTTTAGGTCTGAAGAATGATTTGCTAGAAGCTCATTAAATAAATTAAAATAAGAATTGCAGATTCAGGAACATTTCTATATTTAAATGCTTTAATATGTGTTCTCAGATGGCTGGGCTGCAAGGAGGTTTGCAGTTCTGACGGTAAAGGATGTGTAACAGAGGATGCACTGTCCAGACTCTTTCTGTTGCATGTTGACAAATTTCCCCAAAGAAAGTAGAAACATCAAGTCTTAAGTAAGGGATTTAGTCCCCAACAGCATCACAGGGTGTGACTGAAAGGACAGAGCCATGTCAGAGTGCAGGTACAAGCAAGCAGGGGGCTGGACAACACAGAGGGTGGTAATTAAGTGCTAGTGAAGGAGGTAGAAGTCAGTAAGGAACAGAAATTGGTGTTTCTGTTAGCAATTGCAGATAGTCAATATTCATCCAGATTGTTCATTGGTTTGGCGGGGGAAAATGACAACAAGAAATAAGAATAAAGGCAAAGCATTCATTCTTTTTTTTCTTTTTTCATCGCCTCTTTCCTCAGATACTCTGGAGCAACATGTGGTCTGGCCTTTGTGTTCGTATATCCATCACTCATTTACATGATCTCCCTGCACCGTGCTGGGCAGCTGACGTGGCCTGCACTGATTATTCACATCTCTATAATCCTCCTTGGACTGGCTAATCTGATTGCACAATTCCTATTGTGAAAACTCCCCTTTCTCCCGTGGTTGTCACAATTGGTACTGTGATATTTGGCAACAGCCTTGAGCAACACTGTGAGGCATGAGGACCGTCCTCAATGTGGGGATCTTGGGAAAAGCTTCACCTTTGAAACAAATTCAAAACACATCATTCAAGTGCTTTACAGGAAACATGTCTTGCTTCACTGAAATCACGTGAAATCTTATGAGACGTGAAATGGTTCACATTTGAGTGATACAGTTCTCCTGGTTTTGTTGAAGGTGAATCAAAAATTAATGACATTCAAATATTTTAATATTTTACAGCACATTTCTCCAAACACAAAGCTTCCAGCCTCAAGCTGTGGAAATCTTTCCTCCAAATGAACTGTCCTTACCTTGATTAGCAGACATGCTTTCTCAGTATTGTTCACTGACTCTTTGAAATGCTCTTTTGTTGCAGTTATTTTCCTGAGTTTTTTGGAAAATGAAGAATTTATTGTCTTTCTTCTTTTTTTTAGGTTAATTTATAGTCACTTGGGTCAAAATGCACTCTTAATTTTGAATACGCTATTAAATTGTTTTGGCAATATTTTTCCTCTAGGAAATTCCAACAATGAGAAACAATAAACTCATGTTTCAGTGTTTTATTCAGAACCAATATGTACACAACTTACTTGTGATCTTACAATACAAAAAAGCCAGGAGGATAAAAAAAATTAGAAGAAGACAATTAAAATCAGTAATTCCAGGCTTGACCTCAGTTCAACTCTGTTACTGGGCTATTATGTACTGTGCAGTTGTCTTGTCAGGAGTTGCATGTGGTTTTTATGGATGTATGGTGTACACAGCATTTGTTCATCACAGGCCTGCCCTTGCAGGGTCTTCCTCTGGTGGTCTCCCACTACTACTACACATTTTGGATGTGAGCAGAGAGACAAAGCCAGCAGTCTTCAGAATCATGGATGAAGGGAAAGAATTTAAGTATTAAATAATTTTTAACAGAAGCTGGGAGAATCTGGGAAGATTTTATTATGGAGTTGTTTGGCGTTTTTTTAATTCTTGTTTACAAATTAACAGGGTGTACATGCATAAGTACATAGACACCTTCCTTCATCTACCTGCTGTAACTCTGTGTTTTAATCCAAAACACACAGTAATTAAGTTGCCAGACACTAGTGGAATGTAATTTTTGTGGTTGGAGAGAGAGTAGAGCTCCTCTTTGTGCAGATTTTCAGTGCATTAAAATAATCAACAAATGTAGAATAATTGAAAGAGAACTCTGAGCAATACTGAATTCCAAAGTAAGTAAAAGAAGAAAAAAGTTGGAGTGGTGCAATATTTGTGAAGTAGGAGTTCGGAAAGATAATTACATTGCAGTGTAAGAGTTCATATTTTCATCAGAAAGACAGTGAAAAACATAACCTAGGTTATTACCATACCTCTCTGGAAAATTATGTGAATTTTTTTAGTGATAATGTAAATCTATTTGTTTTATTTGGGCTCCTCAGACTGTGTAAAGGACACTCACTTTCCTAAATATCCTTTGATTTGTATGAAATATGAGATTATATGGGTTTGGAATACTATTGCAGAATACAGTGATTTTTTCCGGTTGTTCTTTTGTTGTGAATTTTTCTGTGCCTTTAAATCAGAATTGGAGAATACATCCATCATCTCTGCTGTTTTAGAGAGAACTATCTGCCCCATCCTGGTAATTTTCATTTTGTCCTGTATAGACTCTTACAAGAGAAGTACTTCAAAATCAAAAGGAAAGAATAAAAGATACAGATTTCCTATTATTGTTGGCTTATTCACATTAGGCTCTTGTGCTTATTTATTATAGGTTCAGTGCTTAATTTAGTACAAGCCCTGATGGGTGCAGCTAATTAAATTTTATTATAGCCTTCCATGTTCTATTTGAATATGATTCCTTTTTTATATCCTTGTCATTGAAGCTGATAGTAAAATACCCATTGATTTTAGCAGAATTAAATTCTGTTAGGATCTAGTAGTCAACAGAAATTCCTAAGAAAGACAGAATTCTTGGTGAAGTGTCCTCATTACATCTCTTTTTTTCAGTTATGCAATGTACAATGACTGAGTTAAAATTTAGAAGGAAATTATTCAGAACATTTATAGAAGACACTTTGAGCTCTGTGTTGCTGCACTGTTTATTTATACAAGCCTGTAAAAACCTTTTTATTTGAATTACAAACTGGTAAAAATTAGAGTGATAGCAAATATTTCATTACACTGTCATTTCCATAAGCACACTTTCTTATAAGAAAGTGTTTTTTAATTTTACTACATGCAGTTGAGATTTTCACAAGCATGAGAGGAAAGTCAGGAGTGTGTAAGTAGATTGGCATTTTCAGGGATTCTCTTCCTTGTCAGCATCCTGAGTTAAATAATATCTTAACATATAATGGAAACATAAATGCCCTAAAACACCAGAAGTAGATTGCAGTGCGCAATCTTTTTTTGTGCAAGTACAAAATGTAGTTGTTTACAAATACACACTTCATCTGCAGTGATGGCCAGTGATGGCTGATTTCACTTCTTTAGATTTTGTGTTCCAGGATATCATAATGTAGTTTAGCAAAACAAAGAATGCAATACATTGATCCAGTCATGTGTTGTGAGATGTAATTTATTACCTTCTCACAGAAGAAAAATAATTTCTGCTGGAAATACTGAATTATGTCTTTGCACTTGAATTTTGCTGAAGTAAGCTGTGAGGTGAAACACTTCTGGCTCTGGGCATTGACTAAGAATCTAAGGTTTTCTACCTAACAGTTCCAGGCTCCTTGTTTGGCACCATCCCTAACTCAGTGCACTCTGACAATCCATCCCTCCATTTTATGTGATAACTCAGCGATGCAAACTGAAATTTTTGTTGCATGAGGTTTGAGCAGCTGCAGTCAGTCCTCTGTGCTGATACCATCATGCTAAAATCCAGATCTCAGGATACATAAGGCGTTAACCCAGCACAACCTTCAAACATTGCCAAAGCATAAGTAGCCTGGGGAATTCCCAGGAAGCTCCAAGAGCAGTTGTGGACATGCCTGTGTGGTGAATTTGTGGACACGTCTGTAGGTTATTACACACTTTGAGCACTGATGCCAAGGGATTAGTTTTTCAGTGGGAGTGTTGTGATGAACAGAATTCTTTTCTAAAGACAAGGACAGATGCTATGGCTTATAAGTCTGTCTTCTATTAGGACACAAGAAAGAACTACCTTCCCTATATGCCTGTACTAATCTCATTGCCTTCTCTGTAATGGCCTGCCATCATTTTGTAAAGTTTTTGTGGCCCAGAGTCTTCCTTCCAGCTTCTAGTGGTCTTCATAATTTCTCCTATGTTTACTGGCTCTCAGTTTTTCCTTTGTTCTTCCAGTCTCTCACAGCTGCATCTGTTCCTACAAGTAATTTTTTCCCTTTCTGTCTGGATTGGCAATGTAATGCTAATGTCTTAAATCATGTAGCTCAAAAGACCTGCGCAGCAAATATGAGCATTTCGGATTCAAACATTGTGCCATGTAAACAGAGCATCTCAGGAAGGATATTTTATGTAACATTGCCTGTTTTCTTAGATGTTCAGCCTTTCCAACCCCTTGTGCAAAAATATGTGAAGATAATGGCATTTGCTTGCAGCACTGAACTCTGTCGTGTTGATAGCTTGTCTGCCCAACCTTCAGGCTGCTCCCTTCTCCACCAGGTTTCTGCACAAGGATTGTCTTCTTTTACTTGCTCATGGAACCTTTTTTTTCCATAGGGAGTCAGCTTGAGAGTCTGAAGGTTGCCAGAGCAGTTGGTTCCCCATTACTGCTCTAACCTGGCATCTCCCAGCTTTGAGCGCAGGACTCTGGGCAAGTGTTAATGAGCCTGCAAGGATATGTAGTCAGCCCTAAGGCTGATTAAACTCTTTTGCAGAGTTTACTAATCAAAGTTTATGTCCATCCATCCATGGATGCCTGGAAAGCTGAGAGGCAGCAGCAGCATAACTGAGTTACATCACAGCCAGAGCTGTGATGGGAAGGAGGAGAGACTTCCTGGAATACTGAGACAGTCAAAGCTAGGATGTACAGTCTGCACTATGTGAAGTCCTAGAGACTCCTGTGTACAAGAGCCAGACTGATGCTGCAATCTCCAGGTTCTGCAGTAAAATGGTAGTGAGGGAGGTGAGAGAGATGGTAGCCTCTGGAAAGCGTGTTTGTGCCTTACAGGATGTTGTGCTTCAGAGGAAAACTGCACTAAGCATCTGTCACCTCTATAACAGGTATGAAGATACCTACCTGAGGAAAAATTAATAATGGGAGAAGGATTAGTGCTTGGCAGTAACTGGTACTGCTACCAACAAGATAGTGTCTCTCTTTCCTTCAGCTGGAAGCAAAAAATAATTCCTGTGGGCAAGTCACAAAATCTGGGAGCTGTCTTCAGTAAAAAATAATGCTATTTTAGTAGATTTTTCAATAACTTCTCTTAATAGGAAGTAAAATACTAGTGATAGACAAAGCACTAATGTGTTTGGTTTAGCCCTTTGTACTGTGCTTAATGGGGGAGTACAGTGTAAGCTTTTTCTTCTGAGTTGGTATTCTATGAGATTGGAACCATGATCAGTGTATTCAATTCCTTTGCACTTGAGAACACCGTTAAACTGCTCTTGGAAAGGAGCAGGACTCGACTTGCCAGGTCATTGCTACCTCTGCCTGCTGTAATTTCAGAGGTGGAGCCAGTGCCACATAACAGTTGCTCTGTGATTTGTATTTCCAATCACCAAATGATCCAAGAGGGGCAGGAAGGGTCTCTCTTTTTATTCAAATTTACCTAATTATGGCTTTTCTTATATACCTCCTTTTTGTAATCCTGAAATAGATTAAACATACCAGATGAAAAATGCAGGGGTTTTTTGGTCACATCTAAGTATGCTTGTACTGCAGCTTGGCTAAAGCTCATTGAATTATTTCCAATAGCCCAAAAACTGTTTAAAAACTGCTGTCCATGTGTTTCCTTTCATAATTGTTTGAATGGCCTTTTTTCAATTCTGTGAACATTGTTAACTTCTGACATTTCATTAAACTGTTAGAGGAAGTTGAGATTAGTCAGGTCGTTTCAAATCAACACAGCAAAGTCATTCAGCTGCGATAGGAGGGGAGGGGAAATGCCTACACATTTGAGTACCAGGCTGGATACCAAATGCCATACCAAAGAGGGACATTGCCCCACTGCCCATCTGGCTTCTTCTGTTAGAGCAAAGAAGGTCGATTTACCACAGGGGATTAAAATTACAGGCCTCTCATGGGAAGAGAGGAAAGGCTGTTAGATGGTTTTTTATTTCTCTCTTCAAGTAATACTTTTTTTTTTCTTTTTCTTTTTTCCTTTTTTTTTTTCTTTTTTTTTTTTTTTTTTTTTTTTTTTTAATAATAAGATCCCAAGTTAGCTTAAGTAAACTCTTGTACATCCCTTCACCTTCCAGCATAGGAGTTCAAGGGATCTGGCTGGTACAGAGTGGCAGAGACAATGAAGATGATTTCCAGGAACACTTTGTGCTGTCTTTGTGTGTTTGGAATTTGGAAGAGCCCAAGGTTGCTCTGCATTTCTTCTATAGAGGTGAAACACTCTTCACTAAGGGAAGGCTGAATCTCACCTACCCTGTCTGCCATCCTTGCGCCCGAGGGGGAGGATTTGCATTACTAAAGTCCTTTGTTATGGAAATACGGCTGCTATTTAGGGTACAGCCAGATTCACAACAATAGACAAAAGATCATATCCTGCCTCTGTGAAACTTGCCATGAGCAGATTACTCTTGACTGGTGTTCCTAAGACTAGATTTATTAAGCCTTCGAAATAATTCCAGCGTTTATGATGCCACTAACTCGCTATTTTTACAGGTTGGCTCAGGTTCAAGTGTCATTTTGTCTGTCCTCTTGATACACTGTATACCAAAGGAGTGCAAAGTTAGGGGTAAACTCTACAGCCAAACTCCTGCTAATTATGATTTCTTCTCTGAATAACTAGTTGTGGTACCAAAGATGTAGCAAAATTTGCTATTAATGCAGTGGCAGGAGAGTGTTGCATTTTTCTAAACCAACTGATCTGTCCTAAAACAACCTTGGTCTATAAAAACACGGAAAATATGAGTTGAAACTGCATGAACTGTTCCTGCTTCTACTCCGACGAACTAGGAGAAAATAAGTTTAGTTAAAGAATAACAGAAGTGGACAGTTTTTGTTCTCTGAGTGCAAGTGTTTATACAACTTTCTGTAGGCAGCCAGCTACCCCATCGTAGCCATTGCAGTAAGTGATGGGCTTCAGCTTCTCCAGAAATAACCTCTTACCTAAAGATGCACGTTTTTTCATTCCTTTCCTGTCTGCATTCATAGGTAACTCATGCCCCAGTGAACCCCTTTCAGGCAGGTTTATTCACCCGATTTGCACCTTGGTAATAAATTGCCATTTAGTGGCATCAAAGGAGAATGTAAGTGACCACAATCGTCCGCACCTTCCCTGAGAGCTCGGGAGACTGTCCCATTTCGTTCCACAATCCCAATCTGCACTGGAACGTCTATCCTTACCTCTGAGGACAAACTGCAAGTAAATTTCAACCACAGAGTAAGCTTGTGAAAAACCTGGCTTCTATGGTTTTATTGTGAAAGCACCACATCGTTTTCTTTAACACATGATTGAGTCTTTTACCTTCATCCCATGTGTTTATACAGGGAAGATCAGGCCATTGGACAACAGAATGTTTAAACATTGCATATGCTTCCCTGTGCACCGTGACTAAAACAGGTCTCATAAAAATTAATTTGATAAAATTATGTTCTTTGTTGAATCAGGGATAGAAATTCATCAACCTCACTTTATCCAGTATGTGAAGTGACAGGAAAAGAATCACATGGTAAGATCCATATGAAAACTACAAAAAGAGAAGTTTTAGAAGTCATCAAAATGCACATAAACAATTTTCTGGCGAGGGCAATCTAGACCTCTGGCTTACTTGGGATGCTTGCCATCAATAGGAATCTTTCCCTTTGCTTTCAGTGGGCACTGGTTCAGCCCTTGGAGAAGTTGCTTTTGAAAAGATTTTGGCAGTTAAGGGAAGATTCCATGAGAAACAGCAGGACTCCACTTTCCATGCAAGGATCTGGGTATGCTTCAGCAGCTGTTATTCAGATGCAGCTGGACCTGCATCACAGTTTGCTTGCTGTATTGTTGAGTGTGAAATAATAAATTTACTTTTTTTAAAACTCACTGAAATGGTGAGCTCCAAAGTAAAACATGGGACATAAGTGGGTGAGTGGGAAGTGCCTTTTTTTCTTTTTTTTTTTTTTTTTTTAATATTTTTCTCTTTTTTATATTTTTCTTTTTTTTTTTTTTTTTTATTTTTCCTTTTTTGTGGCGGGGGGGAGGTGGGGGTTGGGGAGTATGCGTGCTGTTTAGTTTGGTTTTGGTTTTTTTTCATGCAGTGAATACACCTCTGAATATTCATACAGGAATACACCTCTGAAGTACCCTCAGCATGCTATGTCATTCTAGGGTGGATCTTGGTTTGTTGTTTTGACTCCTTCGGCGAAAAATCACTCAGACTCTGGGATTTGTTGTCGTTGCATTGTGGGCCCCTATGTACTTGTTCTTTGCATGTTAGTTATTTGTCAGTAGCATTTCTCTGTGGAGTATTTTATAGCACTTGAACCACATGGAAAGTATGCACCAAGCTTAACTGCTGAATTTGGTGAATAATCTGTTGTGTGTAGATGTTGTCATGTATTTCTGGGGAAGAAAAAACCCACTAAGGGCACTCTGTCCTCTTAAAAAACACTTGTAAGAAACAGTCAGAGCTTTAAAAGATCTTCCCTCTTCTACGTGCTGTGTGAATTTCCATGCGATTCACTACCTTCATTACTGACTAGAGCCACGAACCTCGGCCAACAGACAGCTGGAGAGAAGCTGTGAATTTTTTGATCACATTTATTTTAAAACATTTAGCCAAAGTGTATCTGAAGTCATGGAAGACTCAGAACTCCATTCTCTGTCATTTCTTTCTCCATCAGCCCCATCACTTGTTCATTATATCACACTGCATTTTAGACTTACTAGTCCACTTTTGCTTCCCCTCACTGCCAGCTGTCCCTGTTCTGGCAGTCCTGATGACAGCTCTCCAGCAGGTGAATGGTCAGTTGTGTAGCTCATCAGGGCTCTCAGAGGAGCTACTGACCTGCACACTCAAGCAGAAATAGTGTCTCTTTTAGGAGTCTTAAGACATTCTGGTGCTGACCTGTTTTGGAGGAGGCGCCACTGACACACAGCATGCACAGTAACAGGCACCAACCCACTGTTGCTTGAGCCCCTGAGGCACCCCTGAGGTCATGAAGTGTGCTGGGCTGTGATCAGTGGCTTCCTGTGGTCCCCTTGATATCCATTCCACCAAGAGGATGAGTCTGTGGTGGCAGTCAGCTCGGCAGCCTGGCTCTCTGGAAAAGTGAAACGTCCTGGTTCTTGCTCTAGGGATATTGAGCTCATGTTGTGTCCTGGCCTGAGGAAATGCCAGAGGGGCACTTCCCACTGCCAGTAGAGGGATGGGAGCATCGTGCGCGGATTGAGCTGGACATAACACAGGTACAGCCATGACTGCTCCAGGCTGTATCCAGACACTCACACCTGAGGGGGGTGCCTTCCAGCTGCCAAATAGAAAATCTCTGCTAAAATTGGTGTAAATGTGTGGGCTGCTTTGCTGTTCTTACTTTGGAGTCTTACAAAGGAGACACAGAAGCACAGAAATAATAGAAAATTAATGGAAAGATAGTACCCTAGCAAAAGCTGTATCAGGATATGTGCAGCTCCACCCAAAAGCCTAGAGGTGTGAAGACAGAAAAACATTGTATCAGTGTTTCCATCTTCACAAGAGCATTAGTAAGATACTCCCAAATTTCAGCAAGCTCTTGTCAGCCAGATGTTCAAAAGCAGTCAGCTAGTCACTACATACTCCTCTGGAGTGAGGTTAGAACTGCAAAGCTGTAAGTGAATGACCTCAGCAAAAGAGAGCTGAATTTCTTAAAAAACCTGCAAGTGGGGCAGTGCAAGTCAAACATGCAAATACGTCACACACTCATGTAGCTGGTGCAAAAGCCTACCCACACTGTTAGTGGCTCCACATCAGACTATTAACCTTAAGGGGCAAATGGAGAATCCTGTACGTAGAATCCTGTAGGGAATGTAGTACAAAACGTCATTCTCCTTAATAAATTATTTCTACAGCTTTAAAGGTTTGGATCCTCCACAGTATGTATTTTTATTTGTTAATATTAAATTAATCCCTCTTGGAGGAGATGGGTTCTGTTGGCTGGAAATCCTTACAACTTTTAAGGCCAACATAGCACTAAATAAACTGAAACGATTTGAACTTTTTAGACTTTTTATGCTGTGAAACAGTTATTATAGAAAAGGCATTTAGGAGCGGGGTTTTTTGCCTTCAAGAATTTTGGAGTAGTCCTTCATTTTCAGTTTCAAGACGACCAAATAGTTCCAGTAATTTCTGAGCTCCCTGCCAGTTTATTATTAGTGCAACTGGCTACAAACCAGCTGACTGATGTCAGTCTCATAATAAAGAACGACAAAGCCGGACAAGGGTCCCATGAGAAACCCAAGAAAGAGGATCAAACACAATTGTAAACCTGTGCAAAAGGCTACAAGATCTCTGGCAACAGTTTTACCACTTTTTATAGCACTCTTTATTCTACAGCTTTTATTTCTTTTTCTTTCAAAGATATTTGCACATTGCATTATTCTCTGTTTTGTTATTTGTCTGTTTGGGTTTTTTTAGTGTCATGTAATGGAGTACACAACTATTCTTATGTAATGTGAGTGCATAACTATTTAATATGACTCATGAATATATCCCAGAAGGTAGAGCACCCCTAATTATTTGCTGTGTTGTCAGCTGTGATCTCAGGTTTGTGTCTTGCAGTTGTTTAAATTAATTGTAATTGCGAAGAAAAGTCATCTTTTCCAAGGCTGCAACAGCAATTTTTCTAGTTATTGTGTGCATCAGAGTATAGCTGCACACACCCAGAGATCTCCAGACATCCATAAACCTTATGGATCCTGTTTCTGCAGAAACAGAAAACAAGCACTAGAACAAGCCCCCCGCAACTGGATCCTTCCTTCATCTTTCTATTTGCAACTTAATCTGTCTGATTAATACTAGATTTTTAAGGGTGGTGTTATAGAAAGGTCATTGCAAAAAAGAAAAAAAAGTTGTAAGAAGTTACATGGATCATTCAAGACAGGACTAAACCAGATTGTCATCTAGTTGTCTTGGACTTAGCTCTAGATTAAAAAAGACAAGAGATTTAGGTTCCTCTTCAGTACTCTGCCTAATTTTTACTGCCCTGCCATTCAGGATAGGTTAATGGAGGGAGAGTTGTATCTCCAAGGGTAAGATCTGTGGAAACCATCATTGCCAAAAATGAATTCTGACCTAGCCAGTAAGAATGCTGTAGAAAAGGAAACACTGTATGAAATGCTGCAGGGAGTTACCTTAGAGCTGCAAGGACATGGCATGTGACTCTTCTCTCCTTATAGCCATGAAAAGTTGTTTTCCATATTTACATCTGAAGTCCATTCAGGGATAAATAGGATTTGATCCCAAGAGGGATCAAATCCTATTTATTGAAGTAGTCTTTGGGATCCAGTACAACATATCCTGCAGATCAGTGCATCTCTACAAAAGACATCCAGACTTTCACATGCAAGGATCAAAAAAAAAAAAAAAGAAAAAAAAAAAATGGGAAGAGGGATGGGGCTGTGGGGGAAGCATTTTAAAGAAAATTTGGGTCTCAACAACTCCTTTTATCTCATTTCCATTGACTGAAATGTATCTTTACTGTCATCTCTGCTACTCCTCTGGTGATAAAAAGTTTCCAGCCTTCAGGCATTATGAATATGTAAAGCATTCCACCAGATTCAAATACCATCTTTCTTCAATGCAAATCTACAAGGGTGGTTTTCAAGCATACAATAGACAACACCTAACCTTGAAAAACTCACTCTTTTTCAGGAGATGGTAATGTGCTCTGGGAGAAATTCAAACTTGACTCAAGGCAGACTATCAATTCAAATAAATTGCCCTTAGGATAGAATTCTTTATTTCCAGATTTCTGCTTGGTATGAAACACTGGCATTTACAGAGGGCAAAAGTTTGACTACAAAAGCACAAAAAGCCTCATGATGTCATTTGTTCAAGGGGTCCATCAGTACATTAAAAGGAGAGGAAAACAAAAAAAGCTTTTGCTTTACATTTTTTTAATGGCATCTAAAGATTAGAGAAGACTCCTGTTACAGTATTCAGGGTTCTTACATTTGCATTTTCGAAATTGTTAATTGTTCATTATTATGGCCCTTTCTTCTAGTCCATTTACAAGCTGCAGTAAACGCCTACATAGGTCAAGATTTCTCAAAGGCTGAAAGGCCTCTCTTCAGCAGAAAGAATTCACAGAATTCACAGTAAGGCCCAGAATAGAAAAAAAGAGAACAGAGAGAAATCACCATGGAGGAGGATTACCACAGGCTTTATGGACAAGACATCACTGAATGCCTTCATATCAATATGGTTAAGGCCAGACCTTATCATTCTCTCCTCTTAAACTCTCCTTCTTACCTCTCCACAGGGTTTCCTGTGCTTAGTAAGAGTTTGTCAAATACACAATGCAAGGAGGGTCCATGGGAAAGGACATGTAGTATTAAGACACAATACCACTGCATTAGGTACTGAAACAAAGAAAAACTATATGAGGTAATGTTCCCTTCCTACTTCCCATTCGCCTTCCCTAACTTCTTCCCACAGATGAATGTTAATCCAACCGAAAGTTGTTGTCACCAGATGGAAGGGCACAGAAATGTAGAAGGTGGGCGTCCATCTTTGTACACAGTTCCTGTGTCAGAGATTAATTAGACTCTGCCATCTGTAAGTGGATCCTGAGGACTACATGGAACTGGGACATTTGTTTCACATCTGTTTGCAAAGACAGAAGCACTGGCTGCACAGTGGTCTTCTAACTCTGAATTGGGGCAGTGGTTCTATACAGACTCAGAGGGAAGTGTGCCAGCAGCACCACTGAACATGCATTACAGGTAATACAGCAGGAAATTTGGACAGCAGCTTGTTATAACACTGTTTTGGAAGTGCATGAGTCACTGTGTATCAGGAATGTGAACCTTTCTCAGCATGTTTTTGTGCTAGATATCCTCTCATGCCATTTGAGAAAGCCTGAAGGGCCAAAGCTGAGTTAGTTTATCCAGGATCTTCATACTCGAATACTCTAATCCATTTTGGTCACCTTTCCTTCTGTTTACAAAAAACCAGAATGCAATCCAGTACTTTCTTCCCCCATTAAACATAATTTAAAACACTTTTGTAATTTGCACTATTTTCCTTCTAAATTAGAGCTGCCCAATGAGCCTTTCACCTCTGCTTTTGCACTGACTGACTTCTCTGATGCCTTCAGATGAAGCTCTCTCACTTCTCACTCCACACCACCATGTGTACAGTACTCCTTCATTGTTCTGTTTCAAGATGTTTCTTGCAAGACCAGACAGCAATGCTGATAAAATCACATATGAGGTCTGCATGCACTAAGCATGCCAGGAGATGCCTCTGCATTTCCTTTGCTTCCTTTCTTTTCTCCCACTGACAGTTGTTTCTATCTCCAGAACTGCAAATCTGTCTCTGGAGCCTTAGGATTCAGTCAGGACTCTGAATTACACTGATGGCAGAAGGTTGCTCTCTCTAACCAATGCCATAATCTTGGCAACATCTTGCAGTTTTTTCTTACATTAAAATCCAGCACCAACTGAATTATCCTTCTCTTATCAACCTATTAAAATATGTTTATTTAATCTGATAAATACAGATACGCACATATGCACACAGTCTTTCTCTCTTTCTCCACCTGCTCTCCTTACCTTGCCCCCAACCCCAATTTAAATACAGTGTATTCCAAATTATAAAAATGCAAGAAACATCAATGTGGTTGTCCTCAGAGCAGACTGCAGACAAATGGAAAGGTTTCCATCCTGCAAACAATTAGATGTGTTGTATTGAATTGAACTTTTGAGCAGCAAACAAGTGTCAGTAAAGATGAGTCACACTTAGGAAGGCTCTCAGATGAAGACTGACAGATCTGTGATGGTGTCAGTGCTGAGTCTTATTCACAAAGTCTTCAGTGCCTAACAGGCCTTTTAGATATCAGCACTTTGGTGTATTCACCATGTCTGGGACCCAGCCCTCCTGTGTCTGCAGTCATCCCTGAGGTCATGAGAGTGCTCAGAGCCTGCCTCACAGGTGAGAACAAGGGAGATGCACAAAACTGGGCTTCTCCAGCCTTTGCTTCCTACTGGCGTGGTTGAGCAGGAATAGCCAGAGCTGTCCCTTGCCTAACTGTCCCCTGAATCACAGCCAGGAAGCAGACAGGTCCTGCCCATGTCCAGCAGTCCAGCAGTAAAAGGACTTGAATGGGAGATGGGGGATTTGGGAGAGTGAATTCCCCCTTCTTTTCCATAATACATGTGGAGCAGATTTACAGTAAAGATATAATCTATCAGAGGTCTTCCTAATCATCAGCCCCACAGAACCAATTCTGTCAGTTGTCTTTACATGTGACAAAGTCAAAGACATACCAAAGTGATGCCTGATTTCTAACCAGGACTGAGGGGTTTTTTGTTTTGCCTTTTTTTTTTTTTAATTTTAGAAAACTAGTTAATACTTCTCAAACAAAGACAGTACAAATGACTTGATAGAACACAAGCCATACCATGAACATACCCGGCAAATACAATCTTAAAATTGCATTGCATGTAACTTTTTAACTGTGTAACATGTTTTATATAGACCTGCCTTTATATGCTGTAAGTAGGCACCCTCCTATTTCTTCCTATAGCTTTCCTCTTACATTTCATTAAGCCGAGAAACACAGTGTAAAACACGACACAGAATTTACACAGATTCATGGTTACAAAATTTTTTTAAGAGTACAGGTAACCGAGCAATAAAAATCATGCTCAATTCTGGGTACTTCTGCCAGCCTGCTGTGGCTGCTCCAGCACAAGTTAATTTATCGCAAGCTTTGTGGACTCTTAAGCAAAACAAAGCTCAATTTCACAGTAAATGACTGCAGCACATACCCTCTGCTAGCTCCTGAGTCTGGGATGGGATGCTCCTCATTTGCCTATTTTCAACAAATTCAAGGTCTTTTTATGTGTCTCAATTGCTTTAGTCATACAAAGTGGGTACAGTGTGTGTGTAGCCTGATAATATATTATCATTTGGGAATTTAATAATTTTAATAATAATAATAACAAAACCAATAATATTGTTAGAGAACTGAACAAGCTGAGTCTGTGCCCTGAATCTATACCCATGACAGTAGTATCTGTGACATTTCTGTGACATTTATCTTCACAGTACCTACCTGCAGCATTGGACCACTGTTTTCCCTGCCTGAAAGAAGGGAAAGACACAAGGCATACATTAGCTCATGCCTTGCATTCCCATTCAAGCCCAAGATCCTGAGAGCCCACACCACTTCTTTGTTGATTCACACTCTGATGCAATCCTGCAATCCAGGAAGGGAAACTCAACAATACTGCTGATGCCTTTTGTGCCTAAAGGTGAATCCCTTCTTCCAAGATATCACCACCACTTAAACCTGTGCCTTTGCACACTCCAAGTCCTCCCTCCTCTGACATGGCTAAAAAATCATGGACTTAGCTGGAGGGATGTAAACAATTCAACCAGGGCTCTGTATAAATCTAGAGACTACCTTTACCTTAAAAACTACACTGTTATTCCTCACTTCTTACCAATAAAATGCACAATGATCAGCAATATCATCCGTTTGTCTTGTACTGAGGGGGTGATAATTTGGGGGTATCATCACAAAAGTTTTCTTCTTTTTTTCACATACATATGAAATTCTTCTGTGTGTCTGTGTTCCCTTCAGAAAGCTTTTGAAGGCTGGAAAGTTAAAATAACACTGATTGGTTTTAGTGCAGTGCACCACATATTGTTTCTATCATGCAAGAATTGCTTAACCATGGTACACTTCAGCAGCACAATTTATTACAAACCTTGGAAATAATTTCAGGAGCCCAAGGACCTCACGGACCTTAGACCAAGTTTCAGCAAACTGCTCAGATATGTGATCACTAGGCAGATGTCTGGAAACATGTTCTTGCACATTTATCTGCTAATGCAAACGTCCCAATACAGGCATTAACACTCAGAAGCATTATGTGGATTTTAAACAATTCCTGGAAGAGTTGGGTCCCATAAAAGTTATTCTGACAGATGTAATCCTTCTCCTCACCTTTGCCAAGTGCTTGCTCTGAGTACAGGAGCCAGAGCACAGAGTGAGACTCCTGCCTGCTTCCACTGCTTCTGGTGCTCCAGACACTACAACGTCCTTGCCCAGGGCTGACTTCACTCTTATGTTGTTTTTATTCTGGTTGGGAAAGAAGCAGCAATGTGGAAAGGAAAGATAAAACAGGAGATAAGAGAATATTTTTATGTTTTCTTCTGCACAGATGACTCATTTGAGACAGGTTTATTCCTCTTCTCTCTTGGGGTTAATGCCTTGGGGAGAACAGCAACAAAATGAAGGCTCTTTTTGCTGCTGTGGGAAATAATTCTTTCTCTCACCCTGTTCTGTGAGGTCTCTCAGGCAGTGGCTGTTAGGGTGCACAGCACATAACACAATTGGCTTCAATCTTGCTGGGGCCTCACGGTATTAGTGTAATGAAAGTAAATACCAAGTGGTCAGGGCTTAATTATAATCTGGACATTTTGTGCTCTGGCAGTAGATTAGAGGAGACACTGACTTGTGTTTAAGGCACTGAATCTGCTATTGGCATGAGGTGAATCCATCAAAAGACACAAGACAGTGAAGTGAAATCCCATGTTTCCTGCTCAGAGTATAGAATGCAAACTAAGAGGAAGTGTAAGGTTTCAGTAACTGAACACTCTCTATGTTGGAGCAGCTCCAGCTGTGGCTTTTTGTGTTCAACTCTTGATGACTATTTCAAGGAATCAAATACTATTTTATAGAAGATGGAGAAGCAAATCTTCCATTAGATTAGGGTATTAGGTATTAGGACCTAAATAGTCACATAGTGATTTGAGGAAGAATTCTACATAATTAATGTTGCAATCATCTATTGATCTATTCTCCTCCATTCTTAATTGTGTTTTGAGCAGGAACTGGCCTGATTATGCCCTATGAGAAATAATTCAGATGTACAACAAATAAATATGCTCTGCAATCTGTACTGAAGCAGGTTTCCTTTTTCCTTCATTCTTCCAGTCTTAGGGTTCTGGTGACAATTTGTCCATAGTTATTTCACTTTCTCAGCCCTCTCATCATTTATTTTTCTAGTTGCCATCACTTACATGGCTAGGCTATTGTAACTATATTATATCAGGAAGGGAGATATGTCCAAGGTTTAATTTTATCCAATACAGTTCCAATTTCTCGAAAAAAACAATTAAGTGCTATAAACCTGTGAATAAATTTCTTCAGATCTAGACACCAGAAAAGAAAATCTCAAGTGAAGAGGAAACAAAAGCAGTGTTGATAACTATTACAGCATAGCATACTGTGACTAATAGTGTTGCAAAAGGTCTGCCACAGATAAATTTCCATAGTCATTCTGGGTATTTTGGCTTGGCCTTAGCTTCAGAGTAAATTGTGGAAGAATATGACTTAGGAGTACTGTAATGGCTCAATCCACTGTTAGGAAATGTGTATGGTAAGAGATCACTGCTGATCTGAAGACCAACATAAATGAAGCACTGAAGGGCAGCAGTCGGGGGGTTCATCCTCCTAGCAGCAGCAGCAGCAGCTCAAGCATTGGGCCAGGAGAAAAACCTAGATCTACCTCTTTTTGGGTCTCTCTGCCTGTATGTGCCCCCATGCTGTACTTCTAGTGGTGCTTCTACTGGTAATCCAGGCCATCCTCAAGTGCTTCAGGACTGGAAGCTGCTGCCTGGCAATGGTTGCCTTGCAGTTTGGTGCTTGCTTAAAGCACAGGGAGTCAGGTCAGGGGTAGGCTGCTGCTGCCGAGCAGGGAGAAGCAGCAGGAACAGACCCCTTATCTGCTGCAGCCTGAACACACAGCTTTGATCTGCCAGTGGAGCACACCTGGACAGAGTTGCAGGGACACACATATTCCTCCAAGCTTATCTCCTTCTCTCTGTTGAAATGGGTATATGGGTACCCAAACATGCACAGAACCAGGCGCAGGAGGCTGAGTTACCACTTTAGGTGTGTGATGGGTCAAAACTGGGTCCCTTTAACACATCAGTGGCAAATTCTTCCTGTGCAATTGGTTAGCCTGTTGAAGTTCACCTCTTGAGATGTATGGCTGCTGCCAGAGTAACCTCTGTTTTGCTAACTGCTTTGACAGGAAAGCATGATCAAGAAGGGAAGAAAAGGGAAATCAGAAGCCAGAGGACACAAATTCTGCAGCCTCTAAATCACTTCTATTTGCAATAATCATAAGACCTTTTTAATGAGTTTCACTCAGACATGAACATTCTGTGAGTACCCTTGAGAGACTCTTCCTTTCAGAGTCTCCTACTGCTTCAGAGCAATATTTGTAATTGAAACGAATTATGAAAACCAATAAAGAGCAACAGGGAGAGTTTCTTAGCCCTAAGGCCAACTGGTAGAGCACAACTGATGGCCACACAACTGCTTTTTCTTCCTATTAAAATAGCATGTCTGCATGCAAAATTGCCATGGGGAATGTTCCCCAGCCTGTGATAGTGAGTTCTGAACAACACCATTTCTGAGCTAACATAAAAACAGTACCATCATGTGCCAGTACCTGTTTAGTGTGAGTTGGCCCCACTTAATTAACTTGTGTAGATGTAGCCTGAAGTGTTTTCTCTAGAATATGCTATATGATCCTCTGAGGCTGTATGATATGCACCATAAATTATAAACAAAATTATATATTTGGGGTTTAATGCATTTTTGCTCATTACATGGGCATGAATATTAAATATGTTATTATGTTGTCTAGTGAGGTCTGCTTGAGTCCTTATTTCTGTGGCTAATCTTTAGAAGTAACTTATATTTTCTAATAAAACACATCTCTTGTGGGAATGGTGTACAACTTTGACCTAAAAGTGGGAGAGCAGAACCCTTCACATATCTGAACTTGCCTGTAGGTGACAACCCCAAGACAGCCTGACAGCAAGACCTTCTGGGGAATAGTTCAAGAGAGATGCGTGGGGATTAAGTACCCAAACAAGTGTCATTTGTATTTAAAATAAAAAGAATTAAAAGAGAGAAGACAAGAAAGTCCTCATACTTTGTTTATTAGAAATATGTGTTCTTTATTGCTCACTGCTCTCTTATTAAAAACAAAACAAACATGAGACATAGAAACAAAAGAAAGAAAACAACTAAATGTCCAGACCAAACAAAAGAAGAGGTATGAGGCTAAGATATTTTGGTGGAATCTAAATTCTGTTTCCTGAAACATTCTGTACAAGGGGTTTCAGCTGACTTAGGAGTTCAGGTCTCTACTATCCTATAGTAGAGTATGTAGTTTTGTTAGAGGCAAATCCTGTGTCCTGAAAGATAAATTCAGGGGGTCTATCTTGTGAACTTTTCTCCTTGTCCTCCTTATTCCATGAGTGGGGTTTTGGCAGATAAATTCAAAACAGCCACACAAAAGTGTTGCAGAGTCTGATGGAACATTACAAATATGTCTGAACTTTTAAATCTCTGCTATTACTAATGCATTTTGCAGTGTTACACTGTGCACACAGACTGCCTTTGAACATACGAAGACCTGACTCAGTTCAAGTCCATCCAGCCAAAAACTGTGCGGCAGTGCCCAGGAGCAGATGTTATGGGGGAGTTTAAGAAACAAGTGCTATGGAATGACTGTTTCCCAGCAGTTCTTTCTAAACGTGGGAAATCAGAAGAGGGATGTTTCTGAACCTGCCATGATCTGTTGACCTATCCTCTATGAATTCACCTAATGCCTCTATGCTGCTTTGTAATTTTGTGCCCCACAGCATCCAGAGGCAAAACATTACAGAATATTCTGATGTAAAAAAGTCCTGCAGTCTAACATCTTGTAGAAGTTTTCCCTAGCTCTTAGCTGATACAAAGTACTGAATGCTTGTTACCCATTTAACCTTCTCCACATATTTCATTATTTTCTAGATCTGTACTTCATAAAGACTTTTCCTCTCTGTTTAAATGTTGAAATACCATGTTCTGGTTTTGGTACATTGAAACTGCTGTATACAAGTTCTAAAAATGCTTTCTTTTCTGCTTTACCTTGTGCTTTCTCTGCTTCTACTTACCCATTTTGATGTGGGATTTCTGGCATTCAGGAATGTGTCATAATGAGATTTGTCAGACTGCTCTCTTTCCTAATAGCATTCCGAGTGCTATGGTTGGAGTGGTGTTCTCCCTCTGAGCACTCAGAAGATGGCTTCCCAGAACTATCCGCAGTGACCCTCTCATCCCTTTCCTGAGTGGTAACAGCTCATTCAGAGCTATTGACTCCCACCCCAGAACAAGCTACAGAGAAACAAGCCTGGGAAAATCCCGTCATTTACTAAAGCTGTTGATCTATATGAATGTTAATTGCAGTTAAGAGTCCTGTTGGGTCAGTACTAATTAATTATCACACAAGTACCACTAGAGACTGATGATAAACTTCCTGAGAATTTAATCCTTGTACACACAAAACTTCTAAGAAGAATGGTCGAAACACCGAAGATCACAAATTGTAAAAGAAACAGAAGAAAACAAAGACATTAATAGGGCTTTAAGTTGGTGTTTGCTGCTGCTCACTGCCCTCCTAAATAAATAAAAAGATACTATTTTAAAAACAAGCAAACAAAACAACTAAATAACCATACTAAACAAGAGAATAGGTGAAAGGGGAAGATATTTTGAAGAGTCTAAATTCTAGAGAGTAATATTAAGACTAAATTAACATGTAAATCTCATTAAGGAATATGAGAAAACATAAATTATGAGCTTCGTCTGCTACCCTCCTTTTTACTTGTGTCCAAAATTGTTCTTTAGCATTTTGTTAAGCATATGAGTTGATCTCACTGGGTCACTATAGTGGCTAAGAGCAGTGTCAGTAGTTAGCACTTTTGCTATGAGGGACAGCTACCAAGCAAAGCCTATGCAGTAAAAATGCCATGAAGCTGAGAGACACTACAAAGCTTCCACAGTATCAGGAGAAACTGAAACTTAGAGGCTCTGGTTGTACAGTTAAAACCCCCGAACCTCCAACTAATGCTAAACATGATTTCTATTTGTGTTTATATTCAACATCCATCCCCTCTGGAATACACTGCTCCAGATGCTTTCTAATCAAATAGCATCAGTTTACCCTCTCTGCCACCCTGGTGTTGCTACTGCAGACACCCTTTTATTTGTTAAAGGTACTGGAGTATGCAGGCTTTGGTTTTTTACTCTTTCTTCAGTTTACACCAAAACATCCTTTTTTGTATGGAATAACAGCATATCTGAAGATGCCAGTACTTATGCTAACATAGCCCTCATGTAAATGTAGGGTTTTGCTAATCTGTGTAGTACTTCAGGCTGTAAGAGCTTGGGTTGGCATGTTTCCATAGTTAATATCTGCCCAAATAAGAAGGCCTGGAAAAGCCTTCTGAGAGCCTAGAACTATGCACTGCTACCCAAGCCCCCAAACTGTGCTCAGCTGGGGTTTTCCAACACCCAGCAAGCCAAGTGGTGAGAATTGGGTTGCAACAGCAAGGATCACATCCCTTATGCAATGGAAAATTTGGAGAGGAGCCAGTGACTGCTTTCTTTCCTGAATGCTGGTAGAAGGTTGCAGAGATGCCTCTTCCCTCAGGCAAGCTACATCTCAAGGGTGAAAGAGAGATGTAGAAACTGCAAGACAATAAAGTGTGATTAATTTCTGTCGTGAATGCTGTGCTGCAACCCAATTTCCAGGTGTTTTTAAGTGTAATCGCTATCTTGCTCACATTCTTCTGGGAAGAGATCCATTTCAGTGAGTGCAATCTCTTGGGTCTCTAATTTACTGCATAGGGGTGTGGATCAAGGGGGCTGTTTGCAGCTTAGCCTGAACAAGATTAGCCTGATGCTTTTGGGTTGAAGAAAGCAATTATGGCAATTGTGCGTGAAATGCTTGCAATTGCTTGTCCTCTGGTTTTTCTAACCATCCTGCAATTTTGGGGATGTTATCTACTCCTGACTTAAGATCTCATGAACAATTCCCTGCTTTGTGAGGAGCAGAGCAGATTGCACACTTTTCTTTCAGCAGCAGCTCTCATAAAGATAAGCCCAGTTTTCCTCCTTGCCAGGCTGTGCTCCAGTTTGTTCCATTACTTCATGCATTTTAAGACAACAGGAATTTCTACATCCATGAAACCATCCCAGCACAGTTGCACAGGAAAATACGCTCTTTAATTTACACTGCACTTAAAGAAATCAAGGGTAGTTTTAATCTCTGGAACTGTCCATTTTGACATATAGCTGGGATGATGCTTAGGCACTGAGATAAAATTGGGATCTCCTGTATCTCCTATACTATGTAGAGTTTCCTTTATCTATTCAGTGTGGAACTACTTTATGTGCCTTTTTTGGCAGCACAGTTGAAGATACGACATATTCAGTGAGGCACTTTCACATCAAAAATTTGTTTCTGTTGCTGATCCCTCAAACCTGTTATTCAGCTATTAGGATATTGTACAAAGTGAAGCTGTTTGCAGAATTAGGGAGTGCAATACATGAGAAGTGGCTGAAAAGCTTATCTGGTGTTCTGGGGGAAGCGCTACTCATCTCACCTGCACTTGCCTCGAACAAAACGCAAATCTAGTCTGTAGCCCGAGCTGCATGTTTGTGCCCAGCAGCCCTAACACTGGTGAATAAAATAATCCGTGTTGTTGTCAATGGTGCTAAAATAAAAATGTGGCTAAGCAGAACACATTTTCTTTGTGTTGGTGTCTTCTTTCCAAACAAAAGGTTTTAACATGGAAAAAGTTTGCTTTGGGTTGGGTTGGGCTGAAACTCTGCTTCCAACTGTTTTGTAATTTTTTTTTTTTTTTTTTTGCAATTTTCCAGCACTCTTCCAGCTTCTCTACTCAGTCCTGGTGAGGCGACATCTGGAGTAGGCTGTCCAGCTCTAGGCTGCTCAGCCCAACAGAGACATGGAGCTCCTGGAATAGGTCCAGCAGAGGGCAACAAAGGTGATTAGGGAGCCGGAGCATCTCTCTCACGAGGAAGGACAGAGAGCTGAGCCTGTTCAGCCTTGAGAAGATAGAGAAAACCGAGAGGGGAACTCGTCAATGTGTGTAAATATCTAAAAGGGGTGGGTGCCAAGAGGATGGAGCCAAGTTGTCCTGGGTGCTTGAGCCGGAAGGTTGGACCACATGACCCACTGTGGTTCCTTCCAACCCGGAGGATTCTGTGATTCCAGAGGTGGAAACAGCTTTTTCCTTGTGTACTACTACTACTACTACTAAATAATGATAATGATAATTATAATAATATCTCCCCGTGTTCCCGCGGAGGACCGACCCTTTCCCTCCCAGATCCCAGCTACGGCCCGTGCGCCCTCGGGGCCGGGCCGAGCCGGGCGAGCAGGTGAGGGCAGGTCGGTGCCCGGGCCGTGCGGGGCCGCGCTCGGTGCCCGGGGCCGCGCTCGGTCATTCTCGGTGCCCGGGCGTTGCGCGAGGCCGCTCGGTGCCCGGGCGCAGCGCGGCGCGATGGCGATTGGCGGCGCGGGCCGGCGCCGGGGCCGGGGCCGCGGGCGGGGCGTCACTGAGGGCGGTCCGAGGCGCCGCCGCTGCCGCCGCCCGCCCTTCCCGCCCTGCCCAGCCGCCCGTGCCCGGCCTTAAAGGCGCGCGGGGCCCGCGGCGGCGGCAGTAGCGCAGTGCGGGCGGCGGCGGCCACTCCTCAGCGGTGCTTGGAGCGCAGGGGGGCCGTTCCCACGGAGCGCCTCGCCTGCAGCCCCTCCCTGCCGCCTGCGCCGCGCTCCCGCCCCTCGGGCCGAGGCTGTCACCGCGCCTGCCGCCGGGCGCCGCCAGCATGTTTGACAGGACGCGGCTGCCCTTCGTGGCGCTGGACGTGCTCTGCGTGCTGCTGGGTAGGTCGGGGGGCCGCGCAGGAGCGGGGGGAGCCGCCCCCGGGGCGCCGCACTCCCCCTAGCACGGCACCGCGCTGGTCGCATGCTCGCCTCCCCCTCCCCGCCGCGCCGGCACCTCCCGGAGCGGGGCTCCTGCCGGCCCGCAGCCCCCGCCGTGCCTGCCGCCCCTCGCTCGCTCCCTCCCTCGCCTCCCGCTCCGCGCCCGCTCCAGGGGGATCTGATCGCTGCCGTGGGCCGGGAGGGGAAGGGAAAGCCCCGGGGGGTGGGAGCTGCTGCAGCTTATCCACTGACATCTGAAGCTCCCTCTTCTCTCTGATGTCCTTACTCTTCCTTCCCTAACCACCTCTGTCGGATGAAAACCGGTTGTTGCAAAAGCGCTGGAGAGGTAGCTGTCTGGTAGATACCTGCAGCCAGCCGGGGATGTGTTTGTTATCCCGAGCGAGTCGGGAAGCTGTCCTGGAAGGGGCCGTCATCACGGAAACACGCCTCATCCATCCAGGGTGCTGCTGCAGAGGCGCGACGGCGCTCGGCAGCAGGGCAGGCGTTCTTCGCTGTAAGGCTTGAGCTGAATGCGGTGTCACCGAGCCTCCGCTGTAGCTGCGGGCTGGAAGCGGAGCGAGGCATTCCCTGGAGCGCGGTGTCTGCGCGCTCGTGTCCGTGTGCGGCAGGCAGGGACGGTGTCGGGCAGGAGCCGTGCCTCGGTGATGGCCAGGGGTTGGACCGACACAGCCACAGCACACTGCCACAGCGCTGCAATGCTTGTCCTGGCCAGCCCAGATATTGGCTTCCCAGAATTGCTTTATTCTATTTCAGTCTCCGTTGAAACTATTTTGTGTCCTGCCAATTTGCATTAACTCTCCTTTTATGTAATGAGAGTGTAAAGAGCAATGATGTCGCTTAGCGATCGGAGAAGGGGCAGTTTCACTTCGTAAAGTGGCACCTCTCAGTACTGGGAGCCTGGGAAATGTCTTTACACTCTGGAGATGTACTTCTTGGTCTTAGGAAGTGCTGATTTTGGATGTTTGCTTCTTAAGCAAATAATGTCAGTACTTCAGTAATATAAGCACTTTCTTGTCGTGTTCAGTGGATAGTGTTCAAGCCTAGCTCATGAATTTCTGTTTGGCTGAATTTTTTGGCTGATGAGTATTTTTTGTGGCATCAATATAAACATAATGACATTTTCCCCTTGCTGGATGCTTCAAATAGCAATGGTACCTGTAGCTAAATGCCATTAAAAAGCAAAATTATAATGAATGATACATTGCTCTGAGGTAATGTTACAGGAGAGAGAGCTTTTGCAAAATGATAGTGGATCCATATAATCCACTGGGAGCAATCTTTTTTCAGATCAGGAATTTTATCCAACTGCTGTTATGAGTCTTAAACTTTCATGCTGTCTTTATGGTGAGTGAAGCAGTTTTGTCTGTCTGGATAATTGTCATTACAAAATCTTTATAATTAGACAAAAATTTTGCACTATGCACATGGTTTGGTCTGCATGAAGCATATGGGTGTATTGTAAGTAATCTTGAGTAATCAAGGAAAGCAAAATGTATGGAAAGTAAGGCTGCAGAAGTATATAACTTGATGGTCATCTACCTGAAAGGATGAGAGTTTCCCTGTCCCAAAGCATTACCTGGGATGGCAGGTTTTAGACCTTGTCCTGCAGTGTAATAGCCGTTTGCAAACCTTTCCCTTCTCTCCCCCTCACCCTGTGTAGCATTTGGATCACAGATACCCTTATCTGGTACCTCAGTGTGCTGGAAGGTTGCCAGACTTTTTATTTTCCCTTAGACTTGTTTACTTCCTGAAAAGTCTGAAAACTGCCGGCAGCACATAGTATGAAGTTCCCGGACACCTGCAGCTTTAAACACATTGAGTTACAGGTTTCAGTGAAACTCTAGCTGAGATAAAAAGATCTTCCATTTGCAGAATGGGAAAGATACTGGGTGTAGGACCAAGTGCTCTTCCTCTTCAGCCGGCCTCTCATGTGGCTGTGGTCCTGAGAAGAACATAGGTCTTACCTGTGACTGGCCTGTTTAACTTTTTTACTGTTAAAAAAAATAGTTCCTGTTGATTGTGGACTTTAACTCTCAGTTTTCCCCTTGCCCTTTCCCCTGCCTGTGCACTTTGGTATGTGCTCAAATGACAGAGGTAACTGCCCAGATAAAGTGACTTGCTGATATGGATAAATGATACCTAGTATCTCCACTGCAAGGACTTCAAGGCCTCCAGCAGAACTGAAGGTTTAAAAACGATGAACACGAGTTTCAGTTGAGGACCGAACCTCAGTCTTGGTGTGGTATCCCATGATACCACAAAACGGGATACCAGTAGCATCCTCAGAATTCCCAAGGTAGCTCTTGTCACTTAGTACAGAGCTTTTCTTTTTTTCTCCTCTTTTTTCCTGTTTATACCTTCTCCAAAGCAGATGAGGAAGAAAAATTAATTTAATTGTCTCAGTAATGTTGGACTTGAAGCCTAAGTGATATCCAAGCGTACCACTTGGAGCTGCAGTGATCTGACACACCCATGAACTCACTGCAGTGGAAGTGCATGATTCTTACTGTGTGTCTGACTTACTCGCTCCTGGTTTAGTCAAGCCATTTTTGTGTGGCTTCAGCTTTCCCAGTATAAGTCTTTCAAAGGAAAGGGAAGGGAAAAAAGAGCCATCCTGTGATTTTTGTGTGTGTCTGTCTGTGATTTACGGATTTATTGAAAGATGTGACATGCTTAAGATGGAGCCGAGGTAAGAGAATAAGAAAGACATCAAAGAAGAGGAGGTGGGGAGAGGGGGGGGAAAAAAGTAGGAGGTAAAAGCATCTTTAAAATTAGCCCAGTTTGGTTCCCTGAGACTCAAGTCTAAGTTTCTTTTAATTATCCTTAAGAAAGATCTCCCCCTCATCTGCCTTTTTACCCACTAAAGGAGAGAAAATTCAGGGAAAGCAGTCTTTGGTGCCCTGAGAAAACAACTCCTTCCCTCTTATCAGCATGATAATTCTCTTCTTCTAAAAATAACACTGGTGTTTCAGCATTAAATTAGCTTTATATTCCACAATCTAAAAAAGTGAAAGCTGCAGGTTTCTGCAGTATCTGTCCTCAGACAGTGTGAGGAGGCTGTATCTGTATTCCGTGTGTGCTGATCTGCAGTGCTGGGTGTGTGTGTGCGGTGCATGCCCGCATGCAGCTCTGCAGTGCTGCAGGCAGCACCTGCCTTACTCCCCATGCTCCAGCAGACAGTGCTCAGATGCTTCTGGCACTGGAAAACATGAGTGCCTTGCAAGACTGCAGGATTTCCTTCTCACTCATACCTCTGCTACTTGTCTCTCCTAGGTTTTCTGATAGATATTTTTATATAGTGTGGCAGAAATTGGCGTTCTCAACAGTAGCAAAACCATTTTTCACGGATAGACACTGAGGCTTGGTTCTTATGGTTTGTTACACTTCCAAACTGTCATGCAAAAAATGACAGCTTATTAAAACAGCTTAATTAGTTAGCTTGCAAGTGGTGTTTTCATTAGCCACTATATATACACATATACACTTTGTGCCACTGTTACAGGTCTATTGTTTGTTTGATTGCAAATCAGGTTCCTTTTTCATTAAGGCCAGTAAACAACACTTAAAGAACAAAGTTGGGAAACACATGACAAATATTACTACAATCAGTGGAAGAACTGCTAAATACATTTATCTTTAGAGCAGACTCTCACAAAGCCAAAGATTAAAGGAAGTTCTGCAGAGGTGACCAGAGGCATAAGGAAAACACTTTTAGTCACAACTCTGGGACGACTTTCATCTGGTCTGTACTTGTTGAAATTCATGCCTAGCTTGAGCACAGGGTGCAATACAACACAACTGTATTACTTTCGTCCCTTGTCTGACTATGCAATTACTGACAAGCTCACTACTTAGAGTAATACTGACAAGCTTATTATTTATTTTTATAAGTAATTGGGGAGTGTACTTGACCATATGGGATTGCTGGTGTAATGCAAGAATATGTCCAACCCAAGATTAGAAAAACTGAAGCCTTCTAAAGAATTAAACCCTTGCTACTCTATTCACTTTTCTATTCACTTTTTTCTTCCTCTCCATGTCTTACCCTGTGACTGTGGGGAAGGTGAGATTATGACAGTCTTATTTATACATTACCATAATTATTATTTTTTTTTAATGAAACTACCTCTGAGTAAGGGAAGGACTTCTGTCCTTCCAAACAGAGGGACATGTGAACTGATTCCAGAAATAGTAAACACTCACATTGCTTTCAGCTTGCTGTTTAAAGACTGCTGGAATGTTTTGTGATAATGACAACATGCTAAACAGCAGATGCATGTATACAGGACACAGTGAGTTTTCTTTTGCAGGGTGTGACCTGTGGGGGTGGGATGGCTGGACCACCCTGCACATTGTTTTGCGTTCAGTGCTGTTCTCCTCTCTTGGGAGTGTTTACTCATGCTGTCGCTGGAGGCTGCAGTCTCGGTGACAATTAAGGTATTGCTGTGCAGTCAGGGAAGGCTCCTTCTGTGTGGGTTAGCACTTCCTGATTGCCCTAGTTCAAATAAAAACCTCCTCCGCTATTATTTGTGACTCACTGACATATGTGTCACCGTTTGTATTTTCCACATCATGTGGGTGCTAAATACTTTTTCTAGTTCATGAATACATTGTAAAGCTGTAACAGGTACATGTGAAAGAGCAGTTTGTCTTTGGTGACACTCTCCGCCAGGTACCATGACCTAGTACTTATTAAGTTGACACTCTCAGTTAATTGGAGACATTCTTTTTACCTGAAACTGGGAAAATCTTCCCTCTCCTAATGTGCTTTCTTCTTTGCAACAGTCACTTTTTATTTTCCCCAAAATAAAGAAAGATGCTTTACCAGAGACTCACTCCCTCTTGATCAGAAGCTTACAGAAAAACTTTTGGTAAGAGATCAATTAGTTGATGAAGAGTATTCAAAGTCAGCAGTCTGGTTCATGTTCTGCCAGATTTTGCTGTTGTGTATTTTGTACGAACTTCTGACACAAAACCAGAAGTCCTTGCACTTTACTTTTTTGCAGCAATAGGTAAATCCTAGTTCACCTCCCAGCGTCTTCCCAATAGGCAAATAGTGCACTCAGGACTATATTATTTTCTCTTGGCATAGTAAGCAAGATGCTTATCAGCTCTTGGGTTCCTTACCAGCTGCTTGAGTCTTGGTGATTTTTTTTCCTTAGCCTTAAACAGTCAGAAGGGCTCTTGCAGCTTTCTTACATGAGGGCAGTGACCTTTGCAGGGAGGGGCTTCTGACATTTTATGTAGAAAATAAAGTATCACACTAAAATGATAAAATAGCTAATCCTTCATAGCTGAAGAATTTCTGCCTCCTCTCTGTACTGCTTGAGTGCTTGTTTTTGCTGAGCTGAGCTGATGCAACATGCCTCCTGGCCTTAAAGGGTTAGGCAGTATGAACTGATACTGACTGAAAGCAGCTTGGTCTGAAGGCTGCACCATCACAGCCCTGCTGGGGGGAAGAGTTGATTACTGGTTGCCTGCTACTGCATAGTTTCATGTAGGAGCACTGTTGCTGATGAGGGGATTAAGCTGTGATAATCCTCTATCTGTGACTGCGTTGCAGCAGTGGAAGGCAGGTAGCACAAAGAGGTGACCTGGCTCTTGGAAGTAACCAATGAGAAGAGAACTTGAGTCTTGTAGTATGCCAACTGACTCGGATTTACTACCCCCCACAACTGATAATCCTATTTCCAGAATTAGTCCAGGAGAATTAAAACAAACTCACCTTGGATGAAGGAAAAAAGAAAAAAGTGCTGTACAGAATTGCATAGAAACCTGTTGGCAAGATATGCCACCCACAGGAATGTGGCTTTAAAATGAGATTGATTTATTGCTATATCTGCTTGGTTTGGTGGGGGTCCTTCTCTTCCTTATCCCTGTCCTGCAAAAGAAACTCATAATTCTTAGGTTTTATTCAGGTAAAACAGTTGATTGAAAGCAACTGAAAAATCTACAGACACTAGAAATACAGATAATGGATGACTAGCAAACAGCTAGTTTTATGACAAGAATTAAAATAATTTAAAGCTGTTTTGAAGAAGCAAGATTTCCTTAGGATACTTTTTGAAACTGTTTTGTTTTGTTTTTTTTTTTTAGAAATCTGTATTATTGCCACTACATCTAGAAACACTAGTCATGGAATGATAGAATGTGTTGGAATGGCCTTAAAGACCATGTAGTTTCAGGCCCCCGTCATGGTTAGGGATATTCTTCACTAAAACAGATAGTCACTTCAGCTGTTACAATAGATTTCTCAGTCCTTCTTCTGAGTAGATTTATAATCAATTTACCAGCCAGAATAATTCAACCCTTCAATTTTAAAACTAAAATAATTATCCTACTTATATTAAGGATCTGATGCCTGTCTCTTCTTGTTTAACAATTGACTACTAATGACTTGACCCACTTTCTGGGAGGAATTTTCCTATTTCAAGTTAGGAGACTGATCTCAAAGGTACAGAACCAAAACTATCTATTGATAAACCTGCATTGTGTTTTGACTCTACTTTTGCCAGATTCTCTGGTGCATTAATCCTTCTCAAACAGTCAGATAGAGCTCTTAAAATTAAGACTGCTTGTTTGTATGAAAGCCAAAAATTGACCCAAATAAACTTCTTTAACAGATTGTGATATAGAAAGATAATGTTAAAACTTTCTAGTGCACTTATCAAACACTTTTTCTGTTACTACATTGAATTAGAGGAAATTACCAGTACAAGAACAGGCTGCCTTTGCTCTGTTATAGACTGTATTAATTCATCTTTAAAAAGCTGTGGCCAAGAAGCAGTCTGACTCAGAAGTTTGGGAAGGCACTTCAGTTTTACTTGTATTGTACTTCAAAACTAAAATTAAATTTTGGCATCTCTCATTCATGTAGTGTCTTTATACTTGACAACAGGAAAATGAAGGATTTGAAAAAATTTAGATTAGAAAATACAGGTGTGTCAGATGAGGACAGCTGTCTTGGAATATCTATCCACCAGATGCTGCTTAATGGAGCAAAAGGTAAGGATGAGCCATATCAGCACACCATTATTTCTGTGATGCTGCTGAGGAAACAATGGATTTTCTAGACAAAGCCCAGATTTTAGAGTCTCCTCTCCTTTTTTTTGCCTCTGCTAAATAGGCAGGTTTCAGAGGAGCTGTGTGGGGTTTCCTTGGGTTTCATAAGGTAGCTTCAGTTTGTTACTTAGCCATGCCTGGTTTGGAAGAAGGATCACAATTTTTTGTGATCCCTTTCCTAGGAGAGGAGAAAACTGTACCAAACAGGAATTATGCTCAGGTTTTGCCTAAGTGTAGAAGGAATTACATTATCCAATTTCAGCATCTCAGGTGACTTCTGCCTCTCTTAGAATACAGTGGCATTTTTATCTCAAATTAATATTAGTGCATTTTTGTCCATTTAACTTAGTTCTGTTATTGCCAAGAAGTCTTATGTTACTAAGTCACTGAAACTAAGTAATAGGTGCAGTATTTTCTGAAACTGGAGTTCTGGGATGGTAAGGAAAATGCATGTGTCTAAATTTGTCTGCCTTGTTTTGAGGCATGGAAGGGCAGTGAACTGTGCTTATTTTAAGCTGAAGGGGTGGTTTGGAAGCTGGTGGTGGAGAGACCTGGGAGAATAAACTGCTAATTATAATCAGGGAAAACTTCTGATATGCAGCAAGCTAATGGCCCTTAAGGGGTACAGAAGGTAGACAGTGAAATCAAGCCTGCCAAATAGTCAGAAACTATGCTCTATTAAATTCCAAAAATCATCTTAGTCATTATTTTACTTAGTGTCTGCTTTCCTTGGTGTTCCATTGAGTGAGCTTGTTGCTGACGTGTGGCAACTGGGCTTCAGTTTTATGTTGTAAGGTAAGCCTATGCTGCAGTACTAGTATTCAGCTAAAATACTCCAAGACAGTGTGATGGCTAGGTCTAACACTAGTGGAGATCCTGGATGTCAGGTCATTTCTGCGTGCAGACTCTTTTCATTCTTCCCATCTCTTCTTTAAATGTAAGAGTCCAGTCATCAACACTAGAAAACTATATACCTTAATACATAGAAACTGAGATCACAAATCTAATGCTGGTAACTTCTACTACAAATGGAAAGCAGCACCTGGTCTGTTATATGTGCTGTAAAACTTCCTATGCTGTGGCATTATTCATTGCACTCAAGTGTCAGAGCAATGGTGTATAAATATTTTTTCCAGATTCTGAAATAATGGACTTTCTGGGCAGTCTCCTGAATCAGTACAAAACAAAACTGCTCTGACAGCTCAAGAATATATGGGTATGGTATCTTTTCCCTTTAAAATCTGTTTAGATTGAGCTTTCTATGGAGTTTGCCCTTGCAATGAGCCATTAGACACTATAGACTTCAGTCTCACATGAAAATGAAGTTCTGTTCTCTTGTACATGGCAGCACACAGCAGTGTGTGCAGTGTAAAGTGACGTGGTGTATGACAGGGTACACAATGTCATGGAAATTCTGAGTCCCTCTGTAGCACTGCTGACTTTAAAGACTGTTTAAATAAAATACTGTTATGCTTGTAGGACTCATTGGAAAATGAGCTTTTACATTCCTGACAACTAATTGCCTATTATATTTCTAAAGATTGAATGGTATTTCAAGTTAGGGTGTGTAGTTATAGGTGAAATACTCTGAAAGCCTCCTGTTGTGCACTCCCACAAAGCAGAGATTAAAATGGGAAAATAGTTACAACTTCTGGTGTTTAAAAGAGAAGTAGTCTTGAATGACATTCAGAGTTTGGTGTCACCTACATTAAAAGAAAGCAAATCCCTCCCTTTCTTGCCAACCAGCTGACCTTGATAGTTCCATTTCTTTGGCTGTGTTGCCCTCCTGGTCTGTAAGAGCTGTGATTTAGGTGCATTGTGTGCAGAAATCTACATCTTTGAGGGCATGTAGGTTGTTTTCAATTCTCCATACAGTACCATCAAAGCCTTTAACTGAATTTGATGCTGAACACATAATGCAAGCAGTGAGGAATTATTAATTTCCCCTGCACAGGAGGGATTATACACAGGAGGGGAGAAGTCACCCTTTACTCTGGCTGCAGCCAGTTGGATTCTTCCCTTGAGCAGCACTGCAATGCAAAGAACTGCTGACCTCCCCCCTTCCATCCCCTCTCTGCCTCTGCACCCAGTGTCTTCTAGCTGTTAGTCTAGGGTCTGTAATGTTTTCAGGTCTGTCAGTAATGGGACACTGGGTGACACTGATGACTTCCAGGTGTGAGTCCATCCCTGGGCCAGCTTCAGACTTCTGACCAGAGCAGAGCCCAGGGCACAGTCTGTCTTTGCTTGCTGCCTGCAGAGCCCAGGGCACAGTATTTGCTTGCTCTACCTGTAGTTGGCTCACTTGTCTGGTGTATGTTTCTCTAAATAATAGAGCAGGGTAGGATATATTACTGTCTTGTTTCTGTCTTTTTAAAATTTGCATTTGCCCTTCTCAAAGTGCTCACAGGAGAGACGGTTGCATGGGCTTTAGAGTGACCTGTGTTTAGTGCTTGTAAAGGCAATTTTTAAAATTGAAATGTAGATATAAGGGAGAATACACTAGTCCATGCTAATGTTTTTAAATAAGAGTCTTGACATGTTCTAATTAATTGGGACTATAGATAACTGAACTAGTGCTCCCATGTAGTAGACTGCTGAATGCAGAGAAACTGAAATGTGATGTAGTTCTGTCTTAGAAAATGACTGGACTGGAAATTGCATGCTTATGTTGAGGCTGTTTGAGGTCAGAGGAAGGTTTCCTTTGCTTGCTGCCTCCATCAGCCTTGCCTGGCATAACAAAAAGTGGCGAGGAATTTGCTCAGTTACTGTTCTGGCTTCTCTGCTGGCCAAGTCATAGATTAGAGGACAAATAAAAATGTAAGTAGCACAAAGTTGCAAGTAGAATTGTAGGAGAGATTAGAATGTTGTTCATGCTTTTAAATACATGTATCCTGTTTACTGAAGCCTACCACAGCTTCTGGCATTATCAGAACAATCAGTTTGCTGGTATTATAAATACTTCACATTCCTTAGTGTAGAAAAGCAAGATAAAGTTCTTTAAAGTGGCTGGGAGGTAAGTTGTGGGCTACCCCTTAGTTGTCTCAGCTACTGCAAATAGTGCACTGATTTTTCTCTTGTACACTCTTTACCTGTAGTTATCAAAAGTCTAAATGCTTTCTCATTATTTTAATCTCTTCTTTCTCTTGGTAGTTTTTTTGTATTCCCAGAACATCCTGTTTTAAAAGGTGTTGATTCTTTCTCTTGACTGTTCATAGAAAAAGAATTTCAGCCCGTCTCCTTTTCTGCAGAGAACAGTACCTTTTACACATTTCCAATCTCTCTCCTGTAGCATGAAGTTGACCTGAGTTTCTTTAAATCTCTTGCCTACTTCCTCACACCAGACTGTACATTGAAAAATGAAGAGTGGAGCCAGCATGGTTGTTCTGTCTGAAAAACAGAAGCAAAACCACATGCGTAAGAGTAGGAGACCTTGCATTCTCTCTTGCTCTCGGTAGCAATTGGCAGCTATATAGGTTTAGCTTGAAATGACTCTGTGGGATTATTAACAGTACCATCTGTCTAATAAGAATGTAAGCTGTAAAAAGTAGCTCATCTGTTTTCAGGATATAATTTGATGTGTTTTGTAGTTTCTTTGGTACAGCTAGAATTATTTTACTCCCTAACTAAAGTATTAACTGTATATTTCTTTACAAAACTTGAAGCCAACTTTGTCACTGTATCAAATGCAAAATGTGTTGATCATATTCTTCAGGGTAAGTGTAGAGAAACATAAAAAGTTATCTGTCTCATGTTAGTCCAGTACAGGTTCTCTTAATTAACACTTACTTGTGAGTTCATTGCAGCATGAAGGAAAAAACTTTAGTTAATAATCAAGCTAGAATGTTCTCATTTGCTGTAGTATCCCTTAGGGGTAACTGCCTTTCTCCCAGTTCCTAGATGTTAATTTGCTTTGTTGAAGAGAACTTCCTGATTGAAGACCAGATAGGAGTACAGAGTAATATTGCCTTGGAGGACTTGAAACAGCAATTCAGCGTGACTTTGGCTGCGCAGAACCTCAAGTGGAGATTCAGTCACTTGCACAGATAAGGAGGCCAAATGGGTTAATTAACCTGTGTTTACAAAATACGGTGCATTCCTTTGAACTATTTAAAATTGTGGAGAAGAAAGCACCACTGATTAAGATGCAGTTTCATGAGGTGTTGCAGCTGATCTGTCCCAGTCTGTCCTATGTCTTTTGTCATAATGGTTCATGACCAAACCAGGGACCCTTGGCTACGTGTTCTTACTCTGTCCTTTAAGCCAGCTCTTACAGTAATTCAGTTGGCAGATGAGCAAATGCCTTTGAAAATACCGTGTTGTGTGGGCATGGGCTTGTCTTTTTGATCAGGTTGGTGTGAAAACTAATGCCAAGGCAAGAACGGGGTAGTGGGGGATGGCCAGGGGTGGGGGAGGGACAGGATAGTGTAGGTTGTCTTGGGTTACTCTTGGAAGCTGAGCCAAGTTTTGTGAGCACTGCATCTGGTTGAGAACTAGCTAGTACAGTATTGTTGAAGGGTTTAGAAACTTTATGAGTTTCTTTCCTTTTAGACATAAAACAATAATATTCTTTGCTGATCTTAATATTTATGGCAACTGCGCTAATTTGGCTCTAAATGCTTTTCTCCTGTTTAACAAAAACTGGCAGCTTGCTGCCAAAGCTGTATGGACACCTTTGGCAGAAGAATCTGACTCCAAGCTTAAGCACCTAACTCTGAAATTGCCAGTGTGATAAATGCCACAGATCAGAACAGTAGTACAGTGTTAAACACATTGTAAAAAGATGATTGATTGGTACTCATCACTTCCATTTGTAGGATAAAATTTATAAATTTATTTATAAAAAATAAATTTATTTTTTTGTTTAGTCTTAAAAATTTACTAAAAATATAGTACTAAAATATTTACTAAAAATATAGTAAATTGATATTTTTGATTGAGCAGATTTTATTTGGGGAAGAAAATCACTTTCTCCCCTTGGGTACTGGTATTTTATTTTTAACATTCTTTTAACATTCTAACTTATTTTCTATGGGTGGAGGACCATTCTCATATGGACTTCCTCCCTATTCTCCTAGCCTGGACCTCCCTTCCTTCCCTTCTTAGAGGCGTTTGTCATGCTGAATTACTGTAGGTTGTCAGTGGAAACTACACTGCAACTGGCTTGAACCTGCAAATTAAGAGTTGGAAACTCCTTGTGAACTCAGCGTAGCTCATGTAACTCTACAAATGTTTGTTGCCCTGTTCTTACAGTTCTAGCCCAAAACTTAAAGGCTGTTCTGTCCCTGCAATCCCTACTGAGTAATTCAAGCATGGTTCCCACCTTTGTCTCCCTCTGTACTGTGGGTTGTTTTTTTTTTCTTATTCATGCGTATGAAACTTGTTTACTTTTCTTTCATAGGCACAGGCTTCAAATCTTTGGAGTATCTTTTTCTGATCAACTTTGTTACTACATCTGTAGCTTTCAGGGTTATAGGATAACCATAGGATATTTTGAGTGGAGACGATCTTAAAGATTATCTTGTTCCAGTGCGCCACGGGCAGGAACACCTTCCACTTGACTAGGTAGTTCCAAGCCCCATCCAGCCTGGTCTGTGGGTTAACTAGAGTCTATTTGTGTGAGCATTGCGGAAGTCTGTCCTTTCGTGAGTCACAGCACTGGAGTGACCAGGTTGTTTTCTCTTTATAATTAAAGGGGAGAGAAAGGTCAGAGGACTGCTGTCTGTTTCTTGCTACTACCCAGCAAAACAGTGCAGAATCTGTTGGTCACTAGTTCTTGACAAGATAAACTGCACAATTTTTACAGAGAGTAGATGAAATCCAATTCTAATATGTTCCAGTCTGAATGATGGGTGACTTCAAGTAGGAGTCTTTTTACAGCTGACAGTCATGCTTTATAGGATATGAGTAACAACTAAGCCATTATGGTCCCTTAAGGTACAAAGCTACCTGGTTCAGAAGAGCACCTTGAGGTTACTGCTGGTCCTGGCTAGGTGTAAAGGAAAAGGAGGTGTACTGAGCAGAGGATAAGACATGAGAGCTGCTCCACAATCTACAGGATTGCCTTTTAGCCTGGTGATCTTGCATGAGATCTTGGTCACTCATTGCTCCAGTTTGTAGAAGCTAATGTGACTGAGCATAAGTACATTCCTCAGAGGTTCAGCCTGCTTAAAGGTCATGGAAATGCTTGGCACCTCTGATGGCAATACTGGCCTGGTGTGTACATTAGTGGTAGGGTTTTTTTCTGCTTACAATGAAAAAGTTCAGGACTGTTTGCTTACATATACTATGTCTCATCTTCTCTTCCTGTAAAATGGGCAACAGTAAAAATGCTGCCATGATTTGGGGTAGGTTAATGATCAGCTGAATGTCACTTCACAAAATCTTCTAGTCCACTGTTGGAAAGCAGTGCATCATTTAGATTACAGTAAGAATTTAACAGTAATGAGAAAAAATGGAAATGGGCAGTTAGTGTAAGATGTGTAACTAACTTCAGGGTTTTTTTGTGTTCTTTTAATGTAGGCAATACAGATGAGTTTTGCAGTCACTTTGGAACTGTTCTCATCTGACCCCTTTATCTTCTGCTTTTCATTTTTCCCCCTTCCCAGGTCAAAAGTTCATTATATGTTCTTGATATTAGATTGTAGCAGCTTTTTGTGGAAGGCAGGTATTTATGTTTGTGAAGTAGTCCACTTATGCAAAACACAAGCTGCTGCTTAAGTTAATCATGAGCATGTGATATTTCCGTGTGTGAAAATCTGGTGACGTGTTTGAGAAGATATGATTGTATCAAATAGGTAATGGGATTACCAGTCCATCATCCTGCTGGGTGTGCAACAGCAGAGGTAAAGACAGGAAGCATGGACTCTACGTTATGTTAGTGGAATCTTGCCATGGCCTTGAGAGTAGCTGAAACTTGGCTCCATGCATACAGTCATACAGCAATCCTTTGGACAGAGTGAACTTTCTGAGTTCTTCAGTGTAGTGCCCTTCATGTTTGAAGGGCTGCAATTCTGTTTCATATGCTTCTGTCTGCCACTTGTGCAAGCTTTAGCTCTTCTCTCCATCATTAAAGCAGAAGGAAGGAGAGAGACCTGTGAGATGTAGTTGATTCAATGGTATACCATGCTGCATAATGAAAAACTTTGTGCTTGAAGTTGAATAAGCTTAATACCTTTTGTATTTTGGTTCACTTTTTCTATATGGGGTGGTAAGCATCAGTAATGTGGACAGTTTTCATGTTTCAGATAATTTTTGAAAAAAACTTCCTTCTGCTCCACAAGAGGATTTAAAATACTCCCAAATTGCTTCCTTGTGAGGAAGAGGGTTTGAAAGCAGGGGTGCTACCTACCATGTACAGTTTCAATATGCCCTTCACAAGCCTTTACACTGCAACTTAGCAGCCCAAAGAAGGGACTGGGATTTATCACTCTGTTCCTGCTGTTTCACTCATATGTTTTTTCTTCTAATAAAGTATATAGCAATAAGTGTACCTAAAACACCTTTAAGCTGCTTAGCTAGTAGTCAAAAGGTGTCACCAGAAATCAAAGGAATCACTCATCATGTTAACTTCTTTGAGAATTTTTTTTGTTCTCAGTACAGCAGGTTGTTTATACACTGTGAAGTCTTTTCTGCTTCATTAATGGCACTCACCCTCTAATTTACATATAGAGTGTCTATTTGCAGAATTGCATATTTGATGGATGTTGGGGAAAATACCATTATCTTCCCTTTTTTACCATGATTTAAAACAAAATTTACTTTTTGTTTTGTTTGGGGATTTAACATTATGCAATTTATACACTTTAATGTATTGCATTCTCAGTGGATGAAAGGAAAGAGAGAAAGTGGGCATGGTGTTATTTGGTTAAAAGCTGGACTTCATGATCTAGGAGGTCCTTTCCAACCTTAGATTTTATGAGGAAGTAAAAGAAAAAGAAAAAGTTGGATTTTCTGAGGTTATTGCTCCTGCAAATGTGTATTACATGGCGGGTGGTTCTTATCAAAAATAAGTTAGACCTGAATATCAGAAGTCTTAGTGGCTTCTTTTGCATGACTGTCAGTATAATACAAGTTGACTTGTAAGAGAGGGAATTGGTAATATATCACAGTGTGTAAATCTGGAGAGCTATAATTTTTACCCAGGTTTCAGCTGTGATGTTATAACTTGTATATTTTCATGCAGAATTTTTCCAAAGTGTACAAAAGCTGTGTAAATGCAATCTCAAGGTATAATCTCATTACCTGGAGGTGCAATCCATTCAAAGTCTCCATTAGTGTCCCTGCAGTTCTTTTATTGCCATTACCTGCATGAAAACTACTTGCATGAACTTTTTAACTCCCTAACCATGACAAAACCTGTGTCTATTCTTTGTCTTATCTGTAAACACTGACCACATTATAGTGTATAGAACAAGGCTGGAAAATTAGATACAAGCTGAGGTCGTTGGGTAGTGGAAGAGGGAGGAGGGACAAAAGGCTGCCTGCCCTTAATAACTGTTTAGTCATGTGAGGGGCAAAGGCTTTTTCTTGGATGTAATCTTGGTTCTGTTTGGTTTTGTGGCAACTCACCTTATTAGATGGAAGATCTTGAACTTTGTAACTTTTTTTAACATCTGTACCTGATGGGTAACCTCAGAGTCTTTCTGAAGTAGTGTTCTGAAAGAGAAGTGTCTATAAACAAATTTGGTAAGTGTGTACATTGCATGAGACTTAGGAAATTTGAGTTATGCATGTTTGGTAGCTTCCTCCATGCATGATTAGAAATGATTTTTTTTTTGATTTAACCACATGTATTTCTTGTTTTTGTTTTTTGTTTTCCTTCCCCCAACAGCTGGCTTACCCCTTGGTGTTCTAAACTTGGCCAAAATAAAACCGTATCAGAGAGGCTTTTTCTGTAATGATGACAGCATCAAGTATCCGTTCCATGACAGTACCATCACATCCACTGTCCTCTACACAGTGGGGTTCACCCTGCCCATTTTCTCTGTAAGTAGCTAATATATAGGCAGCTTTGGTGATGGGACTAAAATGTATGTCTTCCAAGAGCTAAGCACTGTAAATGAGTTGAAGATAAGCCTATATAGGCAAAATCCCGTAGATATATATATATATATATAGTCATATGCATGTTAAAGATGCTATTGATATTGTTTGCGCAGAAAATCTGGAACTAATCTCTAACTACTAGTGTTGCTAATTTCATTTGCTTTAGGAACAGGAAAAAAGTGTATTTCAACTAGGCTTTTATCACTAGAGAGGAAGAATGTCTTCCAAAATGTTATGGAATGATTACATCTCTTGTTCAGATTTGGTTAGTCTGCTAACTTAAACACTTGTGATGTTAAAACTTGGCAGTGTAATGCAGTGCACACACCTATAACTGGTGACTGTTGCTACTATGTACTTTCTACAAAAATAAGCCTAATTTTGACTCAGAAGCTTTTTCTAAGCTTGAAAGTAATGTGATTACTCATTAAAGAAGAGTGGGATAAAATGGGATACAGAGACTGAAAATCTAGTTGCTTGTAGAAAAGAGGCTCAGTGTTTTAAAGACCACATGATTTTGACAAAGAACAATTTAATTCTTCAGTAGGTTTTTCTAACAATATTTTAAGCCGGCTTGTATCCCAGTTTTTATTAAGGTTTGAGCTGATTTGGAGAATCAAAATTTAATGGTGCAGAATAGTCTTGAACCTGAAGCTAAGTCTTATTTGTCCCTGCAGTACTTGATCAAGCCATGTGAAAGATAATGATAATATTTTATTATCTGATTAATGTATAAGATGTATTAATCAGTAAGAAGTATATGAAGGGGTTTAATATAGAAGACAGTAATTTAAAACAAGTGAGCTTGCAGAACTTCTACATGCATTACTCTGGTTTTCCTATTAGTGCTTATTCATTAAAGCTTCCATTAGACCTCTACAATAAGTAGGAGGTTGACACAACAATCACTAATATAGTTTCACTTTTAAGGAAAGTTTGTTACTTTCACAAGTACATATATGTTCAGTGCACCTTTGGGAAAATTTATTTTCCAATAGTTTTCCTGGGTACCGTGGTTAATATGTGTACAGGTGAACTAACAATTGCAGCTCTGTGCGCTTTTGGACTTCTAAAGAAATGTTCTAGCTGCAGTTCAACAAGCTGATGAATTGCTTGATTTTTTGTTATTATTGTTCATTTTTAGATTTGAATAGAATATAAAGTCAGTGTAATATAAAGTCAATGGAGAGTTTGTTTGGAGAAACATATGACTTAGAGATAATTCACACGAAAGTCTACACATTTAAAGAGTGGTACGGACTCTTTAAATTTTAGATAACCTTTGTAGTGAAACTTACAGCTTAAAATTAGATATCAGTAATTGCCGTCTATTCTGGTATTTTTCTACTATGATACTTTTATAGGAGTTACACAGTAGATTTTCATTGCTTGTTTTTGTGCAGGAAGCTGGATTTTGTAATTAGAACAACCGCTTCTAGTCTCCATGCAGAGAGGTTTAAAAAACAAAACCTGTTCTAGAGCACTTAGAGTTGTTACAATACAGTCTAGCCAGGTCATTTGCTTTTCAGTCTGAATATTTTCCAAACCTTAAAGCAACTACTTTAACTACTTTAACTACTTAACTTGTGTAGTTAAGCATTTTAACTTGGCTCTCAGTCTCAGTTTCAGATATAGAGAGCTCTTTAGTCTCATGCAAGAGGTGAAGAATTTTCCACAGCTACTGGAAACTAAGGGCTAGAGTAAGCTGTACAGCTAGGGAGTGTGAGACATGGAATATTACAGCTCTCTGAATTGAAAGCGGGTTCCAGTTGAATGGTTTCTCTCTTCAAGAGTGCCTTTAGTCAAGATGGACAGGGAAAGTTGATCAGTCTGGGAATCTGAATTCACATTGTTTTTTGTTATGGTCTAGCTCACTGGAGGCTTGAGACTTTCTCCAAGGCAGTTTAGTTTTGGAAGTGATGTGTTCCAGATTCAATACCCTCAAGAGGAACACAGCTCATTCATGAAAGACTTTTGGGCAATAATTCTGATTATCCCACATCTAGTGAAAATTCATGTCCTGACAGGAGACTTTACTGAGAGGGACAGAATCCACAATGAAGTAATTGATGACAAAAAATTTCATCTAGACTTGATAAATTACACTTTTGTATAGACTTTTCTTGTCTAATCAGACTACATCAAACATGATACTCATTCCTAAGTGGTAGGACTCTGGTTGCATAATGGGCCTGCTTGTCTTCAGAATGTAATAAGAAATGGCCTGAACATATTGCTGTATAATAATAATTATAATACTAAAAGGTTTTGTTGGGGTAGGCCTGTAATATAAAAGGTCTGAGATATAAAATAACTTCAAAGAGAAAAAAAACCCAACCTAAAAAACCTAAAACATACATAGGTATTTTATTAAGTGTCTTGTATATAAAAGAAGCTAGGTTGCATGAATATGAATTTGTTTTTATGACATTTTATGATGATTTACAAGATGTGCTAGAAACTCAGGAATCTTAAAAAAATAAAAAAATACTGTTAGGAATCATAATTCTGTTTGTAGCCTGAATCTTGCCATTACCACCTCTTATCAGGAAATAAATGTCTGAGAAATTCATGTTTATTCTTTTCCAAGTGCCACTTCTCAATATAATGCTTCTCAGTTTTCCAAATTGTTCTTTGTCTGAATGGGAGCTACAATTTTTTGTATTAAAATCTTTTGAGATTTAGGGTCAAACAAGTTTTGGTAGTGGTCTAGAAGACTGAATCTCTCTAAATGGCTTAGGCCAGTGTCTAGAGCAGCACACATTCATTATATATGACATTTAAGGAACCCCAGAAGATCTTTCTGATACTTCTATCTTGCCAAGACTTTTAGATATATTTAGATAGTAATTCTATGCAATTTAAAAGCCATGACTAGGCATTGTCCATGGCTTGCAGCTCTAGGAAGATTTGGTCTGACATTTTTGGTCTTCAGTTGTCTGCATGAGACTAACTTTTTCGAGTGTAAATGAGAAATTAATGTCAATACCTTTTCTCTTTCAGAGAGGTTCCAGCTGTGTCTATTTGTAGGTGTCCTGTTCAGTTTGGCTTTTCTCTTAACTTCACATCCAAACTGATTTTTTTTTCCCCCCCTCTAGTCATCTTGCATCTTTAGTGACACTCATGCAGCTTGCCTTAGTTCTGGGGGTAGGTGACATGGGGGGAGGGAGAAGCACAGAGCAAGGAGAACCTCTCTGGCAAAACCCTTCTTCTCATCAGAGCAACAGAACAACAGAGCAACCTGAGAGTTTTTGAGTTTTGTCTGCTCCCTGTTCTGGGATTTCTGTGGTTCCCTGCCAAGGCTTTGCTTAGCAGTTCTATCCCACAGCTGAAGGCTCACAAGCCACTGCTAGGTTGCTATTACATGATGGACTGATGTAGAGAGAAGAGTTGAGAACTTCTAACTCAGCTAAAGGCCTGCACTGAATTTCTGAGAGACCAAGTTGTTCTCCGCAACTTGGTGCTACCTAAACAAGTAGTGGAAATGCTGATGTTCCTTACAGGGAAGTGTTTGTTAGTAAACAGAGTTTTGGTTAAGTCACTTATCTGGGATAAGCACTGCTCTTTGGACCTTCTTTGAGAGAAGGGAACATGATGGGGCCTGTAGGACATAACTTCTCTGCCTTGAAGCCAATCAAAAGATAATTGGGTAGCTAGGTTACATTGATTTCTAAGTAGTTTAAATAACAACAAAAAAGGGCTGAATCAAAACATTCCTAGGTTTGGTGTGGCAAAATGTCCTCTGTATCATGATGACTTCCCAAAAGAGACCTAGGTAGCTTTCTCCTGTGCCAGCTTTAACATATTAGGCATTAGGCTTAATGTTTTTGGGAATGTCTGCTTATTGCATGTGTAACAATGTTTTGACTGAAACTTTCCCTCCTACAGATTAGCGCAATCATACTTTGAAGGCACTTTACTGATTTCTTTTGTGGCAAAAGAAACTGATCTTTAATGCTGTTTATGAAATGGATGCATTTTGAAGGGAAACTTTTATTGACAGCAGCTATTAGATTGACCAATATAAGTACTTACTGAGCTAATTTCATATGTCTTCATGAACAAATGTAGTTACTGCTGTGATGGAGATTAATAAATCAGGGGATTAATGAAACCTGTTGTAGGCTGTTGATTTGTAGATGTGCTTTTCACTTTTTCAGCAGTGTCAAAGCTTCATGACCCACTCTTGTTAGTTTTGCAGCTAATTGAAATTAAAACTGTTGTTTGACCCTAGAGTGGACTTCAGCTTGACTCTTAAGTTTCAGGTTACTTGTAAGAGGTTTTATTATGCTCTGAGCAAGACTGCCTCTTATCTGGTAAATTTTTTTAAAAGATGCTCATGTTTTATCTTCATTGTGTTTTTTGCTGTATTTGTAGCATTGGAAACTTTTTGGGCAATGCTGTTGAACTTCATAATCTGTCATGAGTTCTACTTAACTGTTCATCTTGTACTACAGATCAGCATTATCTCTAAACCCAACCTTATTTTGAGGAATAAACTGCTAATTTTTCGATTCTCTTTTTAAAGGCAACATAGTAATAATAATCCATGGTTTTACTCTGTAAAGGTTTAATGTCAGGTTAATGCACTTTATTGAGTTGTTGAATTGATGGGTAATTTCTGGCTGAGATGAATACTGTGGGGCCAGATGTTGAGAAGGAGCAGCATCCAGCTTTTGGCTTCACTTTTTGATGTGTCCAAGGTGTGTGTGTTCTGGTGGGGCTGAAATCAGGTGAGGGAATATCTGAGGAGCACCATTTGCCTCTGTTACTTGTACAAATCACTCTTACTGAGTGCAGTTGTATTTTAAGTAAATAAACTGTAGCAACCTGCATGTTAGCCCTGTGGACTTGGTACTGTACATTCCTCAGCCCTTCAGGTGCATTTCTTAGTACAGTGATGGAGAATGCACATAGTGTCTGAGTAAGCATTGGCATTTTGACAGTGGGAGGAACTCCATTCAAGGGCTTTTAAAGTGGTGAGTGAAGCTTGGTCACAGCTATGAGAAAGCCAAGCAGTCACATTGGTATGGAGGGAGCTTTGAAGTATTATTTAGTAAAATATACAAAAGAGTAAAATGGAATAGGGAGAAATGTAAGTAGAGGGAATGGCAACTTAGATAAGTCTTGTAGTTTAAGGAAAAACCCAAACAGTCTATGGCATAGATTTTTCTTTCTCTCAAGTCTGACACATAGTTTCTAATATTGTGCTGTTGACATTTAGGACTGAGACCAGAGACTGGAGGGGGTGTCAGAGAAGGGAAGCAGCGCCACTAGGAACCAGAGACAAGCAACAGGGAAAGTAAGGCAGAGTGTGTTCCTTGGTGTGCTGCCTCCTCTGTTTCTCTTCTTCAGGCTCACATTATTGTACCTCATTCTTTCTGCCTTGTGGAGGGAAATACTCATGGAAAGAGGTGGTTTTTACCCCCCCTTTTCAGGAGAATGCCAAAAAATGGAACTATGGAACTTAGTGATCTGTGGCATGATGTTTCATTTCTTGGTAGGTGCTCTCCTGAACTGTAAAACTCCTATGACAAATGGAAAGTAGCCCTGTTCTTATACTAAGTACAAGCCAAAGTCTTGTCTTAATCTGTAAAAAGGTTTTGACACCCTCCCCAACCTTCACAGAATGTGAGCAGTAATATCAGCTCAAAAGTTTTAACTAAGCTTTTGCAAAATGGGTGTTTTTCCAGGCAGTATTTCTAATGTTGTAATGAATACTGTGGATGTTTTTTGCTGATGAAATTAGTAATGAAATATCTAGAGCATATCTGAGGAAAATGTTAACTTCTACTTTGTATCTGAACTTTTGGTGTAAGGAGACTTGAACCTCAAAATATTACTTAAATAATATTTTTTAAAAAATTTTAAAAAATAAGTGTAGGAATCACTTTTTAAAAAATAAGTGTAGGAATCACTTCTCGTTTAAAGCTACAGCAATGAAACTGGCAGTAGATAACAGCACAAAAGTGGTGGCAGGTTTTTTTTCAGATGCTGAGAGAGAAGACAACCAAATCTTTTAAATTTGTTTTGTTTCAGAACTCTGGAGAAAGATTATTACTACCTAACACAGATTATAGCACCTAAACACAAATGTTGAAAGCTACTTTGTCAGTAACATAGTCACTGTTTCCTGGTGTTAGAACATCTGTTCTTTTCTTAATCCCTGTGATAAATGAGGAAGATAGGAAACTCAGGCTAAAGCAGCTTTTGTTTTTAGAAAATCTCATTATTTAGATGTGTATATTCAAACGTGTACTTCAACCAAATATTAAGAAACTGAATAGTTATGAGATTGGAGAAAAAACTCTGAAATGAGCAAATAATTCACTTTTAACAGTGAGAAGTGAGCAGGAGCAGTAAGTGCTCCGTGCCCTTTGCTGGGAAGGAAGATGTTGAGTAGAGCTGTCTGGTAGTCTGCCCTGTTCAGTGTAGTCATAAATGCCCTGGAGGAGAGAGAGCATGTGTAGTGAGGCAGCAAAGTAGGCAACTCAGAGCAATAAATACAAAAGATGACAGGAACACAGCTGGTGAACTACAGCGTGGATAAACGCCAAGTGATGTCCTTCCTGAGCAGAGTGGGAAGGATGGCTCCAGGGAGGTGTATGATCTGATGTTCTCTCTCTGCAGGGTGATAATGTGTCCAGGTTTAGTGGAGAGAACAGCCTCATGCCCAGTGAAGAAACCTAACAAAGATTAGAAAATTGGACAGAAATAGACCTGTGTAATACAGGATATTTATGGAAAAAAACCTAACATAATCAGTCAGAAATCACTCCAACTTATGAGGAAATCTAATCCATTTTACTGTATGAGTCATACTTTTGGACAAGGGTATAGTAATTGTTTAAAATATGTAGTCTTATCAGTTGAGCTACTTGTGTTTCTACTCCGTGTATTATGACTGAAACATTTCAGAGCCTGCATTTCTCCTTATACCTTTATTACGGATTGTGTTTGTAGTTCCTTAATTCTTGGTTGCTTGTTGGATCAGTATTGCTTTTTTTTCTAATATCTACTGTGTATGCACTTGGCTGATTTACAGCCCTTAGACCCTGTTGAACTGGGCAAAACCAAACTCTCGTTTTTGAGATCATGAGGGATGTATCCTAGCAATCCATATCTGTCTGCACTAAAGATAGATGAGTTAAAACCAAATGCATAAATGCATTTGCCAATTCTGACTGAATACTGTTTCAGAGGAGATTTGTCAAATGGCTTAGAAGTGTTAATGCCTTTGAAAGGACTTGTCTAATGGTCATGCTATTATACTGATGTACAACTACCACAAGAAGTACATTATTTCCCCCTCCTAGTTTGAACTGACAAGCTCCCAAGAGTTGTTTAACCTCCAGGTGCACGACTCTGAACTCATTACTGCGCAAATCTCCATATGTTCGCTTGCCTCAGTCTTTAAGGGTTGTTTTGCAGGCAGAACTGGCTGGCCTTGATTTTCCACTGTATCAAAGAATTGCCAGCTCTGTCAGCACTACATCTGCTAGTTATTCATTAAGAATGCATATGCACTGCATAGCACCAGCTTGTTTGCTTTATCCTTGAGATTACCCTACAGGTAACCTCTTCCCAACTGTATAATTCCTCCTCACATGCATGTTGTCATTTTCCCTTTAGGCAATTTCTTCACTGTATTACAGCTAGCTTAGAAGATGAAGTGTACATCAGGGAAGCTTTTTGGAATTATCATATGAGAAGTATTCAATACAGAGCCTTTACTGCTCCTCTGCTCTCTCCACTTCTTACATAAAAGGAGTACTTAAACTTCCCAATTTCTACTGCTTTCAGGGAAAATTGAACAAAATGAATATTTGTAGGATATTGTAGGACCTTTCTTTTAACTGAATATGGTAACGTGCCGGTGGCAGATGAGTAGGATTTCTTCTCAGTGATCTGCTGTTGAATCTTTGCTACTTTTTCTTGAGAAACTGCTTTAGATATTTGTGTGAATAAATCTGCTGTCAAAGTACAGTGCTTCCTATACTACAGTAAACATTTTTTCCTCAGTTGTATCTGTGATATTAAAGACATTGACACTAGTGATGGTGGTAAAGGTAAAGACAAGTATCATTTGGTATCTTCAGTCATGTCCTGTCCACCTGTGCCAGGAGCTTCCATGCTAGGGAAATTGCCACCCTGATGCAAAAACTTATCCCTGTCTTCTGAAATTATGATATCTGTAAGGGTGAAAAAGTAACATGTCTATCCAAGCTGTAGGGAAACTCCACTGTTTTACTTGGTACAGTAAGAAGCTTTACCTCTTTATCACTTAATGACAGTTCTTATGCTTGCTTGTTCTGCTTGCAGTAGTGAAAAAGCTAAACTGTTTTTTCCTGTCCCTTTATTGTCTTAAAGGGAAACTTCCATTGCTTCCAAGCTATATATTTGAAATAATTTTGATTTTATTTTAGAAATTAAAATGCCTTGAAAACCCACAAAAGCAGATTTGTGGGTTTATTTATTTATTTTGCAGATTTATTTAAAACAGAACAGAACCCTCAGTATTGTGAGAAGGTTCTCTTACTGGCTTCACATGCCAGAAACACTTGATGCCCTTCTGGTTTGACTTCTACTTTTCTGCTCTCTCCCACCAGTTAATAATAGTGAAGTCAATCCATGCACGTTAAAAATAAGTAAATTAAACCTGTTCCATGGAGCATGTTCTGAGGGATTAGGTATTACATTGGAGAATACTTTAACCAAAAAGATATCAAAAGCCCCTACTAGCATGGTTTTTCAGGCTGATGAATGCCATGAATTGAGCCATAGGTAAATTACAGATGTTGTAACTCTGTGACTTCAGTTTACAGTTTAACAGTGTTAAATTAATCTGATCAGTTATACTGTAATCTGTTTTTTAGAAATTAAAACTTTTCTTTCAAGCTTTCATGGAGCATTCACTGAAAGATGCTGAGAACAGCAATAAGATAAATGACTGGTGGAACTACTTCTTGAATCTGTTGTGCAGCTGGGGGAAGCTGAAGAAAGATTTGTTATGTTTACTATATTTTTCAGTGCTTAGCTCTTCCAATTAATGGTTACTTTATGGCTGCCACATAGATACCCAGAACTTTTAAGACTCAAAGTAAAGGAGGTGGAAAGAAATAATGAAAGAGAAGACAATTTTATTTTAGCTGTTCATACTTGCTTACAAAACAAAAACAAACCTGGAATGGTTTGGTATTTTGTTTCCGTGATCTGGATACAGGAAGGTGCAATTACAGGATAGTTACATCATAATCTCAATATTACTGAAGAATGAGCATGCACATTTCAAGCAGCTTCACTCAGCATGTAAGAACACAGATCCTCACTGCCTGAGAGACTTCATTCCTGTGTTCCACACCCCTTTTTATTTCTGATTTAGTAGATGGAAATTACATTTAAAAAAGCTCCCCCTGAATAACCCCATCATCCTGAAAATTTCCAGTCTCTCATCTTGAGAAGCTGAAACATCCAGGTATGGGTTAGAGGAAATGAGGAGTAAGGTGCCATGACACCATTATTCACAGAGCAAGTCTTTAAAATGGGTGATGCAGAGATAGTGGTTCAATGTCAGTGACACTAACTGTAAGCACAGGTGTTTGTGGCAGTGTGCTGAAGCTGTGATAAGGTTTTTTTGGGTTGAACTTAATTTTGTGGACAACTGCTTTGCCATGATAATCAAAACTACCAACTCTAAAGAAGTAACCATGTAAATAATTGAGAAACTCTTCTCTGTATATGCCTAATTCTCTACATTTGGAGGTCCAAGCAATAAATTTTTCTCAAATACTCAGTCTGCAATGTTGGTGTGTGCAGGGCAAATGATGAAATTTTCATTCCATACCTATTTTTAGGATAAATAGTGTTGGAAACACCACAGCATTATGTTGACGAATCACCTTCCCTCACCATGACTGCACGTGCTTCTGCCTCAACCCCGATCCAAGTCAGCTAAATACTAAACAATTGATGGTGTGTCATGACATCTGTCACAATACCAACACAAGGGGAGGAGAAAAAATAATCTGCAGTGTTTTTCAAAACCTTCTTTCTGTTAAGAGAGAGGTAGAGGAATTTTTTCCTAATAGGAAAGGCTGTGTTTTTGCACTGTACTGCGGAGTCCAGCTCCCAGGCTTTGTGCTGGCTGGTGTCTGAATGGTGCAGTGTTTTGGTGAGGCTCTGGCTTGGCTCTTGGCCCGTCCTGCTGTCCTCCTGCTTTGTTGGTGTGCTTGGATGGCTTCCAGAGCTGTGTCAGTTGTAGTCCCGCTGACTACATGGAATTGGAAACAACCCCTCTTGACAATGACAGGGGTCTTTTTCTACCACTTTTGTGGGGGAGGTTTTGCATGCTATTGGTTTCATGGCAGCAGCAGTACAGAGGGTACCTGGTTCTTTGCAACAGGCTGAGCTGGAATGCAAGGGCCCACACAGTAGACCCATATATAACTGCCTGATCAAGGGATAGGGTTGTGTCATTCATCAGAGTTCACTTCAGGGAAGTTTTCTCCTTTTGAGCTATTATTTTGTTATTTGTTTTTTTGTTTTCAAATGGAAGTATTCTTTTAAGCACTTTATAGTGTGCAGAGCAAAACTGATGGTAAATTGTTTGCGAAATCCCAGTTACATCACTTGTGTTGGTCCCAGGAGTCAGGCGTAGTTTGGAGGACTTCATGGAGGGAAAGGATTGGACAGGATCCTAGGTCTCTTCCCTAACAGTTTTCTTGATGCTTGGCATCTTCTTTTGCTCGCTTTTTCTCCTGCTCTTTACATCCTCAGTTTTATTTACACATGCTTATTGGGCTAGCTGTGTATGTGGAAAGGAAGAGGTAGGTTACGCCTTGGCCCAGAGGTCTTTAGGAGAGAACTGTGACTTCAGCAACATTTATTTCTGCTGGGAAGGAAGGATGGAGACTGTTTTCATCTTTCTGATCCCTTAATGTTGGATGGGAGTGTCTCTTCCAGATAGGTTTTGTTGTGTAACTTTAAAGTGGTACGCATTTTATGTACAACACAGCTGAATTTTGAGCATAAAGTCAAGGGTTATGCTACTGGGCTCTACATGCCTAAGCTAAAGTTTTTGGGTTTTTTGTTTTGTTGTGTTTGGTGGGGTTTTTTTTGTTTGTTTGTTTTTGTTTTGTTGGGGGTTTTTTTGGGTTTTTTGGGGTTTTTTGGGGGTTTTTTTTGTTAGACATTCTTTGTGGTCCTCCACCTCTTGTTTTCCATACAGCCTTTTCTTTCCAAGAGTAGTCATCCCTGTACACAAACAGATTGTGCAGATGTTGTATGTGTGTTAAGGATGGAGGAATAGGATTTAGAAATGAGATTCTATCAGTTTATGGTAATTTGCATCCTATTTTGAATTTTTTGAAAAAACCTTTGCTGTTCAAATGACTAATATTGGTTTGTGTTGTGGGTACCAATAGCTTGCAGCATTGTGCAGCTTAGTATTGTGTCCTGCAGGTATTAGATTAAGCCAAAGGCATCCTCTTTGGTGGAAGAGGTGGGAATAAAATCTCCATGCCTTGAGGCTGTAGGTCCTTCTAGGAAGGCATCCAGTGTGTGAGGAAGTTAGGGAATTGTGTGCATGTGTAATTTCCTTTTCTCCATATTCCCAAATATTCCCTCTGCACTTGCACTCCCTTGAAAGCACCTCTTTTTCTGCTTTCATGAAATGCAATTTATGCTCTTCCGACTTGTAAAGCTGTCCAGAGAAGGTGTACAGGGGCAACTGTTGCTCACTGGAATATAAAGAAAAATTTGATAATTGTGCCAGTAGCACAAGATTGAGCATCTCAGTGGTTGTCACTGAACTATTTACTCAGTCATGGTTTTGGCATTGTTCCACACTTGAAGTGCCACAAACATGAAGACGAGAGGAGTCCTGCCTTGCTCTCCTTCATTCAGCAATCCTTCCTGGAAGCTACAAAGTCAAGGCAGTAGTCATTGGCCAAAGGAAGTGCATAACCTTCTAACTTCCTGCATGCCCATTCCTCTTTATGCACATCTCTTTGGAAATGTGGGAGTATGATCATTGCCAGTTTGTTTTGGTTTTGTAATGTATTTTGTATTCCTTTTTGCCAGCTGGCTTGCCTTTTGCAATTCTCAGTTCACGACGTACCCCCTTCCAGAGAGGCGTTTTCTGTAGTGATGAATCCATCCGGTATCCATACAAAGAGGACACCATTTCTTATAAATTGTTAGCAGGAATAATTATTCCTTTCAGTGTAATTGTTGTAAGTTAAACTTTTCTTCCTTGCTTTTTATTTCAGTGGGGGTGGGGAAGAGGGAGGAGGGGTAATCTGTTAATACAGGTTTACAAAACTAATCTGTAAGATTTCTCAACCCTAAAATAATGTCCTTAGGTCAGGTGCTAAAGCAGTAGAAATGGTGGTCTGGCAAGATTAACTAAAAGCTTTTCTTTAACTGAAGTCAAACAGCTAGAATTATAGAACCTTAGAACTATGATGGCTTAATGCTATAATCTGAGAGATAAAAACTTCTTACCATATTTGTTGAAAATAACACTAATGTGTTGTGACTGTCGCAGTTTTTTTTATTTCAGGACCTGCTAGTTTCAGTATATCATTGTGCATGACCAATTAAGTCAGTATTTTTTATCTGCCACAAAATCTTTGGGAAACTTCTGTGTGTGGAAGTGTAAAAACAGATACTAGCCTATTTAAGAGAAAGATTATGGCCTCCTGTCAGATGTTATCAAAAGCATAAATAGAATAAAAAGAAGAACTAGGTGTGGAGTTTTCCTCTGGATGTTTCCCTGAAGATCAGGATAAAACTCTGGGCCCATTTGCATTATTATTTTCATACTGCACCTACCCTGGCTGAAAACAGGGTACTTTTCTTCTTTCCTCCTCTTCATGCCAGACCAGTGAGCTGGACAGATTGTCCCTGTGACTGCCAATTTGGGGTCTCTCTCTGACCACAGCTCCTAGGTCAGCTGAGCTGTCTCAAGAATATAGGGACTCTCTATCCCTAATATTTAATGGTATGCTGTCAGCTGAGCTAACCTAATATCTTACTAGCTATGGACAAAGTTGAGGTCCTGCTATGACCCTGTCTGCTGCCACCTCTTGTGGCTTGTCTGAGCCGGGATCAGCTGGTGAAATGCCTTAGCCTGCGGAAAACAGCAGCTTTCCTTGACTAGATGGAGTGCAAATGGCTCTTGGAAGAACACCAGTGCTGGGGCAGAAAATAGCTGGGAGGTGTCCTTGTGAGCAGGGGGGGCAGCTGGGCCTCTTGAGTTACCCATTTCTGAGTCTGATGGGGCTGCACTGCAGTTCCTGCCATGGCCCTTCCACAGGGGCCTCAAGATCTCTGTCCAGATGTGCTGAAAAGATTCAGTCTCCACTGATGGTTCTGTTGGGTGGCATCCAAACTCATCAGAGCCACACTTTGAACAGAGTTAAAACTTCCTTATGCCAAATAAGATTTTTAGCCGTATAAATATTTATTCAAGTATATTTAGGAGCCAAAAATGAAAAGGCACAGCTAAAGGTAATCCTCAGTATTGACCCGCTGTTTCTCTGGGCTAATGGGTTTCAGTCAGGAGGGATATTATGATAATCTAACTCTGCCTTCCATAGGGACTGCATGGATTTTTATCAAGGTTCCAGCCTAAAGGTCAACTTTCAGCTCATATTTGCTTTTGGGTGGAATTTTTTTTGCAAGTGTAGAAGTATGTTCTGAGAATTGAAGCTGTGACTTGCCTGGTTTCCCTCTTCTTGGAATAGCTGCTTTAAAAACTTACAGAAATGTTTCTGAAGCAGATGAAATTTTGGGTGGAGGGAGGGTTTGTGTGTTTTGTTAACTGGCAAGTGGCTTATGCTAAAGATCCTCCCTTTTAAGATAAGACTTTTTTTTCCACCCTGTTACTACCTTTGGGTAGTTAGTATAATCTGAGAGCATCAGTGCTTGGTCACAACTGAAGCCCATATAGCTTATTTCATTTCTAGAGCAGCCAAAACAGCTGAGTGAGGAAGAAGAGGCTAGAACATGGGAAGATTCATGTATTGCCCTCAGTACCTGGCTACCAGCCATTTGCAGCTCAGAGACTTCCTGAGTCAGAAAAGGCTCCACTACATATAGTTTTTAAATGGATGTATTCCCTTTGGATTAATCCAGTCTTCATTTGAGCCTGTATGAATATTTAGCTAACTAAATTTCTTTTGTAACATCAGGGGATATCTTTAAATTGTGAAATCAGGCTTTTCTGTCAAGATTGCTTCATGGTCAGATGGTAAAAGCAAATATTGGTGTCCTTTACTCAATGCTTAGTCAGATTATTGAAGATGAATATTCTTTGATGTCTGTCCAGTATAGTAATTGCAATGACATCAACTAATTTTTTGGTACCTGAGATAAGTGACCTTCTTGCAGGTTTTGAAGCAGTGTTATTTGAAAGGGAGTCATTATTTATCTGTCATGGCTATTTGTGCTCAGTTGTCTCACTTAAGAAGCTGCTTTCTGGATTAGGTGTCTATGTACTTTACTGAAGTAAAACTTTACTGAAAACTTTCCCAGCTTTAGTCCATATTCTGGTATTTCTCTGCTTCAGCCCATGTTGGGTGTGGTGGAGGGTGTAAAGCTTCATTGTCACCCATCTGGCAGTACTGTCTGTTTGCCTTCACATGCAGAGCCTCTGACAAGCTGTCACTCCGTGTGCCTGGGTGGCAGTGTCTAAGTAATGGCTTCATTCACCACAGCTCTGCTTTGCTGGGGTCCAGGACCCAGCATCTCAAGTGACAGAGACATAATTTTAATTTTTACATGATTTTTCAAGGTAACTTTACATGTATACATCCAGTCCTCCACATACCTGACAATCTGTATTAATTGAACTTTTCTGTACAGAATGGGACCAATTGGTTCAATATCCAAATTATCTGGAGTGAAGTTCTGTGTCTGGCAGAAGGAAAAACTTACTTTCTGCAAAAGATGGAAGTTGCAAGAAAACAAAAGATTAGATCTGCTTTCTTGCCAGCACTTGATACATGTATCTTGGACATGTAGGATGAAAAATCTTACCTCAGTAAGACCTGTCTTTCCCTACCCTCATTAGTTTTCTTTTCTCTCCAAAGGATTTAATTTCCATGAGGAATAGGAAATTTCTTGGTTGAAACATCTGGCCTTTCAGATCTGGATATAAAGTCTCAACCCTTCAGAACCGTTTCTGGTTTCATGAGAAACCTAACAAGCTTTGAAAAATTTTACTCAGTACAGTAAGTGAAGAAGACTCAATGTAGAATGAAGTTACGCAGGAGAAAATGTTTCTAATTAGGGCCATACCAAATAATATGGTTAAATGTTATTCTGCGAAAGCTTTGTTTTAATAAGTATTCTGAAAATAATATTACTAAGTTCAACATGAGGTAGGGTAAAGTAGAAAGGTGTTTCTCTTCTGTGTGAAAGTGTTTATAATGTTTGGACATGGTTACTGCTGACTCTTGGAAAACTTAAATTTGCAGCTTAATGTTTGTAAAAAAAATAGTTTCTGAAACTGTATGTGTGAGTATTAACAAAAATAGCATAATACTTTTTTTTTAATGTTATTATCATTAACTTGTTCTCCTTATTTCTTTTTCAGATAATCGTAGGAGAGGCTCTCTCGGTCTTTTATAATAATTTGCACTCAAATTCGTTTGTCAGAAATAACTACATAGCCACTATTTACAAAGGCATTGGGACCTTCATTTTCGGGGCAGCGGCTAGCCAGTCGTTGACAGACATTGCCAAGTACTCCATAGGTCGGCTGCGCCCTCACTTCATTGCTGTGTGCCAGCCCGACTGGGCACGGATCAACTGCAGCCTGGGCTACATCGAGAACTTCACTTGCCATGGGGACAAAGCAAAAATCAATGAGGGAAGGTGAGGCTGACTGACCTTGTGTACTTGGTTGTATAACATTTTTGGTAACCTGGGGCAATGAGTTTGATAATGCTGCTGCAGTTTTTGTGCTTCTCCTAGAATAAACTTATTGTAATGAATTTTGAACATCAAACCCTGTCTAAACCCTGGTTTTGGTTTTTTTTTCCAATTTGTGAAAGCTTGTTAGATTAATGTATAGATAAATGCTTATTTTCATTATGGGTGATTGTCTTTTTTTTTCAGTTTCAATTGGCTTTTATTTGTGTTTTTAAAATGTTTGCATCCCAATGAAGAGAAGAATTTGAAATCTACCTTAGAAATTGGATGTAGAATAGCGAAGGAAATGTTTTAGTTGTGGCATGAAAGCAAAAAAAACCTGCACATCCATTTAAATACATGCAGGACTATTAAAATCACGCTATCAATTTTTCTCATTCTTAAGAATTTTTTAATCTTAAATACTTATCTGCCAGTTCAATTGCAGCAAGATACTGTGGAAACAAGAATAAAGCCTCTTCATTCGCTTCAAACTTTAGTCATCGTGCTATAAACTCAGTGTTTGAGTGCTGCTGGAAATGTTAGAAGCATGTTCTGAGTCATCTGAGTGGCTTGAGTAACCTTGCCTTTACAGAGACTTCTTTTTCCAGAAGTTCTATATACCATCTCTAGTTAGAACATGTCTCTTTGTGTAGTTTTTAAGTAGATGTGTGTAGTTGTGCTCACTGTCCTGTGTGCTCTTCTGGCATGTGTTCCCTATAATTTTCCATTAGCATGCATGTTATTTTTCAGTAGCTGTAGGAAAACGTTGATGAAATGTGAATGGCTTTGGTGGTAGAGGAACAAGTGCATGGATAGGCACTAGAATAGTACACTGGGTACGTGTGGCAGGGGATACAGGGGTGGCTTCTTAGAGAAGCTGCTATGTCCCACAGAGCTAGCCAGCCAAGTATTCAGTTTAACTTCTTCAAGACTCTTAAAAGTGCTTCTTGACTGTAAAGAGGAGTGTGGACAAAATTTGAATTGCTTGTGATGACTGAAATGGTCCTGAAATAGTCTTTCTGCATTTTGGGGATGCTGGAAAAACAAATGTTATCTTATGCTTAAACAAAAAAATAGTTTTTTTGTATATGAGAATAGAATGGGGGAGCTATGGCATAGTGATTGCTTACCTCATATTCTTCCCTGTTTTTTGACATCTCAGACTTCTATATTGGAAACAAGATTTTTTTTGTCATTTCTTGACTGATCAGCTATTAGGTTTGTATTTCTAGCTACTGTCATGTTCTCCTTTTCTGTTGCTACTGTTTCCCCTGTAGAGTGATGTGAGAGGGCTCTGCTGTTTGATCAGAGCTTGCCCTGAAGTGCTCACTTGAGCGTGTGCTTGCCTGTGGGGCTTCTGCTGTCAGGTGAGGCTTTTGCACGCACAGGAAGATGTAAACAAGAAGGTAGCAAGTGGTTAAAGAAGGGTAGGATAGCTTAAAGTGGGATATTGTGCTGTAGAGGTGTATGACCTGGATGCAGTGATCCAGTAAATCTTCCCGGGTTTCTGATGGTCTTGGGCCCTGTGCCCACACAGAGGCCAAGTGCCCAAGGGCATTAACCTTTCAGTTAATAGCCCACTAAGAGGAGAGAGGTGGATTGCAGAGAGTTTTTTACAGGAAGCTGTAAGAGGTCAGTTGTCTCTCAAGCTGTAACCCAGAGATTAATTTCTATATCAATTGACAAAATTTTTTGTGGCACACCTAGTACCGTCTGCTTTTTGTTTGCATAGATTAAATAGGCTGGTAGAAATGTAAGGGAAGAATGAGAACAGGACAGTCATAGTGTTGCATGTAAGATCATATATTCTAAATTGAACCTATTATTCCTCTGTAGTAGTAAAACTTGAGGTTATATTTGCATGTTTTTAAAGATTCGTGCTTGATTGTAGAGTCAAAAAGACTGTACTATATCAAAAGCAGTTAAATGTGATTACAAACGGTACTATATCAAAATCGTTAATAATGATTTGCAAAAGCCAATACAGAATAGCAAAAGCTAACAACTACTTAGTTATTTATAACCGTTTCACTTTTCTAACCCGAGGTTAATAAAACAGTTTTTGTAGACCGAAGCATCTGGTTTGCTATACATCATGCTGAAGGCAATCCAGTCCTTTTCAGGTTTAAATACCTTAGGCTCTCCTTGACAACTTTTATGGTAGGTATGGACTTTGTTTTGCTGAGCCAGCAGCAGTAATCAGAGGATCACAAACACAGTGGTGTGCTTAGTAAATCTGAGTCATATTTGTTGAAAGATGCATGTGAGAGTGGGCACATAAACATCCAAGTTTGTAGCACTTGAAGATCTCTGAAGTGGACATGACAATCACTGGTTATGTAAAAAAATTCTAGTTAAATATTAACATGCCCTTTTTTCTGTGCCTCTTTGTAAGGCAATCCATTCCTCAGGCAGTGTTTGTCATTTAATTTAAGCTAGGCACAGAAGGTTGCAGTGTGCTACTGAATGGCACTTTCCTGAGGTGAATGACTTGTACTCAAGTGCCATCTCAAGCTTTTATGGAGATGTTGCTAGGTTTGCTGTCAGCTGGTTTTGTGTGGAGCCATATAGTTTTCCTTCTAAATAAATATTCAGAGCAGTTAGTTACTCAATAAAGACGCCTGACCTGGCTTGTTTTAGTTACAGAAAATTAAATTAGATGTGGAAGCACAAGTTTTAGTGTCTACAAACGAAGGGAGATCAAAGTCACGGTGTTCTGTTGTCAGTGGTGCTTGCAATTAGCATGTCACTTTTAGTGCACTGGTATATACTTTAGTGGTGCTGAATTGCCTTTAGGGTACTTTCCTTAGCACCTGTAAAGATAATGACTAGTCTGTTGGCTGTTTCCCCTTTCAAATAGGCAAAGCAGGCCTCAGTAAAATAGGTAGGTGTGCCAGGCTATAGCCCTGATAAAGTGGTGCTGTGAGTGAACAGTGTTTACTAATCTCTAATCTCTTTGGCTTTTTCAGCTTTCATTTTTGCTCCTCTTCCTTTTCTTCTGGCTTTCCACTGCATACTTTGGCCTGGCCTTGGCTGGATTGGCAAAATACCGAAATTTCTCAAGGAGCAGTAGGTAGCTAGGACACAGGATGGTTCCTCCCTTGGTTATTGTTAGCTAAGGCGTATTTCCCAAACCTGTCTGCTCTAACCAGTCCATGGCAGATTGCCACATGTCCTGTTTGTTAGCTTTCCCGCATCCAAAAGACTGAGGAGAAACCACAGGTGTTCTGCAGCAGCTCTGAATTGGTATTTCAGTATTCCTCTGGTGAGTTTACTTGGCTGTAGTTGCTGGTTGTCTGAAATGAGTGTGTGAACAGTGAGGCTTGAGAGTCTTGTAGAGTAACAAAGGACACCATCAAGAGCTGCTCTTTTCCTCTAGTGTGTGAACACTTGATTAGTATGGAGTATACTTATTTTTTAGCATCTGGAAGAGGGGGAAAAGGGCCAACTTTATTAGGTATTTGTTCAGTTAAGCTGAAATGTATCCTGCTTCAAGATTTCAAGACAGTGATAGTGTGCCTTCTGACTCTGTCATTGGGATGTACTGAACCATGGTGTGGCAATGTTAAGTGGTGGCTCCCAACTCATTTTGGCAATCAGGAATTGCTAATTCAAAAGTGGTTGCCTTTGTGTAGATAAGCATTTGTAATCCCCAGAAAGCAGGATCTGAAATCCAGGAAACACACTTGACTAGATGGACCTGAACCTGGTAAAGGTCAGTGTAAGTTGTCATCTTAAGCAAAGAATGAGTATTTCCTCTTGGTTGTAAAATTTAATCTCAAAAAAATTACATTTAAAGATTTAAATAAAGGTTCTGTTGATTTTTTTTTTGAGGCGATTGAGAACTGAGTAATGATGATAGATGTTTGTCTTCAGTTTTATTAAGTTCTTTTTAGAAGAAATAAAAACTAAAACAAAATCAAACAAATCTCCCTAAGCCTTCCCAGCAAAGAAAGAATCAAAACTGAACAAAAACTCTACAAAATCTATGAAGGAACTCCCAAACCAAGCTCTTGGTATTGACAAGTTGTGTGTGATTCAAAGAATATTTGAGTTAGTCTTATTTATTTTTCAAACAAGGTAGAAGGTACTGTATAGAGCTTACATTATTTTTAGAACTTAATTTGGGATTGTACTGTCACTTTGGTGAGTGTGTATATATATAATTTTATAAACTTGGCCGTACAATGTGCATTTTAAAGCCTTGTGTAAAGGTCAGGTGCATCGAGTCTGATGCTATTTAAACTTACATTTTATCCACAAAATGTTAAAAATAAGTATTGGCTATGAAGTATGCTGTACTCTTAATCAATGTCTGCTGAATAATTTCACAGGGATGATAATATACCAGGGTGTAATAATGTACGAGTTAGTGCTCATGCAAGTGATGCCTCCCTAGAACTTCAAAGCTTTAAAGTGTACTTCGTTTAATTTTCTCATTTTAAAATAATTTCCTGCAGTAAGAATGTAGGAAAAAAACCAAGTTTACAATGTCTGTATTCAGTAAGGAATGAGAAACACAAATTTGCTAATGCTGTGTTGAATTAACAACCCTTGAAAGCAAAATGCTTTTATTTTTTATGTGTTCCTCTTCTTCCTCCTCTTCCTGTTTTTCTGTTGTGCTATAGTGGGTATGTAAGTCTCTGGAATGGGCTAACTGGGACAAATCCACTCAATGGATACAATTTTAGGAATCAATTCAGATACCTGATTATTGGATTATAAAGGTGTATTCTTCATAGTTTTGGATTAATGTGAGATAAGTATTTTTATACCAATGATGGTGAAAGCTATTTTTAAAAAAAACTATATAAAATATCATCATAAAGAGGATTAAGTTATTCCAGAAAATAAATGTGCTGGCTTCTCTCGTTTCTCCTAAAAGATCATTTTCTACCCTTTTGAGTATATCTTTTGAGTTACCTACCCCCCGGTATTATAATGTCCACATCATCTTGAAGACTCCGGAGATGTTGTTACAGTGATTGGCAAGAATGGGTTAAATGTTTCATTAATGTGGAATTTTCACAAAGCCCTGTGAGTACTCATCCATTTTTTTAACCATGGGAAGGACACGCTGGCTCCTTCGCATGGCTTTGTAGAGGTACTAAAAACAGCCTCATCATGGCATCATCTGCCTTGCTCAGCACCACTGGATGTGTGTCTCATGGGCTTGTCTGGATTTTTACTAATCTTTGTAAGATCCTCTGTGGCTGGATACTACCTCTCCTCGCTGAGCATTGCTACTAAGCACGAGGACCTGGGAGGCTGGAAAATATCTTTCTAATTGCTGACCTTCTTTAATGAATTTGCATTTTGTTTTTATGCCTCTCTAGGTGTACGTTATGGTGAACTAAAACGAGAAGGGTCAACATATGGTTTAATTTCTGGAAATCTTCAGTTCACTGACTTTTACTCCGAGGTTTATTTATCGACCTCTCATTTAAGGTGTAGATTTGGAGGCCTTCCCATCTCTTAAAAAATCTACTGTTGAGGTATTGCTGGCTTGTTTCGGTTCTTCTCTTGAGATGCAGAAATGAGGGCTTTCTGTTACATTCATATATAAGATCTGGATCTTATAAATGCTAGATGTCCCCCTGTGATGGAATTTTATTGTCCTTTCAGAAAGCAGCTGAAAAATCTGGATTGAATTTCAAACCTGGGTAATTGCTGGGTCCAGTTTTTGGGGTTTTTAAAAAATATAATAAAACTTTGTCTTCAGGAATGCAATTCCAAAACTTATGTCACATTTTGGAACTGATATATTGATATACTACTTCCATAAGAATGCGTTTCAGTATTGTACAAGGAGACAGTTCAGGTTTCCGTTTCTGAAAATGGAGAGGGCAGTATTCATTAGGGCAAGAAGATGCATGTAGCAAACATCTCACCCCCCCAGTTATTCTGTGCCTATTAAGATGGAGAAAGTGGATCCTCTACTTATCAGAGTTCTCTACTCATCATGTAAACCAAGCAGACTTTTTATTCCAGGAGTGTAAAGTGCTTGAGTGTCCTGCTCTTAGACACAGAACAGTAGCAGATGGGAGGCCATAAGCATAACACATTCTTCCTTAGTCAATACTCTGCACAGCTGGGAGTGGGAAGTCCAGATCTTTTCTAGAAGGATATGAAAATATGTCTAAACAGTCCTTTGAAAGACTAGCCCTTTAAACAAATAATTCTAGGTATGATGGCAAGTTTCTAACTGAGCACTTAAGAGTGTGTGCATGCAGAGCTTGTGAACACACATTCTCTATTTTGCTTAACCTCTGTTCCTGAACACATGGCAGTACTGTGGGTGATCTGCAAATGAATACTGACAGTGGATCTACTTAAAGTGGCTGTAATTATCTTCTCTAGTATGTATTGTAAGGAATTTGTTGTTGAGGCCTTTTGTAGCTGAAGTTTGAGTCATGTTGTTAATCAATTCGGAGAACATGCTTTAATATTTCAGAGCTTTAGAATGAAGTTAGAACAAAATCATTATTTATTGTTCTCAAAAATCCACATTTTCCCTTAATGGGACAGGTGAGTATGAAGAAAGAACAGAGCATGGTATGAATATTTAGAAAGTGAACTGAATGCCAGCATATTCACACAGGTTGATAGTGGCCTTCTCTTCTAAGAATGTTAAATTTGGTTGCAGTTTGCAGTGCAGTTTGTTGTATCTTGTTGCTTTAACAATGGTCAAACTAATTCTCCTCAGTACAAATTCTTGTGCAGTGTAATATTTTTCCCCCTATATATAATTGTCCTCCAGTCCTCTACCTGCTTAGGCTTTCCAAATTTACTACAAATTTTTCTTGAAAGCAGTATGTACTACATTTTAGCTGAGGAGTGTGTGTTTGTCACATTAATGCAATAGCTAACTTCCAGATTACTTTTTGTTAGGTATTACTTTTTGTTAGATATTACTTTTTTTCGCTTCTTTTGCTGAGTATGGATGTTGCAGTGAGACCTAAAAGTTCAGAGTTCTGGGTTGGGAGCAACACGGAAAACCTTATGCCAAAGCAGATCGAGGGATCTGTCCAGTAAACTTCCCTTCCTAGATTATTTGTCAGCTTACTAAGCACATGCATAGAAATTAAACCTTTGAACCTGAAGGGGTAAATATTACACCATATTGTAGAAGGCTGCTTCTTCAGACACCCTGTGCAGTCCGAGCTTTGTTGTCCCCCCAAAAGCACACTTGCGCAGCTAGCAAGGATGTGTATGTGTTTTAAGTTAAACTTAACTTTGGATATTTGTAGCTCTCTGATTTCAGTCTGTCAGTTTTCCGTTTGTGGTAACGGATAATGCAGCTGTCAAGGTTCATAATTATAATTGTGTTACTAATATACAGATTCATATTACAACTCAGATGTCTAAAGGAAAAAATAGTTCCCTGCTTCAGTTGATGTATTGCTCCTATGCTGACTGTGCTCAAAACAAGCTGTGTGTAGTCTGCCATTGCAAATTCAAAATGTAATCTTCAAAGGAAGTTTTCAGGAAATTAGAGCTGACTGTTTTGACATTGATAATTTATTTCAACACAATTGCCAAGGTAGTGCCCTTTACCAATCATGTGCCAGGAATTTGTCAGCTTTGTTCATACCTCCTTCTCTGTTTGTAGCCCTGCATGAGCTGTGAGTGAAGTTAAATCACCGAGCAGTTCCAGAAGCAGGGTGCCCCTGCCAGACAGCTGGTATGGGACTGACCCATACAACTTTGTTTGAAGTTCAACCAAACTTGTGAAACTCTTGTGTTGTCTGTTCTGTGTATCCCTTCAAAACTGTAACTGTGTTAAAACAAAAAAAGAGTCAAAAAAACCTTAGCAAAACTTCCAAGGCTTATGAATTATTTACTTCTATTTAAATGAATGCTTTTGTTTTCCCTTGTTTCATTAGATAGCAGCTGGTTTGCTCTGGAATTTTTAAAATTAGGTCAAGAGTCTGAACATTAAGTTAACCTATCTCTATTAAATGACCTGTCTGTCCCTCTCCTTATCTGTCTCCCTGCCATCAGTAAGGGCAGTATTTCTATAGTGAAGTATTATTTTGCATTAAAATTACTTGGCTTTTATAGAATGTACCAATATTCTGTTTTGAAACTTCCTAAAGCTCTGTTGAAAACCAAAGTGCACTTAATGATTCAAGCATAACTAAATGGATTACTTCTCGTTTGGCAGTTTCCATCAGTGTCACGAATCAGAAATTGGACATGCCAGAGACTTACTATGTCTAGGGGCATACTGGTATGTTATACATAGGATTGCTTATTTCTTTTGTGGAGCTTTCAAACTGTGAAGTGCTCTACACTACTGAAATTTCCATGTATAGGAGTTTTCATCAGAGGCTGATTTACTAGTTTTCCCTTCTGAAAACGTGCATGCAGAAAAAAACCCGCAGAAAACAACTGAAGCAGCTTGGATACCAAGGCATTTGAAAGGAATAGAAGTCCAGACATGTACTACTAGTACTGTTCAGGTAGTGCTCCTTTTTCCTTAAGCACTTCTTTCACCCTTATGCTGTTACTATTCAAGATATAATGTGGTTGTTTTGGGAACACTTGCAGACCTAGTGACATTATTAATCATATTTGAGAAGTTTGAGAAAGAACTTAGGGCAACTATGCATGATTTTACATGGAGGGAAAAATGAGCCATGGTAATGAATAAAAGCCTTTAAATATTTAAGCCTTAGAAGATTCTAGGCTGGTAGTGCATGTTGAAATGGAGCTGTACTTGATCTGAGAGCAAAAGGAGCTGCCTGCAAAAGAAACTGACTGGTGGTAGGGAGAATTGAATCTGGAAAGTGAAAGTGCTCTAATGAAATGAGATGCAGTTCTGCAATCTGGGTCTTGTTTCTGAGCTTACATCTCCTTTGCTGTAGTGTGAATTGGACCTGTTGAGTAGTGATAGGTAACATTCATTTTCGTGACTGGAACTGGAACCCTTCCCCTTTAATGGTTTTCAGACTAAGCTGGGTTTGAAATCTGTTTCAGTAGCTTAACATGCTTAAGGTCATTTGAAATTAAAATACGTACTTGTGTTCAGTGCATCCTGAAAATTATTTGGATGTGGCCAGTCAAGCAAGTAGATGCATCTTCTCATTCACAGAATTTCACTGGTTTGCAAAACTTATATCTAAGGTAACAGGAGGAAAAAGTCTCATAAGATAAAACTTGGGGTGTGTATAACTCTATCAACCACATAGTACTGCAGGAACAGGTATCCCCCTAACTGTTCTTCCACTACTTCCTTTCCTTTTCCCCTTTGAAGATTACAGGAGTCTGCTGAAGGATGTGTCCTGCATACTTGTCAAGTGCTCCTTACCCAAAGTGGTTCCTTTAAGAAGGAATAGCACATAAATCCCTGATTTAATAGAGATTATAATTTTCTGTCTTCATTCCCTTTATGGAAAATAACACTGCTGCCAATCAAAAACGTATTGTGGGTAAGTAATGCAGATTCAATAAATGGAATAGGAGTGTTCTAGTGCATGTGAGAGCAAACTACTAGTCTTTAAAAATCTTGCTGCCATTTTCACTTTTAGTCTTTTCCTGAGATGGAATTATTGGAAAGAGAAGTAAACAAAGTCATAATTTTTATTTTCTTCCTTATTGGAGGAGGCTACCTGAAAATGTAATGGAAAGCTAAACTTTCCTTTTGTTCTATTCCATTAAGTTAAATGGAGTGATAAAATCAGAACTGTTGAAAGATAACTGGTTTTGTAATTGTTTTACAATGTGCATGAGGAAATTGCAGCATGGAATTTTGTTGGACTTTGGAATATTGAAAGCTCAAAATGTACATGTTTTTGTGTGGCATAAATGACAGGATTTGGTAACTGTTTGCCCCTTTGCTTAAAAAAAAAAAATGGAAGTTCATGTGCAGATTGACTGCTGCTTATTTTAAAAGGAAAAAAACAGTAAGAGTATGAAATTTTTTTATTACTGGTTATTTTACAGTCAAGTTTATTTCCCTGGTAGCTATTGATATAAACTTCTGCTGTCAGATGCAAAATAGCTACTTAAGGTAGTCATTGCTTTGTTAGGTTGTACCATCAGTGTGTAATAGTTTTGTTCAATTAAAATTTACAGAATATCTGCACACCTGAATGTATAATCAGTTAATTTCTTCAATTCCCAGAGTGTAAAGAAACAAACCCCCAACAAATCATGCTTTTAACCAACTTCAGAATCTGGTCAATCTAGCACTTAAGACAACCCTTGCAGTACTGTACTGCTGATTAAAACTACTTCGTGTTGATTCTGCGCTTGGGGAAAACTTACTTTATACTTGCACAGTCAGCAGCCTTTGTTTCAAAGGCTGATGGTTAGGAAGGTGATTAGAAATAGGTAAATACCTATCTCTTCTTAGAACCTGTTGGATTGGGTTTATGTCAGTAGGATATGCAGGGAAATTTGTTTGTGTGTCATAGATTGCAAAAAAGTGGAAAGTCTGCAAAAACATGGTCACAGTATCAAATCATGTGTATTACATGTCATTACATTACATTGGCGGCTTCCTCACTGTCTGCTGCTGCATAAAGCAGAGCTGAGTGCATCCATCATCACCCCAGATATGGTTATGGAATTGTGCAAGATACTTGCTAGTAAATGTTAGGTTTCCTGTTGAAAAAAATGTCAATAAAATTTTCCAGAGGAGGATTACTGAATTGGAAAGACTCTAGCAGTGTTCTCCTATGTGGAAATGTGTGGCTTTGTACTAAAGTGTGGGTATAATTACTGTCAGACAAGGAAAAAAGGTGGAGAAATTGGGAACATGAGTTTCTGAGTAGTTCTTGATGTTGTTCAGTAGATGAATTGCTTTTGTATTTATTTCAACTTTTCTTCGCAGTAATGACAAAAGGGATTAATTTCAGAGTCCTCAAAACTAGCCACTCCCACTGATCGTGTAAGTTGTAGTGGTGCAAGTTCAGCACATGAGGAAAGGGTGAATCTTGGGAGAACAAGTTGATTGTTGAATCCAGAGAAAATTGACTTTAAAGAATGTGGTGTTTAAGTGTAGAATTAGAACTTTAAAAACCATGGCACTGAAATACTAGAAATATTTCACTGACAGGCATGTGGCTTGCTTGTCACAAGCATTGGCTTACTCAACACAGGCATGCTGAGCTGCAGCACTCTGGCATTTATTCCCTTCCAGATCATGGAATGGGTAACACAAATGTCAGTGGAAGCTTTGAGTCAGACTGGTAGAATCCAGGGAACGTGAAGATGGAAAGGATATGCTGGCTAATCCAGTGGGGTGTATTTATTTGCTTTGACATGGGAGTGTCCATAATGTTTTGCTGAGCCTTCTGTTTTTCTCTAAGAGATCATTTCATAATTCTGTAGTTACGTTGGGAAGATTTCCTTATCAGCCTCTGACAGGTCTATTGAAGCACCACAGGATGCCCTTTCTTGTGGAATATCTCTTTCTACTATCATTTACTTTAATTTCTCACCATTTAATGCTCCACTGTACCAAATGTGTTTAGCTGTTCTCTAGTATTGTCTTTCCCAAGGTTGTTAATTTCTTTGACAGATTCCTGCATTTGCCTTAAAGTTTCTGCACATTCAGGCGTTCAAAATATTAAATAAAAAAAGACATCAAGCTTGTTTACTGAGTTCCAGTGTCAGTATTTACCTAAAGAAATCATGTACTGTACAAAATAATATCAAGCAGAACTTACTACTTAAAACATCCATTTTCTTGTAAGTCACAGTCACAGTCCAAGAAAAATGGTCATTTTATGTGCTGTGTACTGTATTCAATTTTTCTACTGATTGAAGAAACATAACCTGTCAGGCTGGCTCTGCTCCCTGGGCTAAGCTGGCTTTCTGCATGGAAAGTAATAGAAGGTTGTCAGTGTCAAGTCCTCCAAGGCAATCTCTCTTAGTCTTGCTTATCTGGGCTTAGAAATCCTGCCTAAAATAACAAAGTCATTCAGCTGATATGCTTCTTGTAGGAATTGTTTGTACTTTGATTATTTTTCCAGGTATTCTTTAAAAATGCAGATGTTCAGAATGAACCATAGTGATAAATTGTAGTCAATCTTATGGCAACCTTTTTAAGAACTACTGTGTCTTTACTTCTTTACTGTCTTTGTCTTTATTGGAAACCATGTGAAATTCATGATGAAGCTAAGTTTCAAGAAAGCAAAACAGTCCTTAAATTACCTTCTTTTAAGACCTTTTTATGATGTCCAGCTCTACTATGTACATTGGAAACTAGGAGTATACCTTAAACTTCAACTGAGACCTGAAACTGGTTTTATGGTTCTACTTAAGGCATTCTTCTAACTTGGGAATATGTTGTCCAAGTGGAAGTAATTAAAGCTTATGCTTTTTTCCTGTTAAAATGAAGCCAAATTTTGGACATAGGAAGAGATCTGTGAGGTAGGTATTGATGGAGTGAAAGACGTACACCTCTGAAAAACTTTTTTTTTGATGCCAGAGTTGGCCATTTCGGAAACAATCAGATCAAGACTGCACTTGCCAGCTCTATTTCATGATACTTCAATTTCACCAGATACTATTCTAAGACTATTTTGAAAAGGATATTTTGGAATCTGATGTGTGAATTCTATTGGGATAAGTTAGCCTTTCTTTCACTGGTGAAAGGTAGGGATTTGGAGAGTTGTCTATACTGTTTTATTGCTGGCTCATGCAAACCAGCACTTGCAATAGGATCACAAGGAAGCCAAGTGCTTGGCTGGTCTGATAGCCATGACATTCTCCTGGCTTTGAAAAGAGATTATTTATATGCTGATGAATTGTTGGGAAATTTTTCATTGTCAATCTTAGTGTTTTGAAAGGATTTTAAGATTTTTTAAAAATGTCTTTTTCTTAAAGAAGCCTAGAGATAGCAGTATTGCCAAGGAGGTTTCACTGGGATTGCACGATGTGCAAGTTGGATCAGTACTTTCTCCCAATTGTATTTCTGGCAATACTTCATGTGCTAAGCACAATATTTTCAGTCATGTACAGCATACTTATCTATGCCTCATAAGAAATGCGTTCAAAGTTTGTAATATTCAACCTGGGACAAGGTATTCTTCATGTACCCTAGGCTAATAAATTCCTGAAATAAAAAATACAGTAGTCAAGAACACATTTAAAAGGGTATAGGAATTCCAAAATAAACTTTAAGAATGGTATTTTTTCCTTTTATCATTTACTAGTCTTCTAAATTCCTTCAGCTTTCAATAGTTGTAGAAAATATCATCTCATGGCCAAGAGGAATAGCCCCAGAGCTACTGGATAAAGCACTGTTACAGGAGTCAATAATTCCTTATTCTGTATCTTCTGTAGAACAGCATGCTTTGCATTCTCAGATGACATGTTTGAAGGACAGGACTCTTCACAATGTTTATGTTGGTTTTCATAGTGGACTCTTGCCAAGAAATATTAAGTGTTTGAGTACAAGAGTGGAAAAGGGATCTCTAGCTACAGTGTAGTCTTAATGGTTTTGAACTTTAAACATCTGAAGCTAGTACATTGTCAAGGTTTTTCTTTTTAAGAAGCTAATTGGAAAATACCAATGGAACAAAAGTCATCTTATTTCAGACTGCTTATTTAGTACCTCTGGAACCAAAAGCTGTTGCCACTGTTTTAAATCAACCGTAAACAAAAAGCTCTGAAACCTCTGGAATAAACCTGTGTGGACTTTTTCTGATGCAGTTTCTAAATGTTATGCATGCCAAATAATTCAGGAAGTTTTGCAGTTTCACTTGTGCACAATACAGTTTCATTGCCTTCTTTGTGGTATTTGAGCAGGGCATCTTTAACCTCATTATCTTGCTGCATGGCAGAGCTGGCTTTGTTTCTCCTAGTCCAAAGAGTGGAAATGTTTCCTTTGACTAAGAGTTTCCCTGGCCCCAGGGTCTCTGCCTGGCAGAGGCACCAAAATAAGGGACCTGGTGGATATGGTAGAGGTCAGACTGCAGAGCTATGAAACTTTATTAATCTGGGCATGTTTTTGTATGCTGAGGGGGGAGTGCTCTGGTTGTGTAGTTAAATTGCACGGAAGGCTGGCTGAAACCTGGCTGGTGGCCTGTGAAGCAGTACTGTTAAAAGGCTCTGTACATAAAATGGAAAAAAGTAGCGCCAAGTACAGTTCTTTCATCTCCCTCCTTAAGACAAAATTGTCTTTACATTTTGCATTATTTTCTTGAAGAGGTGGGTGATGTTTATTTTACATCTGTGGCTCCTCACAAAACCAGCTGTGCAGGAGAAGACCTGGCCAGGGGAATCCTGGATTGCCAGTGTCAGTTGTCAAGCCTTTGGGAGCTGAAGGCAATGTTGACACTCTGAATGAGATCACCAAGTACGAATCACTTCTACAAATCAGATGAAGTGTCATCTTCTGCAGTTGACTGGCTAGCAAACTGCATTCCTGCCTTTCCCCTACCTTTCAATAGTAAATAATTAGGGTCTGTGTGAATCATACATTTCACAAAGGTGTACAAATATAATATAAACTACTAGATACTAGTTGTTAACTACTGCCTCTTGATGGTGACTAAATGCAAGTGATTGTTGTGGGGTGATTAATGTAATTTGTATTCATACATATACTGTGACTATAAGGACTTTTAAGAAGTAAATACATTTAAAGTATTCTGGCATTTGTCAAGATGAACTGTTAAAGGACACTTGTCTTTGAGGATGTGTTCCCTTGCTGTTCAAACTTCAGTCAAAAGTCTAGTACTTACTGCCTGATGTAGAGATCTGTTTAGCTCTGGATAAGGATAACTGCTGAAGTCTGTACTCTTGGTCAAAATCCATGTGATGTGCCTAGGGAGCCTCCTTGAAGAGTGGTATGGACATGTTTGCATTTTACCAGTTCACTTGTATAATATACATTAGTATCACTGCAGACTGAATATTCTAAAAGGAAACTGATGATGTCTGATCTTTTCTTTTCCAGACTATCATTCTATTCTGGCCATTCTTCATTCTCCATGTACTGTATGCTCTTCGTAGCAGTAAGTATGCTCTTTCCATCTAAGTGATAACAAAAGATCTGTTAGCTACCCAGTACTGAATATTTACTTGGCTGCTATGCATATGGCTTTTGTAGGATGTTTGTCTGGTACAGTTAAAGACTTTCAGTAGGAGTTGTAAGGGTGGTGATACTGGGACAAGAAGTAGAATGATGTTCAGTATGCCTAAGAATACTTAATATGGTACTTGGCTTGTGTGCCATGTCTAAAATGAGCCCAGTGACAAGTGTGTTTTGAAATGACGATGCTACTTTAAATGTAACTAAATTTAAGTATTATAAACCTTATAAAATTTGTAAGGCTTATAATACTTTTAAATTTATAAGCCTTATAAAAATCTATAATGAAACATATCTGATCTAATGAGATGTGCAAAGCCTATTTTAAAATAAAGCAAAGACCCTTAAACACAGATCAAGTATGTCTGGGCCCATAAACACAAAACAGCAGATCAAATTTAATTTTCAAATTCCTTTTTATTTTTCCGTATTTTTTAAGGACAGAGAGGCAAGAGTGAGGAAAGCAAGGGGACAGTAAATATTGGTGATAAGATCAATTCAGAAGTGCTTCATTTAGGGATGACTATATTTTCATTGAAATTGTTCTTGTGAACTAGGACAAATAATCTTCACTCTTAGGGAAGACTGATTTTGTTGTTCTCACGTTGCTAAGTGGTAACATAGAAAGCATTAACAACTTTATGGAATTTTGTTGTTAATGTAGTTGAAAATTAAACTCTAGTCCTGGACATAAGTTGCTAACATGTCCATATATGCATGATAACATATATGCATTCCATGATTTTTACAGACCTCAGATTAAATTTTCTTTTTTTGTCTTTGTTGCATTTTAATTTTTTCACTCTCTCAAGGCATTAGTGTAACATCCACTGTGAGTGAACCAATTGTTCAAACTAAACAAAACCCCTACAACTACACACAGAAGAGGTGGCTCTTCAATATGGTTTAGGTGGTTTTTAAGCTTTATTTTAAAATAAAGCTATTTCAGAAGCTTGATGTTCAGTTTTGATCTGTTATGCAGGTTTTTTTATGGCTAAACCTGTTCAGATTGTCTCCCCTGCTTACCAGTCTTATCTAATGTAAATACAAAGAGTTCATAAAAGTATTATATCCTGGGTTTGACTCAGATATGGTGGTATGACTTCCTGTTGGCTGTTAAAGTTTTTTTTGCTCATTATGACTGGTAATCTCCAAAATTTTATGGGTCCACTCATAATAGTGCCTCAAAGCCAAACCCACTCTTTCCATAGTACAGGGAAGCAATTACTGCTATACAGAGAGCACCCTAATACTGACTTGCCCCTTTGAGCTCAGTCAGACCCTTCTCATCCAACATCTTCTCACATGGTTTTGTTAAACAACTTGATGATGTGATACTTAAATCTCACAGAAGGACAAACCTGGAGATAAGAAAAACCTTGGTAGGTGTGTAGCAATGTGTATTGTTTATAATTCATACTGACTGGATTACAGTTGCCTGTCAGGGATCTGGAACTGTCTGAGCTTTTACCTCTGTCCCATGTAAGGCATGTTCTTCTGCAGCCTGGGTAAAGGGTGGTGGTGAGGAGAATTCTCAACTCATTAATTGAAGGTAATGGGTCACATTAGGTAATAAAACTCTCTAGATGCATACAAGACAGTAGAAGATGTCTTGAACAGCCTGGAGTTAAGACCTTGTTTAGTTAACCTACTGCGCTTGGAAAAAATTCAGCCTTTGGCAAGAAAGTAAAGAGTTCTTTATTTTGAAGTTACTAACTTCATGTGGCTTGCATAATGCTTTCTGGAGTGCCTGTGGCATACTCTTTTGAACCCATGCAAAGAGCTTGTCTGGAAAGTTCTTGAAGAGGAAATTATGAGCCTTAGCTGTCTTGGGGCTTTGTGTGTATGAGTTTGATTCTTGGCAACCTCCCACATGGGCAGGTGTCAAGTCAGTGCAAATCAAACCCTTCCTATGCAAGCTACCTCAAAATACCATGAATCCTATCCTTGTGTCTGTCCTGGTTCTGGCACTTGCTGTGCTCAGAGCTGTCCTTGTGTTCACTCAGTTCTGTAGTAACTGCAAAACATGGCTTTGCTTAGTAGCATCCTTAAACTACAGGGGTACAAATGCCTTTAACTCTTCTAAGATGACAGGAAGTGTTTCACTGGAAATGACTTTGTTTTCCATTAATTAGTCAATGAGTTTCCAGAGCCCTGTCTATTTCTGCAGCCATTTTTTGTCTTTGGCTGAGCCATATTGCCCAGTAAAAATAAGAGGCTTTGTGGAGATTAGATTTCTACTTCCTTCTGTCTGATAATAAGATTATTCGTTATTCATAAAAACTGTCATGAGGCCATGACATCTGAAGAAGGTTAATGGCTCCTGTGCAGCATGTTTTTGTCTTGCTGATTTACATAGCCTTAGTGCATACCAAGAAACCAAATCGAGTTCAGATGTCTTCAAAAGGACAGCTAGTGCCAGAGGGTGAAGAAAACACACACACACACACACACACACACACACACACACACACAGAGACACAGAGACACTCACACTCACACGCACAGACACTCACACTCACACACACACACTTGCCCATGTGGCAAGGCAGAGTGCTGCAGCTGGCTCCAAGCCAAACCTGCAGCACTCGATGCCTTGTTTGTTTTCTGAACTCTGATGCTGGCTTCATCTGTGCCCTGCACCCGTTCTGCAGCCATGGGCTGAGTCACCAGCAGGACAGGCTGTTAGCATGTGGCATTACTCAGAAGCTGTGTTAATGATAACCAGACGCTAGCATGCTGCTTTCTGGGGCAGCTGGAGGAGTCTGGTGTGTGTGGATGTGTGCTGCAGAAAGCATGCTCTTAAAAGGTAGCTGCTGAATGCAGTATGTGTCAGGTGAATCCATGACTGCAGAGAACCAGTCCTTGGAGGAGCAGCTGAGGGAGCTGGGGGTTCAGCCTGGGGAAAAGGAGGCTCAGGGGTGACCTTACAGCTCTCTACAGCTGCCTCAAAGGAGGTTGTAGCCAGGTGGGGTCCTAGGCAGCCAGCAGCAGGATGAGAGTACTTGGAAAAGATTGTCAACTATTAGACCGGGCTACCCCCGGGGGCGTGGTGGAATTGCCATCCCTGGAAGTAGTTAAGAGAAGTGTGGATGTGACACCTGGGGACATAAATGAGTGCTGGACTTGGCAGTGCTGAGTTAACAGTTGAACTCAAATGATCTCAAGGCTCTTTTCCAACCTAAACAATTCTGTGATTCAATGACATTTTTGACTTGGCAAGCATTTGGACTTCTTCAAGAGTCTGAATTATGGTAAAGGAGTATTCCTTTCTTCTTGCCAGGAGATTGCCAAAATTATTTGAGTCCTGACTGCATGGCTTTGCTGGTATCAGGAGAAAAAGCTGCAATTTTGAACATAATCCTATGCTGTGTGTCCCATCTCATAGCAGAGGCCACACATGGAAACACAACTCAGTGTATTAGTCATCAAAAACTCTACTTTAACTCTTTGTTGCATGGAAATGTTAAATAGTTTATATTATCCATCTGTTTAAACAAGCAGCAGTATACATCAAAGCACAGAGGTCATTGCACCCGTAAAAAAGCTGTTGTGTCAAGCTAGACAAATTTAAAGCTTGAGTTTTCAGCCCACTCCCAGGTTAAAGTTAAGTTTCTTATGTTTCCTAACATAGAATTAATGAAACCCCAGAAAAAAACCTGCTTGCAGTCTGTCAGTCTAGGAAGCTATGGTGGAGAATGTATTTTGAGACTCATTTGGCAGAGCTAGATGGGTTAGTTTGGGTCCAAGCAGAGCTGTTATCTCTGGGATAAGAACTTCTGCCAAGCAGAGCTGTTATCTCTGGGATCAGAGCTTCTGCCAACAGCAGCTTTGTGTGCAAGCTAGAGGGAGCTTGACTGCAGCAGTATGTGGGAATCCAGTGACCTAATAACAGATGATGGATCCCAAATTATCTGTGTTGTCCTCTCCTGATGCTGTTCCTTTTTTTCCACGATTAGAGAGAGGCATGACCTCTCCTGTTTCAAAACTATTGAATCCTGGTTTGGAAACGGGAGAGCAAGTATAGTGGAACGCCTCTTCTACCAGTGTCTGTGTGACCAAACTAGCACCTTGGCCCTAGAGGGGGGGATGCCGCAGGCAGTTTTTGCTTTGACTTTCCAAGTTACATATGTTTAAAAAGTTACTTTAAATTAAAATGCTAAATGCATGCTGCCATCAGTAGTGAGAACAGTTGGCAGAAATGGGCGTGGCCCTGAGGATTATGTTTCTGTAAGAGAATCAGTTTTGGCTGTAGCTGGCCTGGGCACTTCCCTGCCGGCACCTATCCCAGGATGAAGAACAGGGCTGCACAAACCCAGCCAAGAGGCACTGCTATTCTGGGGATGGCAACGTGTTTGTGCTGCTTAGACTTGGGACAGAAAGGGATGATGAATCTTGCACAATGTAACTTGAGTGGCTCTCCTACAAGTCATTGGGAACATTTTATGTATCCAAGGTCACATGGAATTACAGATGAGGAGGGTAACTGGTGTTTTAATGGCTGGGACTGAAAAAGGCTGCAGCCTTCTTTTGCAGAGAGATCATAGGAAAAACACAAGTGAAAACAGGCTTTAGGTTGCTTTTGTTACTCAATGCTCCCAAATGTGCCAGTCAACCTCTGCTCTCAAACTCTGATTTTGATTGTTTATGTTGGGATGGGAGGTTGAGTGAAACAGTACTTAAACAAGAGTCTTTAGCATAGTATTTTAGCTATGTCTGTTTGCACAGCACCCATTTCTTCACTTTTGCAAATGCTTTTGACTAGAGCCACAGAACTGTCTTTATTGTGTTCTTGCCCACATGAAAGTTGAGGACTAGTCCTCCAAAACTAATGAAAACACGTCTTACTGAAAATGCTTTGTTTGGCTGTAGCTGTGCATAGTATCAAGTACCTTACTTTCAGCAGATTAAACAATAACGGGTAACTGGTCATGCTGCAAGGCTCAAGTATGGAAGCACTCACGCTTCTACCTGTATGTGCTCCTGGTATTCTTGTAATATTGTTATTTAGACTTTTTATGGTAAGGAAACAAAACCTGATTTCTCTGTGGTTTGCTTGAAAGTTAGGGCCACTAGTAAAAATTCCAGTATTGTGAACTGGCTCCTCTAGGACTGAGCTGAAAGCAATACATTGCAGTGCTCTAGTTCTTCTAGTAAATGTTAAAGTACTAACTTCCAGTGGTTTTTTTCCTATCAGAAAAGAGGTAAATGTTGTATTCCAATTTACAACAAAATAAAATGTTACTGTTTATCCTGCTCTACAGTAAAAATTATGTCAATGTGAAATTATTTTGGCAATGTACAGCCAAATTGAGGCTGGAGGATTAAAACCCAAAAAAACCTCATTGCTCACTGGACAAGTAGTATTTGTTTAGAACAGATTTGATTACAGTGTTGATATTGAATTGAAAGCTGAGCTGTTACTAGTAACAGGAATTTATGCCCATTGCTTAGGAGGCAGCTTTTGCACATCAGTTGCCTTTGGCAGCAGAATGCAGCTATCTTAAAGAGCCCAGACTGGTACATATTCTGCCTTTTCTTGGTAGTTCAGCCATTTCCCCCCAGCTCAGCTCTCCCATAGATCAGTTCCCTGTAGGGCTGTTCAAACATTAGAGCTGACACAGGGAAGACAGATATGGTCAGAGTAATAGGGATATACCACCCCTTTGAACAGCAGCTCAGGCATACCACCACGCTGAAGGCACTGCAGACCTGTATCTTTTTCCCTCACTGGAAGGGGAAGAACTAATTCTGAACTGTTGCTTCTTTCTTTATTTTCTGCCCAATTAAAATAAAACAAAATACATATAATAATGCAGATTGGGCAGGGTCATAAATATGAGTGACTCATGAATTCTTCTGTGGCTCTGTATTCCTTTTAGAATACAGTTTTCTGTTTGGATGTGAGCCTGCTGTGGTTAAAAGTAGATGGGAGAGACATTATCCATATTTCTGGTTTGCAGAAATATGTCTTGTTGGCTGATGCCTATAGCTCTGTGTTTATTCATAGATACAGTGCTTCCAGGTACAAAACAAAGTGTTGCACTTTAATTTGTAATATTTGCATAAGTGTAAGATTGTATATGACACACATATTGTGGTTCTTTTGTGCTCAGAACTGCAATTTTTAAACTGTTTACTGGATTTCTTATATTTCCTTGAATTCCAGAGTTTGTACTAGCTTAAATATGATTAATAATTCTTATACAAAACTATTTGAGTAACAGCATTTATACAAACTAGCTTTTATATGAAGGCATCTCTCAAGTTTCCCATAACAAGCAGAAAGGCAAGAGCTATTCTGCAAACATTTATAGATGTAGGAGAAAGCTTTGAAAATCTCTGAAGGGAGCCTTTCTCTCTGCTGTTTCTCTCCTTAAGTCTGAGCAGGGAAGAGGTGTCTGGATTGCTGAACAGGACTATAACAGGGATGGCAGATCACTTACCTGTATCACATATCCCTGTGTATCTGTCTAAATGTTTGGTTTCAGTTGCTTTATAACATTATGCAGGAATCTATCCTGAATGTCTCAGCTTGTCTTTTCTCTTGGAGGATCATATTTTAATATGGGCTGTTATCAAAGATGCTCAGATGCAAACTGTCTGGTGCAAGTGTGTTGTAGTGTGACTACTGCACTGCCCTCTCCTCCACGAAAGGCTACAGTGTGCATTTACTGATGGAGTTGGAGAGTGAATAGTTACTCTGGCACTCTGTGCATCTTCCCAGCTTCCTAATGGAAGACTTTGCAGTCTTAGGCAAGGGGGTATTGTCTCCTGTAAGGATGTCCTTAGGATATATATAAAAATGAAATTTTCCTATTTTACAAATGTGCCTGGATTCTCAGCTGTTAGTGCCTAATCCCAGGCCTTCTGAAAAATTTTGCCCCATCTTTTCATATTAGTGCAAAGGCTGTTTTTGCGAAGGCTTCAAAACACTGGTGCTTCCTGTGCTTTCGCTTCCTTCCACCCCTGCCTCATTAACAAAACCACCTATACACAGTAGCTCCATATCTACTCCCTCCACCTCTGAAGTCCCAAAGCAAACCATATACTTGTGGACTTGAGTGTGCTTAAGCATTCCTAAATCAGAGCTTCTTGGTTTGGGAAGAATCCCTATGGTTTGTGGCTCTTGGGACTGTTTGGGTCAGCAGACCTGCTTTGAAGTATGAGCTTTCCTAACAGTAGCCAGTAATGGATCCAAATAGTGACTGCAACCACAGGAGTATTTTGTGCCTCCTGGACAGTAATGCCATAGGGCTCTTCTGTACTGCTCAGGCAGATACCATAAACCAAAGACAGACATGACTAATAGTAAATGTTAAGCTAAGTAAAGTACATTCCATTTACTTGCTCACTTCTAAACTTCTATCAACTACAAAGATCTCTCAAAGTAGGGATTTATTTCATGAGAACTGATTTTCTCCAGCTTTGTTTTGTCTCCAGAGTCTTACTTGCACTTGGACAAACTGAGAAGTGTTTTCATTTCTCTATGTCACAGGGGAGTTTTCTATCTTGGAAACTGTTCCCTCACTGTTCTGCTCTTAAGTTAATGATGCAGTGATTCCCTTATGGTTTGAGAGATGGAAATAAGAGTGAAAATAGGTAAATATCTAAAGGGAAGGTTTGCCTTGCTCCTGTTATTTAGGACAAGACCCCTATAGGAAATAAAATTACTGGGGTCTTTTGGTATCAGGAGAAAATCTATTTTTGAAAAGTATCAGAACAAATTAATTGGTACAAGTAGTACCATTACTTGGTGGGGGAACACCACCACAATCCCTCTCCTCTCCAGATTTCTTCCTTTTGACATCCATTCTTGAACAAGTGAAGGAGGATTTCCCATACCTTAACAGGCAAATTTATTTTGCAGTGCAGAATTTCTGTATAATTGGGTTTTGGAAAAAAATAGGAGAAGGTATTGAATGAAAATAACCAAGGAGTATTAGATATTGAAACTAAATATCTGAAATATGATCTTGGTTGGTGAACTGAATAGGTTTTGGTAGATTTAAAAGAATTTTGTGGCCTTAAACTGAAGAAGTATTATATTAGCTGTTAGGAAGCTTCCTTGTGAAGCCACATGGATACACCTCCCGAAGCCCATGTAGGAAACACAAGTCACTGTACTTCCAAATTAAGTAGGCATGTGTTTATGTAAATTAATACTGCTCTGCTGAAAGAGCAAATGCTCAAAAGCCATGCTAGAAATGTGGAGTAGCAAATAATTCTCCAGTTGCAGAGACCCTTCCATTCATGATTGTGGCTTCTTGCAAGAAGCCACAAAGTAGCTGTGAGTTTCTCTTCATTGCTTGTCTGTATTTTTAGAAATGAAGTACTAGACCATAGATTAAGAAGAAATTTCGTTCAGGACGTGTGTGGCAGAGGACATATTTTCATTATGGAGTAAACTAGTAGGGAAAAAAACCCTCAAGATTATTTAATCCCATTAAAAAGAAGTCTTGTGAAATCTCTTTGCACTTTTAAAAGGAATGAACGAAGCAAACACAAGAAGCAGCAGGATGGGGAAATGGAGAGCAATGGAGCATAGATAAAAGACAACTGGTGAAGGATCAGAATGCTCAGAACAGTGTGGAGGGAGGCTGGCATGGTCAAAATGCTGACAGGAGTGGGTCACTACCAGAGCAGTTTGGGATGCTTCTGCTGTGTTCATAGGCTCACAAATTTGTTCTCTGCAATATGAGAAATGCTGGTAGGAGGCATTTCATTAGTATTCCCAGATGAAATTTCCTAAAGTTCCTGTGGCTTCTATAGATCACAAGTTTTTCTTATATACTTACTCCTTTCTAGAAAAGAGGCTTGGGTGGAGAGACAGGGATTTGCTTCTGCTTTCTTTCTCTGAGGCTATTCTGTGACAAAGAGGAGCAAAGGAACCTGAAATGTATGCCATAAAGGAGGAGGTTCTGTCAATAGCATGAAGCCATTGCACTCTGTTAGTCAACAGGGTAAAAATAGTAGCAAGAGTTAATGCAGCATGGAGCTAGGACATCTCCATACTGTGCATTTAATTCTACATAAGGGCTAATACTATATAAAGGAAAATTTTGAATATTTCCAGTGTTAACCTTGATTTACATTTAATGAATCATCTGCAAAAGTTCCTCCTCTCCTTGGCTGCTGTATTTTCCTGCGTGGCCCTGATGCGTGTTGCAGCCAGACTTGTTGCTGTTGTTTTTCTAAGAGCAAGTCACAGTAGTGGGAAGAAGCTTGGCAGGGTAGCACAACTCAGAGCCTGTTAAAAGCAGTATCAGTTTGAAACTACCTGCTTAAAAATAACGTGGCAGCAGCTGGTTAATAAGCAATTATTTTCAACTTAACAAAAAAAAACCCCCCAAACCCAACTGTAACCAGAATGACAGCTATTTCTGAAATTAAACACAGCATTGACCAGTCAGCCTAAGACTGATCTGTGGTATCATTTCTCACCCTTCTCACAGCTAGTTTTAAAACACTGTGAATCTATTTGCTATAGAAGGTGCAAGAAGACCTTTGGCTGTTTCCTGTACAGATAGAGGAGCTGATGGTGTGAAGAATCACCCAGAATTTGTGAAGTCTGTAGCCAACCGCTTATGGTCTGCAGCTGACAGAACAGCTCCAGATCTTCATGATGGGAGATTACTCTAAAAGTACAGAAATCAAGCTTTCATGTAGATGTCAAATCCAAATTTCTTGTCTGATGCTTTCTCAAGCAGAAAGAATTTGCCTAAGGCCAAAGATTGCTTTATTGGTCATTCAGTGCACTGAGCTGGCATCCTTCCAAGCTGGCATTTGCATGCCTTGCCCCATTTTCTTCTTGTGTTCATAGGTAAACCTATTTTCTCACATATCTGCAAAAAGGTTGCATAACCCTTTTTTTTTCCTACTACAGCTATACACCCTTTGCAAACTTCCAAAAATGTTTATATGGAAAAAAACTTCATTGCAGCAAGGTATTTTAACTGCCTTCAGGAAAATTTAGTGGGAATAGGGAAAGAGTGAAGTACAGCCAGTATTAAATCATCAGCCAGCTCTTCAGGCTACCAGCATATGCTCCTGGGACCTTCCTCTGCTCCACCAGGCACTTTGTAGTGTTCTGGTCTACTGTTGGTAAATCCAGAAGTAGTATCACAGTAAGTCCATTAAAACACCTTTTGTTAAAAGAACTTGGTGTGACAGATAATTTCTGAAGTGGCTAAACTGTATTTTCCCTAGTGGTGAGTTTGAGGCCCACAGAAATATGCAGTGCCCACCAATTTGAAGGGGAAAAATTTATTTCAGTTTAGTCTTAGATGTAGCTTCTTTAGAGGCTGATTCTACCCTGACCTTGCTATTAAAGAAAACTGTTTATGGATAGGGTTGATGTTTTTGATGCTCCATTTATAGCTGAAAATGTCAGCATGCCAAAATTATGATGTAAGTTACTAAGAGAAACATTCCCCAAATGTTTAACTTTGGAAAGTATCACCTCTGCATCTACAGTGTCTTCTCTGTGCCTGTATTTACATGGTAAATGTACTGCTTCTCAAGGTTAGCCATGGCTTTTGAAGTTGGCAGTGGAGGGTTTTACCGTCAGGCACCGGTGCTGCCTTGGTGCCTGATGCTTGTGTGTTGGTTTCTACATTACTCAAGTCTGTCAGCTGAGGTTTTGTCCTTGGCCTGAAGTTTCTAAGTGTCTCTGTGAAGATATACTTGAAATGTTAAATATAACTTCCAAATGTATTGTTTTGTCAGTGAATGCAGTAACTGTGGTGCTTTCTTTGGTGATAGGATTAAGTTTCAGAATAAATTCAATTATGTTTACAGAATGTATTTGGAGAAACTAGAGAACTAGACAGATGTAGACAGACAGATCCTAGACAGACCACAGAAGAAACAGAGCTGGGGTCTTGGATTAGATTAGATAGGAAATAATACTGAAAAATTTAGATAATACATAAAAAACGCAGATATACACAACAAAAGCAGACCTGAAGGGAAGGAAAATACATGGGAACTTGAAATATCCACCAGAGTGTTAGTATGGTTAATAGGAAGCTGAAAAGGGTGAGGAACACAGCTCAGTGAAATATACCAGTGACAACTGAGAAATGCTATCATTACATCAAGTTAGTCCTGATACTTAGCTACAGCTGCAATGCTGTGCTAAAAGCTGGTAATACTAAAGGTGACTGGAATTGAGAATGAAGTTTAAAAACTTGTCAGCTCTATGAATAGTAAATATAAACTATTTTGTGTATAAGGCTTACATGTAGTTCATGCAGGAGTAAAATACTGGTTTGACTTCCACTGGATTCTTTTTAAGCCTTAGGTGGCTCTAGTATTACCAGGACCTTTATCCTCAAAATACTCATTTGTCATATTGGTACAAATGGAACAATATGATGGTGTTATATATAAATTAAAGTCCAAAACTATCAAACCCTGCCTTGGCAGCCTTAAAAGTACAACTATAGCACCTAGAACAGCTGTGAATGTTACTTCAGTAAAATTTCAATCAACTCTTTGAAAAGACCCAACACAATTTTACTGCATCTGTGCTTTCTGCATTTTGTAACTAATTTCTCTTTTTCTTTCAGCTTTATCTTCAGGCAAGAATGAAAGGAGACTGGGCAAGACTTGTACGTCCTACTTTACAGTTTGGTCTTATTGCTGCATCTATCTATGTGGGTCTGTCACGTGTTTCTGACTACAAGCATCACTGGAGTGATGTTTTAACAGGACTTATCCAGGGTGCAGTGGTAGCTGTGCTCATTGTAAGTAATTCCTGAGGGGGTGGGTGGGTGTGAATGCTGCTTTTATGAACAGCACCTTAGAATTGCAGGCTGTGTTCACAGGAAAGCAAACCTGTATTTCTAACGCTTCAGAAATTGCTGAAACAGGGAAACAACTCCTTGAACTGGTTGTAGCAGTAGTACTTTGGGGAGTGAGACAAATTGTAGTTTTAGCCATTGGACAACATGACATAGCCTCTGCTCAAGAGCTTTTCAAATAACTAAGATGGAAATGGTAACTGCAAACCAAGGCCTCTCTGTATAAATCAAGCGTTTTGCTTCTAGCCACATTTGAAATCCCAAGTACAATAGCAGAGAACATAATATAAAGTAAGTTTTATACAGTAAACAGGGGAAAAGGCCTTGAATGAGTACAGCACCAAAGTGTCTGCCTTTGCCACCTTACAGTGTTTTTTTCAGTCTGATGGGAAACTAAAGCCTTTCTGCACCATTTCTGTGTGCATTCCTAGTACTAAAAATGTGTTCACAACAAGGAACAAACATGTGAAGCTCAGCTGTACTGATGAGTATAAAGTTATCCCAGGAAACAGACACTTGCCTAAACTTGTCACAGCAGGCCCAGTTGTCTGAGTAACAGCAGTTGTACTGGGTATCACCAGAATGCAATGGCTAATTCATCCATAGATAATTTTGGATCAATGGGAATGAAATGAGGTCTTACTGACAGATTCAGTTATCAAGAACTGAGGCTCAGCTGGGAAGAACAACCTCCAAAATAAATGCTTTGTCAGCTTTCTCAGTCAGAAGGGCTCAAGACAAAGCTGTTTACTAGTTGCAATCAATAATCAAATCTTGGAGCAGCTCTGGGAAATCATACAGGCTGCATTAGCTGTTACTAAATGGCAACATGTTGGCATAATCCTACCCCTTTTTCTAAGAAACAGTACAGAGAGTAAGAAACATCAGAGAGGTGAGGACACTTTTATTAGGAAAACAAGTTTAGTCAAGGATGTTGGATGATTCAGAAGGTGCTTGGTAATACAAGAAAGAGTAGAAAGTAGCATTACAGAGAGTAGAGTTGAAAGGTCAGGAAATTATTTTTAAAAATATACACTAGCACCAACCACCACCCTCAGACTCTTATCTGAAAGAACTGATGAGTTCCTCTCCAAAACCAGCAAGCTGAGGTTAGAGCATAGCAGCACAGCAACTGCAAACAGATCATCACTAAATTGAACTGAGGGAATCTGGCATTAAGTGGAAGCTGAAACTCCCCTGGTCTGTGGCTAAAGCAGTGTGCTGGATCATCAGCCAGCTGCCAGTGTGGTGGGAGATTGTTTCTTCTGCCATGGACATTCAAGTGTTCTGCAGTTCTCGGGGTTGCAGTGGGAGGGGAAGACACAATACAGTAAGGGAAAGGATCATGTGAGGCTCTCACTTATTGCACTCCAGGTAGCACTGTGCCCAGCACATCTGCTATGGGACTTGGTGAATTGAGCACTGGAAGACAGCAAGCTGCAGAACTGGATCAACCACCTGTCTTGTAGTGAGGGAGATGTCTCCTAGCTGTGAAGAAGTGAGGTGGTATGTTTAAAAGACTGCAGGAAGGAACTACATAGGTAGAGCTGGCCTTACAAGTGCTGGGTCCAGCTAAAGCACCATGTCTCCTGTTCTTTTCCACCTAAATTACAGAAAAAAAAATTTAACTAAACTTGCATTGTGGGCCCTCCAAAAGCACATTTTGCTCCTTCATTTAGAGCTGTTCAAACCATGGCTGTTGTAATGAAGCAGTGCCTGGTAAGACAGTCAGTCAGCACAAGCCTTGAATTTGGCTTAAACCATCAGTGACTAAATGGTCAATGGCAAGGTGAAAAGCTATTGAAAGAACAGATGTCTGAATCTTGTACAAGACTTCCCTGCCATTTTTTAATGTTTTAAACTCATTAAGCTTTTTATTAGTTCCAATCATAGAATTTGCCTGCTGCAGAACCCTTGTTTCAAAGACTTGTGAGTGCAAGAATAATTTAACACTGATTAACGCTTAACACTAATTTGTTCACTTAGGTTGTCTATGTGTCAGACTTCTTCAAAGTGAGAGGATGTACATTTCAACCAAAAGAAGATTCCCATACAACCCTACATGAGACTCCAACAAATGGAAATCACTTTGGCAGCAATCATCAACCATGAAGAATGACCCATATCAACTATATTGCTCTGAATGAAAACAATTTCACAAGTCTAACTCTGTAATATAAGTAATTGCCTTTAAGGGACTGCTGCTGCTCTTGGATGCTCACTTTGCCTGTATATAGTAACATCTACCACAGTTATTGTACATCTAAACTTTAAATTTCTGTTGGTTCAAGCTCTTGCTTAAAAGAAAGCTATTATAATTGTAAATTTTTATTGAAAACTGTAACAAGTTATATTACATACACTGCTGTTTGTACATGCCTTGTTGAATCAACTGTGGTTTAAAACACCATTAAAAGGAATTACTTGATATGGAAGCCACATGTGACACTGATGAATTTGTTCCATCATGTCAGTTTAGTTTCTGGAAGACATTTGCTGTTACAGGTAAAGGCTTGCAGCAAACACAATATCTCTCTTGATTTTTGTAATCCCTATTAAGAAGAAAAAAAATATTAATATTGAAGAGTCTTAACTGTAACAACCACTTAAGTACAGTTATAAGCATGTTACAGGTTATTAAATGGAAGTCATTGTGCATCTATTTTTAGCCACCCTTTAAATCAAACTTTGTAATAAGGATGTTATCTGGAAATACAACAGCAATGGTGCTATTTAGCCACGATGTCAACATGAGAAGGTTTCAAAACTATTCACCTTCAGTCCTCACAATCTGTGCAGCCCCTTGCCCCATCACTTTTCCTTCTAAAATTGCTTAATGTACTGTGAAAGTGAAGTACATACCCTCTGCAAACTTATTTTCCAGTTCTGTGTTCCCAATGGCTTTTGCAGCCTGGCACATCTGCCGAAGCAGTTCTTCTAGCCGCCTCATGCAACGAATTATGCTACCTGTATGAAAGAGCAAGGGACAACGTTGTGCCTCATCATGTAACTGGTCCTGAATTGCTCTAAGTAATTGTTCCTTCTACAACCCTGTTCAATTTATCTAGAAGCCAAATGTCTTAAACTTAGTTTCTGTTTGCACAGTAAATTTCTTTGTGAGACATTTGCTTGAATCTGTTTCCAAATGCTTGTCCTTTCTACTGTCTTTACATTCTCTAACTAATATTTAATCACACTACTTTCTGGGCTGTTGAGTAATTCCTAGCCGACTTTTTCTTTCAATAACTTGTTAAGACTTCCTCAAAAAGCATAGACCAGTAGGAGATTCACAACTTAGCTGCTTCAAGAACTACCACAGGTTTATTTTGGGATTGTTTTTTATAAGCCTTAGTTCTTTTCTTGGCAAAGGCAGTAAAACAGTAAGTGATCTATCTTACCAATCCTGAGCTACTCAAGAGTCCATGGACCACTCTACCAAGCCATTGCATGGTTACAATGACACACATAAGCATCTTGCCACAGCTCCTACACTGCAACCAACACCCACTTGTGATTTATTATGCATTTATCTCCTTTTTGAACTTTCCTCACAGCTCAGCCCAAGTCACTGCTACAAATTTCACAAAACAACTCTAAATGCTTCTGCTCTTCTGGCCACAAGCAAACAGCATCCTGTTTGGTCATCTCCTCCAGCAGCATCTCCAACAGTCAAAATTACTGTAGGCAAAATAACTGTTAATGGGTAAATATGGGATGAAGGGCTTGAGAGCAGCCCTACTGAGAGGGACTTGGGGGTGCTGCTGGATGACAGGCTATATGACCCATCAATGTGCACCTGCAGCCCAGAAAGCCAATTATATCCAAAGCAGTGTGGCCAGCAGGGCAAGAGAGGTGATTCTGCCTCTCTGCTCTCGTGAGACCCCACCTGCAGTGCTGCATCCAGCTCTGGGGTCCCCAGCACAGGAAGGACATCAACCTGTTGGAGCGAGTCCAGAGGAGGGCCACCAGGATGATCAGAGATGGAACAGGTCTCCTTTGAGGACAGGCTGAGAGAGTTGGGGTTGTTCAGCCTAGAGAAGAGAAGGCTCCAGGGAGACCTTATTGTGACCTTTCAATACATGTAAACATTCAAGGTCATGTTGGATGGGGCTCTGAGCAACCAAATCTAGGGGAAGATCTGAGTCTCTGCTCACTGGAGGGGGTTTGGTTTCTACAACCTTTTTACTACCCCTTAAGATATAATATTTGGGGGGAAAAAAAAGACAGTATGAAAAGTGCATTGTTCATAGCTCCTGGGCAAGTGGGACATGATAAAGTTAATGCTTCTCTTCTAAAAAGCATTCACAGGGGCTCACTAGGCCATGACAGTTTCTACAGTGAGAACAGTTTGTGTAAGAGCAGCAGTTTGTAAAACCTGTTGCAATGACAGGAGATGGAAAAGCCCACCCATAGGCTACTGAGCACAGAGCACACAGCAACACAAGCGACCTGAGGGCAGCTGCCCCGAGCATGGCAGTGCTGCACTGGGGCAGCCCTGGCTCAGCTGTCAAAGATCCTGCTCGTCTCCATTTACAAGGCCAACCGCAACAGCCGTTCCAGGGAGTACTCGTTACAGGCAGCGTAGCTGGGCTTGCTGCACGCAGAGTTTTATGTTCAAGAAAACTGCAGTTTTAAAATGAATTATTGTTTATACTTCCATAAAGCAGGAGCTGGTCTGCAGTTAACAAATAAGACATTTAACTCTGTTTAGAGTTCCTCCCTAACGGCTTTTAAAAGCTGCTCTTATTTTTATTTCTTCCCACCACATATTTCAGCTTAAAGACAAGGTATTTTCATAAGCAAATCAATGCTACTCCACTTTGTGGCAAACACACTTGTTCTTGGAACACTTGGGCTTATTTTGTATTCTGATTTTCTTTTAAATCACTACAGTTACTTAACCAACAATCGATGCCTGAAGTGCTTCCCTTCATTTTGGATAGGGACAGAAAGCACAGAAAACCAGCCTACTGAAAGTTAAGGGAAGAATCATGCATTAACCCCTGTTAAAAGAGATGACCTCAAAACAGGCCACTAAGATCTCATTTTGAGGAAGCTGGCACTATTGAGTAGAACAAAGCTGACTGTCTTAGTACAAATATGGTAAATGGAAAACGTTACTGCCCAGTGTATTCTGAACATTAAAGTGTCAATGTAAAACATAAGCCAGCTGCTTCAATGTTCCACATACTTAGGGTGCTTCCATAGCAAATGGAAGGCTCAGATACTCATTGAAATAGGAGGAATCTGCTGACTGCAGAGCAAAGACTGCCAGGATTTGTACTGCTCAAAAGCAACTTTCTTCAGAAAATTCCTGGGTCTATGCATTGGATTACATGCATAAATTATGTGCATGAATTCCCTTGTTATAAGGGAATCTGCAAACCTTTGTGAAGAAGAAAACAGCATTTGAGGGAGGCAACAGTGACACTAACAACTTCAAAAAGGAAGACTCCTAAGAGTGGTGCATCCACCCTGCTCTTCACAACTTCCAACAGGCTGGTTTTTCATTCTGGCCTGACCTTTAGTGTTGACTGTTCTTGTTTGACAACCTCTAGGAACCAAATTAATCCACCTGACACGTTATATCTAGGCTTTGCAACTATCTCGATTGCACTTCTGTGCAAAACTATTCAAAAGAGAGACTTGGTTACCACTTTTCACTTCTGTCATCATTAAGTCAGCAGGAAGAACTGGTTATACCAAAGAAAAAAAAACTTAACTATAATGAGGACAAATGCAAGACCTGTACTTCCTGATGACAAGCATTTGGAACATGTTGTTTTTCCCTTTAACTAGAAAAAGTAAGCATTACCTTTTGTTGTAATGCTTAGAATTTCTGAGTTTTATAGAAAGTTTTTAGAATACAGAGATATCCCTTTAAAAAGGGAATCTAGATTCTAAATCATCATCAGCATGTAAGTATAAATTTAAATATATAGTAAAGAATTTTTCCCCACTTGATTTTAGCCATACAGATGCTTGAATACATCTGAGTTTATGATAAGGTTATTCAGTATTACCACTCCCTCTTGTGGAATTATCAACTCATACCTTCTAAAGAACAATTGATTAGCATACCTTCAAAGACATCTGTCATTTTGCAGATGTGAGCAAAGTTAGCTCCATTTGCCCATGTATACACAACATCCATTAGGTTGGGTCTGAAAGAATTCAAGTAATTTTCTTCATCAGTTTCCAGTTTTGCTTCTGCTGACACTTTGGCGATTCTTTTTGCACACTCCTTTAAAATAAAATATTTTGTATTTATATTATACTTAACCAGAGTAAAGAATTTAAGTAACAAAAAGACATGCACATTATTAGATACTGCATTACAGGATGAAGTTTTCTTTTTAGTGTGAAATTACTCATAATCAGAAAGTAAACCACTCTTTACATGAAGTCTGCCTACACTAAGAATCTACAAGCAGCAAGCAAGCTTATAAAACTTTTAGAGGCATGTTCTAAATTAGCATAAAGATTTCTTGCACACCATATAACGTATTATTAATTACACATTGCAAAATCACATGCAGTGCCAGCTGAATTCACTGATGGTGCAAAATTAGGTCTTCACACTTATTATACGTTACTTATGAGCTTTGCTCGTGTTAACATTAACCTTGAGCTCAGATTTCTAATTACCTGCATTTGCCGAAGTGGTCCTGCCAACTGTTCAGTCAGTTTTGGCATTTCACTGGACTGAAAAAGAAGATAATAAACAATCTCAAGTGCTCCCATACATTTGCTCTATATCAAATTAAATGTAAAAGCAGAAGTTCAATGCATGATACTGCCACTCTACATTATTCCAATAAATTCTCAAACATATTGAGTGCCAAATATTAAATTACTGAATTCCCTGAATGTTTGTTCCTCAAACTAGACCAGAAAACAAAATCTTTCTGTGCAGTATACCAACATTATGAAATGCGGCACCTGCTTTCTGGATACTTCCAAAATTCCCTCTATTTCGCTGTATCATAGTTTTCAACTTACAAATGAACTGCTATTAACTACTTCGACAATTACAAGCTTTAAGAATACAAAATGTTTTTAATGACTTAAGCATCAGTGGCAATATATAAAAATATGGCTTTTCAAAATACAGGATTATCTTTATGCCCTAACTGTTTAGACTCAAGTACTATTGTTGAGTGAATCCCAATATTCTAATTAACAATGGCTTACCTTGGTTTCCCTTCTAAAAACAAATTGAATGCATTAGCATCTGCTGCCACTGGTTTTTCCATATTTAGAATCAACCTGAGTGTTACATCTTGCTACCTACTTGCAAAAGTGTTTCATATGGAAGTTTATTTTTACTACTTTTCTGGGGTGATACTACCCTTTTATACATCTTGCAGGTGGAAAACAGTAACATCTGGTATTAAATGCCCATGCTTTTAAAAACATATGGTCTGATTTTAACAGCCTTCTGGGCATCAAGGTACTGCCATTTCAATCAACAGTCAAGGGTACTGACCATGTAACATAACACAGACATGTCTGAGGATTAAATATATGCTCATCCCAGAGTGCAGGGTGCAGTTATTGCTGAGCATCTTCCTGAGATGATCATTCTACATTTTCAGTTATATGGAGGGGTATGTGTGTATTAATAGCAGCACATGCTGACAATCTAATGATACTGCTTCATTGCAGGAGGAAGACTGCAATTTAACAAAACCTTTGGAGTGTCTCTTGAGGAAAGAGACTTTAGCATTGAAGCTGAAATGTTTTCGCCAAGTTCAACAGGAGTTCATGTCAAACATCTTAGAAAGCAATCAAAAATGTGCAATGGCTCATACTATTATGACCAATTTCTGCAATTGAATTAAAAACAGTATTGTTAGAAGACAGGAATGTCTAGAGTTCTTGAACTGAAGAAGTAACTCACATTCTCTTGAAACACGAAACAGCTGAGTAGTGCAGTTGCCTGCTCTGCAGACAAATCATTGAAGAGACCATTGAACATCATTTCCGTCAGGAGTAGTTCATCAGCACTAAAATAAAAAGAATGAAGCTTAGGGAAGGACTTACTGATATGTAATTTTTAAATGAAGAACTAATAATCTGTTTTCTGAAGCAACTGGATATGGATTAAAAAACCAGCATCTTAATTTTGCTGTTAGAACACAAAATACACATACACACAAACAAGTGTACTAGCCTCTTAAGGAGAATGCTAATGATTAAGAGACTGCAACAGTATTTTAAATAAACTAAAAGCACTTACTGGACTACAATAAAACTCTCCAGACAGATCATATGAGTTAGTATGAACAGCTGAGTTAGTCAGTTTCTCTCAGACAGAATATCAAGGGATCAGAAAGAACCAGGGAGTTAGGTAATTTCAGAAAAGGACTAAAACCAGTACTGTTGCTGCTTAGAAAAAATTCAATTGGATATTTCCAAAATACTGAAGAAAGGAACAAACTTGCTTCAATTTACTTGAGGAATAAAGACTTAATCATGAATTATAGAAGTAACTACATGATGCATATACAAACTGCAAACATACTTATTTGGATAAAACACCTCTATTTTTGGGGTAATCAAAAAAATGCATAGGATGGGAGAAAAACAACGTATGATTTTTTAAAAAGAGAGATGTGTAACTCAAACCGTTCCAGACAGTCAGGAAGTAGATAAAACTCAGATTCAGCTTCCCTACTTGGTATCAGATTTTGCAAGACAATTAGCTATCAAATAAACTTACCTGTAAGACAAGGAGTACAGCAGTCACTATGACTTTTAAAAATACAAAATCCTATCAAAATCTGAGTTACACTGTAAGATATTAAAGTCTGATTCATGATTTTTTTCACCTTTTCCAATATATATGTACCTGATAAATGTATTACAGTAAAATGCATCACTTCAGAGATTCCTATGGAAGCAATTTCGCTCTATTGCAAACCTGTCAGTGACTTGGTAACTGCTGACAATCATTGCTACACTCATTTCTGAGTGATTGTACCAACAATCCTGGTCCAATGTCAACCACAGAAATCAAGACCTTCCCCTCATGCAATGTACAAAATTACATGAAAACACATGCTATTACGCAAGTCAGGCACAAAAAGCCTATTGTTTTGCCATTTTCATGTCTACATTTTAATTTTAAAACCTATTGTATTTTGTCCTTAAGTTGCTACTTTACTTATGCTGCTTGAATCAGCATATTACATTTTTTACACAGAACAGAGTCTCTAAAGAATCCTTTTCTAATTTTCTCAAAACTTTAAAATATAAACATAATGTACTAATTTTAGCAAGGACAATAATGTGTATATACACGACAATGAACAGCTTGCACAGAAGCCAGTTACCTGCTGATTTCACAAGCAACCCGTCCTTTCATCTCAATAACATCTGAAGACGTGGCAAACCCCAGTCTTCTCAAAACACGCTTGCGGCATTTGAGTTCATCCATCTGCAGGACAGTTCTGGCTTTCTTCAATTCTCGCTTTGCTACTTTAATATCCATAGCAATCTGGGTGGGGGGCCAGGAGAAGAGGAATTACACCTTGCTGGTTTAAACAGATGCAACTGTTTTAAAGACATTGTTTAATTTACATAAATGCCTCGGAACAATGATATATGAACATACTACTTCACAAGTTGACTTGCCTAAGAATTCTAAGAGGAAGGTTTAAAACTGATTTTATAATAATAGTAAAAAAGTCAGCTCCATTTACCTACTGAAATCTCTGGTAAGCCTGGGAAGTTAAGCTATTTACCCACAGTGGGAAACAAACCAAATCAGTCCACACTAAATGACAAAAAATTCTCTGTTGAGAAGTGAGCACTCATCTTCTAAGACCTATACTAAGTCTCAGCTAACCAATTATTCAATGAAATGTAAGGCATTTTCTGCTATTAGAACTTCTCCAGTGGCTTGCAGTTCATCACAGTCACCATCTACATCCTTACAGCAGACACCTTCACAAAAAGCTGCTCGGTCAATCAGGTCTTATCACAGGCAACTCTGTGCTGCCCATTCCAGAACCACTTCACTTCTGTGAAGTGGCTCCTGGAGAACCTGTTTTCTCAAGCAGCAGAAAAATATGAGAGCTGGTTTTATGCATAACTGATTTCAGCCTAAGACAGTACAACTCTATACAAAACAAGTAATTGCTTCCAGGCTGAGAGTCAGCTCAGGAAGCAGCAGCACAATGATTTCTTTGGTGCACTACTCAAGCTAATAAGCCCCATCAATTCAACTTAGGTTTGCACAAATGTATTAAAAATATCAATTAAAATTATCTATGAAGACTTTTCCTACACAGCATTGTGCTACGTCTAATCAGTGAAAAAGACCCCTGTAACCTTCTAATTCCTGAAAATTTCCTCTGAAGCTTTCTTTTCAGACATACATTTGTACCAAGGAAGGGCATACTACCAACTCAGCCATTTTGTTAGTGAGATTCAGTAAATTTAAAAGAGTTGATTTGGGCTTTGCAAATAAAAATAAAAGGAAGTAGAAAGACAACCTCCCTCCCCCCTCTGTAACTAAACACAAAGTAATTTGGTTTGTATCTTTACCTGTGCTTTTTTTTCACAAAGTTTGTATATGGTTTCCAAGTTTGGATCATTGTGAAGAGGATGTGAATACATCCTATGCTCAAATGCCTCTATTTTTTGGATCACTTTTTTCAACCCTTGGTCCTTGATGCCCATGTCATCAATAGGATCTAGTAAGGGTACTCCATCAGGAAAACGTCTCTGTACCTCCTAAAATGATGAAAAAGTTTTTTTTATTTTTTGAAGATAAGTAACAGTAAAATTAGCTGGCATAACTATAGAGACACAGGAGGCTGTAATGTTAAAGTTATGTGATGTTTCAGGAGTTTTCAAAATCTGCTTAAAATTACTTGACAAGGAAAAACAATTGACATTGCGGCTGCCAACGCCTTTAAAGAATAAGGGTGTGATAGAAACTTTACACAAATTTATTACAAGTTGCCTTGGGTTTAAGAGTACCTCACTAAGCAGAGCAGAGTACTTACACAGTCTAGTGGAACTTACCAGTACAGATTTTAACACACTTTGCCTGTTATCAACAGGCCTCAGGTCTTTTGGTATGTAGAGGCGGATACTGCTGATAGCTGAGACAAGATGCACCAAAACAGGAACAACCTATCAAAGAGAGTGTAGTAACTCATAAATCAGTAAAACACATACCTCTTATTATTGGTCCAGGGCAAAACCTTTTCAAGGGAAAAGGAAGACTTAGTGCTCAAGAACACAGTAGCGGGTAAAGGAATATCAGAAAGCAGGAAAATGCGACCAATAACCTAAAGCATTCACAAAGAAGAAAAGTAATTGTCCAAATGGGAAAATTCTGAATGCAGTTACATGTGGAGAAAGACTACAACTGAAAACAAAACAGCAGCTTTTCTATTACCTTGCATCTTACTTATTGGAATACCTCTTCTGATCCAAACCAGACCAATTATTGTCATATACTTAACTAAGAATGCTACCAGCAGAGAACATCAAGACAGAAAATACATCTTCCTAAGTACGAAAACCATCATGACACCATGAAGAATCACTACTGCATTAAACTACAAGGTTTAAATGGAGTTTCTAAGAACAAACCTGCAGACAAATTACAAGGCAGTGTAACTGTTTGTCTTGATATTTGAAATATCAAGGGTTTCAATTTGAAAATTTTAAATAGTGCAAATATTTTCACTGAAAAAAAAAAAATCAATTTATTTTTAGAATGAGAGTTTTGCGAAACTGTCCAGAGAGGTGGTGGAGTCACCTTCCCTGGAAGGGTTCAAGGAACAACTGGATGTGGCACATCGTATGACATTCAAGGGTTGGACTAAATGATCTTGAAAACCTTTTCCAGTCTTAATAATTTTCATAAATAAAAAGGAATTCTATTCCAGAGACAAGATATTGCTAAAAAAAAAGCACCTGTCAAACGGTACTACTAAAAATGGATTACTTTAATTTATTAAGAAGGCAGAGTTAGAATCTGTATGCCTTTCTCTTCCTTAAATGCATCAGACCCTCTTTTACCAGTGTGCAAATGGTTTGGAAATGAAGATTTGGGAAAGTTTATAAGGAACTACTGAGAATAAAAACATGTAACAAACCTGCATCTCTCCTCTCTCATCAGGTCTGGCTGGCTTTGCAGACTCAGTAGCAGAATTTTTCAAACTGTCTTTGCTGCAGCGCAGGAGCACTTCGACTACATACAATGGGTCCAATTCACCGGAATTTGGCTGTTGAGGTTACAAAAAAAGAGCAGGTCTGTAGCAGTTATTTTAAAATACAAACAGGAATGAATGAAAAACACATGATTTCTCCAACATTAAAGGTACAAAATTAGCTATGTCTCTTACAGAGTATCAGCTCAGTGTTGTACTACATTCTCAAAACCCACACTCTGGTAAACTGATCCCCCCACAGAAAAACATACTTGAAAAAATTGCCCTCCTCCATACTGCCAGAGTAGCCTAAAGTCTGATTGAAGTTTCAGCTGCATCTGCATTTTCTTCTGTATGTAGCTCATTTGAAGTAAGTCAGTATGCTTTAAAACTGTAATGCATATTTGCATCATGCTAGCAGTACTGAATTTTGCATTTGAAAAAAAAAACCACCAAAATTTGGGGCATCTCTTTCATTTGCAGGTTTGCAGGTTCAAGTTCTCATGCACAACAAAGACCGCAAAAAAATCTTTCAAACATAACAGCTTGTGTCTGTGGCAAGCAGAAAGCAGCGTCTTGCAGGGTGCATCTTTACACAACCCAAACTGTATCCATCACATCCGACATTCATTTAAAGAACACAAACATGTAGATGTGGAGATTAAAGACTACTGTTCACAAGGCCATAACCTTTTTTACACACCGCTTTAAAAAAGACTGGCAATAGTTATTTGGATCAACATGCAGTAGGGTTGCTCAAATACACTCCTACTATGAGCAAGTATTTTTAGGACTTCAAACAGAAGTAAGTTATAGGCCTTTTCAAAAACATTATTTTCAAAATCCCACCTTAACTCAGTTCACTTTTACTGGGCAATATTATTCATTACAAATCCACAACATACTATTTTATTTCACTGCATGCCAGAATTTTTAAGATATTCTCAGAAGTGCTACAAGAAAGTGCCATCATAAACTAAGGAGAAAAACAGAGTTATCCTGTTGTACAAGCTAAATTATTTCTTCAAGAAATGCCAATTACTTGCTGAGGAAGAAACTGTTCCTCTGAGTTATATCCTACATTTGCAGAAAGCAATGTAGGAGATCCAAACCACTGCCACCCTCTAAATTACAATTTTAAAACACCCACATCTACCAGATCAGTATCCAGACAAAGCCAGGAAAGGTACTGCTGACTTGAATGAAGCTCACTCATAGCTGCACAAATGTGCTACAGAAAATACTAGAATTAGAGATGTCTAGAAACTGTCTAAAAAGAGAGGAAAAAATATTTTTACCTGTGATTCTACTGTAAACTTACTAGTAAAGCAGGAGTATAAAAATCATAAATATCTGCTGCTAATATTATTCTCCTTAAGTTTATATACACCAACATCCTTGAGAAAATGCTGACTAGATGTGAGTCAATCTACAACTGCTTTTCTTAACATGTACTGTTTCCTTCCATGCGTTTCTTACAACAGTATAGGTACTAAAAACCACTACAACCTAGAATTGCAATGGACGTTTCTATATGCAAGAATAAGAGAAGACTAGAACCTTTAAAACAATTGTTAGCCACAGACTTCTCTGTAATATCAAGTTCAAATGATTCTTTAATTCATGCTGCATCAATTCATAGAACAAAATTAAGCCCTTTTGAGCAGAGTATGGAAGAATTATTCGAATTCTTAGGATTTTAGATTTGCCCTGAAACAGCTCTTACTTCAAGTGTTTGGAAACAAAACAAAATAGGAAGGATGATTGTGCCCCAGAACCAAGAAGGATAGAACAAATAACAAATTCAGAGTCCCAGATAAGTAATATCAAAGTTACGGAAAATTCAATGACCATGACACAGCACTAAAAGAGATGTTTATGTAGTAAACGTTATAAATATAAAAGGATTATAATAATCTAAACAGGGAAGATAGAACTGCAGCATCTCAAATTTTGCTATCAATAATTGTTAAGAGACAAAAATTTCATGTCTACAATCAGCGATGAAATAATACCATCAAGAGCACAACAGTAGCATAAGCTCACTGGTGACACAATCCAGTGAAAATAAAATTTCTCACTCAAAAACTTTTATGGGGTTTTATAAATTCCAAAGGACATAGTTATTGTGCTGCCTACTATAATGCAGGATATATAGCAAGCATCTCTGCTTGAGACAAATTCTATTCCGAACAACAGTAGACAGGAAAGTGCTGTTTGTATTGACAGTTTCATGGAACACTGATTTGTCTAAACATATTGGAAAAGCAGCTACACATAATTAATAATAAACATAATTGACATAGCTCATGCATTTGCTTTCACAGTGCAAAGAAGAAGGAGTATTATGTGAAATACAGACATACTTTAACCTGAAATTCATTATTAATTGTACAGATTTCTCATTTAAAAAAGGATTTAGGAACTATGATATAGCAAAGAAAATTTTGCAACTGAACTAGTGATACAGTCTGAATTCAACATAATTCCTAAAAGTAAACCCAAAGAACTGCTCTTAGAAGCAGATGAAGGTCTAAAGATACAGCATAAGTAATATCTTTCTGGTACTAAATAAGTATACTGGTATACTTTAATTAGTAAAGGGGAATGACATCTGTGTCTCAGGACAAAAATGCATTGAACAGACACTAAAACGGGTAAACAATAACTTCTTTAAGTAATTTGTTTTGCCTCTGCTCACAGAAACTAGTCTTTCATACCGACTTTAGAAGTTACACAGCTTTAAGTTTGTTCCTTAATTCCCAGCACCTACTGTCATTCTTTCCATCCACACACTCAGAAGGAAAAATTCAATCCAGCTGCTAGAACCACTTAATGAAAAAAGAGCTGCTGGAGTCACATCCATCTCTTGCAAAACAGTCCATAATTTCAAAGCTAATATTCAAGCCCAAAGGTTTATATAACAGTGACACAGGCCAGATAGGGAAGGCAAATATATATGTGAATAAAATATGACACAGATAGAAGAAATGCCTCCAAGTGACACAGAAGCTGGCAATTTCACAGAGAAAGCTGGGACTAGGGGACAATCTGGTTTATTGCTGTGTGTCTCTCTGTGAAAAGCAATCTACAACCAAAGATTTAAGCAGCAGCAGTAACAGCCCAGTTTTTCAACTTGAAAAAAGAAAGAAATATGATTTTCAAAAGGAAGATGGAAAACAAAACAGAATCTCTTCTAATAAGTTCTGTATGAACACATTTTTCTCATTTCCTCTTTAGTGAATATATGTTAGAAAAGCACCAAAAGGTGCCACAATGAACAGGCACCACCAGAATTTAACAGATACAACTTTGCATTTAGATCTAGCAAATAAAGCCAATGCTCTGCTAAAATTACAGCCAAAATGCTATCACAGAAGAATATGGTTGTAACTTAGGTTTTCATTTACAGAGCTAAGTAGCTGGTCAAAACATTTTTGAAAGGGAGACCAACATATCATCTAAGGGTTACACAGAGACCAACTATGAAAATGCATTTCTGGAAGTCTGGCTTCTATTGCATCACTGCCCTGTCTTTTCTTCCAAATGTCCTCAGATCCATTTCTACTGTTTTGCTCTCTTTGTATTTTAGTTTTCCAAGTTTATGGCAACGTCTCAGAGGACAAGCTATTCCCTGTTTCATGTCCTAATTAGGACTCAAAGCAAAGTTTGCCAGTTTAAGATAACCTTCTTCATAGAGCTAAATGTCAGTCTCCCACTGTTCTCAGCCTTCTCTTAGGGCTTCTGTAGATTTTCTGAGAGAAAACATTAAAGTATCTTTCTCATGAACAGCTTAAATTAGCACTGGCAACATTTTGGAAACAACTTAGTTTGAAACGTTTTCAGTGGTATGTACAAGCAAGCATTTCTTCCACAAATATATTAAAAGTTAAAAACTGAACACCAGACTTGGAGTTTCCTTCATCCTCTACAGCTTCATTTCTTTACACTTTCACTTCAGGAAGTTCAGAGCTTTTTGTAAATTTGGGGTAAAAGGAAATATTTTTGCCTTTGAGAAGTATAAATAAATAGGAGTTTTATCTTATTTTCAGAAAAAACAGTCAGGTATATATTTTGGTAATGGAGAGAATGTGTATTTTACCTTAACATTTGATTTCTTAGAGAAATTAACAACCACTCCCCATCCGTAGTCATCACCTTCATTCTTCACCTGGAAATATTACAAGATGTTATAACGTAACATATATAACAACATCCTGGCAAGCACAACATTTTATATTTTTGGTATTTACAATAGCAGTTGTGGACTACTAATAATCATGAAAACAGTATTTATTTTAATGCATTATTGAATGCTTAGCAAAGAAACTCAAGTCAAAATTGGTGCTTAGTGTGACATATGTAGGTAAACTAGCAGACATAAATGAACCTTGCAGATTTCACAAATAGGTAGAAATGAAAAACAAAACAAAAGAAAAATCAAATTACCTTTACTAGTCTTCCTGGCTGTAGAAAGGGCAAGCAGTACTTTGGTTTGTGAATATACTCTTCAATATCTTTACCCAGTTTTGCAAGCTGCTGGCGGATTCTGTAGTATATCACCACATTTTCTTCATTGGGAATTACAATTTTGTTGTACTGTGCTTCCAAATTATTGACTCCTACAATGAAAAGGAAAATGTCATGAAAATTAATAGCTGCACACAGATTAAGGAATCAGTGTTTCACTTTCAGATCTCCATGATTAATATTTTGTGACCACTTCTAGTACTAATTTTTTACTTACGGTAATCCATTCTCTGGAAAGCTAGAAATCTGTAAATTTGTCCACTGAATTAAATACCAGTGTTATTTCCTTACAATAAACAAGCTTGAGAAACTGGAATAGGCTGGCACCCCATTATCAGGAATAACTGATCTAGGTTTGCACAGAAGCCCCATCAAAACTTGCAATGATTTTGTAGAAAGATCTACTACTGCTTTTTATCTCCTCCTACAAAAATAAGATTGCTCAAAGATATCTTCTAAAAAGATATGTTTCAAAAAGAGGAAAGTTGTTAGAAGAAGATGGTCCTCCTAACTTGTTTTCGGCTCTGATTTATCAGTTGAAAATCAGTATTTTCTTCCTCCAACATTTTTATGCCTTATTTAAGCAAATCAGTTTTTATTCTAAACATTATGATTCATTCTCTTATTCTGGTATTATCACCAGCAAACAAAAACTAAGAACAGACTATAAAAAAATCTTTTTCCTCTCTACCAACTCATCCTCCTACATGCTGTTTTTGAAGGCTCGTAAGTGGCCTGGAAGTCCCACTTCACTGGGACTTGAGAGACAACTCGGGGAAGTGGTCCTTATTTTCACCTACCAATTTTTAAAAGAAATAAGCCATCCATTCATACTCATGGCATATTTTCTTCCTTAGCCTAAGTCGCCAATTCTCTTCTTTGTGTTTTTAATTGCAGCTGAAGGGATTACAAAATTCTAATGCCCAGTATGGTGCCTAAACTGAAACTGTCCAAGAGCTATGAAAAATGTTCTTCAGCTCCATTCTTCTATTTAAAATCAATGCTGGAATGACAGAATAAAGATCCAGACATGCCAACTGGAAGAGGGAAATAAATACTATATTTAACTACTACTACACCTGCAAACTAACAGAAAGATAACTGAAACCCTCCCTCTGCATGGCTATCAAAGCTACATGCACATGCACACTTTCTCTCTTAACATTCAATTAAGAAATGAACAGATAAACTGCTCAATAATCATAATTACCTCTCACGTTCTTAAGATTCTCCTGGACTAAGTTTTGAAAGACTCATTCTCAAACACTGGTTGAAATTTCCAGACATTGACTTTGGCTCATGAAAACTCACTATTCAAGGATTATAGGTCAAAATGTACTTACTCAGTGGAGTGCAATTAAAAGTCCCAGATCTCTCGGAATTTTTCTCTGTATTATAATTAAGTATTTCTCACCTATACTACTCTTGAATGCAGTGCACTTAAGTTCTTTTTACATCTTGTACTGAGATATGAAAAGGTTTTCTCCCATAAGATTTTTTTTCCCTGCATTTCGAAATAGCCATGGGACGTTTTAAATTGCTCCTCCTTCATCCCACCCTATAATTTAGTGATGTGACAACCATTCTTGTCTGACTCACAGAGGAAAGCTCTCTTCATAAACTGATGGAACATATCAGTATAGGTCCTAAGAACAAGAGGAAATTACTGAAACTATAACATGGCAACAAATGGTGCACTGGCAACTGTTGGCAGGGAAGACAAAACTGCACAGGTAAAAACTCTCAAGAGCATAACAAAGCATAATAAATATACCCAACTTTACTGTGTATTACGCCTACTCACATTAGAATATGCAGCAATACTTACTTTCCACTATTTCTGGAATAGTTCTGTAATGCTGGAACTGATAAAATGATTTTTCTAACATGTATTCAGGGTTAATTTCCTCCACTCGAAGTAAGTTCAATACCATGTTGTATGTCAGGTGGAAAGCACTGTTTAAGGGATCAGCTGAACCCTGAAAAAGATACAAGAACATTTTTAATTTGAAAAAAAATATTAATTGTGGCATATAAGAACACATTGGATAAATCACAATGCAGTATTTCATATGAGGAGCTGCTTTCACAATTGCACAATTGCACAGTTAGTCTTAAATTTAGATTACATATTGCATAAAATCCTAAACAATTTTATTATGCTGAACATGTAAAAGTATTTGTTCTGTATAGGTACATATCACAGCTAGGATATAATAAATTATATTTGAATGAAAAGGACAGGTAAAAAATTTAGATATTTCCAGTAGTTTACACTTTGGATGCCATCATATTAACTTGAAAGTAATAGTTACTTAGCTATTTAAAGGAATCTATTATTTTAACACTAAAAAATCACTTATTTGTAAGTCCTAAGATATACTGATTACATTGGTATCTAGGGAATTTTGTACAAAAATAGACAATCTGTTAGTTCTTTAACTTGAATTATGTCTCATTATAAAATTAATGTAACTTGCAGGTAGCTTGAGAGAAGTTGTGAACTCTCCTCTGGACATGGTCCTGGGCACCCTGCTCTAGATGACAGAGCCACGGCTTTGGAAAACATGACCACCACAGGTCCCTTACAACCCCCACCATTCTGGGATTCTGGGAAGTTAAATTTTTTTTTTTTTTGACAATGCAGTATGTACAGGTATTTTGATCAACCTAAGAATAAAAGATGGTGGGAAAATATTACAGGGAACCATTATCTTCTTGATCCATTCTTATTTTTTAAGAATGTCTACTATTGTCCTCTGTCAAAAAAGACTAGTGTACTAAGTGAATGCATCTTTGGTTCTGATTCATCATTGGCTGTTATTATGTTCTATCCAAGAGGACAACCTTGTTATTACGAAAGAGTAAACAATTAATTAATATGGGCTAAAAAAAACAGTTATTCAAAGAACAAACAAACACTTGAACAGTGTCCAAAGAAGATCTAGAAGAGCTGAACACACAGCCTCTCCAAGAAAGGGCAAGCCTGAGAAACTGTCTCTCACTTAAATGTCAGCACAGAAGGCCACCTTGATACACCAAATTGCTGAAATCAGATGAGAGAGATCCAACATTTCTGAAGTACAGAACTGCCCAACCAGTCATATAACCTTTCATCCAAGCTAGTTCCAAAGGAATGGGTATCAGACAGTCCTTCAGAAAGGATAAAAGGGAAATTCAGGAATTATGAAATAGAAAATTAAAGCTTGTGTGCAACTAAAGCAGAGGAAAACAGAAACAACAGACAGCTGGACAGAATATAGCAGAACAGCAACATAAACAGGATTTTATAAAACCAAGATAGATCTCACAAACATTTCAGAGCTCTCTGAAGGTGTTAACAAGTACGTGCATTACCATACCTCCCTGATTCCTGAAACACTTATGACAATACACTCACCTCCAACAGTGTAACATAATTAAGTTTTTAAGTGTTTAAATGATTTTTAAAAACTAAACTCTTGTGAATTCCTAAACAGAAAACAAGTGCAATCTCATTGTTCTGCAAAACAAAATTTCCCAGAGACTTAAAGAGGGCTGGACTTACAAGAAATGTAAAAAAAGCAAAGACAGAAAAACAGCAAGGTCTGATAAAAATTGTACTAGATGTCTGAAGCTATCCACAAACAACAAATGACAAAGAATAAAATGGCAAGTGAAATCTAATCTGAAAGTATAATAAAAGACAATGGGCAACAGTTTGCAATGGTCTTGTACCTCCTATTCTCTTAAAATAATGTATATATGAAATATAGGAGATTTACTAAACAAGAATTGTCATTTCAACAAGGCCTATGAGTAAATTTAGTTATGATTAAACATTTTAAATAACAACTAAAATTTAACAAGAAAATAAGGATGTTTCAAGATATATTTTTCATGCAACTACAGGATTCTTAAAGTTGCACATATTCTATCAGACATTTCGGAAGCTAAGAAAGGCTGACACTAGAAAACATGCAACTCTGTGCCTTTAGTAAGCTCAAAAATTGCTTTACCTAAACCTTTTATCTTCTTGCAACCAATTTATTTGCTTTTCATTATGAGCAGATATTTCCTTGTCATACCGAATTTAAAAAATCACTGGGTATTAAAAAAATTAACTGATGATTTGTTTATATATGCAAAGGCTGAAATTCAAATCCAGTGGTCTTCCAGATCAAAGTGTACTAGACTTTACATGACAATAATACATTGCACACATTTTTCTTTCAATTTTAAAGATAATGGCAGGAATTCAGATCCCACATCCATTTATGCACTGATATCAGAGTAAGAGACAGTTTGAATCCAAAACTCCTTCACATGTAAAAGATTTAGGAATACCGAAACCCCCTTTGCTTTAAGTGAGACAGAGCTCTACGAGATTACCTTAAAAATGCTAGAATCCTACTCACTGCCTCATTATTTTGCCTCAGAAAAGAACACAATTGTTACAGAAAAGCTTTCAGCATATGTTTATACTGCGAAAGTACAGCATGAATACATGTAAAACAAGTTTTGGATAAATCATGTTCTAATGTTTTGCTTCCCATGACCACTTATTCAATCATTCTAGATTACATCTCTGAGTGGATCATAAATTCACATCTACATTTATACCTCAAGTGTTCTGTATCTCAGAGCAGAAGTACCTTCTTAACTAGACCATGAAATGTGTATTTAAAATAATACTGTCAGTTCTGAAACCACCACAGATGGGTTTTTACAAACTGAAATGTCTCACTAATTACAACATCAACAGTGGAGCTGAGGTGCTCAAGTTTCTACAGATGCCTCTGGTTTGATATATCAAATAAAGATGACAGAACTTCTGTTGCTGATGCTAACCAACACATAGCATAGCTTTTTTGTTAAGACCTGATGAAAGGATTATGTATATACCAACCTCCTGTCCATTTTTCTAAATATATTACTTATTCTGGGAAAGAGAAATTATCACTCCATAAAAAGCTTGCCTCTCTATAACAAAAAATGCCATTTAAAGAATGGCATTTACTGAAGAAGACACAGCAATTATGCCAGTGTCAGCTAACAGTGGTCAGATTCTTTCCTACTGCAATGTCCACTGCCATATTCAGGCATCAGCTAAAAAAGCTGGAATACACTCACCAGCGTGCTATAGACACTAGAGATCTGGCAAAATGCTCCTGTGTGACTGCTCTGATCACACAATGAAACAAATCCTCTTTTCATTCCTGACATCTTGGGAGGGAAAACCTTCACCCTGTGCTTGCAAGACTCACAAACTATTTCAAAGACTAGAACTGTGTGACGCCCCCACCTAAATGTGATCATTACGTGAGAAAACAAGGAATATATTGTAATTTACACAATTACAATATATACACAGAACACAACAAGACCAAACAATTTCTGCAGATTCACTTTAAACACTTTTTCTTAAAATCAGCAGAGTTCAAATATGAAGGAGTGATTTAAAAACAAAAAAAAGCCAGCTATTTCAGAGATTACATAAGCCTTACTTGAAAGGTGATGTCTGAGCCAGCTGCTGATGTGGCAATTTTAAATACATGATCAGCATTTTACCATTTGAAAATATGATCATTCATTCTATTAACACACAGCAGTTAAAACACAAATCCTGTTTCGGCAAAAATGGTGAATTTTCCCTGTTCCATCATCTCATAAACACATCTTTCTCCAAGTTTCAGAAACTCCTGTCTTCTCAGTGTTCTCCAAGTAATATATTTGAAATCAAGAGTTCTGAGAAGCTTATTTTATCTGAAAACTGAAACTGCTACTTCTTCAAATGAAATATGTTCTACTGTAGCTCTACTGTATTACACCTTCAGCACAGCCAGCAAGTTCTGCCTCATGCATTAGTCTTTACCTACTACCCCAGGCTACCAGTGACAGGAGCAATCAAATGAAGCCCTTCCTTCATTTACTCAGCAGCCACATCCAAATTCTGCAGCTGTGTTAGAAAACCTACCAAAATACAGCTGTTCTTCTATACTAAGTACACTCAAGGCATGAGTAGCCCATTCAGCCTTTTATGGCAAATACTAAAGACAGCAATGATTATTGAAGAGACAGTGCTTACCTAAAATCATCTGTCAGATACATAAGGTGCAGAGAAGCAAGTAACAGGAGGGGAGAGAAGATGAAATTTATTACTGACAGGAAAATGGAAAAGGTAGGCTTTTCCTTCCTAACTTACTTTCAACGAGTCTTCACAGTATAAAGTGTTCAACTATGCTGTATTTTGCTTATTGCCAAGATCCAATAAGACATGAATCAGTTTTAACTTACATTTTCTCCATGATGGTTATCTCCTCCTGAAACCCCTTTTTCTGCTCAACACTTTTGCCACTGGCTCCCAGACTGATTACTTTATTTACTTAAAAATATTGTGAAGCATTTAGTTCATCCTCTACCAAAGGGCCTCCTGTCAAAATACATCGACCTTCTCTTCACCATCATCTGCCTCAACATCTCTCTGTCTCTGAGGAAGCTTCACCCTTGCCTCCATAGACAAAGCTCCATATTAGAGAAAGGAAGAACCATCAACCACTCAATGCAGAAGATCAAGTAAAAGCCTGACTTGATGAGAGCTGCAAAAAGAGTTGAAGAGAAAGACTACCTTGAACAGGCATCAAGAGATCACTTTCAAATATACACTGCCTCCATGACTTACTGCTGTTGAAGAATTACCATTCCAGTTCTCTAGACTCCTTTTCTGCAAGTAATCCTGCCTCTCATTCCTTCATAGAGGACAGTCCCCCTCACCTCAAAAATTTAACAAGACTGCAGCATGAGATTATTTTTCTGAACAGTTTTTAGAAAGCAGATTAACTTTGCAAGCTTCTTCCATCCCTCTGAATGACAATTGCCTGGATACATGAGAACAGTCTGCCATATATCAACTAAAGTTCTCAGAAATCAATGCTCCCCTTTGCACATGCAACCGCTTATCATAAAATTTTAAGCTAACTTAACAGAAGCACCCTTTCAAGTTTTCTGAGATTTATTAGATGTATGCAAAAGAATGACAGGGTTAAGTTGATAATGTTAAAAATCAGGAACATAATAATAAACAATTCACTACAAAAAATAATTTAGCCAAAAGCTAAAAAAAGGATGAGAATGTGAAAACTATAGCTTCCATACAGCGTTCACTGTTTTAGCTATCAATAATTTCAGAGTGAATCCTCTTCTTAACGCAACCAAACAATCCAACAGGGGATTCCATACTGGTATAATAATTTCTTGACCACATAAAGAAAGATATAAGGATTGGGATGAAGAAGAAGAAGATCAGTGTATGGATTTGATACAAACAGTATTTTTTCCTTTTTTACTGTTAAGACTTGGAAGCTCTGTCTAACTAGTGATGTGAGAGCTGTCATTGCTGCAATGGCATGTAGTGTTGAGCAAGACATACATTTGTTAAGAGTTACTCCTTCTGTTATCACTTACAGAAGGAGAAAAATATTTACATTTTTAAATTTGTTCCCATGAAGACTGAGGAACAAATTCTCCACATAACATTCTTGTTCTCCAGCCTGTCATGGGAACATCAAATGGCAAATACTGTCTGAAATGAATTAATTTGCAAAGCAAAATAAAGTATCTTTTACAATGATGAAATAAGATACAATATAGGACATAACTGACACCATTTTGGTCCAGTGACAGTTTCATTTGCTTATCAATGTTTCCAGAAATAAATGGAATCAATGAGTTTCCAAAAAAAAAGTAACAAAAACACTTCACAGAAAAAGCAAAGAACAGAACAAACTGGTAATAACTAAAAGATCTTTCCCTTTTTTTGTCATAAGGGGAAAATAGGTAGACTTAAGGTGTCTGTAATAGCCACCATCACAAATTTCTATTAAAACACTTATTAAATAGAAAGTGACTGCTTGACATGCCTGTAAGACACAGAAACACCTCTTGTGAAACAGCAACATGTTTTTTTCCATATATCAGTAATAAAATAATCACACAAGTATTCAGTCTCTCTCAGAAGTACAAAAAACCCCTATGCAGTTACACCGATGCAGATTTACCCGGAGGTACATTAGCACAACAGTAAAATCAATAAAAAACTCTACTGTGAGTTTAACAGACAATGGTACATGGCTATTTTAAGCACAAATTTATTACCAATCTGGCTCACTGCTTTGCCCCAAAAGCAGTTACACCAGGACAAACAGAAGCCACTATGGGTGGCAAAATACTGTTCCTGCAGGCTTTGCTGGCAAAAATACATCAGGCTGGCATTCAACAAATGCTCCAGCTGTAACAGGAGACTTAAAAGGAAAACAATATAACTCTGTTTCTCCCACCTCCAAATACTACCTTCTCAAGTTAGTTCTGAATGATGGAAATTTTTAGTCATTTACCCTCTCTCAAAGAGTAGGCTACTGTTGTAGCCATCATTCGTTTTACTACAGGATGGTAGCTCCAAGTTTTGGTCATCTCCTTGTTTTTGGAAAAAGCAAATAGTATCTCAATCTTCAAGAACAAACTAGCTGATATCCTCAACATATTTGCCACTATAGCTATCAGGACAGTGACATATTTATTTTATGACACTTTACAACTTCAGTAAATATGCAGCATGTTTTAACTTAAAGGAAAAGTGTACCCTAGCAAAGACTACCAACTTCTATAAAATGCTAATATCAAATGAAATTTTAAAAAGTACCTTCTCATCTGTTCATCTCAAACCTATCCTTTTTGTTTTAAGAATATGAGGGCAAAGAAAACAATCTAGTTTAGGCAAAATGCATTCACATTCGCAGTGATGAGTTTACCAAAGTAAATTTTCCAAAAATCTGGAGGAAAACTGCTTTCCACAGACTGAACTAATAAAACTTGAAGTATTTTGTGGTATTAAAGCAGCAACCACAATTAATAAATATAACCTATTAGCTTAGTCCTACAGGCTCTTGAAAATCCTGAGGTGAAGTTCAAGAATGACAAACCATTTTACACACCATTTGATGCTCCTCATTTTCCTACATTTTGATTGCAAACATCAGCATGCTCCTCATTTTCCTACATTTTGATTGCAAACATCAGCAAGAACAGCTATTTGCTGTTCTCTTCCATCTGCTGGCTTGCATAATTATATACAAAACTGTGACTCTGTTCACAAAGGTGTTGGATTATCCATCTCCCTGATCTCTGTGATTTCATGCTAGCATCTTGTTGACTTTAAGGCAATTCAAAATTAAGGTTAGACTTAAATACCTTCCTGAATCAAAGCCTGGAAAATTCCTGCAATGCATACTTCATAAGGATAAGAAAAGGTTGGCAGTTTACAGTAAAAACAATTACTTCGCATTAAAATTATTTTTATCTAAATTCATTTTATAAAGTATCCTAAATACGTGTTTCATTGTGATTCTCATGCATGTCACAACTTTAGAAGAATATTTTACTGTCCTCAAGCCACTAGTAACAATCTATTCCTTTAGATTTTGCAATGTCTTTTTCAACCAGTATTAGTGCCTACTTCCAGGTGAAGTATTTCTCTCCTGATGTACGATTTGGTAGATTTCTCAACTCCTGAGGTATTTTTCCCCCCTAGAAGTAACTTCTGAGTCAAACCAAAGTACCATAGCACAATTAAATAGCATGCTAAGCTGATGTTTGCAGAGAAAACTTTTGAACTGTCTGAACTGCTGTCAAGCTCATTTGTCTGGTACAATAAAACTATTTAAGAATTAAAATAAAATGCAATGAGACTTCTAATACAGCAGCATAGAGGCCAAATAAGGCCAGTACAGCCAGCTCTATAAAATGAAGGTCCTGCCAAGGAACTAGATGTAGCTAGTGGAGTGTCTTCTACAGCTTGGCATTGGGGCACTTAATGTTCCATACACAAAAGACAAGAAAGCATATTAAAGTATTTTTTACCTTGGCAGACAAATGCATTCCTGTATTACAAATAGTGCAGCCAGCAGGGCTGGGGAAAGGACTGGCACTGATGAGGTGACACCTCAGGGTCTTGGGCTCAGTTCTGAGCCCCTCACCTCAAAAAGGATTTAAAAGTGCTTCACCATGTCCAGAGAAGGACAGCAAGGCTCATGCAGCATCCGGAGGTCATGTTTTATGGGAAACACCTGAGGGAGTTTAGGGTGTTTATCTTCAAGAAGTGGAGGCTCAGGGGAATCCTCACTGCCCTCTACAACTGCCTGAAAGGAGGCTGTTACTGAGGTGAGGTCCAGTACCTTCTACTGTGCCTACAGGGAGGAGACCCAAGGAAATGGTCTTAAACTGAGACAGGGGACATTCAGATTAGATATTAGAAACAATTTTTTTCACTGTTAAGGTGGTCAGGCACTGGAACAGGCTGTCCAGGGAGGTGGTGGAATCACCATCCCTGGAGGTGTTCTAGAGGTACATGGATTTGGCACTGGGTAATATGGTTTAGGGCTTGCACTGGCAAATGCTGGGCAGACAGTTGGACGTGGTGATCTTAAAGGCCTCTTGCAACCTTGATGATTCTATGTTTTCTTTGAATTTTTCAGTCCATCTTTCTCTTCCTGTGATAAGGTAAGTGGATGCAATGCACTGATAGCTCAGATTCAAAGTTCAAAACCCTACTTACGTACAACATTTTCAGAGTACAATCACCCATTCTGATAACATGATTAGAGATTATGTTAAAATATTATGATCAGGATTTTTGTCTTTTAGAGACATAACAAATTACCAATGTTGAGTAACTCAACTCTGTTTGTAGGAATGCATCCTTGTAGCATGGCCAAGTTCCAATGGGAGAGATGCTGCACTGGTTACAAAGGCTATCTAGCATCAAAACTTCTTGCCTAAGCTAACACAATAACCTCCTACCTAAGCAGCTTTTAAGTAAGGAAAAGAAGATTTTAAGAAAGGAAACAAAAAAAAATTCCAATTGAATACTTCTTAGTATCATGCAAATGTACAATTACAATTTACCATCTTCAGAAAGCTGCCCCAATAGTCTCTAAGCGTTTGAGTTTACAGATTCATGCAAGCCACCAGTTTACTAACTACTCAGTGGTCAATTACATGCTAAGGATAAACAAAGAAAGCTACTTACACTGCAGAAGACAAATGTACATTACTGAGTTTAAGAAATATTTACAGAACTCCCTTGGTAAGGACTCCATCTAAGAATGGAATGCTGAATCTAAGTCTGGAGTACTGTACACAATGTCGCAAGAACAGTGCCACAGCCAAGGAGCACAGCTGCAGCAATGCTGCTGGTACCAAGCCGCTCAAAGCTCTCACTTCACCCACCACAGCAGGAGGCAGCTGACTACACGATTCCTAGATGTTTTGCTCTAGTGTTCAGGAAATGGTTTGGATCAGACACCCCCACATTAGGGTTGAAGAGCTATGACAAAAATGTTCTATCTAAATGTTCTGTCACTCTCAAGAAGGCTAATTTATTTCTTCTGGAGTTTTTCCTAAAATCTGTAGCTTATCCTGAAAGCAGAATACTACCACTAGCCATAACCATGATCTTACTACCAACAAATACCATCAGTAAGGAAAATCTGAGTCATACTTAATGATGACTATGAATTGTACATATTATGTAAATATAATGTATAATATGTAACTTTAGCCTGTACAGATTTTCTTGGCCTGTTTGACAGGGAATTTCCTGTAGATGCTTTGTATTTAAGAACGAAAATAAGAGAGGGTTTTCTTGTGCGATACTGCTCATTTCACATAAGCTTACTTTTACTGCCTATATAGCAATTGGCTAAATAGTTACAGAAGCTACAGAAACATCAATATCTTCATTGTAGCCACTTCTGACCTTTTTCAGAAAATTCTAAAAGTCAATCTTTCTTACAAGTGAAGTAGTGTCAAAAATTAACGAAATACATTAGTTTATTTAGATTAGTGAGGAAGAAGCAAAATTTAACATAGCAAAAGTGATTATTTTTCCCATTTATTTCCTTATAATGCAAAAAGAGGAAAAATCAAAGGTCTTGTAGTTTCAATGAAGGAAATATTGTTTGCTATTTCCTTAAAATCTAGACAAAAACTGCAAAAATAGTATAAAAATAAAGTAAGCGATCTACTCCTTCTTCCTCTATCTTAACTCACTCAAATCAAGTTCTATAGTTCTCAGACTACTGAATTTTCAAACTTTAAAAAAACCCCACTTTCTGAATGGGTGATCTTATAATCTCTTAAAGTATGAAGATAAATACTTGAAATACCATTTTTTTCTTAAACCATTATCAATTATTTAATATAAATTAACCTTTTTTGGGGACTTTTTATAAATATTATTTATAAAGATTCTCTTTTGCTTCTCTCATTTTGTATATTCTCTTTCTTTTCCAGCTAAAAGTAAGTATGACACAAAATTACGTCCGTTTACTTCAACAGCCTTAAAAACTGACAAAAACACAGTTAAAAAACTTAGTCTTTATACATCTCAGAGATGTGCACATGCATTAAGAGTGCACGTGAAGAAATAAGTGTAGGTACAGTCCACTGACAAAACACAAATTAAATCACGACAAGAAATTAACACAAAAATTTAAGCCTACCATACTATGAATATTTCTAAAATTTATTTTACTGATTTCTGAGTTCTGAGTAGTTAGCTATAATGCAGCATTCATGAAAATTCAGACTTTAAGGAGGTAAATACCACCTTCTTGATGTACAGAAGGTACATGTAATGTATGTATTTTCAGATATACTATAATATGGATTAACAGGTAGCACTGACAGAACAAAGAATCCACATCGGCATAATTAACAGCAGCCACGTAGGTACTTTTCCCCTTGTTCTTAATTTGCCTGAAAAAAAGCATTTGCATCTCCTTTCTTTTTGGCAACAACTCCATGCCTTTTGTTAACATAACTTGACGATGATTTAGATGATTCCCACAATTTATACTAAGTCTAGTAATACTCCAAATGCTGTTTTAACACAAATGGCCTGCTACTTGCACCAAGGCTACAAGCTCCTAAATAGAGTGCAGTGTAACTCCCCAAGTTTTTTAATTTTAGCATGTCTGCACAATTAATGTAAGCAGCCTAAGACAGGCAACTCACACAACAGATATTTCTTTGTGGTTATTTTTGCCATGGAATTTAAACAGAAGCGTAATGAGTACCATGTTTCATATTCAAATTATAAAGCAAGAGGGTATTATTGTGGTAATCTGTAACAAACTCCCATGAGAGTTTGGGGAAGTCCTGTAATTTAATGCCCATCTCAACCATGAGTAATTTTTTCAACCTCTTAATTTCCAAACTTCAATATTTCCTGCAAGAACTGTCAACTTCTCCAAAGCTGATTTTTGCACACTGACAGCTACTTAACTCTTCTTTATTCTATGTACCTCATTTTTGCATGACCTGGTCCATTTCATCTATCACAATGACAGTCCATTAACAAAGTTTTATTTCATCACAGAACCAAATAATTTAGTAACTCCCGTGAAAGCTAAAATCTTTTCTTAGTTCATCATAACCCTTAAACTGATGGCAGTCAGCAAGAAACAGACTACTTCAGTAGTAGTCCTATCACCAGGAAAACAGCACAGAGTTCTACTTGTCCTGCCTGATAGCCCTTTTATACAAAGGAGGATGATACTACCTTCATAGAAATAAGGATAATATTAGTCTTCTGACTTTGTTTCACAATACTAACTCCTATGAGAATTCACTAAAAGCTACTTTTAGGAGTTGTCATCTTCTACCTGCATGATCTTCTTGCCTCAGGTGAATAATTTTTCCACATATCATTACTCAAGTGAGCATAATCTTCTGGGAAAACAGAAACAAAACAATGTCTCTCCTACCTTCAAAAGCTGCTTGCCAATGGTTGGACTCATTTTTTCATCCACCATAAGAATTACTATTCCTCTGTCATCCATACCTCGGCGTCCTGCGCGACCTGACATTTGAATGTATTCACCTGAGGATATCTACAATAAAATGAGAAAAAGAAATTAACAAACATCAAAAAAATAGCAGGAACTCATACTGTGCTGATTACCATTGCACAGTAAGTGACATGATGTACAAAAAAAAGAGTTATCTCAGTTCTCAAACAGTTATCACAGACAGACTTCATTAGTCATACTTACCATGAAACAACAATATAAATCCATGACTATGAACAATGTAAGTCAGCAGTAAAAGCTAACTAATACTCTTATAACTCTGTATCCTGGGGCACCATTTTTAGTAAACACAAAAACCATTTTACTAATGTCTTTTATAATGAAAGGTTGCTGAGCATGGTGTAGATACAGATCTTCAACTTACTGATAATGCATCTCAGTCATCTTCAAATAATGCATAATTTCATTCAGGTTATTCAAGAGTAACATTAATACATGATACTTGCTAAAGGAGTATTTTTATGCCTTCTAACTGTGAAATTGAAGAGTTAAAAACAACTGGGACATGGACAAGGGGCAGCTACAACTGTTTACCTATGTCTCAGCAAGTTATAAAACAAGGGTTTTGTCATCTGTGGAACTGCATTATCAACAACTCCTCAAGTTTCACCTTAGGTCAGATTTTAAAAACTACTTAAGCAAACTGTGCTAAATAATTTCAGAAGTTCCACATTTCTTCTTTCTCAAAGCAAACTCATTCTTATACAGATCTTACAGACACACAGTCAAAATGAATAGTGAAACTGAACAGCCTAAAATAAGGTTGAAGAAATGTTTATTTCATAACTTGCACAGGTCAATTGTCCGTTCAAAACAATTTTCCCACCTTCGAAGGATGAGCCTTAAAAAGGTTCTTATAAAGCTTTGCTGTGATGACTTGTAAGGCCTCATTTTTATTTTAAGTAAACCACATACCAAGTTTTAATGTCTAAAATTTTGTAATTATGCAAAAAAATCCTGCTGTAAAAAAACAATATTCTTGCAAAGTCAATGACCTCTTTTCTTGAGTCTGTCAATATTAGTGATCATTATGATAGGACATGAAGCCCATTTATTCTTCAGAGTTCTCTGATACAGAATAAAATATCTGGGTATTACAGTTTTGGAAAAGGTGTGCAGAAGTCCTAGAATAATCCAGTGACTGCTGCTAAACTGTATTTAATTCTCTTTTGATGTATCTAATAAACAACCTCATGGATAATCTGAGGAACCTTATTTTCCTAAATCTGTGTATTAACTATGAACGGAGGAGACACAAAGATTTTTGAAAGAAAAAGTATTTTCTACTACATTGAGGTGAACACATTAAGAGTAAATTCAATCCTAATAAGGTTTAAATAATTCAATTATTCTACAGAATCTCTTTATCACTTACCCATCGGAAATCTTTTCCATCAAATTTACTGGCACTTGTAAACAGCACAGTTCTGGCTGGCATATTAATTCCCATAGCAAAAGTCTCTGTTGCAAATAAGGCCTAAATAAACAGACTGAAGTTAAGCAAGCAAAAAAGAGGATCTCAAGCAAACATGAAAATAGTCAGAGATTGCTACACAAAACCCCTCTGGATTTTAATATATCTGTGCAGTCAATACAGGGAACACAGTCATATTCAATACTTAAAAACTGGACACAAACCATCTTTCTGCTTTTCCTTATTTCTCCTGGGAAAGCAAAAAAACTAAATAGATGGGTCCATGTGAAAAACTCCGAAAGAAAACATAATGGAGTGCAAATTATATTAATTAATAATAGTAATTAATTTCAATATTCAAGTTTGCAAGAAGAAAACAGGAGTTAGCTATCCAAAAAAAACACCACAACTTTCACCTAAGGTTTCATTTTTTGAGTATTTGTCCTTAGTACAACCAACAATCAGCTTGGTAAATGTCCGCAGTCATTTACAGGAGAAAGATGTAACATAAAATAGTTGAAGAAAGTATTTAAGTTAGACAATGAAAGTTCAAATACTTGTAAATAAAAGCAGGAACACTTAAAACTACAGTTGCAATTGTGTAGATCTCTACTGTAATACTAGCATATACCCTGAGCTAAGGCATGCTTGGATTTTCAGGATTATCAGCCTCATATTCACAACAAACTACAGATGGACTTGAAAAATACCTTTATTAGGCCCTCTGAGAAAAGGATTTCTATGGTTTCTTTTAATATAGGAAGCAAACCACCATGATGAATACCAATTCCTCGCTTCAGAAGGGGAAGCACATGTTCAACCTGGGAAGAAAGATACAAAAGACCAGCAAAGAAATTTTAGCATTTGTTACTAAAAGTTGTATGGAAAGCCTCAACACTGCCCTTAGCATTCATGTAATTCACTATTCCCCAGTTTAAAATAAAACAACTACCTCTTCAATCTTGTAGTATTTTGCTTAGAAGCTTGTATTTTTCCACTGCAGAGATGGGAAAACATCACTATGCATAGGCATGATACAATAAATTAGATTGGAGATGCATCGATGCAATGCAGCTTTTTGAAAGCCTCAACAATCAGTAACAGGTAAGGGCATACAGCACTTCCACTTGAACTATTTCCAGACTTCTTAAACCCAGGTCTACCTCTTTACAAACTCTCATGTTTATTTCAACATAATTGGAAAAAATGAAACAAGGGGTAGGAACTCCACTATTAATTCTGACATACATCATCTGCTGGAATTGCAAGTGGAAGGAATCCTTATCACCTCTTTCATAATGACAAAAAGCAATGCAGGAGATACTAAAACCTGGGAAGATGAATTAGATTATCCAGTTTTATAATTTCTGTACCCTCCCCCTACACAACACCCACAACTTTACAAGTTGCAGAAAACAGGACAGCAGCAGTTCAACTCTATTCAAAAGAATTTTTTTCAAACTCCACTCACCTGAGGAAGCTTTTTGTCTTCATCTGAGAGACAATCAATTGCATTATTGAAGACTTCTTCAACCATTTTTTTTTCTTCATCTAAGAAGGCAATTTGTAAGTTGTTACGAAATGAAGAAGGCTAATACCAGATGTAAATAAAGTGGTACCACATTCTAATATCTACGTAAGTGTACAATAAAAATTGAATGGAATACTGCGAAGTCTACACCAAACCACCCACACTTGGTTAGGCAACCAAGACTTCAATAAGACTAGAGGAGTCAGATGGTAACCAGAAGCAGAAGATCAGGAAAAAGAAAACTACAACAAACCTTTCATAACAGTTCAAACATCAGCCACTTCCAAGCCTGGGATTCATCAGTCTTATGTGCTCCCTATTTCTTAAATCTATCCTGTTCCTCTACTACCTACTAATCCCTGTCTGCATGGATACAGAAGCTCTTTCCTGTTAACTCTTAAAAGTTTACACCCTTACCACTAAGTAGTATGAATATCAAGAATATACACTCAAAGGTGTGCTTCTGAAGAAAACATGAAAACACACCTCTGCATTTACACATATCTTTAAATTTTCTGACAGAAACACCTGCATTATTCTGCCACACCAAACCAAAACGTGCAAAGACTGGAGCAAATAAGCAGGCAAGAACCTTGAACAGCTCACAAACATGAAACAGTACAACAAATTTACAAAAAAAATTCCTTATTTTTGTTAAAACTCTAGATTTCCAAGAAGCACTGAGCTGAAACTTACTTGCAAAGCTTGGTCTTAGCCAAAATTTTAAAAATCATCTTTGTTTATATTCTGGTTTTTACTTTGAGAAGCAAGGGGAAGAAGGAAATAAAGAAAACTGGATTGCATTGTTGAGAAAGAACAGACTACTCGTTTGTTATACAGTTGTCTGGACTTTGCGAGGATAATTTCTAATGAATGTAACATGAAAATTTTGGGAAATATTTTTTTATGATCAGTCTTCTCCCACTACAGAGAGACTCTTCTAGGAATTCTGGTGTTATTATTACAATAAATGGCATACTGGAGCAAGAAATAGAGTTTAAAATCAAAGAACAGTTTGACACTGTGATGATGACCAATTACTCTGTGCACCAATACCTTTCCATAGAATGCAGCTCAAGGCACCAGCATAATAAATGAAAAAAGTGGTATGTATTTTCCTCTTGGTTCTACACAAAATGTTCAACAGGAAAAGTAGCATTTCACATCAAACTGAATCTGTGAATAGAATGCAAATGGATTTATCTATACCTGTATTGAAATCTAACTTTGTCATCTGAAGTGCATAGGCTTCACAGTCTTTCTTACTGAAGCTGAAAATAATCACAGGTTGGAAATTCCTTTCCATGATCATCTTCACAATCTTAAAAACATTTGAAGGACCTGCAGAAAGATTTCATTAATTTAGATTAAATTTTACAACAAAAAGTATCTTATGGAGTAACTGAGACACAAGCACAATTTGCGTAGAATTTTGAAAAAAATCATACCAAAAATTACCTCAGAATGGGTTCAAACTCACCTTTTGTTCCTCCTTTCCTTCCTTTCTGATCCCCTTTTGCTAAGTCTCCTGCATCTCTAAGCACTTGCATTGCTGTATTAAAATTATCTTCTCTGAAATCTCCCTAGACACAAAGCACAAACTTTGTAAATAGTTACTTACACAGCCCACTTAAACACGCTTAGTGCTTTGCACAGTCAGTACCAATACCCCACCTATACACAGGTAAGAGGACAAAAACAATGCATAAGGTATCAAGAGAGTTTACTAGGCCAGTGTCACAGCTCAGAATTGCACTGGTGCGCCTCTGAAGTTAATGCTCATTGCTCTATCCACCACTCTACCCGCCGTGCCAGACCTGCTGAATGGCACAGTACTAAAACTGACTTTTAGGAATGTCCACACAAAACTACACTGCCCAATGAAGGAGTATTTTCAAATGCTGCACTACTGTTTGCAGCATTAGTAACTGCTGAGTGAGCTAATGATAAATCTTAAGCAAGTTTTTAGTTCAAAAACAGCTAAAGAAACGAAAATATTTTGTCCCTCAACTAAAGTCAAATTTACATGCCACTATGTTTTCTTTTGAGTGAGAAACAGTACAAGGAACTTCAACCACTTTGCAAATTTACAGAAAGCAGTATGAATTATAGAAAACAAACAAGGATGTGGGCACTTAAGACATATCAGGGAAGTATTACTCAGCTGATTGCATGACATTAGATACAAAACCAATTTCTTGTGTAATACTCCAAAAATCTAAAAGCAATTCAGAGATATACTTAACAAAAACATCCTTTATACTGCCTATCCAAATTTTGCAAGAGCTCAAGCTTTTCACTGTTAAGTGAAGAAAAGAAAACAATCTTTCAGACAAACTGAGCATTCCTTACATTTTCATCAACAACCAGATGGAGTCCATCTCCTCCTGCTGGAAATATATAATGCTGCAGTGGAGTAGGTCGATAGTCGGTGTAAATCACATGGCAAGGCTATAAAGAAAAAATTCACATAAATATTTCATAATTGCACTGTAATATCACTTGCATGATGAAAAATGCAATACATTACTATTAAAATACAATCTCCTAAAATCAGAAAATAAGGCTTTCAGAAACTAAGATAACAAATTTTCTTTCTTGACTATGGATTTCGTACTAATGACATAGCTTAAGAAAATGAAAGTTCACAAATGTTTTAGAATACAAGTTGGCTACAAAAATTTTTCATCAATAAAAGTAAAGACAGACAGTATTTCTTTCAGCATTACTAAGCAGGCTTGAAATATTAACATCTTCTAAAACCAAAGGAAAACCTGTTAATGTGTATTTTGTAGAAAAAGCCTGAAGCATTATTGAAACACCTAAGAAAGGGTCACAGTAGACCGTTGTGAGCATTTAAGGTTTTGATGCATTAAGAAAGCTTGTTTAGGCAAAAAAATCCCACTTCCTTTAAAATATTAAATATTACACAAATCTGCATTTAAAAACCCCACAATCTAATGGTCTGCAAAACAAAGTCAAGGCTTTGTGCCAAACTTAAAAAGACATTTTTTATACTATACTCCCTTCATTACAAACAACATAAGGATCAATCGCCAGAATATTTTTTAAATTGGACCAACTTCCTGTTGACAAGAAATTCCCCAGTTCCAATTCAAAAAGTCTTTGCTATAAATGCATATCTTGGAAAAAAAAATGGAATAGAATTTCAAACCTAAAGGTCACAGGACAGGACAGATTTCTTAAATAACACTTCTCTCACTTGCTTGCAACCATATATAGTATTTCCCATGAATTTAAGATTTGCTTTAGATTTCCACATGGCCTTTTACAGAGCTCCTCAGCCAAATTCACCTAATAACCTCTTGTCTATCAGCCCTCAGAAAATCACTGCATGTTCACCACGTTTCATAATTCAGAATGTTTGCTTAAAACAGGCAGGTACCTAAATAATTGTGGAAAATAAACATTAAGAAACAGTTCTAATGCTGCCATTCAGAAGAACCAGCCAGTACACCTGCAAAAGTAGGAATACAGCTAGAGAAGCCAGGAAAGCACGAAAATTGCTAAAAAGATACTCAGAGGCCCAGTTATCAACCAAACACACAGTATTAAGCCACAAGACAAAAAGCACAGAGGCACAGCATATTGGAAATATTACCTGTTTGTGAAGATGGCAGATCCATTCAGCAAACTGACGGGCATTTGGAATAGTTGCAGAAAGGAACACATAATGTACATTATCAGGAAGCAAAATAATAGTCTCTTCCCAAACCACACCACGTTCTGAAAATGGAAAAGCATATGGGAAATGTATGTGATCAGAGCAATTTCTCATTCCTGAAGCCAAAGAACAGCAAGCATGCTTAAAAACAAGTTAAGACAAAAAAATAAAACAAATCTTCTTTACACAAGTGGGATATATCAAATGCATCAAAGTAATTTCTGCTTTGGTGAAGAAAATATAAACTACAACAAATAATTATGTCAATTCAGCCGAAATAAATTATGAATTATTTATACAAAAAGATGACAGATTTTACAAGGGGAAATTAGAGTTAACTCTTCAAAAGAAAAAGGAATTGTTCTTGGGAAAAAATTACCAAGATTTGAAAAGAAAAATAGTATATACAGGATACCTGTATCTCTCATGTAGTGAATTTCATCAAAAATAACCCATGCGACTTCACGCATAACCTCAGAACCTCTGTAAAGCATACTTCTCAAGATCTAGAAAAGGAAGTAAAAGTTGAGTCCCAGTCCCTCCATGTGAAATAACAACAGTCATGTTACATGGACATCAGTAAGAAACTGCCAGTATTTCTGGTTCACTTTTACATGGATGTATGAAATCATATCTTGCAAAAAACATAGAAGCATTTAAAGATAGGTTTTGAGATTGCTTTCCAAGTTCATTCCAATCTAACAATCTCACTACCTGACAAAAACTGGTTTCTCTGAAAGGAGAAACGTGAAAGAATGAGACAACGTATTTCTCCAAGCTTCCACTGTCAAGTAATTGCTACAGCTCTACAGATCTACTTCTGCCAAGATGTCTCTTTAATTCATCCTAACAGATAACCTCCCTGTGATTAAGGGGACATTTTTTGTCAGAAATCAAATCATTCAATCTTTTTAATATTTCCCTACCAAAGTCATGCCTGTTCCTTTGAGGTAAAGGTAAAGAGGAAAATTTCAACTCATGGCTGCATTTCTACAACAGAAATACAACAAAGCTCTGTAAACAATACTTTGTTAACAAAGGTGAAAAGCTACCTATTCCCAGAGTTCTAGCACCTACCAGGAACAACTCAGCAATCCTTCAATGATTTTGCCCTCCTTATTTTGCCTTTCTAGAACAAAATACTGACCACAGGATTTAGGAAATCAGACTTTCAGCATTTTACATCGACAGAAGACTCAGTGTCTTGAGCACTCAGGAGATTAAATTCTGACTTTCTCCACATTAGAATCAGAAGTTCCCAACTTACAGTTCAAAACCACAAATTCACAGAGATTTACCTAACTTTTTAAATAATCAAAAGTTAAAACATTCAAATGAGTCATAATGAACTTTTGAACATTTTCAACCGTAATTAGGCCATTTTAGTCTTTTAAAAGTAGACATCCCCAATCAAAAAGAGAAGAAAACATAAATCAAGAATTAATGCCTGTCTTACCTCAGTTGTCATTACCAAACAAGAAGCTGTAGGATTAATGGTGACATCCCCAGTCATCAAACCAACATCCTGAAATTCTTCATACATCTCACGGTACTTCTGGTTACTCAAAGCTTTAATTGGACTTGTAAATATCACACGCTGCTTTTCCCTCAAAGCCAGGGCAATCGCATACCTGTATTCGAACAATATCCATATTAACTGCTGCAATATCCATACTAACAGCTGTCAGGAAGACAGCGTATTACTTTGCCTTAGAACAAAATAAATCGTGCAATTCAGAACACCAAGAGAATGATACACAGCATTTGAATCCATGCTCTAATACATCTAGCACTTCCTACCCAGATTATTAAATTCAGTGCAACTACACATGCACCTCTGCAGAGTGAAAGCTCTTTAAAGACCAAGTCACCTTATTTTTATGGAAACAAGAGTACATGTAGTTGTAACTGTGTCACAACAAAACTATTATTATTTGAACCCATGCTCTAATATATCTCCATGTACATTTCACTTCTTATTTCAGGTCTGAATCAAATCCTGACAGAGAAGTTGCTGACTAAACCAAACCTTTTGCTTTGCTTCTAACAAAGCAAAAAAAAACCACAGAAGAAAGTCCTGACTTCTTCTAGCCAGGAGCTAGAAAACAAAGGTATTTTTTCAAGATTTACATAAATCTCTATTGAGGAAACTCCCATTTCAATCTATACAGTTACAGCTTGACAGTTTAAAAATAAAAGCTAAGCTTAATCACAAATTAAGCCTTCCACTACTCACTAAATGATGGAAGATGTAATTTTGATAATCAAGAATAGACAACTCAATTCTAACACTGGTGGACTAAATATTGTATCAAGAAATTGCAACACAACAGCTACTGAAGGTTCAAGAAAGTGACAGAAGGGACATCACACTGTTCTTTCATTAGAGCTTGTTAGAAAAGTACTTACTCAGCACAAACAGTTTTACCAGCTGATGTGTGAGCTGACACCAACACAGACTGGTTATTATCTACACAAAGAATAGCTTCTCTTTGGAAGGCATCAAGAATAAATGGATACTCCTAGAAGAAAAAAGCAAAAACATTACAGAAATTTAAGACAGACCTACATCTAACTACTCTTCTGACTGTCCTAGTGTGCAAATTAGAGTCAAATTAAATCCTGGAGACACTTGTAATTTCTGCTGATCTTAACCCACTATTATGCAATGACTTTGTACTTAAGTATTTTTATATCATACCTAAGATCTTTGCTTATGTCTTGTTGTCATAGCAAATAAAAATCTTGCCCTGATGACTGAATTTTCACTTATTTATCAGCTTAGGAAGAGAACTAGAATGCTGCCCCTGCCTGATGTTACAGAAAGAATATCATAACAGCCTATCCACCTCATTCAAACACATAATTTTTTCTGCCAAATTTTAAATAGAGAATTTTGCTTCTTACAGACCATCTTTTACAAATCTTACTGACAAAGTACATAATTTTTCCCTCTACTCTCACTTACTATGTAAAGCACGTACAAAAAGAAAAATAAATGGAATCTGCCACATACTTTTGCAGCTTTTCCAGTTCTTGGCTTCAGACCTGTGAATTCTTCATTTGCTGGAAGCGCAACCTATTAAAGATATTTAAAATAAAAACCGTTGCAGATTTCTGTGTCCACAGCAGTGACACTTCTGGCAATGTGAAGTGTATGAAAATCAATTTGAATTTCTGTTATCCTGTTTCTACAAGCTCATGTGTCAAGGGATTATTCCTTCCTCTCAAGAGCTTTTCAATCAATCTTTATATTCTCCTACCTAAGCAGCACTGCTTCTCTCTCTCCTCTGATAGCTCTACTGTCTTGTCAGAGACATTTTTTCTTCACCTGCCTTGTAACAGTAGCTTTTCAGCCAAAACACCATCAAGTGTCCTGGCCAGTGGATATTCGAAGCAATTACTGAGCTCACACTGATAATCCCTTTCCAAATACACTGTATTTATGCTGGTAACATTCCCATTCCAAGCCAATATCTATTATTTATTCACTTTAAATACGTAAGCTCTCTTCAGTCACTAAGTGATGGCAAACCTTTAACAGACATCTCAAAATAACAAAAAATTTACACACACGAGCTTCAGAACCCTGATCAGCAAGTGTATATACAGTTCCTTCATTATGTAAGTCTGATGATACAGAGCCCTTGAATGTGACCCTAACTAGCTTGAGCTAGATCAAGAAAATAGCACAGAATATAAAAAGACATAACAGTACAAGGAAGTTAAAATTTACACATTTGATTTTCACACAAACTCTTTCTGATAGTCATATATGGATGCAGGATGCTTCAAGAAAACATTAATTTAAGAAAGCATTAATAGTTTGCATTTTTCATATTTGAATTTGTATTTATGTCCATCAACACAATTTGAAAATGGACAGCTTTTATTACTTTGCACATGAAAAAATGTAATTTTCCATTTTTACCAAAACGTATTTTTCAACAGTAATCAGCTTTAGAAGAAAGTCTTTCATACTTGAACCAGAATAGAAGAATACTTCAATGCACTGATCACATTACAAAGAGAAAAACACGTTGTACCAACCAGTAGGTTTTTCTTCTCAAATGCTCTTGGTACCTTACAAATACAGAAACCTATCAATATTACCATCAATTCTTTCACAATCACTCATTATATTGTAAGTATGATTGAAACTCCTTCTGGTAAGATACCCTACTAATTTTCCAAGTGCATTTTGTGCATGCTCAGTCAGATACAGACTTCAAACTCCTCACAGTCTTAAATACTGTATGAAATACTGTATCTGCTGGAGTGCAGGAAAGCTCTGCAGAGGGATCAGGACAGACTGATCAATGAGCAAAGACCAATGGTGTGAAATTCAGCAAGGTCAAGTCCCAGGTCCTGCTCTTGGGCCACAACAACTCTGTAGCACTGAGGCATCCCCAGGTGGGGGGCAGTTTTTCCTCCGAGGTAACAAGAAGAAGGAGAATATGAAATGACCTTAAACTGTGAACAGGGAGACTGGACATTAGAAAAGAGTTATCAAGCATTGGATTAGGCTGTCCAGGAAAGTGGTTATAATCACTAAAGCCACTTAAGAGATGTGTAAATGGGGGACAAGGGGGACAAGGGGACAAGGTTTAGGGGAGGACCTGGCAGTGCTACGTTAATGGTTGGACTCAATGACCTCAAAGGCCTTTTCCAACCTAAAAAATTCTGTGATTCTGTGACATAATAACTGCAAGAAGAATAAATAATACTATTATAGTGGTAATGATACAGACTTGTTATAACTTATTGTGTGTATTTTTCATGTACTTCTCACTGCACTCACCTCATGCGTACAACCTTCAACAGTTTCCACAGACTGCACCTTTACCTGAGGCATCAGATCTGTCAGACTAAAAAGATATGAATTAGGATTACCAAAGAGTACTAAAAAATACTGTTTTATATAAAAGTGAACATGTTGAATTTCACGTCTGCTTTAACTGCAACATAAAAAAACGGATATGCAGTCTTGGCATAGACAGGCTGCAGAGGTTACTACCAGGACTATTACCTCTAAGTTAAAATTTTGCAACCATATAAGTCTACTGTAGCTATTGATTCAAAAATTGCACCACAAAACAGCGCCTGAGTCACATCTGCTTACATAAAATTTTATTATTAAATGAGGAGTTTTTCAAGATATAATGAAACAAAATTCAAGACCTGTACTCATGCTACTAGTCAACACAGAGTAAGGGCAGCTTAAAGCATCCCAAGCACCTGCCTGAGGACAAGGCCCCTCTTTCATTTACCAGTTCCTTCTCTTGTGGCCATGAGAAGGGATTGGAATCCCTTTCCATGAAACTGTTTATTTCTGATGTACACATTATACTGATACCACTAACACAGGAAATTATGTAAAATATTGGCTCTGGTTCTGTTTTGCTTCTATTCACTTATTCTCTACAGTGTTTTGAGAAGTCTTCTCATGAATTTCTCACAGAAATCTGACACTGAACTTTACAAAAGTTATATGAAAGACCAAATGATAATGCAGTTATCACCTTACATGCCTCAAAAGCCTTGTCAAATTGCCAATTTTTTTTCCTGTATTGCAAGCCAACTATGTCTTTCAAGCTCATGGTACACAGCAAACCTGCCTCTTACCATGGGCTTCCAGCTCGTCTCCTGCTCTGTGTGAAATCAACACAATGCCTTTGACCATGAACCACTGACTCAAATGAGTAATTACAAAGTCATGAACATTTTCTACTGCAAAGGCCTACAGGTGTGCAGTATAATTTTACATATACCCAGATTTCATCACTGCTGAGGCTGCACTAGCAGCATTTTCTCACTTAAACAGATAATGGAAAACCAAACTTGCACAAATTCATCTTTTTTACAGGAAAACACTGCAAAACTCCTTCATATCAGCTGTTCCCAACTGGCACATGGCTAGTCAAGGCAGCTTGCTAGGACTACCTCACACATTAAGCTGAGCACTTACTTAAAATCATCTGATAAAACATCTTCAAATTTCGGTTTTTTCCCCAAAATGACATTTTCAGTACTATCAATCTCAGCCTCCCTTTTTGGCTTGACTATTGCGGCTGGTACTGAAGGTTTTTCTTCCAATCTTTTCCTGCAACAAAAACACAGAAGAAATTTAAAATTTGCCTCCTTCATTTACGTATTATCAAGGAAAAAAAACTCTTAAGGGCAAGTGTGATCCCACTGCATCTGGGGAACAACCCAGGTAACCTGATCCACAAAAACAGCTGTGGGATTTCCAACCAGTTCCCAGACAAGCTGGCCACCAGGTCCCCACACTCCCCAGTAGGCCACAGAGCCAGAGCTGGCTACAGCTTTAGAGCCAGGGATCCTGGGAAAATGGGTCACAGAATTACAGAATTACAGAATGGCTCAGGTTGGAAGCGACCACAGCGGCTCATCTGGTCCAACCTCCCTGCCCAAGCAGGTCGCTCCTAGAGCACATGGCACAGGAGCGGATCCAAATGGGACTTAAATACGTCCAGTAAGAGAGATTCCACAAACTCTGAGCAATCTGTTCCAGTTCACAGTCACCCACACACTTAAGAAGTTTTTCCTCACGTTCAGGTAAAACTTCCTGCGCATCAGTTTCGGCACAACCATCAGGAGCATGGCTGCAGCCCCCTAGTACCCTCCCTTCAGACACTAACACACGTTCCCAAAGTCCCCAGGGGTTCAGCAGCTCAAACACGCCGGAAGAAGCCGAGCCCAGCACTACAGCCCTCACCCCGCCACCACAGCGGCCACTTACCCCGGCCTCCTGGCACCCTCGGCGGGGGCCGTTTTGCTCTTCTTGGCGCCAGAAGCAGCGGCGGCCGCGTCCTCCTCGAACACGCTGAAGAGCTCATCCCCAAAGGCCTCCGCCATCTTAGCCGCCGCGCTTCCACAATGCCCCGCGAAGGGCGCACACTTCGCGCGATAAGGGCGCTTCCGATCCCGCCCCCTGAGGGGTGACGGGAGCTCCCGTCGGCCTTGGCACCAGTAGCCGCCCACACGGCCCGTGCTCGATGGCGATCTCGATTTCTGCCCGAGTCTGGGTCCCGGTCCCGATGCCGAACCCCTCTGCAGCTCCCCCTTGGCGCACACGTGGCCCTTCCCCCCCGGGAAGGCGATCTGCGAAAAGCCGACGCAGGCCGCGCGGCCCGCGCGCGTGCGCCGGGGGCGCTGGCCAATGGCAGGCGGCGGGGGAGCGCCGAGCGCGGTGCCCGGATGTGCGCGCGCGCAGAGCTGGGGGGGCGCCATGGGCGGCCGCAACAAGAAGCAGCGCGCGGGCAGCGCGGCTCATGCGGCCGCCGCCGCCACCGCCACCGCCCGCGCTCGCGCCGCGCAGGCCGGGGTGGCCGCGGAGCCCGGCAGCCGCACCGCCCCGCCGCGACCAGCGCCCGCCTCCAAGGAACCGCGTGTCAAACAAGGTACCGCGACCCGCGCAGCCCCGGCGGCGGCCGTGCCCCGCTGTGCCGTGCCAGAGGGGGACTGAGGGTACCGTGGCTGGAAGCGCAGTGCCTTCAGGGGGCCCCTGGGGGTGCGGCTGCCGCGACCGCGGCGTTACCAGAAGGGGCCGGCCTTTGGGGCTGGTGTTTGCCAGCGTCGGAGAGGCAGCTGGAATTGCTCCGCTCCTCATCTGCCTTGTCTGTCTAGCTGGTCAAAGGAGGGGACTCTTCCCCGTCTACTTGGCCCTAATGAGGCCACGTTTGGTGTCTGTGTCCAGTTGTGGGCTCCTCCCACAAGAAAGATGATGGTTAAATGCGAGGGGTCCAGTGAAAGATGATGCGGCTGCTCATGAGGAGAGACTGAGGGAGCTGGGCCAGTGCAGAGAAGACTGAGAGGGGCCCACAGAAATGTATATAAATATTTCAAAGACTCGTGCCAAAAGGATGATGCCACTACTCTCTTCAGTGGTGCCCGGAATGAACAGCAGTAGGCACAACTGTAACACGAGAAGTTTCACCTCAACAGGAGGAAGAGCTCCTGTACACTGAGGGTGGCAGGGCACTGGAACAGACTGCCAGGGAGGTCACAGCGTCTTCCTCTCTGGAGATATGCAGAACTCACCTGGATTCATTCCTGTGTCCCCTGCTCTAGGTGATCCTGCCATATGGGGTTGGATGATCTCTAGAGATCCATTCCAACTGCAGCTATTCTGTGGTTCTGCTCTCGGGGTGTCCCTGAGCAGATAAGTCTTGGTGGGATCGATGTGTTGAGTTTAATTACAGAAAGTCTTGTTATTAGATTATCAGCAGTTCCTGTGAAGCAGTTGTTTGGACAGCACTTTCCCAGAGCGTCTGATGTATTTGTTTTGTATATTATCAAAATCAATATAATGTGGATTGGGGATTTATTTTGGGTGATTTTTTCTGCCTTGAAAGACCTGTTACAGGGCTGGAGGCACTTCTGTTGTGTTAGATAAGATGAGGGATGGCTATTCTAAGTGCAGTTTGAAAAACTATTATTCTGAAGCACTATGGGATGCCTGTTTTTAACAAGCCAGGTTTGTCAGAAGCAGCTCAGATACCATATAACATTAGAACAGCTTTTGCTGCAGACATGGGCAAATCATGCAATAGCCAGGACATCTGAGTTCCCCACTAGTTATGGAGTCTTGTAATCTGGTAATATAAGCATCCTGAAGCTATTCATGCATTCTGTTTTTACAAATGTGGACTCTGTCTATTTCTTGTGTCCTCCATTCCTCCAATAACCACGGTGCTCAGTCCTCTTCAGAAAATAACCTGCTTCTCTCTCAGGTTGTGGTGAAAAATCAGTCAACGTAAATGAAAGCTAATTAGGTATATTTTAAAGAGCCCCCTGGTAAGTGCCAGTGAGTAGATCCTGAGTGCTGACAGCTGTTTGTGTCTCCTGATTAGAGGGGACTGTTCTTTTTCTGAAGCGCAGTTACCAAAACCTGGTGTGGTCTCAAAGCAGGCCCTTCCAGAGCTGTTCTGCAGGCAGGCCAGCAGGGATGAGCTGCCAGCCCACCTGCTGGGAGGTAGCTGTGCCTCCTGGAGCAGCGTGCAGCTGCACAGAGGGGTGGAAGCTATGGCCTTGCTCGGTTTCCTTCTGCCTGTGCAGCACCAGACACGGTACACGTGCTCTGAAAGTGATGGGATTCTACAGCAAGCTGTGTCTTGTCATTCTAATGACAATAAATAGTTTTGTGGATCAGAGTTTGGTTTTTTAATACCTGTTAAATGAAAAGTATTTAGGAATGAGCAGACCAAAGGCTTCTGTAAGCCAGTGCTCTCTCCTAGGTAGGGAACAAAAGCAGATACCTAGGTAAGAACAAATCAGTCATGTAGGGCCTCCCTGAAGCATATGTCATTCTTTTTTCAATGCTCTCCCATGTCAATTGATTTCTTCACTGCAAAGCTGTTCTCTCTGCCCTTGGACCTCAGTAAACATCTACAGTCCGTGGCTTTAGTGGCAAAGAGTTCTGTTACATAGCTATGCATTTTGTAATAAAAAATCCTCAACAGCCTTGCTTGTTTTGAAACTACCATTTACTTTGTTTTGAAGTTATCATTTTGCTTCCCTATTTGGCAATTCTTTTTCAGTGTTCAGAGAGTGAGCAGTCAATCCCATGTCCTCACATTATACCCTTTGAAGTTTATATTTTGTCATAGCCCTCTTCACTATTCCTTGTTCAAGGCCTTTCTTGATTATTGTTGTTGTTAAGTACCTGCAAGTTTCTGGCAAGTTAGTGTGGCAGTTTGCACTAATTTCTGTTATGTTAGGTCTGCTTTAGCTATGTTAAACAACATTCTCTGTGGGTTTTGTCTAATTGATGGTTATTTGCAATTTGCAGGTCCAAAAACTTACAGTTTTGGTTCAACAACAGATTCCAATGCTGCTGCAAATCTAGATAAATCTGTTCTTAAGGCAAGTATCTTCTTTACATAAAACAACTTTGATTTTCATAGTACTGCTTTAGGTGAGTAAATATTTCTTCAGATCTTTTTCAGTATTAGGTTGTGCGTGTAAACTGCATTAATATATGAGACAATTGACCATTGAGAGTTTGATTTTGTTTAGGGTTTTGAGTGTCCTTTAAGCAATAGGGGTAAATTACCACAGTAGAATAATGTCTTTTTTTACAAAAAATAACAAATAATACTTTGCATGCAGGACTATTTTAGGAGTTAGGTCTGGGCTTCTCCTGTGCATATGGATCTTTCTTCCTGTCAGAGAAGGAATATAGATTTTATATAACAAACTTAGTAGCAACTAAAGATAGGTTCATGTTTTAGAAAAGTTTCAAACATAAGAATTATTATACTAAATATGTTTTTAAAGGTGTTTTGGAAGGAGGATGTCACAGACTGCATCTTGATGTTCAAATTACTTTATGTGAGCAGAGGAGAAAGGGCTTGTTTTTTTTTTTTGGTAAAATTTTATTTTGCTTACAATATTTCCCTTAACATACAATATTTCCTTTAAAAGGTAAATTGACTTTCTTGGTAATAAGGAATTAACTCTTCTATTTCAAGTGAAAGTGTATAACTTGCAGAAGAAAAAGTGTCCTTTTTGTAAGAGATGTTTAGGCCACTTACAGAAAGCTTGAAATATTGGAATTTGAATGGCAGAGGGATTTCTGCCTTGTTACGTCCTTAGTAATGAAGTGCATTGACATGTCATAAAAACTTCCAAAGTTTAACTTTTATCAACTCATTTTTTCTTTGCAGGTAATGATAAATGGTAGTTTAGAGAAGAGGATTATCGATGTGATTAATAACCATAAAAACCAAAATGAGGACAAGGGAATGATTTCCAAAAGACTGACTGCAAAGAAACTACAGGTACAGTTCAAAATCTTGTTTTTCATTATTCATTTAGAATAGTTTGTCTTTTGTAATTTTTGTCAAGTGTCATATTCCCCTTGTGTGTATTACATAATTGTATTGTGTGTGGCACAAGCCAATACAGCATGCTTTTCAGTAGTTATATTAATGATTAGTCACTGAAATCAAGGAGTATGCTTATTAAGAAAGGCACATTTTTATGGATTCAGGAACTAAAATCAAGAGCTTTCAGACAAGATAGAGGGATAATATTTAATCTGAATGTTTTAGGTCTCCTACATTTTTTACTCTATGTACCTGGAAAATTGGAGGTATGTCTTTATTTAGCTAGAAAACACATTGTGGAGAGAGAGGCAGGAATCTAGATTTATTGATACCTATGCTTGCATATTTAAAAAGAAAATACTAATTATGCAAAACAGAATTTTCTGTTACATTAATGCACGGTGTTTGTTTCCCTTTAATGCTGGCTTTCTGATATGTGAGAAATAGAACTTTGGAAGCCTATATTAGATTGCTAGATTAAATCCTAATCTTTTTAGCTCTTTTATTTATAGGATGTATACATGGCTTTACAAAGATTCTCTTTCAAGACTGAACACATTGAAGAAGCAATGAAAAATACACTTTTATATGGGGGTGATCTTCACTCTGCACTTGATTGGCTTTGTTTAAACCTTCCCAATGGTGAGTATGGTTACAGAAAATAGTTTTTTACAGAAGAGATATAGGACCTGCTAAGCAGTAGCATTATTACTTCACAATAGTAATTAAATACAATGTTCCCCTAAGACTAGTAGTTGCAACAGTGTTCCTCTCCTACATGCACGGCTGACTGGGTCTGGATTCTAGTGCAGGAAGTCTTGTGGTCTTCCCGTTCCTACACTTGGAGTTCTGTGAATTTCCAACGAGCAGATAAACTATTTTATATAAATGCTAAAGCCTAACTTTTATTTCAGTTTGTGTTCTTCTAGTTGGTTCCTAACAGAGTTTAAAGTATTTTCCTGTAATTATTATTATTTTCTGTGACATGTTTTTTCTCTTTTTATTTTGAAGATGCCTTGCCTGAAGGTTTTAGCCAGCAATTTGAAGAACAGGAACAGAAACCTAGAGCAAAATTTTGTTCTGCTGTGTCAAAGTGTGGAATCCCACCTCACTTAGAAGATAACAAAAAGAAAGAAAATGGCCCTGGAACTAAGGTAATCTAAGAATCTAATCGGTAGTTACTTGGGTCGTGAGGGAAGAGACAATAAAACTTTCTAAAATACAGGAGTTGCATTGATTTCCAGCGCTGATGTGGAAAGCTTATGAAAATGTTGTGTGATTAATAATTGTAAACCTGCATTTTAATTTTAGTGGAATGGCAATTTAAAGGTATTTTTCCTGTTGAGTCTAGAAGGTTCTTCATAGTTCATTTTTGTGGTAAAGCGCAGGGAATCTCATGAGATTATGATTAGGTGTCAGGAAGAAATTCTTTTCTGTGAGAATGATGGGACACTGGAACAGGTTGTCCTGAGAAGCTGCTGATGCCCCGTCCCTTGCAGTGTTTAAGGCCAGGTTGGATGGGGCTCTGAGCAACCTGGCCTAGTAAAAGGTGTCTCAGCCTATAGCAGGGGGTTTGGAACTTGATGACCTCTAAGGTCCCTCCCAACACAAGCCGTTCTATAATTCTGTATCTTAATTTCCTAATTTTCTCCTATAATGGGTTTATTCTGTTTATGTATATGTGGCACTCTATATGATTTTATGAGGGTTTAAGTTTGCCTGTGTGCTGTCAGTGTTTCAATTTTTGTGGGCATTTAATCTTAAACCAGATTAAATCTAAAACAAAAAAAAATGCCCTGCAAAGGGTTTCATTCCTTATTGTAATTATAGTTATTCTAGTGTTAAGATCTATTTAGATGTATAGTGCGATATTCATCCTGGTTGGGAAAGCTTTCTTTCTTGTCATATATATATGTATGTATGTATATTATGTATAAAACCTTTATAGTAGTTCCTAGGTACTGGCAGAAGAAAGCATTGCTTTCACGTACATTATCATTACTTTTAACTTATATTGCTCTTAGGAAACAAATGTGAGGAAGGAGAAAGAATTGACTATGAAGGAATGGATTTTGCAATACGCCGAGCAACAGAGTGATGAAGAGAAGGATGAGTCTGTGAAAGAGACAGATGAAGAAAAATTTGACCCAGTAAGACAGAATAATACTTCATGGGAGTCTTTCTAAAAACTGATATGTCTGGTACATCTGCAAATGGTGGATCTGTTTGTTACAAATTTGTGTGTTATAAATTGGGGATTGAAAATGTTTTTATCTTGCCAGTAATGTATCACGGTATTGAAGGAAAACCTGTTGAAGCTTCTTGTTTTCTAAGTTGTTTTTCCTTTCCCTTATTATTTGTACTGCGTTGAAAATGTTGAATGTCGTGTTTGGGAAAGAAAAATTTAAAATACATTTCCATTAGATTGAGCGAGTTACTATCAAATTCTGGGAGATTTTGACTGTTAATTAAATAAAAACTAATTGCATAAGCTTGGTATAAAGGGTAAAAAACCTGCACTTTGTCATGAAGGGCATTGAAAGTGACAAGCATACCATATTCAACTTGTAATTAATAATTCTGTTTGAAATAGAATGAGAGGTATATACATCTGTCTGCCAAGCTTTCAGAAGCAAAAGAACAAGCAAGCATCTCCAAGCAAGACAAAGACAAGCAAGGCCAGAAGGCAGCACAAGAAAAAATAAGAAGAATTCAGCAAGGTAGAGCTATGCAAGTTGCCTGTGTTTTTCTGGTCTGAATGTTTGTTAGGCAATTATATCTTGGAGTCAAGTTGAATTAAAGATAATTTCGTTACCTTTTATGCCACTTTGTGAAATGAAGGCTTTTCTGAATTTGTTCTTTCTTGGTCAAGTTCTAAAAAGCCAGTAAAATTTCACTAGTTCTGGTTTTGGGCACTCAGTATGAATTATTACAGTTGTTTCTTAAGCAGTTCATGGGTATAAGTTATATTCTCTCTGACAGAAATGGCAGCACTTGAGGAACATCCAGTATTTAATCCAGCTATAAAGATTTCAAACCAACAGCAAAATGAAAAGAAAAAAACTCCCTCATCTCAACCTCAGGAGACCACTTTGAACTTGAGTTTGCTTGAAAAACCTGATGGTGCTGCAAAGGAAGACAAAGGTGCGTTGGAAGTAGTTCAGTATTCTGTAGTAGTTCAGAGCTTGAATCATACCACAGATTTCTAGAATTAGTTCTTGTTTTGCTAGGTTTGCAGTACTGAGTGAAAAAGCTCTGATTGTGGGAAAGGATTGTGAACTATTACAGAACCAATTAGCTTGGAAAAGACCTCTGAGATTGAGTCCAGCCTGTGTCCAAAAACTACCATGTCCACTAGACCATGGCACTGGCTGTAAAGTTCAGTTGTTCCTTAAATGCCTCCAGGGATGTGACTTCACCACCTCCTTGGGCAGCCCAGTCCAATGCTTGACAGCCCTTTCTGTGAATAAATCCCTCCTAATGTCCAGCCTGAACTTCTCCTGATGCAGATTGAGGCAATGGTTGCCTGGTTGCCTGGGAGAAGATACTGACCCCATGTGGCCACAGCCTCCTTTCAGGCAGCTGTAGAGAGTGATAAGGTCCCCCCTGAGCCTCCTTTTCTCCAGGACAAACACCCCCAGCTCCCTCAGCTGCTCCTCACAGCACTTGTGCCCCAGACCCTGCCCCAGCTCCATTGCCCTTCTCTGGGCTCTCTCCAGCCCCTCAGGGCCTTTCCTGCAGTGAGGGCCCAGCCCTGGACACAGCACTGGAGCTGTGGCCTCAGCAGGGCCCAGCACAGGGGGACAATCCCTGCCCTGGCCCTGCTGGCCACAGCATTGCTGATCCAGGCCAGGATGCCATTGGCCTTCTTGGCCACCTGGGCACAGCCTGGCTCATGTCCAGCTGCTGTCACCAGCACCCCCAGCTCCTTTCCAGCCACTCTGCCCCAGCCTGTGGAGCTGCCTGGGGCTGTTGTGACCCAAGGGCAGGACCTGGGACTTGGCTTTGTTGAACCTCACACCATTGGCCTCAGCCGAGATCCAGCCTGCCCAGATCCCTCTGCAGGGACTTCCTGCCCTCCAGCAGATCAACACTCTCACCCTACTGAGTGTCATCTGCATACAGTCTGTCTCACTGACCAAGCTGACTTTAAGGGATCTGTACTTGTTTTAGCAGATTACATTGAAAGCTATTTTTGTCATGCTGTCATGTCTTAAAAATTAGATTTATTTTTTATTTTTTTCAGTTGTAGGGCTAGTTGCTGTTTCAGTTGCACTCTCATATTTTTAAACTATTTTCATTGTAAATCTTCAAACTATTAAAATATTTTCTAATAACCAGACTTTAATGAAACTTCTAAAATTACTGGATGATCAAAGATAACAAAATACTGTAATTAATTTTCTGCCAGATACTTCTGTAGGAAAAGCAGAAGTTTCTGTAATGTAGCATCAATACCTGTATTTCTGCAAAATATTTCAGAAAATTGTGCTATCTAGTAAAATATTTGTGAATAAAAGGTAAAAATTACTTCAAAGGACTGTAAAATAGATTTTAGGAGGATTTAGAATGTATTTTTCTGCTCTTACAGTGAAAAAGAGAGATCCACTAGATATAAGAAATTTTGATTATAGTGCTCGAAGCTGGACTGGTAAATCTCCAAAACAGTTTTTGATTGACTGGTGCAGAAAGAATTTTCCAAAGAGCCCAAATCCTTCTTTTGAAAAAATTCCTGTTGGAAAATATTGGAAATGTAGGTATGTATTTCCTGTAATCTTTACATTTGCCTTTTGGTTCATTTGAAAATAAAATATCTCAGCAATTCTCTCTTGTTGATGGAGATTTATATCAATACAGTGTTTAACCCAAACTCTTTGTTACTCCATCAGGGAGGTATTTTACTCTGGATAGCTCTGCAGAAATTATGCTTAGCCTAGACAAAATCACAAAAAACCCTTATTCCTGCTTTATGAGTTCATTCGGTAGAATCTTATTTTTATTTGTGTACTGCTGGATGAAAGATTAGTCTGAAGCACCCTTATGAGATAGATTTGAACAATTTATGTTTGGTGTTCTTATTCAAAGTAAAATATTAAATCAGAGATTCAAGTTTATGAATACCAAAACCCTTCTGAAAATTGTTTAAAATAAAGTGGAAGTTAAAAATTTGTGTCAAAGGTACCATAAATTTATGGGCAAAACAGTGCAGTATCTTAAATTTTTTTTTCGAAATCAAGTCTAAAATACAGAGTTGTAGAGTAGAATGTTATCATATATGAATAAAACAGACACAAAGTTATAAATAAGCAATGTTTCTTGAAGGAACCAAGTGAAAGAGCTTGTTTTCTTGCTCAAGCTGAAAACTACTAACAGACTGCCATCTCTAAAAATATGATAAATTTTGCTCCTGCTCTGACTGCTGTTTATCTGTTAAACAGATGTTTGCATCTTGGTAGGCCGTTGAAAGTCATCTTGATCTATCCTAAATAGTTACATTGGGTGCTTCTTCCAAAGCACCTAACTTTAGTGGTAATCTCTATATATATAAATGCTTCTGAGTTGAAGAAAATGGAGTTGTTTATAAAATTAAACAAAAAAAAACCAAAAAAACACAGATTCACTCCTGGAATATTTGCTGAAAATATAACATCATTGCAGGTATTTTCTGTTTATACTGGTTGCAGAAAATTGAGATAACTCCTTTTGAAATTTTTCTTTAAGGGTCAGGATTATCAAGTCATCAGATGATGTAATGGCAATGTGTCCTACAATCGTAACAGAAGATAGTATGCAAGCACAACATCTAGCTGCTACTTTGGCACTCTACCATTTAACCAAAGGACAGGTAAGTTTCTTAGCAGCATTACTGTTCTTGGCCTCAAATCTGCTTCTGCACTTTTTTGCTATAGTATCTTTAGTTGTGTTGTAAAAATAGTTTCATGTAGTATTTCCCATTAAATTCTTTGCTTCCATTACATATTCTCATTCCATACGCATCTCATGTTTTTATCTAATTGTGTGTATGCTTTGCAGCATACAGAAAAGATATTTTTGTTAAAGCTATACATTCAGACTTGTAAAAACTGAAAGCTAATAAAGACATATTGTTGACATTTATTTTACTGCTTTCATAGTTTCTGTATTTAGAATGGTTTCCTATTTGTTTTTTGTCAAATCTTTTGACATTTGAGTTTGTTTACACATAAAGTACTAAAAATAGTGATGTTACTAAGTAGTAGATAACATAATTTTTTCTGCTTTTTTCACTGGAAGTCAGTTCATCAGTTGCTGCCTCCTACCTACCGAGATGTCTGGCTAGAATGGAGGGATATTGAAAAGAAAAAGGAAGAGGAAAGCAAGATAGAAACCAACAAACCGCGTGATACCTTTATTGCTAAATTGTTAAACAAACTGAAACAGCAGCAGCAGCTACAGTCTGAAAACGAGCCAAGACTATCTGAGGGTCCTGAAGATTCCTGGGAAAACTTGGTTCCTGATGAGGACTTCAGCAGTCTCTCCCTTGAGACCTCAGATGCAGATAATTTGGAACCTTCAAGGAATTTGTTTAGGAAGCTGCAGAGTTCCTCTAGATACCAGAGGCTTCTGAAAGAGAGGCAGGAGTTACCTGTGTTTAAGCACAGATACTCAATTGTAGAAACTCTTAAAAAACATCGAGTAGTTGTTGTCGCTGGTGAAACAGGCAGTGGGAAGAGTACCCAGGTGCCCCATTTCTTATTGGAAGACCTGTTGCTAGATGAAGGATCAAAAAAATGTAACATTGTTTGCACACAACCCCGAAGAATCTCAGCAGTGAGTCTGGCAACAAGAGTTTGTGAAGAGCTAGGCTGTGAATCAGGACCAGGAGGAAAAGTAAGAAGTGTCTTAATTCTTTTGTCCTGATCAAATACAGGGGGCTGGATTGTTGGCAAAAAGTGAGAACATTATTTCTTATACAACCAAACAAATAGATGTTATTTTCTCTTGAAAAGGACTTCTTGGTATGTCCATTGTTTCTTTTTCTCTTGTCACCTGTGAACCTGTAGATATCCGTATATGATTCCTGAATTCTTCAGAGGCTGATATAAAGCAACAGTGTTTCATATATGGAATGGTCAAAGATTTGAGCAGATTGCCCAGAGGCTGTTGTGTCACTACCACTAGGGATGACGCAAAGTCCCCCAAATAAGGCTCTGAACAATCCAGTCTGGCCTTGAGTGAAGCCCTGCTTTGAGAGGGGCCCTTTCCAGCATAAGTTATTTTGTTACTTGATGAAAACCGAAGGGCTGTATATGTTAGAGCAATTTGTACGGAAATATTTGTGAAACTGTCAGAGTCCTGAAAACAACCCTGATTTTATCAGTTCTTTGCCGCTCTGCATAAATTTCATTATTTTTTCCTTTCTCAACAAGGTAAAGTACTTGTGAGGAAGTGTGGCAGTCATTCACTATACTACTTAATTAGCAAATTTGGTCAGTATCTGAATCTGAGAGATATTAAAATTCACCTAATTTTGAATGTTGTTAGCTTGTATGTTATTTTAAGTTATTCTATATTTTTAATGTATTTTTTTAAGAACTCCCTATGTGGATATCAAATTCGTATGGAATCAAGAACAGGAGAAGCCACCAGACTGCTGTACTGTACAACAGGTGTCCTGCTTCGGAAACTTCAAGAAGATGGTCTCCTGTCAAGTATATCTCATATTATTGTTGATGAGGTTATCAGTTCTTTACTATTCTGCAGAAATTACAGTTATTCTGGGCCTTGATCTGTACTAAATTCTTGCTATAGATCTATTTTTCTAATTCTAGGTACACGAAAGAAGTGTCCAGTCTGATTTCTTGCTAGTTATTCTGAGAGAGATCTTGCATAAACGCTCAGACCTGCACCTGATTTTAATGAGTGCCACTGTAGACAGTGAGAAGTTTTCCAGCTATTTCTCACACTGTCCCATTTTAAGGATCTCGGGGAGAAGCTACCCAGTTGAGGTAGGTAGATGTTTATTTTGATTATGCAGGATACTTTGTATATATGTATACAGTGTTTGCCTAGTTAGTATCTAAATAATACATCACTTTTTTTTTTTTTTTTTTTACCAGAAATATAGATCTTACAATAAGTATTTCAAGGACTTGTAGTCCATTTTCTTTTATGGAAATATAGAATAGCTTCAGGGCTTTGGAGTGCATAGCTGTACTATTTTTTGTGATGGATTTATTGGTTACAGTCAGTCCCTCAGTTACGCTTGGATTTTTGTCTGTTCAACTTAGGGAGAAAGGAAAGCATTCAAGAATTCTTCTCACACCCCCTGTAACTTTGTGACTGCATTCTTATGCATAAGTTTTAAGTTATAATACACATTAGTTTTTCTTATGTGTATTATGTAGGTTATGGTAAAGGTTATGTAGTGATCAGGTGGAGAAGCCCATTAACAAACTTTTAGCAGCTCCAAGATTAGGTTTTCAAAAATCATGACAGTTTTAGTTGAAATGTGCAAGATTTATTACAACATTAACGCCCTGGTCAACTTTGTTACGCAAGATTTAAAAAATAAAAAAAAGTTGCTGATTAGTTTTTTATGTGCCTGATGTTTTTTCTTTGAATTTTCACTAAAGATTTTCCATGTTGAAGATGTAATTGAAGCAACTGGCTATGTTCTGGAGAAGGACTCTGAATATTGTCAGAAGTTCTTGGAGGAGGAGGAGGAAGTAACAATAAATTTTACGGGTAAAGGAGGAAGCACTACAAAGCACCAGGTGAAACAGGCACTTTTAGTTTTGTCTTGGAACCTTTTGGGAGTTTTTGTTATTTAATCATTTTGGTTCCTTTGAATTTATTGTGGTTGGATTGTAAAATACCAAATGAATATTTGATACTCAGTTTATAAAAAACAGACACAATGGCACTCCTAGTAATACTTATGAATGCGTCACCCTTTTGATTGTTGCTCCGACTCCTATATAGTTGTCTTGCTTTTGCTGACATTGTATTTGACATTGAGGTCTCTTGTAGATTACCAGCTCTGGGTGTATAAGCAGCAGCAGGGAAACCATTTTTTTTTTCCTCCAAGAATTCTCCTACATAGTGACTTAACAACAGAAGAGAAAAGGCTTTATCCTTCTTTAGCTAAAAGACTCCCAAGATCCTCCAACTTGGCATGCCAAAGGAGATGATTTACCTGAGATTGTTGTATATACCTCATTAGTTTAACAGGTTATGGTTAATCTTTAGGTACTCTGCAGTGACAGCTGTATGTGCTTTTTGATCAAAACTCTTGAAGGGGAAATTCTCTCAGTGCCATCTGACTTTGGCAACTTAGGCTGTTAATCTAGACTATTTTTTGGAGGATACCTGTCTGCTCCGATTTGCTTTGCAAAACTTCTGAAAATTTAGCTTGCTACAATCAAGCACTTACATGTCTGTTGAAAAATAGTCTGGTGTGCTCTACTGATTGTTTTCCTTCAGTACAGAAGGATATGTGGTGTCAAGCTTCCTTAAGTGTATTGAGTAACAATGAAGTAGTTTACAGTAGTGCCACTTAATTTAGAAACTAGGTGTGTAAGATATCTAGAAAAAAATCAAATTTATATCTGTCCTGCTAACTCTTTTCCTGTACTAAAACATTGCAGGAGTTGCCACCTAGTTCATTCTTAATTTTCCTTGCAAGCATTAGTTGAGAAGGGTGAAGTAAGGGAGAGGGAAAAGGTGAAACGAATTTCTTACACCCCAAATTAGGAGTTTTGAAAGAAGAGTATACATCTTGTTATCCCAGTTTGAACTGGGATATCGATATCCCAGTTGAATGCCAGATATGGACCCGGGAACTGTTTACCTCTTGGAGAGACTTTAATATTTACCTTTTCTTAGAATCTGGAATGTCTTTTAACAGTTGTAGATATTTATACACATTATGTAAGTGGTTGTGATTTAATCTAACTCACACAGGTTTTGGTGGGAAATTAGTTAAATTTCTATTATCCCAATCTCTGTTTCACGTGAGTGGCAAATTCACCTTCTGCTCTTTATGTTCCTCTAAAATACTAAGAATGTGATTTTGTTTTTCTGCTTACTCTTGTTTTTTAGGAGTATATCCCAATCCAGTCCGGATCTGGTATCAATTTGACTACTTACTATGCGAAGTATAGCAATCGTACACAGCAGGCTATCTTATATATGAACCCTTACAAGATCAACCTTGAACTTATTTTGGAGTTGCTTGCATACTTAGGTACTTCTTATCCACTTCTTAAGAAGTTTATGTACTTGGGGTTGTCCTTTGGATTTATTTTCCACTGCTTTCTACTACTTCTATAAGGAAGTACTTGATTTCATTGTCATAGGAAAGATCCTAAGAGGCATTAACCACGGGGCCTAGCATTTGTTCCTGTTGTTCTGTGAAACTGCTTGCCATGCATGTTTGTTTTACCTATCTATATGCTTGCGCTGTTATTTTGCAGATAGAAGTCCCCAGTTCAAGAATATTGAAGGTGCTGTGCTGATCTTTTTACCAGGCCTTGCTCATATCCAGCAGCTGTATGATCTCATTTCAACTGACAGAAGATTTAACTTGCACGACAGGTAATGCAGATATTTTTTATAAAGTTAATACTCTTATGTTACAATGCAACAAACATATACATTAATGTTTGCTATTCTTGTAAAAGGCAAGTGAAAGTTACGCCTCTGAGCTAATGGTGCTACAAATGTACTTTTACTACAATGCAAATGTACTCTTACTGCTATAGTCTAAAAGTTATTCAAGCAACAATGACAGATACTTAGGAATGGTATGGTACGTTTTCTTCCATTGCTTTCTATTTTATTCTTCAACAAATTTATGTAATCAAAAGCACTAGACTACTTCTTTTCCACTTCTTAGGGTATGGAAGCTGCCATACCTGGGATACAGATTTCTGTGGCTTACTGTTTACATGGAAGTGACTACTTCCTGAGAAGAGCCCTAGAGCACCTGGATCTATCAAGAGAAATGGCCTAGGGTTGTAGTGACAGATAATTTCAAAATTTTTTTGGGATAACTAAAAGTTAGCAGCACAACTGCATAAAAGGAACAATTGCATTCAAATGCTAAATATTTGTGGATGGACTGAGGTGTAAAGGTCTGGAAGAGAAGGAAAGTACCAGTCTCTGTGGTTGTCTCAATGAGAGACCTCTATTACTCAAAGTTGCACGTATTTGTTACGGTCATTTTCTCGGAAGCACAATTTAAAGAACCTGGGTTTACAAACAGGTAGCTCCCTTTATTGCTAGACTGTTATTGTAAAGTAACAAGCAGTTCTGCATTACTATTTTTACTGAATGGGAGAACATCCCAATGAACTAATTAGGTTATTTTTTGTAGCTATTGTAATAAAACAATGAAGCAGACTTTCATATGTAATCATACAAAGTTTTACTCGTTTGATTGTGTATCCTTCTCCACATGTTGCCATTATACTGGTCTTATATTTTTACTCCATGTTATTTGATAAATGTGTATTTATTATTACAATTTCTTGTTCTAGGCACAGATTGATAGCTTTGCATTCTGTTCTTTCAACACAAGATCAAGCAGCTGCATTTACAATACCTCCTCTTGGTATTAGAAAGGTAATATTTACAAAGTTCACAACTGAAAAGAGAAATTTTCTGTGGGTGCAACTCTGAATTGTTATCATACAGAATTAAACAACAGCTGGGTGTTCCTAGAATTTCCTCACTGCAAAAAACAATTCTGATTTAGTGGTCTGTAATGGATAGAAGATAATATGCTGTGGAAATGTTGACAGTATTGGACAAATTCTTAAACCTAAAATTTTTCTGTAATCTTCCTTAATTATTACTTACCTGTATATTAACTATTGTTAGCCAGTAACTATGGCTTTTATCTTGGAGAAATACTATTTTATTTACTGCCAAACTATGTAATTAAATATTGATCAATTTTGGCAGGTACTAAGCAGTAATTGTGGTGGATTATAAAGCAAAATGTGAATGTGAAATTATTTCTTAACTTTTAATTTCTCTCCTTGGGGAAAACTAGACCATTTTCCAAGTCATGTAGGTTTTCATTATTTGTCAGATTATTTAAGGAAACATTTCTGGGTAAAAAAAATTTAACCAGACTTACTCCATAATAGTGATATAAAGATTGAAACCTGTTGCACATTCCAGTTCTTCTTTTAATGTTGTGTTACTCTTTCCAGATTGTTTTGGCAACCAATATAGCAGAGACAGGTATCACAATACCAGATGTTGTCTTTGTAATTGATACTGGGAGAACAAAAGAAAATAGGTGAGAGTTTGATTTTCATCTGTCACACTGTGATTACTGTGAATATTTGGAGGATAGAGCTGCAAGGATTTTGTAGTATCTTTATTAACTTAGAGCAATCCTTTTTGTAATTATCTATTAATTAGAGTTCTGGATGCAGAAATGTGCTGAGCTCATTTGAAAGCTTGCAGGTTTGGGTACAGGTTTGGGATGTATGTTTGAAGTTTCAAATGGTGAGAAGAGCAAGGGAAGTTCATAGATAATGGATATAATGTATGGATAATTATGATCAAGTACTGTTTTAAAAATGAAGAAAGTACTTTTTATGCTATCTCAGGTTTTGAAAGTTATTTTTCTTCACTTTAAATGTGAAAATCCCTACACAATGAGTTAGAATGGTTCTGAATTGCCAAGGTGATGAAACAAAAAAGCTTTCATTTTCCAGTTTTTATGCTTTCACTAGTGACTTGTATTCAAGGTATTATAATTTACAGTTCCTCCCAGATATGCTTGGTTTTCAAAACTAAATGTATTTTCAAAAATTGTTCATTAGATATATTGTCAGTGTGCTGGTGTTCAGGTAATATATACATGAAAATTTCATTTCTGAAATCTGTATCTGCTTTATAATGTTTAAGGTATCATGAAAGCAGTCAGATGAGTTCCCTGGAAGAGACCTTTGTTAGCAAAGCTAGTGCTCTGCAGCGACAAGGAAGAGCTGGCCGTGTTAGGGATGGATTCTGCTTCCGAATGTACACGAGAGACAGGTATTGTGAGCTTAGCAAAATTCTGTAAATCACATCAATACCGTGGGGTTTTTTCTGTGCAAATCCAAGAATTCTTGTTGAAAATCACTTTACTTACTGCAAATCAGAAAGATAAAACTGGAAAAAACTCAACCAAGACAAGACTTTGAGTATCACATGTGTAAATTGTTAGAGTAGCCTTTCACACTTTTTGAAAAAGTTAATTTTAATCTTAATATTTCTGTAGTGTGTTTTTTAAAAAAAACTTCATAATTAAAGGAAAAGTGCAGCACAGGAAATTGTAGAACATCTATTTTTTACAACACCTGATTGGCTTACATCAAATGTGTGCAAACCTTACCTCCTAAACTTTGAATTTTTTATCAGACAAATCTGTAGGCTTCTGAGGAGGTAATCTCTATGGATGAGATGGGGGCACTGCAGAATTCGTTTCTGTTACTGCAGTGGAATAATCTTTTTCCTCCTTCTGTGAAAACCTAAAGTGACTTTCAGCTGAGAAAGAATTAACATTAAAATCTTTTGATCTAACCAATGAAGTGTGTGCCTTTTAGCCACCGAAAAGGCTTTTCAGTTTGAAAGCATTTTACAGACTTGTTTTGAAAATTAGGGTTTCCTGCCTTTCTCTCTCTGACTAAAACTTGTTTTCAAAGCTACAACACATACCTTAATTCAAAGTATGAATGGCTTGGCCATGCTACTCCCTTCCCTGCCCCTCAAGAGAAAAACTGCAAAGAATGGCTAGGTAAAAACCAGATTTACAAGTTTAATTCAAAAATTTAGTTGAATATATATTTTGTGATGTTGCAGGTTTGAAAGCTTCATGGAATATTCTGTTCCAGAAATACTGCGTGTGCCTTTGGAGGAATTATGCCTTCATATTATGGTACAATTTTTGATTTTAGAATTGCTAACCTTGTGTGGTGGTTTGTTGACGATGACTGGATACTGGGTGGCCCCAAAGGTCCTCCATTACCCTCCACCTCAGGTGGATGGGAGAGAAAATATAACAAAAGCCTCATAGCTAGAGATAAGGACACAAAGAGATGACTCACCAGTTACTGTCCTAGCAAAACAGACTTGATTTGTGGAAATCAATTGAATTTATAACCAATTAAGTTAGAGTAGTAGTAAGTAAGTAAAAAGTTCCCCTCCCTCTTTCCTGACCTTAACTTTATTTCCCAATTCCCTACCTCCTATCCTCCATCAGCAGGGAGATAGGGAATGACAGTTTTGGTCAGTTTATCACAGATTTCTGCTGCTGATTCCTCCTCAGAGAAAGGGAGGACTCCTTCCTCTGCTCAATCTTGGCGTCACTTCTACTGGAGACAGTCCTTTACAGTGTGAATCCTTCCCACAGGTTGTAGTTTTACATTAACTGCTCCAGCATGGAATCTCCCTCAGGGTCATAAGTTCTGTCAGCAAACCTGCTGGTGGGCTCCTCTCATCATGGTGCCACAGATCCTGCCAGGAACCTGCTCTATTGTGAGCTCTCTACAGGGTCACAGCCTCCTTCAGGCATCCACCTGCTTGAGTGTGGGGCTCCATGAACTGACCAAAGACCTCCATGAACTACAAGGGAGCAGCCTTCCTCACCATGGACTGTAGCAGCTGGAGAACCTCCTCCCCTACTTCATTCACTCTTTTTAGTGTCTTCAGACTTGTTCTCACCTCCTCGTCTCTGGCTGCAGTTTGTTTCTGTGCAGTAACTTCTCCTGGAGGCATGATAACCATCACTGATTGGCTCAGCCTTGGGCAGTGGGTCTGCCCTGGAGCTACCTGGCATTTTCTAGATGTAGGGAGAGCTGCTCTCTCAGCTTCCCAGCAAACTCACCCGTGCAGCCCCTACTACCTGAACCTGGCAACACAAGCCCAGTACATCTTGTTAGCTAAAAATACTATGCATGCCTCTGGACAAATTATGCCTTCATACTATTGTCTGTTTTGGAATTACTGACCCTAGTAGCTGAAAAGGTTTTTTACTACAAACCAAGTCCAATGCAGTTACTTAGTGGGGCTTCTCATACATGTACACACTCAGCACTTGATTGCTGTAAAATACAAGCATGCTGTTCACAGACTAGTGATTATGAATATGATTCCAGTTTGCCTCAGAGTGACAATTTTAAACTCTGTTAATAGCCTTCTAATTGATTTCTGTTTAAGGGAGAAATTCCAGTACCTGTCTCCATGTCTTAAGTGATTAGGATGTGCATAGGAAAACTAGCAACCTGGCAAATTAGTGCTGGGTTGAACTGCAGCCCATCAGGATTGAGAATCCCCTGCACATCAGTGATCACTGGTAACACACTTCTCTGAACAGTGGTCATGCCATATGAAGTTTTTTCCAAACAGTGAAGTTTTGTTAACCTAATGTGGGGCATGTCAGCCTTCCAGGAAGCAAGATGCTTGTTTGGTCGGGAGGGAATGTGAACTTTTGATGCATGATCAGTGTTCCAGTTTTCTGTGTAGCTAACTTTTTATAATAATTTTTTATATTGAAATATACGTCCCTTTACTTCACAGAAATGCAATCTTGGCTCTCCTGAAGATTTTCTTTCTAGAGCATTAGATCCCCCACAGCAGCAAGTAATTGGTAATGCAATGAATCTTTTGAGGAAGATTGGCGCTTGTCAGTTAAACGAGCCCAAGTTGACTCCGTTGGGCCAGCACCTTGCAGCCCTTCCTGTTAATGTAAAGATTGGCAAAATGCTTATATTTGGCGCTATATTTGGCTGTTTGGATCCTGTGGTGAGTAAAAAAAATGATATTTTAAAAAGTATAGAATAGAAATTATTAATATAGAAATTATTAATTCTTTGCAATTAATCTAATTTCTTGTAATGTGGTATTTTGAAAAGATGATGCAAGTTAAAATGTTTACTTTAGGGTGAGGGCACCCAGACATCATGGAGGGGAATAATATAAGTGTTCTGTATGGTTGGACTCAATGATTTTTAAGGTCTTTTCCAACTCAAAGTGGTTCTGTGATTCTAAATTCCTAGGTACTCTCCACAGTGGATAATCGGGCTTGCTCTCCAGGTTTTTTGTTTCAGTCATCAATGGCAACTACTTTTATGGCAGTCAGGTGAAGTCCCAAGTGACTGGGAAAAGGGAAACGTAGTACCTGTCTTCTTTTAAAAAAAGTAGAAAAATGGGGCCTTGGGAGCTTCTGAACTGTCAGCTTCAATTCTCTACCTGGAAAGATTGTGGAAGAGATCCTCCTAGAAATATAGTGTTGCACTTGGAGGAAAGGTGATTCAAGACACCAGCATGAGCTTAACCAAGGGCAAGTCCTGCTTGACCAACCCAATAGTCTTCCATGGTGGAGAGTCCACATCAGTGGACAAGGGAAAGGCTACATACTCATTTATCTGGATTTCTGCAAAGCCTTTACTATGGTCCCCCATCTAAACTGGGGAGAGACGGATTCAGAGGGTGAACTATTAGGTGGATAAGAAAGTGGTTGCACAGTCCCATCCAGAGGCTCCTGGTCAAGGGCTCAGTGTCCTGATGGCCATGAGTGACAAGTGGTGCCCTCAGGGGTCTGTACTGGGACCAGAGTTATTTAATATCTTCATCAGTGACAGGGATAAACTGCACCCTCAGCAGATTTGCAGATGACCCCTGAGTAGTGCTGTTGACACATCTGAAGGATGGGATGTCATCCAAAGGGACCTTCAGAAGTGGGCAGATGTGGAGCTCACAAGGCCAAGTGCTGGTGCAGCACCAGAGCAGGACAACCCCAGATATCGACACATGCTGGGGATGAACAGATCTAGAGCAGCCCTGGGGAGATGGAATTGGGGCTGCTGGTGGCTGAGAGGCTGCACATGGCCCAGCCATGGGCACTCCCAGCCCAGAGAGCCACACGTGCCAGAATCCCATGCCTCCCCTGCTGCCCACACCGCTCTGGATGCAGCCCACTGGCAGCAGGGGAGGGAGGGGATTCTTCCCCTCTGCTGTGCTTTCATGAGACCCCACCTGCAGTGCTGGATCCAGCTCTGGTGGCCCCAACACAAAAAGGATGTGGATCTGATGAAGTGAGTCCAGAGTTTATCACAAAGATGATCAGAGAGGATTGGAGTACCTCTTCTTTGAGGCAGCTGAGAAAATTTGGGTTGTACAGCATGGAGAAAAGGCTTCAGCATGACCTAGTTGCAGCTTTTCAGTATATGAAGGACATTGAGGAGGAACTTCTTAAAGGGGCATATGGTAACAGGACAAGAAGGAATGGGTTTGAACTAAAGGAGCATTTTGTTTGATTCAATATTAGGAAGAAATTCTTTACTGTGAGGGTGGTGACACTGGCACAGGTTGCCCAGGAAGTTGTGGATGTCCCATTGCTACAGGTGTTCAAGGCTGCATTGAATGGGGCTTTGAGCAACCTAGTTTAGGGGAAGGTGTCCCTGCCTAAAGCAGGGGCTTGAAACTAGATGCTCTTTAAGGTCCCTTGCAACCCAAGCCCATAATTCTAAGATAATGATAAAAGAAGAATTTTGTTATAAGCTTACAGATTTATAACACAAAAATAGCCTGAAATTTTCTAAGTGATGTGTCCTGAAAAATTACAGGCAACTTTGGCTGCTGTTATGACAGAAAAATCCCCATTTACTACACCTATTGGTCGAAAAGATGAAGCAGATCTTGCAAAATCATCTCTCACTATGGCGGTTTCAGACCATATAACAATCTACAATGCTTATCTGGGGTAAGTGATGATTCTCCTATGCTCATAAGTAGTAGCCGATAACAGATAATACAGTTACGTAAAGAATCCTTAATATTTTTAAAATGGTTTCATTTCAAGTTTTTTTCTGTTCAGAGTAACAGTAGATTGCCAAGTATTGTAACACAAAGGGACAGTTTGCTTAGTGTTTTGGTTTTCAATACCTTTTAACTGTGCCTGCTTACATACAGAAGTTTACTGTGTCAGTTTATCCTAGTGTTTTGTTTGCTGTTTGTGGTATTTTGACCAGAATATTTTGTATTTGATAAAGCACAAATGTATAAAATGATATACAAATGTATAAAATAACATACAGGTTTTTTCCTCTTTAGGGTATTACCACTAAGTCTGAATTTTGTTTTGACTGTCCAGAGAGACAGAAATGTGTGGGGGTTGAGAGTAAATCACCTTGTATCTGTCAAATCTACATTTCAGTTGTGTTCTTTAGAGTGTCCTTAGACCAGCAGAATTCATTTTGAAGCACATTTTTCTTTTTAACTTAGTGCCTCTTCTGTTGCAGTCTTGATGGGTTTCTTGCTATAATAAGACATTCACTATTTTTTCCTTAGGTGGAAAAGGGCCCGACAAGAAGGGGGATATCGTGCTGAAATGACTTATTGCAGAAGGAATTTCCTTAATAGGACTTCACTGTTAACTCTGGAGGTAGAACTTTACTTTATGAGTACAGAGCATAATATTTGTTAAAATTTCCCTCTGAAAATGTCATTCCCTTTTAAAGACATGATATATGGCAGTTACTATTTGGACAACATAACAGCGAATGGAATTTAGGTACTGATGAAATGCACACTCTAAATCAAGGTAGCTGCGTCTGTATTTGAGTTTTGGATATGCACACTTTGGTAAACAGCTTTGTAGTCACTGCCATTGGAGAAGCTAGGACTTACTTTCATCAGAGAATCAAAACTTCATTAATTAAAATATTTATATTATTTTTGATATCAAATAACAACAGTAAGATGAGCCACAAACGCACATGAATGGCCTCTTATTTTTGGCAAGAAATTGTTTTTATTGATCTTTCCTATTAAGTTTGGTTTACTGAGTACTTCTAAGCAGAATTGGATCTTTTATGCAAATGTATCTTTTCATTTTAACTGCAGGTAGAGATTTTATCATAGAAATAGCTAGGATTCCAGTGTGGCTGCAGAAAATACAAGTGATTATTCTAGTAAGGCATTTCCCCTGGAGAGCATGAATAATTCAGATGAAGTGTCATTTCCTGCTGTTGAGGTGGAGTATGTAACTTTTTTAATTCAAAACTTGACTAATACTATCCTAATTTCAGGATGTGAAGCAAGAACTCATAAGGGTGGTCAGAGCAGCAGGGTTTACAGCACCTTCAACACAATGTGGAGGGGATGGAAGTGGAGCGACACAGTCCCTGTCTCTCAGTGAAATAGCTCTTCTTAAAGCTGTGTTGACTGCAGGGCTGTATGACAACGTAGGAAAAATACTATATGCAAAGTCTGTGGATATTACAGAGAAGCTGGCTTGCACAGTAGAAACTGCTCAGGGTAAAGCTCAAGTTCATCCCTCTTCTGTAAATCGAGACTTGCAGACTTATGGATGGCTGCTTTACCAGGAGAAGGTAAGTTGAAGATAGTGAATGTAGCTAGTAGTTTGTGTAAAGGTGGAGTTCTGCCTCTAGTATACTTCAAACTAGTGTATGTTATTTAATATCTAATTGTTTTATGTTAAAGAGTCTTATTATCTAATGATCCTAAAGTCCGTAAAAGTGGATCAACTGAGTGCTGAAGAAAAAGGTGAAGCTGAAGGTCATGGACAAATTTGTTCATGGTGAAGCTGGTAGCTATAAATGGAAGGCATTTTCTGTGTATCATTTAACTTAATAGTATTATTGATTTTTTTGAATACAGTCTTATTGATTTTATTAGCACTTTACACAGTAATATGTAATAGTAACTTTTCAAAGTCTGCTTTGTTACTGTTCTGAGGTTTTGAAACTTGGTACTGACATACACCAGTAATAAAATAAAAGAGCCAATTCTGTAATGGACAGCTAAACTTCCTAAGTGAGTTGTATTATTTTTAACTTCTTTCCTCTTCAATTGAAAATCTTGTCAGCTATTTGCTAAACTGAAGTGTTTGTATTGTATTTAGTTATACTTCCGGTACAACAAAAGTTTGACAGTTGTTTAATGGTCAGATTTACTGTGGAGAAGCAGAAAGTATTAGACTTTTTAATGCATATAAAGTGATAGTATTTTTTGAGAATTGAAAATATTTCCTGACGCCCAAGAACATCATAGTGGGATGACAAGACAGCAGCTAAGGTTGGTAAATTATTCCATGAAGATTGGGGCAAACTAAGCCTGCACTTTTCTATGAAGATGCACTCTTCTTATGTCCATTCTTCTTACTACAACTCATTTCACCCCATTCTGTCTTTATTTGGGATGTTCCAAAGCCAGAATCAGCATATGCTGAACCCCATACTTCATGCGGTGTGTGTGTCTGTGTGTACCGCATTTATGCATGTGCATATGTTGATATAGATAAAGTGATAAAACAGTTCCCAAGAAGAATGTATAATGAAAGAGCTTTGCCTGCCTTTTGCTTCAGTAGAGTTACTACTTCTAGTGTTGCTGTTAGGTTAATGTTATGGTTAATGTTATGTCTCTGTTGGAGCTTTAAGAAGATTACTGTGGCTTTAGCTAGCTTCTGGCATATAAACCTGTCACTTATTTAGAATGAGCTTTTAATGTGGTGTAAGGCAGACAGATAGCTATCGATTGCAATAACTTGTTTTGGTTGCATCTTGAAAAAGGAAAAAAGTGTATTTCTTGCTTGTAGAAGTAGCAATCAAATTTAGTGTTGTAGAATGTTATGTGATTGGGATTTTTTGTTGAAGTTTTTAATTGTTTGTGTTTGTTTATATGCAGGTGAGGTATGCCAAGGTGTATTTGAGAGAAACTACTTTAATATCCCCCTTTCCCATTTTGCTTTTTGGTGGGGATATAGAAGTCCAGCATCGCGAGCGTCTCCTGACAGTTGATGGTTGGATCCATTTTCAGGTGCACTGGAGTTACAACTAATCACCTTTTGTGATTCCATGAGCTTTTATACTACATAGTTGATACATTAGTTTGATTCAGATCATCATACATACGGTGACAATGGAGATGGAGACAAGAGGGAAGAAAGGGGAGAGAATTTAAGATAATTATGGGAAATTTTATATACACTTTAATGAAATCTTAATAAATCACACTCAAAAGAATAGACTTGTCATACATGGTGTGCAACAAATCAGTTCCCTCTCTCTTCAAGAAGAAAGTGTTTTTTCAGAAAAGGTATTAAAAATGGGTGCAGACTAAACCTTTTTTTATAAAGCTTGTACTAAATGCAGAGGAGTGTACTGTTTTTATATTACCCTTTCTTATAATTTTAAAATCTTGTAACTACATATTTATCTTCAGCACGCTACTGTATATACTGTTCTATAGTGCAGACAGAATTGTTTGAAAAAAAAAAATCCAAATTGTAAAATAGCTGCTTACTTGGGTTTGGGGTGTTTGGTTTTATTGATTTGATTTTTTCCTTTCTGCATGTATAAGTTTTACTTGGAAACTGGAAAACTAAGAGCACTTTCCTAGCTTGTTTTTGCAGACAAAATAGTTGTCATAAAAAGATCCTCTGTAAATTTTGATAAATGGCAAGTTATGCTATCCAGGCAGCTACATGGTTACAATTTTCTGTGCTCCTTCTGTGCTCTGGTTCTTGTGCTGCTCTCAAAGACAACTGTAATAAAAACAATTGTTTGCAGTCTGTTGATCCAAGTAAGCAGTCATATAATTTAATTCACTGATTTACATGAACAAGGTATTTTAGCAAGCAGGTCCCTTGTGGATTTGCTAGAGATTCTTTTTCTGGTCCCTGGGTGGCTACAGTTGTGCAGTTGCTTGGCTAATCACATCTTACAGTGTTTCAGGATTTCTACTTTTCTACTGAGATGCTAAGCAAAATACCTTGCATTTTGCACTTCTGCTGTAGCAACTACTTGTTGTACCAAAGGCAGAATATAAATGAAATAAAGATTGAAATAGGGAGGAAAGGATAAAATTAAATATTTTTGGGAGCGGGTTCATGTTTAGGTATCCAAATTTATAGTGAGATATAGAAAAGGCTTGTGATTGCCTTGGCAGACCTCCCAAGAGGCAAATGCATAGCTGTTTTATTTCAGATATAGGTGTAATTTGAACTTTGTTACCTTGAGGAGTAAAAAGGCAAATAATCGGGCAGCTTATTGGTGAAGTAATAATTTCCTCTTATGCTAGTTGTGTGGGAACACATTCTAAGTTACCCTTCTCAGCTGCTGTTCTTCAGGCTTTGATACTATGAACAACTGGTGCCTATAGCTATGGCATAATGTAAGGGCAGTCATTTAATGAGTACACTATATATCATGATTATCATTACCATTAAAAATCACACATGTGCATCATGTTTGCAAGAATCTTGTTATAAACTCTTGTTTATATGTAGGGTAAAATTTTGATCTATATTTTAGTGTGAAATGTCTGATGATGAAATGTTTGTCTTTTCTTTATAGGCTCCTGTTAAGATAGCAGTAATTTTCAAACAGCTGAGAGTTCTCATTGAGTCTGTTTTGAAAAAGAAGCTTGAAAATCCCAAAATGTCACTTGAAGGTAACTTATTGCTGGCAGTACTCTTTGTTAAATGGGCCTTGTAGCAAAACTGAGGAATAGTTAGTACACTGTGTCTTCACACAGTAGCATGTGTGACATGAAAGTTCCATTAAGAGGCTTCCAGAAAGTCATTACTAACCCTGCATGTATTGTGTGGCTCACCTCAGATTTACAAAGATCTGAGAACTGCCATTTTAAAGACATCCCTGGTAACAGCATTCAAGGTAGTGGTAGTAATGGTGAGGTAAGCATCTCAAAATAAAATTGAGATTATGTGTGAAGAATCCTAGGCATAGATGATTTATAAGTGTTGTGCAAGTTATCTCAAAATCAATAGTAACCAATGGCATGTTGATTCCCAAAAGTAAGGGATAGCAGAGCACAGTTTAAAATTTGGACACTGGATGTTCAGGAGCATATTGTAGGTGAGGAAGAAAGGGAGTTCTGTATGCTGATGTATCTGGAGTTAACTCATGACTTTCTCAATCTCTTGTGGAATACCGAAATGGTCATCAGCAATTCATCAGATCATTTTATGATGATGTACTGTGTACGTACTGTTTGTCCTTTTGCTTGCCAAATGGTAATCACTTGTTTTGCTTTAGATTCTGGCATAGCCTAAAACATTGGAATTTTAAGTTGCTGAGAGCTGGACTTCTCTTACAATTTTTGGCATTTTCAGAATCAAGTTGCACTTTTTCACACTGTGGTTTTTTTTTTCTTTTCTAGATGACAAGGTCTTATACATCATCAAGGAACTGATAAAAACAGAAAACAGTAACTGAAATCAGAAATCAGTAACAAATCAGAGCTTCAGTAATTGCAAGGGAAATACGCATTCCAACACTAATTGGAAGTATTTAAATTCTTAGTGTGGTTGATCTCAGCCACGATGGGGATAGAATGCATGATTTTGCATAGGATCAGCCTTTCTTTTTATCAATTTTACGATGAATATTTAATATGTTTAGCCTTTAAACTATATTTGGTGCCATTTGTGTTGACTGTATGAATGATAACTGCAAGCAGTTTTTTCAAACTTGTCGCAGACATTTTTTCATAGAAATCCTTTCTTTGGGATTTGTTCATCTTCTGGGAAGCTGTGCCCCCAGAAGAAGAATGTAAACAATTGTTATCGGCTGGTGTGGAATGCAACAGGTGCAGCGGTGGTTGATCTTCTGTGAGTGTTTGGATTTGCTGACCACTCACAGGAGAGTTTGTCCTTGCTTTCTGCTGGACACAGAACTTTGTTATTCATTCTTTCCTATTCTATTCTGAGCTTAGCAGCCTCTGCAACTTCTCTCTTTATTCCTTTTAGTATAGTAATAATGTATTATATATCATATATCAATAAATCCAGCCTTCTGATCATGAACTAAGATTCTCGTCCACTTCTCTCACCCTGAAGACCTCATCAGGTCTCTGTAATACTTGGTGACCCCTCGTGTCAGAGCAAAAATTAATTTGATAAGACCAGAGGAGCAAATTGCTGCACTGGGTAAAATCCTGTATGTGTAGCATGTGATGGTTGCTTTGAAGTGACCACAGAAGTGGATTCAAGCCAGGAGTTGAAGAACTGAAGATCCTGATTTGGACAGAGTTCACAGCCAAGGCTGGAAAACCATCAGGAAAGATGTTCGGAAAGAGCAGCAGAACCATGGAGCGAGCCAGAGCATGCTGAACTCTTTCAAAAGGTACTGTTGGCTTTTCTATCCCTGAGGATTCAACCCTGAGAAAATTGTGGCTGTTTATATGGGGGACACACCCCTTGGAGAAAGAGGTTCAGTTCTCTCCTTCAGAGGAGAAACTTACTGACCTCTGGCAAAGATGGGGTGCCGAGGATGGATTTTTCTTGTCAAAAACAGATCCCTATGAGTTCTTTCGATGGGCAAAGCTTTTTGGGTTCTTTACTGATGTCCTATACGCCTTGGATGTTTTCGTGTGGGAATGCATGGACTACATTTTCCGATTCGTTTGGGGTCAGGGTGCGATTTCCCTCCTGTCTACCCAGCATTTAGAAAGCTCTTCCCAGTTTTGAAACGGAGAGCAGCTGTTTTTCCATGGATTTCTAACTGCTATGGATTGGCTCCGTTTCCACCGTCCCCAGCAGGAGAAGACCCGGTGGGCGATGAGATTCTGCTTTCCAGCCCCCGCTGCTTCGCGGTGCGGGGGGGGGTGAAATTTCTCCGCGCCAAGAACTTTTGTTTACTCTTTCTCCGGAGCAGTCCGTCTCCCCCCCTTCTCCCCGCCGGGGCGATGGGAGGGGGCGGCGCCGCTCAAGCCAGCGCCGCTGGTGCCGCCCCTGGAAGCCTGGCAGGCCCTTCCTCTCGGATCCCGCCCCGTTCAGAGATGGGGGTGGCACTGGTCCCCGAGGCACCCCCGCTTGCCAGGCCCCTGCAGCTGCCTCCAAGCCCTGCATTGCCAGCCCCGCGGCCGCCTCCAAGACCCGCCCTGCCAGCACGGCCACCACTCCAGGCGATCCCGCCCGCGGCTTCACCGGCTTCCCCACCTGCGTCTGAGAATGCAGAAACAGCGCTTCCTGTGCCTGAGTCGCTGTTGCTAGGCGATGACGACGCGTCTCCGGCTTCTGGCTCAGCGGAGGAGTTGTTTTCTCCAGCCCCTTTGGCCCTCCCACCGCTTCCGCCAGACTCCTCACAGCCTCAAGCCGAGACGGTCCCTGTTCAGGATGGTGCTGGAGACGGCGCCGAACCCGCAGGACCCTCGGAGCAGCCCGCGGCCGCTCCTACACCCAGCGTGATTCCCTCCCCGAGTGTTTCAGGTTGTCCCGGGGCTGCCCCAGCAGTTCTGCCACTGTTGGAGACTCTGTCCTCCGTGTCAGCGTCAGAGACTGCCCTGGAACCGGCGGTTTGTTCAAGCTCGGACCATCCCGGACCGGTTGCTGCTGTAGCACCGGCCCCGGTGGCTGGTCTCTCCTTCCGTGGAGCGGGGGCTGCCCGCCAGCTGACTGTGGGGGCAGTGCATCTGCCTGCGTTCAAGATCAGCATTCTCGGCGGGTTGGGGGGTGGTTTTTCGGGGATTGTCCCATGGAGGCTGCCATCTCTGCCGCCTCTCTTGCGCCCTAGTGATGGGGGGCAGGTGCATCCCAAGAGCTCTGCCTTTGGTCCCCAGCCCGGAGCGGGTGGGGATGATGCCATGAGGCAGATGGAAGACAAACCTGATGCATTTGCATTGCAGGGGAAGAGGGCACAGATGGAGGAGACCATAGCTAGTTTGTTGTGGGGAACAAACATCTCCAGACCCCAGATGGGATTTCTGGGGAAGGCTTCTATTTCCCCGCTGCTGGCATGCCTCAGTGGTTTTGGGGAAAGGAAGCATCTCACTACCCGTGCTGCCATTGTACTGGCAGCAGGGTGCAGGCTTGTGGGAATGCAGAGCCTGTGTCATGGGTTTGGGCCAGGGCCATCACTTGGCCTCCTGATGTTTCTGGGAGTTGTGGTTTCTCCTACCAGTCCTGGCCTCCCCTTTTGTGGGCCATTTTTGGGGTTCCTGGTCCATCATGGGCCAGGGCCCCCAGGGCTTTTTCCTTTTCCATTAAAAAAAAAAAAAAAATTAAATAAAAAAGATTGAAAATAGTGGGCAGCAGCTCTGAAGCACTGAAGCATTGAAGGGCCAGAAAAGGACATTCTAAAAGTTGTTCAAATTGTTTGAAATTGTGTTATGGCTGTCAATGGTTTTTGATAACTATTGATGGGACTTTTGCAGCAAGTCTGTTTCAGGACCAAAAAGGACTCTCAGATTTGTCCAAGAGAAACAACTTCAGCTCATGGAATGTTCCTGAAACTCAGCTGCTTGGACTTGAATTCTCTTTGCATTGTTTTTTGCATTTTCTTAGATTGTAGGATTGTTTTAGTGATTTGTTAGTATTGTACATTTTGTTGTACAAAAATTGTACAGGTGAAGAAATTTCCTGTTCATTTCACATCAGCATTTTTCTTTTTAATTTATACAATTTAGAAAGGTGAGATGTCGCAGACATTTTTTCATAGAAATCCTTTCTTTGGGATTTGTTCATCTTCTGGGAAGCTGTGCCCCCAGAAGAAGAATGTAAACAATTGTTATCGGCTGGTGTGGAATGCAACAGGTGCAGCGGTGATTGGGCTTCTGTGAGTGTTTGGATTTGCTGACCACTCATGGAGAGTTTGTCCTTGCTTTCTGCTGGACACAGAACTTTGTTATTCATTCTTTCCTATTCTATTCTGAGCTTAGCAGCCTCTGCAACTTCTCTCTTTATTCCTTTTAGTATAGTAATAATGTATTATATATCATATATCAATAAATCCAGCCTTCTGATCATGAACTAAGATTCTCATCCACTTCTCTCACCCTGAAGACCTCATCAGGTCGCTGTAATACAAACTATGAACTGTTCACAGCCATTTCTCTTTTTTAACTTAATGTGCTAATCATACTATCAGTACAATGTGTACTGATGATTGAAGATTCGATCCTGAATCTCAGTTGAGTAGAATTCCATTTATGCAAACAAAAGACAAATGTTTCTCATATGGGTTACCTAAGTGATGAATTTTTTTTTTGAACTAAATTTACAGTATTAAACCAAGACATCTTAGAGAAGTCCTAATTTTTCTGTATGATTTGTGTTGAGAAGATGCTCTATAAGCGTCTATAAGATGACAGTATGGACTGCTGTGAATGAGTGCTCAGCAAGATGTGTACTGACCAGCAGCTCCTCCCAAGGAGGGGGATTTGCCTCTTCGCACAGTTATTCCTCCCTGTTTACCCTGATCCTTGCAACTCCTGCAACTTTTATTATACTTTTTTGTGTCTTAAGTTTTGCATAGTTCTCCAGGCCCCCTTCAAGAGATGATCATGTGGTTTTTCTCCATTTATTGATCAAAATTCACATGGACCCTCTTCAAGGAAATACCAGAGAAGTTCCTAGTGGAAACTTCCAGTGGCAGTTTTCTCCTACCCTACTTGCTCACAATGACTGGATGTCTGTGTGATCCTTTGTTTCTTGTTTCTTTAATACTGAATAATCCTTAACTGAATAGCTTAATGAATCAGGTGCTCTCACCTTCCACCTATCCACACTATTTCTAATTATAAAGTACAGTTTTAAATTGCCAACTTAGCTTTCAAGAATAAGGGATATATTGGTGGGGAGGATCTGCCATTAAACAGTTGCAGTCAAATAGGAACTGTCTTCACAGACAGAAGCACAGTGTAGATGACAACTTTTGTTTAATCTGAAAAATAAAGATTTTTTACAGCAGAGGTTAATCACGTACAGGAAGGGCATTCAGGAAATTGAATGCATAAAAATGCAAAATACATGGAGCCTATCCATTTAGATTATGACAGCAGAACTGGTATTGCTGTCCAGCTTGTGCACATTAGCTTGCACCAATTTTTGAAGAGGAGAGCTTTTTGCTAACAGCTCTGAAGGAACGGGGATCATATCTGTTATTCTTTTATGCATTATGATAATGTAGTGGCAGTCCTGATTTCATAGGAGACGGGAAGTAACTTTTGGGGGTTTTTTTACAACACCATTTAGGCGAGGAAGCATTTGATCAGGAAGTTTTGATCTTAGATCTTAAGATCTCAACTTTGTCTTCAGTATTCCCACACTGAAATCAAAACCTGCAAATTTTATTCATTGAAGATATAAAATAAATCTGTACCCTAAACAAATTTCCTATGTTTTATTTTGGTTGAGATGGCTTTTTTGATGTTTTATTTGTATCCTTTGGAAACCGGAAATAGAGAAATATCTCAGTAATTCAGTTATTAGCAAGCTGCTCTTTCTTTTGGGTTTGAATTTTGCAAATGAGTTGTTGGTCTTAAATGGTTAAATCCTAGGGAAAGTGTGAATTGTGTTTGAGTTCTTCTCCCTTATCCAACTGTGATAAATGAGAGGGTTTTTTTCCATTTATAGGTGGTAATGTTGAAACTCAGAGTTATTATTTGTGTTTCTCTAGCATGCTCTGCTTTGTAATCTTCTAAATAAAGAACTGAAATAAATTAAGGGAATATATTGTAATAACTGGGAAATTGGATGATCTTCTGTGTGAGCAACTGTTTTCTGTAAAACAAATGAGGGAGGTCACACTGTGGTGTACAGTTAAGCACAGTTAACTTTTAAAAGAAAAAAAAAAAACAAACAGGAAACAAAAAAAATAGCTGCTACACTGGCTTTCTGCTTCTGCAGTATACATGAGCAACTTTTGTGCCTGTATTCTTTTTGGTGGATGAACTTTCTCTTTTGCTCTATTTATTTAATAAAGACTTCTGTTAACACTTCTGTGTTACTTTTCTCAAAGCTTTTGTCCGACACAAGACCATTCAGTGTCTCTGGATCTTTGTCACCATAATCTCAACTGTGGTCTGCAATGTGTTCTGTTTTTTAAAGGCAGCATGTTCTCCTGGTGTCTGTCCTCACTTTGGAGAGGAGTCCTCCTCCTGCTATTCACGCTGTAGACTTCCCACCTCCTCTCGTTTTTCTTCTGTGTCGATGCCTTCTTGAAGCTCTTGTTTCCTACTGCCATGTTTCCCAGTGCTTAACCCAGAAGAGGTTTTCTTTCTCCTGGTCTTTCCACATCTATAGCACACTATACATGGGTGGAGTGCAGAACTGTTTTAATTTCCTTGCATTCAGCTGTTTAAAATAGTGCCCCATCACATAAATAGTCCATGGATGTAAGCATAACTGAGACCCAGATTGCATCCCGAGCTCCAGCATTCTTGGCTTTCTCCCCTGCTGTCCTCCTGTGCTGTTTGTGGTGACCTGTACTGGAAGTGTTATGTACGGGCAGTGATGGGTAGTTGTTAAAGCTCACGAGGTTCTGAGCTGAACTGCTAGGAGCTGGAGAGACGCCTGCGTTGGTAATGGCAAAATCGAGGCGGCAGCTTCAGCTGGCCACATTTGTGGGTTTACGGCCCAGCTGTCTGGTTTGCTGTCTGTGCCGCGGGAGAGCGAGGAGCCTGTGGTCGGGAGGGCACATGGCGACTCCACAGCCTTTTTGCCCGAGGGCAAGCGGCAGAGAAGAGACAAACGTTTCAGTGGCTCGGATTTTGTTTTGGAGACGGCGATCCCCTCAGCGCCCAGACGACGGGACGGGCGGGGCGGGGTGCCCGGGAGGCGGGCGGTGACACCTTTGGCGGCCCCGCTCCGCTCAAATAGCCAGTGCCGCGACCGGAGCGGACCCGGCACGGCCGCCCGCCCACCCCATGGTGACGGCGGCGAGCGGGCGGTGCGGCGGCACTCCGGAGCGCCGGGGGCCCGGCGGCTCCCCTGGGGGCTGTCCGCGGCGCCCGGTGCGGCGGCGGCGCCCGGGGACGGGGGCGGCGGCGGCGGCGGGGGAGAACGCGCAGGAGCTGCAGGCTTTCCGCGACTACGGGGAGAGCTGGTACCGCTCCCGCAAGGGGCTGGAGAGCCGCTTCCAGCCGCGGGAGCCGCTCGCCCGGCAGCCGCAGGTGGGGGCAGCGGGGCCGGCCGCGGGGAATGGGCGGGGGAGCCCGGGGTCGGCCCCGCCTGATCCCCACTGCCGGTGCCGTAGGTGACGGCAGAGGCGCGCTGCAAGCTGGTCAGCTGGCTCATCCCCGTGCACCGGCATTTCGGGCTCTCCTTGGAGGCTCTCTGCCTGGCCGTCAACATCCTCGACCGCTTTCTCGCCACTACCCCGGTGGCCGCCGACTGCTTCCAGCTCCTGGGTGTGACAGCGCTGCTCATCGCCTGCAAACAGGTAGGGGCGATCCCGGCTGTCCCGCACCGGGGGTGGCGGCCCGCTGAGGCCGGCCTGAGGGCGCCTTGGACAGGCCGGGCTCCGCACCAGTTCCCGGCGGCAGCGCCCTCATTCCTGTCCCCGCCCGCAGGTGGAGGTGCACCCTCCTAGCGTGAAAGAGCTCCTCGCCCTCTGCTGCGACGCCTTCACCCGCCAGCAGCTCCGCAACCTGGAGTGCATCGTCCTGCATCGCCTGGACTTCGACCTGGCGGCTCCCACCGTCAGCTTCTTCCTGGAGCACTTCAGCCGGGTGCGGCTGGAGGCGCGGGGGACCGACGCGGGGGAGGCGGCCGATGCCCGGAGCCTGGCGGCGGGCGTGGCGGAGCTCAGCCTGGCTGACTATGCCTTCACCAAATACGCGCCCTCTCTGCTGGCCGCCAGCAGCCTGGGGCTTGCGGACCGGCTCCTGCGCCACCGCAGCCCCCTGGACCTGCGAATCAGCGGCTACCCAGAAGGGCTCCTGCGGGACTGCATGGACCAGCTTCAGCTCCTGGTGTCTCTGAACGGGCGGTCCCTGTCTCTCCTCCTGCCCTCGGAGGTGGCACAGAAGTGCCCCTGGCTTGGAGATGACCGCTGACAGCGGGTGGTGGTGGAGACGGCTCTGACTCGCCGTTTGTGCTCCACAAAGTCGGTGCAGTGTGATCCACTAAGCCTTAGTGTCATTGGAGCTTAAAAATTAGATGGCGATTTGCAAACGATTTTATGTGTCATGTTATCTGCACAGTCCCTTTGCTGTATTCTTTTAAGTCAAGCATGTAAATATTGTACTGAATCTCACGTACTGTGTTATTTAAATGGAGGGTGGTCGATAAAGATAACATAAGGACCAACTGAATATTGAGTAAACTCTTTTCTGTTTGTTACATCTATACCTTTATTGGCTGGCAGCAGGCAGACGCATCTGGGAGAGGAAACACATTGGCACATAACGAATTCACCCTGTCAGTTAACACAATCCCTCACAAAATAAACACGCCCAACAGTGTCATTCCCTGTGATGCCTATGTAGCTGGAGTAAAAGTTACAAGATGCTTGTACATCTTGAGTTATAAGATACCAATATAACCCGAATCATAACTTTCTAGACAATGTAGGAGCCAGTATATGGTTAACTAGTTGCTTAATGCTTAAATAAACAGAAACTCGCCAGGTGAATAGTTTCAAAAATAGACAGGTATAGCTATATTGGGAAGCAGCACGATGTACTAATTAGTAATTAGCAAATGTAAAGCAAATTAGCCACAAAATTAAGAATTTTGACCAGTTAGATCCAGAAAGACCGAGGAACACTGTAACTGTGCATGCTCTGAAGACAAAGTTGAAAAGTTCAGTTGTGAGGAACACCTTAAGCCTTCATTGAAGAAGACCTCCAAGACCACCTAAATTGGGGAAGCACAACCACAGTACAGAACTATTTATATCCATGAGATAACATTATGTAAATAAGTTTCGGTGCATATATGATGATGTTATAACGACATAGCAATATTAAGCAATACTTACTGTATAAATAAACCACAGCACTTGACAAAGGTGGGTGGGTTAGATGAAGAAATCCCCCTCACCTCCAGTGCTGCGATAAAAAAATACCTGCTCTATAGCCAGTCTATGGGGTTTTATTTCACCCTTTCAAACTGCCATCGCTGGCTTGGTCATGGCTCAGGAAAAAAAAAATAGACACACAAACATAAGTGTAGGAAAACAGAGTGTGGAATAATAACAGCTGAGTTTGTTTGCTTGTTTGTTTGTTTAGTTTTCTTGCAGGTCTATAATCCAGATGCACGCTCCTGAGCAGGCTGGCACAATCAAAGACAGAAAACAATCATAGTGTTGTAAAATATTTCATTTTCTTCATTTGTATCTGTGTACAAAAGCAGTGTTAAACGACCCGGAGCTGCCCTCGGGAGTGCTCACCTCTCAGCGCAGGGGGGACCCGGACGCCGGGCGGCGCTCCAAGTCTGGCCTGCCCTCAGGTGTGGAGGCAGAACGAGGAAACCTTGTCCACGCTGCTGTTATAAAAAATACCTACAGGACCACCACGGGGGAATAAAGGGCAGCTCAAACTCCGCCAGCCCCGTCGGTGATTTCAGCTGGACATGCCGTAGCAGCGGGTGCGACCCTCTGCCGGTGCGAGAGCACCCTCTCCCGGTGCGCGGATCGCTACATTCACGATGCCGTTGACGGAATTTTTTCTCCTACATAACACACCCCACACCCGCCCCCCCGCCGTCCCCCGTGGCTTTCAAGGCAGACGGACCCTGTTCCTTAGAGAGGTTTAACAAACACCATTACAAACACCAGCCCAGCCCCCAGGCTGCCGCCCGCGCTGCCCGGCAGAGAGCCGCGGGGCTGAGCGCGGCACCGAGCTGCTGGGGGCCGGGCGGCCGCGCCGGCGGGGCGGGCAGCGCAATGCGCGCCTTTCCCTCGGGGCAGCCCCTCGGCCCGCCCAGGCTCCGCAGGCGCGGGGAAGGTTCCGCGGGCGCGGGAGCGGCGGGGCGGCGGCGGGAGGTTTCGGCGCCCCGGCGGAGCGAGGGCGGGCGGGCAGCCCCGCCATGGCCGCTGTGCCTGCTCGCGGGGCGGCGCCGAGCGGGGCGCGGGGCGGAGGGCGCCCGCCGGCACCGGAGCTGGAGCCGAGGCCGGCGCCGACTGCGGCGCCAGCATGGAGCAGGGCGGCCGCCGCCGAGCCTTCGGCAGTATCTGCCCCAACACAGTCCAGGGCCCGCCCGCCCGCCCGGCCAAGAAGCCGGCCCGGCCCGGCGGGGACACGGCGTGGACGCCCCCGGCCGCCCTGAGCCCCCGGGCTCCCCCGCCCCGTGCTCGCCGCAGCGGCGCCTCGCCGGCCGCCGCCGCGCCCGCCCTGGGTGAGTCAGCCTGCGGCCGAGAGCCTTAACCCCCAGGCGCGTACCCTTCCCCGTTCGTCCTGCGCCCCTCTGGTGTTGCTCACCGTGCTCCCCAGCCGTGATACCCCCACCTTACCCTCCACTGTGTTCCGCCGGCCATGACCTCTCTCCGTGAACCCCGCTGTATCCTCCCTGGTGCCTTTGCACCCCGTTTCCCAGCCTTGCACTACCTGGCGTTGCACATCGAAGATGTTCCCCAGCCGTACTTCTCATTTTGGCATGCCCCATTTGCTCTGTCTACCCCTGCCCTTGCTACTCACCTTTGTCTCTGACTGTCCCCAGTGCTCAGCACCATCAACTGGCAGGATTTGGCAGCCTCTGCCCCCACTTTTCCCACCACCCCAGCTGGCCCTGTGACCCTGCAGCAGGTAAATCTACTGTTCAGAACAGCCTAGGCTGTGCTTGGCACCTGAAGGGGTAGCTCTCTCAAGCAGATGGGTGCTGGCAACTTCCCTAGCCTCAGGTTTCCCACCTGTGAAATGGGCACAGCAGAGGACAGCGTCTTGTGCTGTGTGTCAGATGGGTTGCAAGTGGCAAGGGGATGCTGTGATAAGGTGCTGAGCACAGGCAGCAGACACTGTTGAAACAGTATGGGCAGTGGTGTGGGCAGGTCTGAGCCCTGGGCCCTGCTCACTGGATCATTTCTTTCACCCCTGCCAGGGTCGCTGCTGCCAGGATGGGCCAGAGTTTGTTTTCCAGGAATTCAGGGATACTCTTGGTGATTTTATACCTGGTAAGTAGATATTTTTCCTTACGTGAGCCAAATGTACCTGCGTGTGCACATCTGCAGTCATGCTACATTTGGTCTCCTCTTTTTTTTTGCTTTGCTTTTGGAATTTTGGATGCCCACTCACTGCATGTTTGTCCCACCATGGGACAGTCTGTGAGGAAGCGCATTCTTGCTCACCCCCTTAGAGACCTGAGCTGTCACTGAGCTTTCTCCCACAGGAGACAAATTAGATTCAGGATGCACAGCTGTCACAGTAGAGTAAAAGCATTTCAGAGGGACATGTCCAGAGGGAACCTCCAGAGTGATGTTTAGAACCAGAATGGTGTGCTGGGTTTGGGGGGAGCAGACATGAATACCTCCACTTAACACTTGTGGCTATTCCTTCCAGATGTATCCACCTTAGTGCCACCACCACTGGACTGTACTGACTATGATTTCTCACTTGGTGAGGAGGTGGCTTTTGGCCCCTGCACCCCCCAGCTGCAGAGCAGCGTGCTGGTGCAGGTTCCCCCACAGAACCTGTCTTCCCCTGAGCCATGCTGGAGGGACCTGGCAGACCAGCACCAGAAAGCCCTGGGAGATGCCCTGGAGGCAAACAGCCAGGTAGGGACCCCAAAGCCCTCCCTAGGCTGTGCTGTGTTCTGTCACATCCTGTTGAGGTGACTGGAGGGCCCTGGTGCGCAGCATCCCCTGGCTCCTGGACAGTGTGGCTGTCTCGACCACCCCTTTCCCCATTTGTCCTTCGTAGCTGCAGGAGACCCTCACACAGAGGCAGGAAGAGCTGGTGTCACTGCGGGAGAGCAACGTGCAGCTGAAGGAGCTGGCAAGTCAGGCCAGGCAGCTGGCTGCTGTCCTTGACGTGAGTGCTGCTCACCATTCCAGCCTGGCTGCCCTGCGGCCCAGGTTGTCCCTGGGGGACAGTGTGATGTCGGGTGCAGGGGGGAATAGGGTGCAGGGTGAGGCAGCACGGGGTGCGACAGGGCCTGGATGGGGGGAGGTGTGGAATGGGATTGTGCAGTGTGGGGCTGTGTGAGTTGTGTGGTGCAGGACGGTGTGGGGTGGACAGCGTGGGGCAGGGCGGCGTGGATTGGTACAGTGCGGGGTGGAGCAGGGGTCAGCGTGCCGCGGTTCGGGGCCGGGCGGTGAGCTGTGGGAGGGGGCCGTGCGGTGTGGGATGGAGCAGGGGAGCACAGTGTGGTGCGAAACAGGACGGGGCTGTGCGGTGCAGATCGTGCTCCCTCTCGCCGGCAGACACTGATGCTCCCGCAAAGCGCCGACGGGACAGTCCTTCCTCCTCTTCCTCCTCTTCATCCTTTGCCTCCTCCGCCCGCCGCCGCCGCTGCCCCGGCCGGGACGGGCCCGGAGGATGCGGAGGGCGTGGATGCCATGCTGCGGGCCGTGTCGGAGAAGTGTCGCGCCGCCCTGCGAAGCCTGGGGGGCGGCGCTGGGGACAGCGCGGGGGGCAGCCCCGGGGGCAGCCCGGGACACAGCCCGGGGGGCAGCCCCGCGGCCAAGCGCCCGCGGCCGGGCCCGCGCCTGCACGGCGCCTTCCGCGGGCTGCGCACCGGCCGCGCCGCGCCGCGCCCCGCCGCGGGGCCGCTGGAGGGGGGCGGCAGCCTGCGGGCTGCGCTCGGCGAGGCGGGCGCCATCCGCACCCTGGCCTTCCCGCAGGGAAACGCCTTCACTCTGCGCACGGCCGGCGGCGGGCTCCGCTTCCGATGGGTGCCGCGCTGAGAGCCCGCGGCGCCGGCAGCCGGGTCCGGGCAGGGCGGAGCGCGGCCGCTGCGGCGCCCCCCAGCCCTCGCACGCTCCCCGTTTTCTCTTGGAAAAGGGGAATTCGCGCTTCCCCCCGGCTGCCGGAGAAGCGACGGGAGAGCGCGGCGGAGGCACCGTGCCCCAGCGAGGGTCCCGCGCCACAGGCTTCGTACGCCGCGCCGCCGTGCGGGCCCCTGGCCCGGCAGCTTGCCATCAGTAGCTCGCTAATGGAAGTAGAAATTAAGCGAAGATCTGTCCAGTTTTATCCAGAGGTTTTTAGTCAGCTGAGCAGACAAGTGTAGCTGACAGGACAGTGGCGGGAGTTGGCCAGTGTCAAAGCAGAGGGATCGTCCCAGGTGGTGAAACATGATGCAGCATCGTGGAATTTTACACCCAATGTTTACAAAGTAAACTTGTATCGTTCATGTGTGCAACTGTACGTGTATATTTGTACTTGTTATGATGATTAAATGGTGCTTAAAATTGCCATTTTGTTTGTGCAGATTTACTGTAGACTTCATTTTGCAGCAGGTATCCATATTTACTTTAATTAGAGCAGAAGTAGCAGAAAGCATCTCTGACAGAATAGTGATGTAAAGTTCTGGAATAATACATGCTACTTTTAACATTAGTCAGTGGTACTAACTTATATAAAGAGAAATGTTTGGAATAATACATGCTACTTTTAACATTAGTCAGCGGTACTAACTTATATAAAGAGAAATGTTAAAGAGTAACAGATTAAGGGAGATGTATATAGTGTACTGCCAGAAATATGTTTATAGCCTAACACCATGACCATGATGCATACCAAACACTTTTCATCAGTGTGTATCTGTGTGTCTGATGATGCTCCTGTGAGTCTCACTGAGAAACATTTCCTTTCACCCACCAGTTTGAAAGCTAAGCCACTAATAACACTCATGTAACAGTACCTGATATTTTTATATTTCTGTGGCACACAAGTGACCTGCTGCTCCACCCAGGGCAGGGATTTTCTCCCTGTGAAGTTATTTTTTCAGCATTCAGCTTTTCCAGTGTCCTTGCATGGGTCCATGAACATTAACAGCAGTCCAGCTGTGACAGGCCTTTGTTATGGTTAAGCTGACATCACATCATCACCTCAGCGGATTTCCTAGGGGAGTTGAAACCCTGCACAAGCTGTTGTGCTTGTGGCAAGCATGATGTATTTGGAAGGCACGTGGTTGTTGTTTCCAGCACCATATGTAGTGGTATGGCTGCTAGGAGACTGCAAAAGTGGTCATTGAGTATCTGAGGTCCTTCGTGTCTGCAGCACTGACATTTTCCTAGCAAGAATGATGCTGAAGCCCTTTCTGGGATGCTGTGGCCTCAAGCCTGGTATGACTTCAGAGACATTTACATTTTTGCAAAAGACCTTTCCCACTTTGGCCAAAATCCCGTATGAGAGCTCTGGTTTGACAGCAGACAGAAGAGACAAAATCTTTCTGTCTGCACTGAATTAAGGAGGGAATAGATTGATAACAAAAGATAGCATAAAAATGCATATATATATATATATATGTACAATTATACACACACACACATATATATATATATATATATATGTACAATTATGTAATGCTCATAAGAATATTAATTCCTCAGAAATTAAGTGACACGGTAAAAGTGTTCATGCAAAAATGAAATAACCACCCTGTTGGACTGTGACTGCTGTTGATCTTGCTGCTACTTCAAGTTTTTCGGAATTACAAATATATTTTCACCCACTTTTTCAGTGAACTGGCTATGGCATTTCCACTGATTACTTTTACTCATAGTGTTCTATGGTAAGAAGATCCTTGATTAATTTTGAGATATAATCTAAAAGTAGTAGAAAACGATTATAAATGTACTTTTAAGTCTATTTAATTTGAAGATCTATTAATCAGAAGGCTGAAAATTGGCTAATGAGAGCAAGATGTCATAGCTAGAATTTGTGAAAGCCTTTTTTAATCAGCAATTTTGCTCATCCCTTGATCAAAAGACAATATCCAATACTGAGTGTCAGCATGGCATTTTCCTGCAGGGCTTGTTAGGGCTGTTCAATGGATCATAAAGAGAACATTTTGCCCATTCACAAGTCTGAGCTACTCTCCACATGCCAGTAGTATAAATGTTCTTGCTTTGATGTTCATTATCAAATTGTATGTAAACACAGGCAAACATTTGGTGTCATTTAATTTCACCAATTACTTTTCACTGTTTTTGAAGCACACAGGTTCAGGCAACTGCCACCTATATTCCATCAGAAAGATGCAACTGATTGATGTTCCTGCCAGTTTGCCACAGATCCTGTGTGGTGGCAGGCCGGCATTGAGGTGGCTCAGGCATTTGGTGATCATGTAGAGACCAGACTCTAACATGGCTATCAGCGACAGCAGCAGTACTAAACCACTCCTGTTGGCCCTTCAGCAATTGCAGAGAGGTTGAATTTCACTGACGTTCATTCCCTTGTTTTCCTGAATATTTTTCTAAATAAAAATGCCCCTGTGTCTAACTTCAAGGAAAAGGCAAGCATTTTTCAGTCCTCTTCATATGACAGTAGCAGCACTCTTCATCCTTTCTAAACATTGACTTCTGGTCAGCAGCCATTATTTGCATTTTGCATTGCACAGCCTCAACAAACAACTAAAGCTAATGAGGTCAAAAGAGGCTGTAGTTTGCTTTGGCACAACTATTTCATAGCTGCAGCAAAATCAGTCTTAAAGTCTGACTTGCACCTAGCACCTGTTCAAACTCTGATAGCAAGTGACTATTTATATTCAATATTTACTTTATATCTTAAATAAAATACTACAAAGAATAAATCAGTAGGAGCCTTCAAGGTTTTTCATGTGTTGGTAAAACACATGAAAACATTCATTTTTGGTAAAATCTCCAGATTTCTTATGTGGATAATGCAGCTAAAATTAGAACTCACTTGCTAAAACAAATCAACTTGGATTTTGAGTCTGTTCTCTTTTTCACCCAGTAAATTGTTGTTGTGATTGCCTGTGAGAGTTATGATTTAAATCCAGCTGGAAGTTAAACTTCATGATCCCTGTCCTCCAGTCCCTCACCCACACGCTGGTGAGAGAGAGGAAGAGAGAGAGAGAGAGAGAAGGCAGAATTATAGGTTGAGATAACAATTTACTGGAAACAACAATGAAATAAGAGAATGAAAAGTAACAGCAACAATACATACTAACAACAATGGATAAAAGAGGGTGATTGCACAAAAAATGCTCATGGTGTCTGACTGAGCAGACCCAGTGTCATACAGCTTTCTCAGACGGAGACCAATACAGCACCCACAGCCCTTTCCTTCTTGGACACGAGAATCCCTTGCTTCCCCTTACCTGGCAGACAAAAACTCAGGCACACCCACATGGCTCTGACAGAGACATCCACATGGCTCTGGCATATATATATATGTATATGTATACATACATATGTCTATCTATATAGATACAGAGATAAAAATGTACATGCAAAGTTATTATTTCTGTAGTCAATGGCCATACTTACAAGATGCCTGTTGAGTTTGTGTAGCCCATGATTGTGTGCTTTACCCTCCCTAGACATTCTTCCAGAGCAGGAGGGCTTGTGTGCTGTTGGCTGGGTTTGTGCTGCATCAGCTCACAATTGGTGAACCTGGAGCATCCTTGTAGCCCATGGTAGTTATGGCATACAGTGGCAGTGTCATTCTGCCAGCAATGTTATACAATTCAGTATTACAGACTGTTCTCCCCCCAAAATCAAACCTCCTTGAGGCACATCATATTTCCATCCTTCTGCATTACCCACCAACTGCATCCACGTCCTTAAGCAAAAACAATTCCATGGATGTATTTGCCTTTGCTTGAGGCAGGACTAATCCAAAATGTCTTCCCTAAGGGGTATCCACTGGTTGTTTCCACTGTAAGCACATAAAGCTTGCCTTGGTGTGTTTGTGGTAGTGTGATGTAACCCATCTGCCACAGTCTGGGGTAACCAGGGAGTGTCCATGGTTAAGTGCACCTATCAATACAGATGTTGCATCTCTTCCCTGGAGGTCTGAGGCATTGTGGGTACATTGAGGTAGAAATAATTCACCCTTTTGTTGCCAGTCCAGATCCACCTGAGACACTTAAACTTTGGCACCTCAATCCACCTCTCCATTGTTTTGATATTCTTCAGTAGCCCAGCTCTTGAGTATTGTGCACCTACACGATCTACTTTACAGCCAGCTCCTCCACCTGGGCAAAGGTGCCACACTTCTGCAGCCCAGACGGGTTTCCCTTTGCACTGCCCGTCTTTTTCCACTGGTCCATTTTCCACCATCAGCAAGTCAGTGTAGAGGCAGAGCACTGGCCATTTCTCTCACTCAGTGACATCTAAAGCCAGCTGGACAGCTTCTGGCTTTGTGAACTGACTGGATCCACCTTGTCCCTCAACAGTGTAGGGCTTCATAGAGCACCTTTCCACTTGCAAATTGTCCCTACAATACATCAGGAACCATCAGTGAAGAGAGTGTGTTGATTTTCATTTTCTGGCAGCTGATTGTAGTGTAGGACCTCCTCAGCATGTTCAACCTTTTCCTCCTCTGGTGATGATAATCCAGAAGTCTCACCTTCAGGCCAGTTTGTGATGACTTTTGAGATCCCTGGGTGATTTGGTTTCCTATTTGAGCTCACTGGGTGATCAGAGCAATCCATTCATTCCACATAGCACCAGTGCCATGATGCGTGGAAGGCACTATCCCTTTGAACATCCAGTCCGGCACTGGCAGTGCCAGAAGAAGCTGTGCTTTGCTACCAGTCACCTCTGAGGCAGCTCAAATCCCATAATAAGTTGCAAGGATCTCTTTTTCAGCTGGAGTGTAGACAGCTTCAGATCCTTTGCATCCCTGACTCCAGAACTCCAGGGCTCATCCCTGAGTCTCCTGGATACATTTCACCGGGACTCCAGGAAGGACCATTTTGCTGGCTGCAGTGTAGAGCACATTTTTCACATCTTATCCTGTCCTGAACTGGCCCGGGGACTACTCCATGAACAATCTCCTGTTTCATGTGTTCAAAAGCTTGTTGTAGTTCAGGACTGCATCTGAAATCATTCTTCTTTAATGTGACATGATCGAAGGGTTTGTGGTCTAATGGGCTTTCTCTGTCTGCCACTAAAGATTTGTATGTTTGTAATTCCCTAACTCATGTGGATCCCAGGCAGAAAAAGGTGCAGGAACTTTCCTAACATATTTCAGTTTGACTTTCAACAACTTTTGGCCTTGGGAAATTTTGCACTGTTTTTCAAGGTGAGTGGTAAAGAGTGCTAAACAATCACTACTGAACCCATGACATGCCACTGCTGAGCTTTCTAATAGCCCTAAATGAGGTCTTTTTTCTCATAGGAAATTCCTTGGTATTATTTTCTTGGCAATTGGTTGGTGCCCTAGGGGTGGTTGCATTAGGTCATAAGAGGTAGGCACCCAGCACTTCCATACACCATTCTTCAGAATTCTAATTAGAGCTATCAAATTCGCCTTCACATGACTGAAGCAATGATTGGAGCAATGGACAACGAATACTTCAGGATATTCTGCGGTGTGCAGTGCAGACCAAGCAGTAGTTTGCCAACAAAACAAACAGGAAAGGAAAAGATGAGGGTAAAATCAGTAGCTGAATGTCTCAGAATGGCCTCTTTGTGTAAAAGGTATTATTAATAAAACAGATACAGAGATACTTATGAAAAAAAAGTTATACCATTTTATTCTTCTTTGGTCTGATTGTCTCTAGTGTAGTTCAATTTTTTGTATGTTTGTAGTGTGCTCCTCTCTTTCTAATTTTGTGGTCAAATTTGTATCTCCAGGTGAAATTCACAGTCTCCTTTGTCTCAGGGGGCCTCTGAGTGGGACCAGGAATCCAGCAGTTCCAAGGCCCTTGCAGGACTAGAGACTCACAATAACTCTGAGAGGAGCTGGAATGGACTTGTATCTCTTGTGAGGGGAAGGGATTATACAAATTGTGGGTTGACAGAGATTATTTGACCTATACCTACACCCTGAATATCAAGGAAGGATTTTAGAGCCTAAAAAAGTGGAAGACTTGAAATAGATGAGCATCTCCTACAGAGTGAGGTACAAATTGGGCTTCTTCAACATTAAGTTTGTAAGTGCTGAGAATATGACTTAACCTATCTCAACTAAAAACTGCACAGCTGGTTTGCTGAAGTCCTTATCTCAATAGGGAGATGAGGGATATTAACTTTGTAAATTTGTAGATTGTAAAGATCTATTTTGATCTTATGATTATAAACTAATCAGTTTTGAAAGAGTGAAGCTGAAAAATGAACCTAAAAAAGCATTTTAACTGAAAACTTAGATTGTGCATTCAACTATATTGAAAATACAGTTGGACATGATTCCCTAAATATTAGTCTTTGGAAGTGAAACCAGGGACTTATATCCATGGCAAGTCGTATGAAGTTCCTGAAATCATAGCAGCATTTCAGGAACTCATAGGTGTTGAAGCTGAACCTGTCAGCAATTACTTGCATTGAGAGATGACAGTGCTTTTTAACTGTATGGTGAATTACCCTTATCCAGGAAAGAGTGTTAGATACATTGCCCTGAGTCCAAGACAACATGAGAGGAATCACCTGCAGCAGGTGCCTGAAGCCTTGGATATAGTTGCAATTCATAATTATTTGGAGCTGTAATTACTTTTTGCAATACTTAACTGTACAATAACATACAGTTTGGTACTAGTAATGTAGAAATAAGTATTGTGCTATCAATGGAAGCTGCTAGGGAAGCTTTGGAAAGAACCACTCATAGTCTGAGTATTGTTCTGGCAGTTTATTCATCCAGACTCTCGGGATTCCAGGATGAAGTATTATTTAGCCACACAGTTGGCTGCTGGCAATGAACCCAGAGGTTCTTTTGTTCAGTTGGAGTTTATCTAAACAAAATAGGCTAAACAAAATGTAGCTTTACCTTGTATGCGCTCTAATGCCAGTGCAGGATCCCGGCATATTGTAAGCCTTGACTTAAACCGTAGCAGTGGTGTGTTGAAATGGATAAGCAATGTGCACAAAAAAAGGGAGAATATGTTGAAGAGTGAAACTCAGCAGAAAGGCCTGGGATGAATGACTTAGCAGGACAGCTTTTGATCTGTCCATGGAAAAGCAAAACAAGGAAATTACTGTAGGGTGCTGATGAAGAAATAGACTATTGTTTTATGAAAGCTGAAGGTCACATCAAAACTGAAAATCCTGGGAGTCAACTGTGTGTTACATGAAAATTAATACAATTTATCAAAATGCACTTATCCCTTGGTGCCCTGGTTTGCTTGGTGTTTTTTGTTTCCACCTCTCTCTTTTTAAACCAATAAAGCCAGAAATTAACAGGTGACACAAATTCCTCCCTGAGCTAAATAGAGCTTTGATCTACTCTCATATACTTGTCAACCAGGATTATTTTTACTAAATTTAGTGTTGAAAATAAAAGAGGTTTAGATACAGGAAAAAGTGTGGCACAAATGGACAAGAATCAGAAATATTTGTATATAGCCAGTAATCAATACGACAGTCTATGCACATAATGCATTCTTATTATGACATAATGCAGCACACAACTAACAGTTACATGGTTTTTTTTCCTTTATTTTCTCACTTGTTTGCACAGGAGATGTAATTTTCCTTAATGTTTGAGTGTTGGGGTTCATCTGAAGAGTAATAGTGGATAGCTACTTCTAGAGATCGCTCCCCTCATGTTCACAGTCACTTTTACTGTGCAGGCAAAGATAAATGTAATGGGAGATTTCTAATGAGCAGAGTACTGGACTGAGATGTTAATTGTTGGTTTTAATGAAAGCCCCAGCAAAGACGCAGGAACTATTTCGTCCTCTTGTCCTCTTAATTACCTCTCCTTTGTACAACTAAAATGAAGCTTTGAGTTCCTTGTACAGCTAAAAGGAAGCTTTGAGTTTATTGCCAGAATATTCCAGTTACCTGGTCAACAATATTTCATTCTGGAGTCTAAACAACAGCGGCTCACTGCAGTGTGAAATGATGTGATGAGAACAGCCACATGAATTGAGTCCTCATTTCTTTCCTGATTCCTTCCTTCCCCTTGCTTGCTTTGCTTTCTGTTGCAGGTAGAAATACTTGAGGGTCAAAGCCCCCTTTAATAAATGAGAACCACCATCTAGTACAACTGTCAGCCACTTAGAAAGGCCCAGGGCTTTGTCCATACTGCTGTGAGAAATATTCCTCTAACCCACTCAGAGGAGCTTAAGCACAGAGCAGGCAACAAGATTGGGATCTTTCTGTATACTGGCTGAAAATCTAGAGAGTATGGTGAAGAAAAACAGGAAGAAATATTGAGATGTTCTCATGTCTCAGGATCTCTGCTCAGTGAGCACTTAACAAAGCTGGGACGTAATTTTTTGCTTTGGCAGAAGTTGAAGGCTTTGGTTCCCAGAAATCTCTCCTGCAAAATGGAAAAAAAATTTCACTTCTGTATGTTCAACATTTTTTCCCACCTATTTCAAAACTCAGACTGGTGATAAATCTTAATTAGACTCCTCACACTGTAAATGGTGATATTTTTTCTTAACACAATTTGTTACACCTTTCTTGGTTTATCCTGGGTGTCACAGGCAGTGACTACATCATCTCTGATAAGTATCCAATATGCTCTTGATATCTATGTCCCTGTGCTCCTTAGCTAGCCAGGTTTCTCAAAGTAGGCCTTTATTTAAGCAAAAGTTTCTTAAAAACTTACTTAAAAGACCATTTTTGTTCACTTCTCTCTTTCTCTGTCGTGGAGACAATCTGCCATCTACTGCTTTTAAGGCAGTGTTCTGTGATCTGCCCTTTATATCTCCCTGCTTGCCCGGATCAGGTGTAAGCTGCCACCACGTCTTGTCAGCAGTCATTTGGCAAGGAGCACCCTCACTTTCATGCCGAGAAATTCTTGGGTCGTAAAAGTGTTAGTGGTCCTTGTCCAGCAGCCTGGATGTGATGAATCCAACTTTTCCTGAAAAGTGTTGTTTCAGTCAGCGCCTAATTGTTATGAGTATTACTGCTGATGTTCAAACTTCACCTTCAAACTACAAACTTGTATTTTATCTCTATAAATTCTGACACATGATGATGACAGCAATTTTATAGTAGAAGACCTTAGGGATAATGGATGAGAAAAATCAATATTATGACGGTATTGATAACCTGAATAACAGCTTTCAAAGGAGTACCGGGCACAACATATCAGCACCATCTGCTGCCAGTGAGGACAAACTACATGGCTTCTTACATACCAGTTTGGGAATGTTTTGCCATGAGCTACAAAGTTTTAGCCATGTTTTTAGTACTTAAATGAAATAAATGAGCAGTTGGCTGTATAGGTTCCATAACAAGGAGCCTAAAATTAATCCATGGTGAGAAAGAAATGAAGACACTTAACCCAAGTGACTTAATTTCACTTTGTAGACATATCAGTGAGATGCTGGAAGCATTATAGAAATGATACACTTAGTTGTGTACAACTTTTTAAAATAAAACTCTGTTTAAGTTGCAATCTCAAAGTGACAAAAAATCTCTTATCTAGCACATAATTTCCAGAATATCATGTGCTTAAAGTGAAGAAGAATGTATTAAGGATATCCCTGGTGTTATAATACCTTCCTGACAATTCAACACATACTCCTCAAAAAACACAGAGAAGTTCAGAGTTCCCCATTGCACTACTGCTTACTTTTATTTACCACTGACTTCACTTAGGGAGCTACTTACCTTAAGGCTGCTACCAAAGGTAATATCTTGGCATATATCCCATTGTTAATCAGTGTTCAGTAGAAATTTTATAGAAAAACCCCCAGATCTTTTATTATAATCCATTCATTGTGCATGTGTGCATGCGTGAGCTGAAGGTTCCCAGGTAGGAAACATTGCTTGTAACACCAGTTGCAGTGGGTCATATTATTTCCTCTTTAATGATTTGCTCAGCATTTATTAATCCAAATTCTAGTTCACTCAAACAAAACCTTGTTGACTTGAAAGACTTTTGACTTTTATTCCAGTTTACAGCCATAAAGTTCTTAACTGCAACCTCCTTCCTCCCGCTGTCAAACAAACTGCACGGTTACAGGTTTTCTCACCTGAAAGAAACTTTTCAGTGTGAGAAAGAGGTTTGTCAAGAGCCTCAAACGCTGGTCTGATAGGTAACAGTTCAATACACTTCACTTGAGTGCTGCTGATTTATTGAGTGTTCGAGCGAGCTGGCTTTGCAGCGCATGCCGGAGTCTGCTGCTAGGCGGGGTGACGATATTTGGCTGCTCTCGTTAAACGTTGAATCTTGTAGGAAAAAAAATCGCATTCAGTTAAACGAGCAACTGAAGCATTGCAAGCAGCCCTTTGTGAAGCTATGCTAGCAGCGCCTTGTGTGCTGTTTGTTTTACGGAAAGCGTTAAGGAGGTGCTGAGTGACCCAGCCACTTTGTATGCTGGGTGTGCTTTGTTGTGTCCTTACCAGCACAAAGGGAGCTAATAAGGTGGCAGGTTTTTGAAATAGTTTTACTTTGTTTTGGCAAAACAACTCCATCAACTGATATTTAATTATTGCTTATTACAAATGCATCAGTATAGTCCTCCACCATCTTGTTTACACGATGCTTTTTCTGCAGATGTGAAGCATGCAGCTCCAAAATAGAATTAGGTAGGAAATAAGAAATTATTTGAGAAACTTTTTTGCAGAATAATTTTTTTATTGGTTCAAATAATTATTTTTCACTGTAAAATTTAGAAAAATCTCTCCTGGTTTACAGAAACAGTAAGAAAATGAAGAATACATTCAGCATATTTTAAAAAGTGGTACTCTATTTCTTAGTCTTAGAAAAGAACACTTTTAATGCTGTTTCTAACATCCAAAAGCTAGAAATAGGAAAATGTACTCTTTTACATGCTCTGTGTCCGCCTGCATCTCTCTCTTGAAAACCTAGATGGTGACACCCCGAATTTTGACATTATGACAAGCACTGAAAAAGAACGGTTATGAACTTACTTTGGAAAAACCCATATTACATGTTCCAGTAACTCTTCTCTTTTTACCTCTTTCGTTTAACTAAACTCTATCGTTAAAAACAAAACAAAACAAACGACTGTTTTACCTTTCTCCTATCAAATTTGTGCTCAGGTTTTCTCAGATGAACTGAGTGCCTAAGAATGTGTACTGTCCCTCCGGCATGCGAACTCCATAAAGCGCATGCAGGAACAACTCACCTGCTGGCATTAAGCGATGTTTCACACTTTCTCCTACAACTTCTCCCTTTGCCTGTCACGTAAAAGCAAATGATAGCAGGTTATTTTTGGAATCTGGTAGTGTAAGATGGTGGTGAAGCAGCGCGGCTTTGGCTCGCTTTTGGGTTTGGGGACCTGCTTTGGAGGAGGCTGTGTACAGGGCTGCGATGCCGTTTGCTCAGCCTCGTCTGACGAAGCGGCGCTGCATTCAGCCCTCCGCTTCAGACAGCCCGGCTGGGGTGCCTCGGGACGGCGCTGCCCCGCACACCCGGCTCCCCGAGCGCGCTGCCCGGCTCCTCGCAGCAGGCGGAGCGGCAGTGGGGAGCAGCTGATGTGAGACGCGAGGGGTTTGTGCAGCATGTGCTGAGGAGCGGGGCAGAGAATGGCAGCAAAGCTGGCGAAGCTGGAGCGCAAGTGCCGTGAGGATCAGCTGAGGGAGCTGGGGGTGCTTGTCCTGGAGAAAAGGAGGCTCAGGGGGGACCTTATCACTCTCTACAGCTGCCTGAAAGGAGGCTGTGGCCAGGTGGGGCTCGGTCTCTTCTTCCAGGCAGCCAGTGTCAGGCCAAGAGGAAATAGCCTCAAGCCATTAGGTTTAGGTTGGACATTAGAAGGAATTTCTTCACAGAAAGTGCAATTAAACACTGGAACGGACTGCCCAGGAAGGTGGTGTAGTCACCATTCCTGGCGGTGTTTAAAAATGGATTGGATGCTATGGACTTAGTGCCCTGGTATGGTTGACATGGTGGTTTTAGTTTGTAGGGTAGACTTGATGATCTCACAAGTCTTTTCCAACCTAGTTGAATCTGTGATGCTGTGAAGCTGTGATTCTGTGAAGTTGTTGCCCGAGCCCCATTGCCGAAGCAGAAGGAGCCGAGTGATGATGGCAGCCCCAGACGGCGGCACGGCCGAGTGATGGCAGCCGCAGGGGGCACGGCTGGGGCGGTGGCACAGCGGCCTCGGCGAGGTGTCGGCGGCCCGGGCCGTCGGTCTGGCGGGCTGCCCGTGCCCGATGCCGAGCCAGGGCTCTTTGGCACGGCCGCCGCCCTGCCCTGCCCGCGGAGCGCGGCCCCGCCGCGCAGCCCGGGCGCTTTGCCGCCAGCCGGCACCGCCGCCGCGCAGCCCGGGCCCGCCGGCGGGACGGACCGCGCTTCCCGCCGCGGCGGGCGCGCCTGCGGGATGCTTAAAGGACGGCGTGCGGCGCCACGGAACAGTGCGGTGGGCGGCCGGGCAGCTGGCACCGCCTCCCCGCGGGGACCGGCGCCCCGAGGGCCGGCCGGGCTATAAGTTTCCCTCCGCACGGGTTGCCGTGAGAGGGGCTGCTTGCCACGCACCTGCCCGGAGTCCACGCCCCGGGAGGGATCCTGCCCCAGGTCAGGAAACCTCCCCTGAGGTGGCGGCAGCGGCTTCAGCCAGCCTCGGCAGAGACGGAGCGGAAATTAGAAAAACCCGCCGGAGGACGAGCAGGAGGGACGAGAACTTGCTTTGGTAACAGCATCCCGTGGGGTGCAGGGGCTGCCCGTGCCCTCGGGAGGACCGGTCCTCCTCGGCGCCTCTGAACTGGCCCCGGGGCCGCGGCTCCCAGGGAAGCCTTGCCAGCAGCGAGGCTGGAGGGAAGGTGATTTAGGGTGAATAAACTGAGCTGCGCGGTTGCTAAGTGTTGTGTCTCTGTGGTTTTTTTCAAGCATGACGCGAAGAGAACGATTGGAAAGGACTTGAAGTGGAGCAGAAAGCAAAGCCCACGGAGAGCAGCTAAGGTAAGGACAGGCACAGAGGTTTGCACTCCTTTGTACGCACTGAACTGAGAGTTCCACTGCGCCTTTCTGGGGGACAGAGGGAGGAAGGAGGGAAGGAAACTATAGAAAGTAGGTGATTTTGAACAACCCCCCGCAACATGTAATTTCTATTGTTTTCTATTAGTCCTTATGACACTTTCTCGAGCGTAGTATCTGCAAAGTCAAAAAACCACAAGTTACGGTCAATAGACATCCCTTCAGGGGAGGAAACAAAAACACCTTCGGGCTTCTCTCCTGGTTCACTAGAGGGACTGCTTATTCTTCAAAAGCAAAAGTTACTTGCTGTGTTTGAAGGGGTTGTATAGATCTGCAGAACTTCTTTCCATTAGCACTGCAAACTCCGTTACCTACATTTAGGTGTTATATGATAAGGGACACAACAAAGAGCTCTCAAGTACGGTAGGAACCTAGGTAGGAAACATTTAATCACAAAAATAACTGCTGCACTGTAATCAATAGGTAAAATACAGGCATCTTGTGCCTTAAGAAATTGACTTGAATCACAAAATCAGGTAAGAGTGTAGCATGCAAACTGATGGAGTGGGAAGTGAAGGTGTCTTTGGGATTGACCATACTGAAAAACACTGAAGCAGAAGATAACTCATTCTGCCATTAGATGTGACAGCACAGAAATGTAATCTCTAGCATGCTGAGGATGTTGCTTCAACATATGTATTTTATGTAAGTGATCCCTCAGGGAAAAGCCGTATTGCTGAAGTGAGCAACGACTGAGCTCTGGGAGATAAAACTTTGGGTTTGGTGGTGAAGGGGAACTAATGGCCAAAACTGAAGAGAGTGTAACAGTGTGGCAGTGCACGTTAGCTGGCTGTTGTCCCTGATGTGTCCACAGCTGCTAGCTGCACTCCATATTGTTTCATTCAAAAGCATCACAGAAAACTCAGAGGTGGCCGCCTTTTGCTGTGGAACAAGAAAAACTCAATTAGCCCGTACTTTCTGCGGCTGCTAACAGCAGCAGCACTCAAGGAAGTAAATGTTTCATGTTTTGTTTTGTATCGAGTTAAGATTTATTTTGAGTGATTTAAGACCAATTCTGAAGAAACAAAGTGAAGGCTTCAAATACAATATTAATTGGCTTTTATACGGTGTCTAACTCAGTACCTCCTTTCCAGAGAGACTTCAAAGGACTTTCAATCAAAATGGATGTTGGAGGTAAAATCTTACCTCCATCTAGACTAAATTCATAAGCTTCAGTGCTGAAACCTTTGTTTGTTTTCCATTAGGTGGCTGTAGAGAGAGGTATGCTGTGGTTTGTAACCTGCAGGTAAGCTGGACTATGGAGTAACCAATGATAATTCTAATTTAAAATAAAATTGACTACTCAGTGTTTGAATCTGGGCTCATCTAGTCTAAGGGCAGGGCTGCAACAGTGGCCATAAGCAAATGTCCCACAGAGAAAAGGACTGGAGTAAGTCTACATGATACAAATTATGTAGAGGTAATACATCTATATTCCTAGAACTACAACAAGAAACTGTTTGCAACACTATCCAGTTCCTTTTGGACAGCCTGGGAACGCCACCTGAGGTTTATACTATTGCTCTTCAGTCTCTGGTCTTCCTGAGTCAGACACCTACCTGTGACATTTACCTCTTGACACTATATACTGTTTGAACTTGTGCATATATACATATGAAACGTGAACCTTAAAACAGGTAAATACTGCTCAATTTAGGTCAAAAATAAGAAATGTTTTCAGGCATATTGTTTCAGGAGGCATCTCCCTCATAAGGGCTCTGTGTCTGGTAGGCAGTGTATTGCTAGTTGACTGCTGTATGTAATGCAGCAGTCACTGCTACACTGTCACCAGCTGCAGGGCTGGCTCGCTGCTGTTCCAAGGCAATTCCCTTGGAAGGTGCAGGGATTCATGCAGGAACTCGTGCAGGGGGTGCAGCTGTGTGTGATGGGACGGCAGTGTATGTTGGCTGCTTGAAGTTCTGACAGCAGCTAACATGCAGCTGCTTTCTTTTCCCACACACCTTGGTCATCAAAATGGACAGCTACTACTTTTGTATAAGAAATCTTTTTGTTTCTCCTGATATTGCTTTCTTTGACTGTCAGGTAAATAAAAGTGGTATCTTGCATCTTTCCATTATTCTAACAACAGTGAGAATCTTTTTCTTTATTTAGACTCTAGTGTTTATCTACTTTTAGATACCAAAGTAATAGGAAGTTTTTAAATACCTGAACCAGGTATAATTCAAATATTTTAAAAAATTTAAATTGAATCTTGGGAGCTTATTTAAAGCAAAAGGAGCACACTTAAAAACTTTGTGTATGCTTTATGTTTGATTTTAATTTTTTTGATAGTATTATTTGACAAATGCGGCTTGATAGTTTTTGAGAGATGTCTTTTGTTTGTTTGTTTTTAATCGAGTAACTAGAATCCTCAATGGCTTAAAGTCACTTTCACTAACTTTCTAAATACTATATCTGAAAAATAATTACCCTTCCATTGTATATGATTTAAAAAGTCAGTCTTAGAGTTTTTCCTCTCTCATTGCTTCTCCAGATAACTTAATTTGTTAAGATTAATGCATTAAAACAACTGCACATAGCCTCACAAACCAAACAGTGTGAACAGGACATAGCACTACATGTGGAAGGATTGAGGCTGGAAGCACATTGACCTTTTTGATTCATGTTACACTGTGAGCTTCTCCAAATTTGCTGGCACAGCCATCAGTGTTAATTTCATCCTCATCTTGGCCTTTTAGGCATCTACAGAGTGCCAAAGACACTCTTTGCTGTTTCTTGTTTTATCTAGGAGCTGCTGTCTGTGCCATGGACCGTGAAGAGAAAGAGCAGCAGTGTTGGTGAAGGTGTGCAGAGTGACTGCCGTCCCACTGCTGTGTGTGGTGATTAGGCAGTGTATTGTTAGTTAGCTGTTCCTCACACACCAGCAACTGACTACACTGTCAGATTAGCACATCACAGTCCAGACAAGAATATAAACACTGCTGTTTACACATCTCGATGGTCCCTAGCTGGTCCAGTGCCTGCCTGGCTCCCCTGACCTAAGGGAGGTGTGCTAGGTTATGCAGACTGAGTGAATGCAGGGTTTAAAATGAGGTGTAACTGAGAGTATCGAAGTAAATGTAGTTGTATTTCACGCAGTTATACAGCAACCCCAACTGGTTTATAAACAATCTACTGAATTATGTAAATATTAAGTTACAGTTTCAGGTTTGAACCCTATATGAGTATGTTTCTCTTACATCACTAAATATTGAAGAAACATTGACATGTTGGCTCAGCAAACAAGTATTTCACTTGAGTTTACAGGAACATATACTACTGGTGACTGAAATGGATTTAGAATATTTTCACTGTCAGACAACTTTTTGGAAAGAGAAGCTTACATTTCAATGGTATTTGTTTTAGAAAATAGGGATATGTCAGACAGAGTGAAGGAAGCTTGAGATGGGTATGAAGGATTAGGAAGAAAGAGGCAATAAATTATGCTCAAATGGAAATAACTCTAATACTCATGGACTGACATTTGTTAAGCATCATAGGAGAGAAGTTTAATCTTAAAGTGGGGAGTTTATTCAAGAATCCAAGAAATAGGTTTCGATCTCTTTAAAATGTTGGAGTTTATACTTTTATATGCTGTATTTTAAATTAACTCTAAGTGGATATTTATATGGACATACATTCACACTACTTCCTTGGCTTTTGACTATAGATAAATGCTTGTTTGAATAACATATTCTGACTTTAATTTTATTTGTTTGCTTTTCCAAGTTTGTGTAGATTTGGCCATTAGATGCTTCATTTTTACCAGATGACTTGTAACATACTTTTAAGAAAGGGGTGATTAGTTTATTAATGGTCTGCCCTAAATATTATATTGCAAGAGCTGGCATGTCTCATGATGTATAAGTAATACAAACATACAGAGTTTTTGTTAAGGAGGAATGTTAATTTGTTGAGGAATGTTAATTAACAGTAAATTTTGAAAAACTTAAACTGTGTAGAATCAGGACTGAATGGTACCTATACTGAAATTTCTTCAGAAGATGGTTGTGTCACTGCATTGCGACTAAATAGTGGAATGAGAAGATCCATGCCTGTTTTCTCAGACAAAATCTTCTTTCTTTAGGACTCGAGTGAATATGATTCAGGAAGCCGTGAGTTAAGTAATTCTGTCCACTTGTTTGCTAATATCACATGCTATTTCTGAATACCAGGAAAGACACTTGATCTTAATGCTGGCATTGAGACATTCAAGATTACACTGTGTCCTCTGGAAAACAATATGAGCTTTAGTGAGTGAGTCACAAACAAGGTGCAGACATTTGCTTCCCTCCTGCTCCCTTCCAAACAAGAAAATCATGCCTCACTGTTTATCTTGACTGTTTAAGGACCCAGGTGAAATTTCCCATAAGACAAATTACTCTCAGGCCGTACCAGGACTAAAACAGGCATTGTTTTGGGTCTTCCACTAACATCACCTAACATTTCCTTATACCTACCCTTTTTTATTCAGTGATACAAAGTCCAGGGAGCTTTTGTAGTTCACATGAACAGATGTGGATGTTTTAGACTTGTACATTTTCAAATTAAGATATCCACCATTTATGGGCAAAACACTGTGTCCTGACACTTAGTTCCATGGACCATCGACTGCCCCCAGCGAGGGGAGGGGGTCCATATCTCAGTTCCCTTCCTGCTCCATCAAAGCAGCCGAGATGTGTGACAAAAATCACCTGACATATCCCACTATGCATTCTCACACTCTACATGCAGGAGGAGATAGGAGTAAAATGCAGGACCTCAGCATAAAAATAGGCACTGTCTTCACAGATTTGATGTGTGATCTTACAGGACAATGGCAAACAGTGCAGAGGCTAGTCTAAAACACCAGCAGCAGGCTTGTTTGGTCTAATGAGACTTTTACATAGTCTTTAACTGGCTTCTGAAATTTTGGATGGATAAAATTGTCACGCATTAAGTTCAATTTCCTTTCCAAAAAGGTGTTTGCCACTATTGAGAGTGACTTTGTTTAATCTTCCACATCAGTATCATTACTCAATCTTCATAGATTTTTTGTGATATTCTCAATTAATTCAATAAGTGAATGAAAAAACCCTCTCTTTTAAAAAAAATGTTCTTGAATTTCTCACCTTTTCTATACATTGAGTGGCTGTCTTTAATGGAAAACGTTTTTAAGCACTTCAGGTATTTTCAATCAGTGTTAGTCTGAGAAAAGAACAACACTAATTTTAGCCATCCTTTTCATACAGAGAATTTCACTATTCTACTGAGACAGGTTCATGTCATTCCTATTATCTCAGCCCTTCTTCAAGGCATGGACACCTGGAGTGAGGTTTCTTACTCAAGTTTTCTATCTCCTTTCATTCAGATAAATCAAAACTCTTGGCAGTTTGTGATGGAAGAGTGGAACAGAACTGGAAATGGGTTAGCTGTTACATGCAGGACTGGGGAGTTTGCAAGGTGGGAAGAGTGGGGCTTGAGCCTGGAGCCTGCTTCCTCTTCTTCTACCTCTCCTTGAAGGTTGCCATTTTATTCTAGAGATGAGAGGTGGGTGGGTGGCTGGGGAGCATTGTTTTCAATAGCCTCAGAAAGATGTCTGTTAGAGTGCCAGGCTCTTGATTTTTGTTGCCCCTTGAATCCTTCTGTAAGCAACCATGAATATTTACACAGCCCCTGCCTGCATCCAGGTCAGAAGAGAAATAACCCAGCAGGAGAGGAGCTCACATCTGAGGCACTGTACTGCAGCACAAATCTATGGAGAAGATTGAAGACTTTAAAGGTGTAGGAAAACTGAAATGTAAAATATGCAAAATACGAAGCAGCAAGCAAACTTTATTTCTTTTTTTTTTCTTCTTTTAATAATTTTATTTTCTATGCACATTTTTTTTTGCAACCGGCAGCTTCACAATTCAGTAGTCTTCCTTGAGAAGATATTACAAAACTGGTATCTTCAGTTACATATGTGAAAACCTGCTATGGATGTCTCTGGATCCCATGTCTTTCATGACAGGGCAATTAGGTGTTAATGGAGTATAAGATCTTTGTGTTACTGGTATAATGGGGGAAAAAAACTTGTGTAAATATGCATCATTTATTAATAAACCTTCTTTCTAACTATTTACCTGCTGGTGACAATTTTAATTAGCTATTGTCAGCAATTCAGAAAAAGAAATCATAAACCCTCTATGCAAATTGCTGGTCCCTCCCTGCAGTGTACTGAGTGCCTCGCTGTGTCAGTAACTCCGCTGTTCTCGAGGCCACTGCAGGAGCCACTCCAGAACGAGCAGACAAATGGCAAACACCAAAGTTAAAGAGTAGCAAAATCACCTGATGGTTTAGCTTATAGCAACATTTCTCAGGAATAGAAAGGCTGTACACCCCTGGTGTTGAATGGCTTTTTCAGAGGTCTTCTCTTTTCTTCATGATAATCTGCCTGATTAATGATGTTATCTCTGGTTTGATACTTTCTATTGGCTCTTCAGGTCTCCAGAATTTCACAACTTTACCCTCAGGGTTAACAAGGTACTTCCAGAAATTCCATCGAGGCTCTTTCTTTGAAGAATCTGTAAGAATGAAATCAGGTAATTTTAGTGACTTACATCTTGAATTGTCTCCAGGCTCCACACTGATTCTTCGACTATTTATGTTGAAGTAATCCCACCATATTCTTTGCTAGTAGCCTGGGCATGGATTTACTGATTGCTGCTAATGATGTGCTAATGATCTGAAAAGCTGGAAGTCAGTGATGCTCCCCTATTCCTGCAAAACTGTTAAAGAGTTCCTACTTTGACTGTTTTATACTTCCTAGGGAAGAAGATACGAGGGCTGCATATTTATTCAGGGAACTCCTACGTTGGTGTCAGTTCTGGAAAGTGAGATGGGAGCAGGAAGTTGTACTGGTGATGGCTTAATTAGGCTTCTTTCGAAAAAGGCTCCAGTAGATTTCGACTGGAGGACAAGTGTTTGGTTGGGAATGGTGCTGAACACTAAACAGATTTCTTTAAGCAATGGATTGAATTTTGGCACCACATTTGTGCTTCAAGTGGGCTAATTTTGCACTAGATTTTTGCACAATGCTGTTGCCATCCTCTTGCTAGTGGTCACAGGCACGAAAGGGTGGTAGAGCATGATGTTCAGCCTTCTGATTGTCAGAACAGCAACATGAATAAAACAGGTAATTAATTGAAAATGCACAGGAATTTAATGTGAAACTCAGGAATGCAGGAAGAGAAAAACTTTATTTTAGAATATTGAAGTACCAAAAGATCTTTCTCCTTCTTGTAGGTAAGCTGCATGTCAAATAAAAAAATTGAGTAGAACTATTTTCTTTATAGGTACCAATGTTTAACACTGATGGCACTGATATTTAGAACCTGGAATTCATCACACAGAGCAGGTGCCTTTGTGCTTGAGTCTTTTCTATAAAGAACTGAGAGAAAACTCAATAATTCCACTGGACATCTGGCAACTCAGGGCAACAAAGTTACATAAGGCTTTTACTAGCATGCCTAAGAGGAGGTAGGAACTAATACAGTTACAATGACAATGGTTGACCCTAAATGATTCCTCAATAAAAACAATGTTCAAGTACATAGGAACTGTCTTGGGGCATATAGCACATAAGAGTTATGGGAAAGATTTCATTTAGGTATTGAAATAGTTCTTTAACAAGAAGCACTGTGAGAGAGTGAAATGGACTCGGAAGGCAAGGAGATGGAATACGGGTTTGGGCTCTTCGCTACTTTATTTTCTGGGCAAAGTGGAGTGTCAGAAAGGGGTTATGTTTAAGCTTTCTTTTTCTTTCATATATCAATATGGTCCAAAACCTGATCAAAGTTCAGGAAAATTCAGAGAGGCTTTTCAAGGTGGCTTTGAGTCTGTGAAACTTTGGTCAACTGAAGGGAGAGAAAATTTTATTTTGCTCAACAGAATATGAGGTTCTAAGTCTGTAAATGCTCCCTGAATTCATGCATGATTTTGCAGGCTAGGTCCTGAAGTTCACATGACAAATTAATACAAATCAGTGGTTATATATAACTAGTATATGTAAACCTGCTTTACAACACAGTTTACATATAGGTCGATGTAGACCCAGCTAAAAATCTCATCTGCATGTGTTTTTATATAAAATCTGGTAATTTTATGGCCCCCATAATTACATTTTTGTCCATAAGAAAAGTCTTTTTTATAATAAAAATCATGTACTTTGAAATAGGATTTTGTAAGGGGAAGTTTCTAGCACTAGCATTTCTAGCAAAATGGATGTTTTTAGCTGGACTGGTCAGAGCAGACTGTTTTTATAAGCAGTGAGGAGAAACTGATGTTTTCAGGACACAATTCTTTAGCTCATATTTTTGATATCCAAATTAAAATGAGAGTAATTGCATGCTGCATGCCTGTTTGTCTCCATAGCTTGTGAAGACTTCAATGTTTCCTGACAAAAACATGCAGCCTGGATTCCATGAGATTACCAAGGTTACAGACAGCTTGGTACATAAAAGAAAACAGTTACCTATTAGAAATTTAAAGGCTGGATCTGCTTCTGATCCTAGGATCTTGATTTTGTGGAAAACGGGGAATGTTACTCCATAGTTTCCTCTGGCAAAGGATTCTATTTCCTGGCTTGAGCTAGGCTCTGATTCTCCGAACTGGTTGCAGGGAAACGCCAGCACAGTGAAGTGGGAGGGACCAAACTCTCTGTGCAGCTCTCGCAGTGCGATGTAATTTTTGTCTGTGTACTGGCAGTAACTGGCCACGTTTACAACCAAAGTTGCCTTCAGAAAAATAAGGTTAGAATAACTTCAGTTATTAGTGATTAGCTATTTAGCTATTAGCTATTATTTAGTCTAGTAAGGAAAAAGCCTATAGATTTTGTAAAGATCACAATTAAACCTTAAAATGACATTTCTCATTATCATGATGGTTCCTGTCAGAAGGCTAAACATAATGTGTCTGATCATCATTTCATTAAACAGACAAAGATGAAAGCAGCTGAAGAGATTTCCTTTCTGACAATCTGTTGTAAATATACAGTAAACTCATAAACTTAATCTTACAGCTTTGTTTATATATAAGCATTTAAAAAAGCAGATATTTAGGACATGCACTAAAATCATATTTACTAGATAAACTTCCAAAATCCAAAACCAACATTCTTAACTAAGATTAAAATCCACCAATTTGCCAGTTAAGCTGCATTGCCCTGTGCTATATAATACAATTTCTTTTCTTGATTTGCTAGATCTAGTACTTGATTCCTGGAACAGGCCTAGATAAAATAAGTTTTCTCCAGCTTTCTGTATGAAGAACAGGAATTTAGCAAAAACCTCTGCCAGCACCTCCCATAACCAAGCCTTTTATTTATCTAGAAACATGCACATTTTTTGTCAGTATGGATTCAAGACAGAAAAAGTGAAAGAATAACTTACTTTCCCTCTGTACTTCTCCAAGGAAATAATCCTTCCTCGTGAATCCTTGACTTCAAAAGAATAAAAATCTTTGATTTTAGGCTTAAAAAACCTGAGTTGCAGCAGGCAGAGAATGGTGGTGCACAAAACCATTGACAGGAAGACAACAAAGATCCTGGCTTTGTGCACTGAGTATTTCAGAGGATAACTACTTGTGAGAGGCTCCATTTTTGAAATCTTTGGAGAGCAGCCTGGGCAGGCCTGGAATGTGAAGGAGGAGCTGAAACATGAGACTCACGGCTCAGACCGGAAAGAACAAGCTGCTCATTTTTGTCCCCGTTACAAAAGAGCTGTTGCATATCACAGCGCCTGCTGGGCCTCTGAGCACTTATGTAAAGTATTCGGGATCTTTTCTGGGGGGGAAGAGGGATGGAAGCGGGGAGAAGAAATGAGTGAAAAGGGTGTAACCATCACCTAAGGAGGCTGCTTCCTCTGTGCAACTGACCTGTGTGGGATATTCCAGCGTGTGTCTGCAGTGTCACGAGAGCTGCTGGGCACAAAACTGAGTTTGTAGCGCAGCTCCAGCACATCCCCTGGGCCCGCAGATGGATCTGGGGAGTTGCTCTGCAGGAGGCAGCTGTGTTATCAGGCAGACTTGGAGAAGCATTTTGGGGGACAGCTGTTCCGGTAGAAAAAAGGCAGGGTGGCTGAAACCACCCTGTTTACAGACTCAACACGGCGTCTCATCAGCTGCTGTGGGATTACAGACAGCTGTGCAAAACTCTTTTCAGCACATGGAGCAGAGAAAAACTCCTTGGTAATAGGCTGTCCTAATAAAGGAAGATAATATAATGTGGATTTTTTTTTATTTTTTATTTTTTTTGCATTGAGAGTGGGGATGATAATGGAAAATGGGTTGCTTTCTTAATTGCTACTGGCTACCTGGCAACGAGCTGTACTGAGATGGTAAGGTTGAAGGTCTGCATGAGAGAAGAATTAGCTGAAAGTCTCAGATCTAAGCCAAGCCCCAGTGGTGTTTTGCTGCTTGTGAGTCTCTGCTTACTCACTCTCTCTCCCAGTGCAAACCACCATGGAAGAGTCATTCTGCCTCAGTTGGTTTTCTTCATCACCCTGATCTTTTGCTGCACTTAGATGATGCATTTTAAGGGATGGCAATAGAAAGGGCTTTTCTGAACGTAAAACCTGGAGTCTGTTTGTTTCTTTCCTTTTGATGTCTTCAGTACTACTACCAGTATCACTCATATGTACAATATCATAGTGGTGGGTTCAACTCTTTCTATAATCTCTAAATAGCTAAAATCCACATTCATTTTGTTTAACAAGTTTATAGGGACAGCTTCACGCTTTTCTACAAAACAGAGAGATGCTTGGGAAACACTGTGAAATTTCAGTATTTGTATATGAGGACATGTTGGGCTTTGTCTCTGCCTGGCAGTGAGGCCTGTGAGCAGGGTGTTTTGATGGTGGGGAAGAAAACACACACAATTGTGTGCTGAAATGAACAAAGCTGTACTCAACAAGCAAGCACAGGTGACTAATGCTGACCTTAAAGGCAAGAACAAAAGTGTTTGGTTACAGAAAATCCACGTAACATCCTGATGTCTAAGCCACATCTCAAGTGTTTGCAATTTGCATCTATTTATTTCAGAACAAAATAAAGCAAACAAAACCCCCCTTAATATATTATAATACTGGTGTACCTAATAATTACCCAGAAGCACATTATATTAACTATGTCTCCTTTTGTTAACTAAACCTCAACTAAAACCTGCTCAAAATCTGTTTGAAACCCAAAATATGTTGTTTAATATTGTCTGGGCTCTTACATTTTAATAATTTTTCAGATTTTATTGTTTTCTGACTCAAATTGCTCTATAAATTAATTTGAACAAATGCAAATAAAAAAACCAATTTAATCTTTACTTAGTATCCCTTAATATATAAAAAATACATGATAACATTAAAAATTATAATGGCATGAATAAGCTGCAGCGGTGGTGAGAAGGTTCAGGAATCAGAAGAGATCTAAGTCCTCTTTCACGGGTGGAGGTCAGAGAACCAGCCTGGTTCCAGGCAGACAACCAGTCCCTCTCTCAGGAGCCACCAGACCCCTAAACCTACATTGCTATGTGGCTGAAGGTGCCTTGGATCGTCAAAAGCCCTGTGGGGGCACTCTCCCTGGAAGTGTTTAAAGAAACACTGGGCATGGTACTTAGTGCCATGGTCTATTGACATGGTGGTGTTAGGTTATAGGCTGGACTTGATGAGCTCAGAGGTCTTTTCCAACCTAATTGATTCTGTGATTTTCTCACAGGAGCATGCTGCTGTCGTGAAAGGAGAGCTGTACCCACAATTCCCATTTCCAGCATGCAGACAGCGTAGGGCAGCAGGCCGTACAGACAGCCAACATTGAGTGGGGTGAAAGGATGAAAGGAAAGACGAAAAAACGTGTCTTATCCCTAGCCAAGAAGTGTCCTTGGCACACCAGCCTTTTTTTGCTGTGATGTGCGACACACAGGAATGGCTTTAAGTTCCATTGGACTGCAAGAGGCCACAGGGTCTTTACCAGCACCTTTACATCTGGAAAAGCTATCAACAACTGGCAGAAGGGTAGGAGAGCTCATGCAGGCCTCTCCTTTGCTTCCTTCTGCCTCTCCTTTACGGTGTGTGCGGCTCCTGCAGGCCCAGCCACAGCCGCAGGCCAGTCCGGAGGGAGGCCTGGCTTTGGCCTGGTGCGCACCCACGGCAGGAGGAGCAGGCCCTTTTCCTCTCAAAAGCCTGAGGCTCCATGAATTGACAAAGGGACACTGCCCAGGGCTCACCCGCACTCTACTCACCCTGGAAGGGATCTACTGGAGCGCAGATCAAACTTGCAGTACTCTGAATCGGTCTGGAGGGCCGGCGATTGCAGGGGAGGCTGTTTCTCTCCGTCAGCAACAGAGGGAGCTGACGGAACATCGAATGAGCCCCGAGAGTGCTGGCTGCTGCTTCCCGCAGCGCCCGGGGAAAGTGGGGAAGGGTTTGCCTGCTGCATGTCCGCAAAGGGATTCCTGGAAGACGTAGGGAACTTTACATGGTTGACTCCTTGATTGTTCTATCGAAATATTTAGAAAACTAATAAAAGATGCTCCTACGTGCTCTGGATATGTTCCTAAGAGTATGGTCAGAAAGTGTAATTCTATCTTCTACTAAGGAGAATACCAGAGCTTTTCAGTAATGCATGCTCAGGTCTAGGAAACTCTGACTCTAAAACAGTCTGAAGTCTTTCTGTCCTCTAGAGCAGAAAGTTCTTCATGCTGCCTCTACAAGCAGTGCTGAAAGCCTGTGTGGTCCTGGGAAATCAGATGCTAATTTTCTAACAAGCAGGATTTTCTGTAACTAGTCAATAAACCTAAGGCCAGACACGAGCTGCAGTAGTAAGCAGGTATTCTTTATAAAGGGAGTGATCAATCTGATCTTGTTTAATAATCTCTTTTAGGATAAGATGAATAGTGCTGTAGAAATATCTCTTTTTCTCATTGACAGAAGGAAAGCAGGGTGACTGCTCCAAATGTCAGTATTGGTGCTGTCCCACTTAGTGTGCAGATCTGCTTTCTGAGTACTCTCTTACACAGTCAGTGCTATTCTAAAAAGTGCTTGACATATATTCCCATGCACATTTTTAAAATGAATTTTTTCCATTAAAACTGTTTTTACAGTGTCACCTCAGGTGCCTAAGAAATTCTCTATGACAAAAACTACTCTACTAGCAATCATGCTGCAACAGGTTTGGAGGGAAGGAATACCAGGAGAGCTGAAACATAAAAGGTGAGTTATGCCATATTCAAATGCACAGACAGGATATTTGCTTTGTCTTTGGCCTGGAATTAGTTATGAGGGTACTGCCTTATTGACATGGATAACAGTAACATGAGAAAGTCCATTTAGGAAATGTCTGCTGGAGAAAAGTTAGGAGTAACTTTTTTGTTGTTTATTTGATTCAGCTTTTCTTCTTTTTCTCTAGGCTGTTATCCTGTAAACTAAAATCAAAACTAAACTAATGAAGCCCCCAAGATGGGTTTGTTACCTCTGAGAGAAAGCATATATTGAAATAAATATCCATGAAGAACATGAATGACTAAGTTTTCCACTTGCTTTAACAAGGACTGTGTGTGTAGGAGATAATTGTTTCAGTTCTTCAGGATGTAGCTGTTGATTTTGTCACGCAGATAGAATGAGGTGCTATGAAAAAAATACCAAAAAGTTACCAAAAAGTACCTTTCTGAGAATATTGTTGTGAAAATAGGTTGCCAGATTTTGATCAAGGTTGAAAGAACACAAGGAATCTGCTTAACATGTGAAACAAAGACTTCAGAACACTTCCTGTTTAGGTGTTATTTTCTATTGCTGTATATTTTATCAGTTTATTCTTTGTAGTGAACACTGGCACACAATTTTTTTCTTTTTAAAGGCAGCATCCATGCCTTTTTGGACCATAAATCTATGCTTCAGCTACCTGCCTTCATTAGTGAAAAAGTTTCTCTTCATTACAAAATTGACTTCTTGTGTGAAGCATTGGTACTCACATTAGAAAATCTATTACCATAATATGACACTCAAAATCTCTACTTTACTGCTATCTCCTTGCGACTGTTCAAATATTAAGATGAAAACTTTTAGCCAGTGATTACAATTTTTCCTTTTCTTCCATGGATTGCACCAGTTCCAAAGTTATATGAAGAGGTTAGTAGCTGCTTTCCCATAATTATTCTTTTGACCATAACTATTGAGTGAACTTGCTTCAGAAATGCATACCTAGTCTTTTTTATAGCATTTTATAATTATTAATTCATATAATTGAGAAGTTGCTGTGAGGATATTAAGCTGAACTTCTAACAAAAGGAGGTGATGTCAGCATTGATGGACTAATTAGGGTTGTTTGATGCTTTGTAATAGAGGAACTCTTGAACATCTCTGGATGTTGGAAAGAGACCATGCTTTTATACCATTCCAGGAAATCTGATTCTTGGGACAATTACTTAATTTTCTTAATAAACAAACTAGTCTTGAAATTCTCCCTTTCAGGAGGAAACAGTGCTTTCTTTGCTCTCGCTCCCCTCCATCAACTGATTGGAAAATCAGTAAATTTTTTAACTCTTAAAATAAACAACCCAATTGTTTTAATAGTCTTAGGTCAATCTAGCCAACAGAGAAATTGAATGTAACTGCTCTTTTTTGATGAGATAATAAACTCTTTCCATGAAGTTATGTACAGAAAATATTTTTTTCTTATAATGAAACATCTTTTAGAAGATGAGTACGTGTTGTTCTGTTCAAATGGAGTAATAGAATTATTTGGGTTGGATGGGACATTTAAATATAATCTAGTCCAAACCACCTGCAGTGATGAGGGACATTTTCAACTTGATCAAGATGCTGAGAGCCCTGTCCAACTGGGCCTTGAATGTTTTCCGGGATGATGCATCCACCACCTCTTCAGGCACTACTCTTGCACTACTTCACCACCCTCATTGTAAAAAATCTCTTCCTTATACCTCGTGTCAATCTCCCCTCCTTTAATTTAAAACCATTACCTCTTGTCCCATCACAACATGCCCTGCTAAAAGGCCTGTACTTCTCTTTCTTATCAGCCCCCTGTAAGTACTGAAAGGCTACAGTAAGGACTCCCCAGTGCCCCTCCTTCAGGCTGAACAACCACATCTCTCTCAGCCTGTGCTCACAGAAGAGTGCTCCAGCCCTCTGATCACTTTTGTGCGTCTGCTCTGGACCCACAAGAGGTCTTTCTTGTGTTAAAGGCCTCAGAGCTGGACACAGCACTTGAGATGGGATCTCACCAGAGTGGAACAGAGAAGCTGAATCACCTCCCTTAATTTGCTGGCCACACGGTTTTTGTGTGGCCCAGGATACAATTGGTTTTCTTGGCTATCACTGCCCATTTCCAGCTCATGTCCAGCTTTTATCCATCCATGCCCCCAAATCCTTCTGGGCAGGGCTGCTCTCAATCTGTTCATCTCCCAGCCTGTGTTGATACTGAGCTATGGGCAGCACTTTGAACTTGGATTTACTGAACCTCATGAGGTTCATGTGGATTCTGTGTAAACCTAGATTTATACTGTGACTTATATGTAGAATCTGAGTTAGAGCAAATATGTTCAGAGTTCTAGATCCAGGACTACAACCTTTTATTAAATTGTGATATGGGCATCTTTGCAATACGTTGTGGTATGAACAAAATGTAAGTTCTTCCTAAACCCATTTGAAAGTCTGTCTTGGCTAAATCCATATGAAAATCTACTTATCTTCTCAAATACAGTAATAAATGACTATTTACTTTGTGCAGCCTGTTAGTATAAAGGAATGGGATCTGTTGAGAATAGTCTGCTGAAAACAGAATCTTCTCACATACCAGTGAGTGTGTGTGGTCTCTCTTTGGGACAGAATATTACTTCCTTGCATACACAATCAATTTTCCACAGAAATGTCTGCACTAATTTTAGAGGGACACGTGTCCAAGCAATGTGATTAGCTTTCTGCCAAGTTGTCTGTATAAATAATACAGAAAATGCCTCTCAAAGCTGAAAGCCTGCTGTAGAACAGCTGGAATATATAAAGGAGAAACACTTCTATTTTCCAGTTATGTTTTTCAAGACCTTTCTTGTCATGATTGCAGCAGGGTGTTGAAGAAGAGTGACACAGACTGTGCATGGAAGGGCAGATTTCACAGACATTGGAGAGAAAGAATTCACTAATCTTGAATGGCTGGTAAAAATATCTACTGCATTTCCACATTACTATGTATAAATAATTACAGAACAAGCAGAAAGTTGACATCAGAGGAGTCATCTCAGTGACCATTGTGAAGAAATGCATATTATTAGGAATTGATGAAGATATTCCTGCCTGTGTGAGCTGATCTGATTCTTTGAATCTTGGTTAAAGATGTAATGATTCAGATCTCTTTCCTTATTTTTGCTGCATCATGTCTTTCTTTCATACTCAAGGAAATGTTAATGTAATTTTTAAGGTCATATTCCTCAGACATACCTTGTAGCTATTTTCCACTTTATATTGTAGCACTGGTTTAGGGAATGGGATCATGGAGTGGAGTGTCTGTGGGCCTGGTTTGAGGGAGGACTCTGACATCCAGGGGGTGTGATGCTGTAATCAATGGCCCTGCAGTGTGTGCACCACAGAACTGCTCTTCCCTCACAGACACATTTATTGACTGCATCCGGGAAATGTCCCTGCAAGCTCATAACAGTAGCCCAAATGCTAGTTCAGAAGAGGACAAGAGGTCACTAAGGTTTGACAGGTGACCCAGGCAGTAATCCAGGTTTGGACCTTCTTCCACTGCTAAGGTGGCCTTGTTCAAAGAGCTTTGTTAAAAGTGTGTGTGATCATTAGCAGTGAAACCATGTATTGTGGAAGGAAAAATGTCTTGAGTCTCTCAGGTTACAGCAATATGATTTGAACATGATTTGATATTCTGTATTTGTTATTCATTTCCCATCCCAGAGACAGGCTGTTTTGAGGCTTTTATGTAATGACTATTGAATCCTCTGATGGGATTGGTGTTGTCCACAATATTTAAATATGTTTTTCAACTGACTTCTTAATTCAGTCAAATTTTAACTTCAGCTTAGCTTCCAATGGTCCCAGAGGTTGGATATAGCATTGCAGAAAGTGGTGATGTGAAGGTCTGGGAAAATACTAGTTGCGTCTGGAAAGATACCTTCCAATTTTCAGGCATACTGAACAATAAGACAGTACAGTCTGCATCTACACTGGAAAAGCAAGTGCATCTACCTCTTCCGGTAAGTGTTACCCAGTAATACAAAGTGGCTGAGACCCACCTGCCCAGCTATTTCTAGAGTTCTCACAACCTCTGAACACAGTATTCCAGCTTTTTCAGTGTGGTTAACTCCTAGCATCTTACCTGGCTCTCCTTTGGCCCACATCTGATACACTGGTGGTCCTAAAACATTAATTTCCTTTAGCTTTTCTGTTTCAGGACACTACAAGCAGTATAGGGTTGTGCTGTGGAAGGGGCAGGGGATATATGTTATATGGACTGTGGAGTACCTGAGATCAGGGCATGCAGAGGTACTGGAGTTTTGTTGCTCTTGCCTGCAGGGAAAGGCCAAACTTTCCCTAGCACTGCTGCTGGTTTCATCTGTGGAGGAGTTGGTGATTTACTACATAAAATGACCTATGATTGACTGGGCATTAGGGGGTGTGAATGATCAAGTGATTTGAAACAGGGGGAATCTGAAAAGAAATTGTACAGGTATTCCCATACTTATTTGGTTGTAATACCATTCATTAAAAATCAGAATAATATTTTGGTGTCTTCTGCCTTGGAAAGATGCTTTGTTTTGGTGCTCTGGCTATTTCTCTTTATCAATCTGGATTTCACCCCTTGTAGAAGAAATTGGGGTTTATGTGGTAGATTTGTATTTTCTTTTGTTGTTTTCTTCAGTGCAAATAAGCCTCATTTCAGAGCAGTTAATAGCAACAGTACAAGGAAAAATCCCAGTGTTTTTTTTCCCTTGATGACAGATGAATATAGGCTTTAAGAATATCAGGTTTGATGCCACCCACCTACTTGTTAATTGAGTAGTTTGATGGGATAGTACTGACAACTTATCACTTCCTGAGTTTCATTTTGAGAATTGACACAGGCATGTGAGTGCCAAAATCTTACCAAAAGTCAGTGATATTCACCACTATCCAGGCAAAATAACAAAATGGCACAATGAAATTTAATTTCCACTCAGAAATACCTGTTAACTTATGCCTGTTGTGCATATTAATGTACCCATGAAGTAGGTGGATAAAGCTGAAAGGGTAACCAGTATGATTTGGGCTAGATGAATTACTCACAAGAGAAGAGAATGCTGAAATGAGTTAGAGATGATTTAACCTGTTACTGTCTCATTCCATATTACCAGCTACCAGCATTAAAGAAGAAAATTGTATAGAGTTTCAGAAATGTGACTATTCATTGAATATTACAATTAAGTGCCCTAAATTTTATGAATTATTTTACTTGTTGGGATTTAGAAAAAGCCTTTGAAAATTTTTCAAAAGTAATAAAAAAATCTAGATATTAGAAATACATTTTTTTCTGTACTGCAAAGTTTCATTTCAGTAATGTTAGACGTTTTTAGGGTTAGAATGCAGTGTTACACAGCCCATTGTGCAGACCTGAGGTCATTCCTGCAAAACTTAATTAACTCCACAGAATTTTAGACACGTAAGAAAATTACTGTAATCCACTTGCTCATCTTTAGAAAGAAGGAATACTACAACTAAGAGGAGAAACATTTGCTGCCTGTCCAATTGAATTTTGGAATAGGGGATAAGGTTAAGGACAGAGTATGGAAGGGATTTATAATGTAATTTTTCCACAACTGTCACTGAAATTTTATGTAGGATGTGTATGTGTATATTTACAGAGTACAAACATTTTATCAGTGTTGAATTCTTTTTTGAACCAGAGAGGTTAGTTGTAGAGATAAGTATCATATTCTGCCCTTGAAGCTTTTAAGTCTCATTGTAATTACTACTCTCTGGGGAATAATTTGAAGAAGGAAAGTAAAACACAGAGAAAATTGCAAAAATGTGGGTCTTCAGCATTTTGCTCTATATACCATAGCAATATAATTTCTTACACATAAAAATCTAGCATTAAATTGTTAAAAACACTAATGATCTGGCTTTTTTTCATAGTGCTGAGGAATCTTTGCAGCCTAATGTAGAGAGTGACCACAAAAGATGACTCTTCTTTCTCACACCTGTATTGGCTTTTGTTTCTCGTTACTGTGCTGTCATGAGCTCACTGTGGTGTGACTGAAGGGCGTTTGCTTTAAAAACCTTTTCCTGTGGTTAGGTGTCGGTGGGGCAGACATTTGTGGGGAAATAAAGCCCAGAGAGTAAAAGAATAAATTACTGTATAAGGGGGTTTTGGAGCGGGACAGCACACAAGAACAATTCTGCTGCTAGCAAATTCTGCAAAAGGCAAAAAAAAAGAGAAAAACCACCATATTTTATATTAATTATTAAACAAAATACAGTGGAGCCTATTCTTAGCTCTACCTGGCTAAATGCATGGAGGTTTCAAAAAGCTGTTGAAATGTGGCTTCTCCCTAGTCTAGTGTGTCCAGTGTTTTGAGCCTACCCAGGATGAATTAGGCCCTTCAAGCCTCCTCTGAGGTGTGTAGAGGCAAATATAATGAGAATGTGAAAGGCTTAGGCCTTAGAAAAGATAGTGGTGCTTTTTTGTTTTACTGATTTATGTGTGGTGAATCTTCAAATGCAGGATGTCAAGAGGGGACCCAGAATGAGCTGAGGAGTGTTACCACCATGAAGCCATCCACACCTTTGGAGCAAGAAGTAAGGCTTCATACTACTGACTGCAATGATTAAGTTAATTCTTCCAATGTGTTAGTTTTTTTCATAGACTGTGAATTCTTCTGTGTATTTCAGGAAAGATGGTGATGTGTCCCCTTCACATAAAATGGAAAAGCAGCAGGATGTAACTCTCATACACCTTCCTTCAGCTATAGATCTCAATACAGCTTTTAAATCAAATAGATGTACCTCCACTTAAAATTAATTTAAATGTTTCAGCAATCAGCCTTGGCTGTCTAGCAGCCAGTAGCCACAGCAGCAGTTTCACTGAGTGGACTTTGAAATATCTTTTTTTGGAAGATAGCAGTGACAACATTTGTGGTTTGGGTGATACCTTGTAAATTCTCACTCATGTCTTTTTGGGGAGGACGCAAAAATTAAACACTCAAAAGTTACACACGTAAATCTTAGGTCTGAAGGTTTTGAGTACTTCATAAGATCTAACAAACTATTTATGTATATGCGTTTATAATTGTCTCTGGGAAGACTTTTTCAGCATAGCTTTGCAAGTGCCCATATATACCCATGAACAGGATAAAGGTTCATGTTCATGTTTGATATACACTGATAATGCACAAGGTATGTGCTGAGACTGACAACATTAACAACAGTGGTCTACAGAAATGATTTCTGCTGCAACAGTCAGGTCTATAATTAAACAGGCTGATGGATTCAGCTGCTCTCCAGAGAAAATTCAGTCACCAAAAAAAAGATGCCAGACCTTGGATTATGGTAGCACATTCTTTGCTTCGGGGTCATGCAAAATGAGAATGTCCTGGTTTGGTATTAAGTGTTGTACACCATCTGCTGCTGATCTACACGACATAACAGGGTGTTCTGAAGCTAATTATTACAGAGATTTGTGTTGCAAGTGCAGTGTGCCCTGTGTCAGGGACAATGGAGGCAGTACTCCCACTCCATTTACTGAGCAAGCCCTGAAGATGAGGAACAGAGTTTCCTTAATAACTTTTTGCATTTTCCCCTACCATTTGCAGGGTAAATGTTATCATTAACTCAAAGATGGTGGACAAACTGTGCCATATAGACTCTGTCCTATGTGTCAGTCACAAGAATCACCTTAGAACAAGGGTGTTTTTGGGTCTGTATCTGTTGGAGAAGGAGCCTCATTTCTGGTGGAAGAAGTTAGGGTGAATGATGTGGCAGAGAGATTAAAAAATTTTAGGGGGTAAACTGTAACTCAGATGCTGTTGTGTAAACATATACATTTGAGGAGATTAGACTTACAAAGACCTGGGCTTGTCAGAGATATTCTCCTTCATGTAAGTGGAATGCTTGCCAGTAAAGGTTTCATAGAAGAATTCTCTGGATGTTTTTCCATAGTCTCTCTCCCCCAAACATAGTGCCCCTTACCCCAGTTTATTATCTACTGGTTTTTTGCAGTAATTTTTAGTAGCTTTCTTCTAGAGCTAAACATGCTGGGCTGGAGCCTTGAGAATCTCATTCCTATGCCTGTAGGACCTTCTGCACATATCTGGAATGGACAAACTCTTGATTTGAAAGCTGTTGAAGGCATTGATTTGAATTCCAGTTCCTAACACATTTAATGTCTGGCTTGGATGAAAAAGGAATATCCCTTGCATTTTGGATGAGTGATTGAGAAGTGCAAGTACTAGATAACTTACTTTTTTTTGGTCTTTCTCCATTTTTAGCTAAAGTGGCTACCAAACTATTTGATAGTGTTTTTTTTTTAATGGAAACAAATTGAGAAGGTTGACTAGACTATGGAAGAACTCTGCTGAAAACATACGTAGCACTTCCCAGTGTCATAACCTACCTTAGTGAACATCCACACCTAGTGACATCCAGAATTAGCTGCGTGCAATGAAGATCCTAAAACAAAAAAAGCTGATGGCTGAATTAATGTTGCAGTTTTCCAGTGACAGTCAGATTATTTTTCCATCAGTAAGAGGAACTCCCATTAAATTATTTTGTTTAGCATAGGCTATGTTTTTCTTGTATGTCTTTTGCTAAGATCACTCTAGCTGTCAATGTCTTTACAGTTCAATCCAAAACACTCCTTATAGGTTCACATTTGAGAATTTGACTTCAATCTGATTATACACATTTATCTGTGCCTACTGTTATGCGACACTACTACTAACAAGAGGATTTTTTGTGACTGTAGCTGAGATGCTAAGATAAGTCCTGGCCCTACCTGCTGCAGTCATGAGTCAGAAATCTGAAGGCACTGAAGTACAGTGCTTCCATGTATGAACTCACAAAGACTGACATGTAAATAAATAGCTTTAAACTCACAGGTATGTACCTCTTCAATTCAGTCTGACTTCTGCATCACTGATAAAGGTATTGAAATTTGGAAGTACTCATGGTCTTACTTGTGAAATAAATGAGCTTGAAGTTTTCCTTATGTCAATTCAGAACTGGGGAGTGGCAAAATTGTAAACAAATGAAAGGAACAAATTTTTCTTTCTTCCTGCTGTCAAATTTTTTATTTCTTGTTTGTTTTGGATTGGCAGTTGTGGAACATTGAAACCAGAAAGAGGCTGAGAAATATGTTTGGCCACCTGTCTGTAATTGAGGCTGGAATCATTGTATTCTGAGCAGGTGAACAGTAAAGTCTATTCCCAGAAAGAGCCCTGCTGCTTTTACTCAGGCAAATGACTCATTCATTTTAGCTGATTTTCTTGGCTTTGTTCAAATGTGATTTACCTCTTCCCCCATCTCTCCCCCCCATCTCAGAAATCAGTAGTAGATTTATTGTATGACAGGAAAGCGGCCAAAGAGGATTTAACCTGTTTCTGCAGTCTCTGTTTCTTACTCTCCTCCCAAAAATCTGTCACCGCTTGCAGAATTTCACTATGCCTTGGAGACTGTGACTGGCTTTATGCAAAGCCTGAGCTTGAAATCATTTTGTGTCCAGTGGGTCTGAACTTCAAATACCATGGCCTGCCCAGTGCTGGGGAAACAGTGTGTAACTTAGATGGCCCCACCATTGATATCAAGACTCCATCTGTCTTCCCAAATGCACAGCAGAGCAGGGCTGTTAGGAGCTGCACATCTCCCTAGCTCTCTAGTTGCACACAGTCTCTAGCTCTCTGCAAGGAAAGGCCAGCTCATTGCTATCTGCAACCCAAGAAGGTATGGAGTGGTTGACCTTTGCATTGTCAAGGGTGTATTTTTAGTAGGAGGTGAATATTTTGCATTTAAGTATCATTTCAGTATGTGGGCTCAGATGACAAAGATCAGATGTATTCTTGTGGTTTTTTTTCATCCCACTTTCTGTTTCAGATCTTTGACTCTCACGTGAAGGGGCTGAGGAGAGACTTGTGCATGATGAATACCTCTGTGATTTTAAAATCATATGTTAGTGTTCTGTTTTACTTAAATAGAAAGATAATAGCAAGGGTAGGCTGACTTTATTGTTAACTCACAATGAAACTAGTATCTCTTGATAAGAGCAGCAGTGGTAGATTTATGTTTGGTTTCACAACATGTTCTGGTTGTGATTGTATGAGGTCTGCAAGGTGGAGGTGCAAGGAGGTACAGGCATACCACCTGAACAAACAGTTAATAAACTGCAGTTGCAATTGTGCTGTGTGGGTTAGGTTACAAGGATGCAGTGCCAAGTGGCATAACCTCACTGCAGTAAGAAATAGTTTGGGTTCACATTTCCTCCTGGCCAAAGCAGTGAAAACAACAGGAACTTTGGAGCAGAAATTGATGACAAAATTCAGTGTGAACCTGTGAACTACAGTTATGGTTGATGCCTTAGGTTTTCTTTTACTAGGTTTGAAATTAACCAGATAATTCTAATATTAGTGCATAGTTAAAATAACTGCACAAGGAGAAAAAAAAAAGTACATGGAGTTAATATTAATTGTTACTAAAATTAGAGCAACATTCTTACACTGAACTTCGCTGTGAAATTTCCAAAGTATCAATTGACTTTGGGATTACATTGTAATTGTTGTGGTTAAAAATAGTCCAACAGCGCATCATCATGAATCTGTAAATAAATTTCAGTACCATAAAGTCCATTACACAAGCACAACACAAGGACATATCTTGCAGTAAGTCAAGCTTGTGTGTGCATTTTCAGTGCTTCTAAGTAATTCAATATGTACTTTAAAAACCTTTAACAGTCATTGTGGGAAAGTTTCCCGTTTCTAACCCTTATTAATATAATTAAAATCCTTAAATAAATCTATTGCAATAATGTCATATACCTGTTTCTTAGATACCTAAAAGGATTGTATTGAACTTGCTGATTTTATTTCAGCGTCGTACTAGTTTTAAGTGTGAATTTCAGCAGGAATCTCTTCTGATTTGTCATAGGATTAATGTAAGTAATATTCATAAAAAGTGGCAAAATGTATTGCAAGGTATTTTCAGTATTTTCAGTTCAACTCCCATATTAATGTGCAAAAGCCATATCTAGGAGCTAAACTTTGTCAGTAGCAGTGTTTCCAGGCAGGGTATTCCTTCCTGCCTTTGGTAGACTGACACTGGAACAGAGTATTAGACTGATGATATTGTAGAACTGTGAATCCATTTCCTAGCAAGCAGCTGGTGCAGCAGTGTCAGGTTGTGCAGATTTTTCTAAAGCCTTGGAGTGGGAGGGAGAAACAAGGCACGGGAAGGGACAGAACCAAAGAATACAGGTAACTTGCCAGAAAGCCCTTTAGCAGAACAATGCAGTTTTACACTGCCTCTCAGTTGGGCATGGAGTCACACCTGGCTTTGGCAAAAATCACCTAGTGAAAGGGTTTTTCATGGAGAACAGGCAATAGTTTACATCAAATGGCTCAGCAGTTGAACAGAGTGTAGATTAGTGGCATAGACTGTGCTCGTGGAAAAGAAACGTGAGAGTCAGCAGGTGTTCCACCCAGCTGGAATGGGGCAGCTGCTTGGCTCCTTGTGCTGTCAGGCACCTCTGCAGCCAGGGTGTGCTTTGGTGGCTGTTCTGTGCTTCCTCTTACTGAAACACTGCTGTTCTGCTGCTTCACTCTGATGTGGTTTGCTTCTGAAGAAACACTGGTGTGATGGAGTTGCTTTTCATGTTCCATTACCATTAAACCGCTGTCTGTTCTTGTCTGCAGTGGTTCACTACTAGGATTTGCCCTTCACTCTGAAGTTCAGAGTGCTCAGCACCATGTTGGGATTCTTTGTCAAAACAAACAAATCATTTGCAGCCTGAAATTTTCACTAGCCAACATGTTGCTGGCAATTTGGTCTAGAGGCAGTACATTGAATATCTGGCCTAGCAGCCCTGGGGTGAAATTGTAGTTGCAGGCACTGAAAACCATACGTCCTTTCTTAGCAGTTAAAGCATATGAAGAAGGCATGTTGCTCAGGCAATTTTCAAATTATCTGACTGATGTCTATTAGAGTCTTCTGTCCATAATGCAATTAATTTTAAAACCAATTCTCTTAGTAGGTAAGCTTGCTAGGGCTTTGATACTGGATTAGTAGGCCTTTGTAAATATATTGCCAAACACAAATAATGTTTATCACAATTTCTTGTATCTATGTATCTTCACAGAAAAGTTTGGTGGTGTAATGCTTACAAGTTTGCAAACAAGATATTTTGATTTTTGGAGTTTTGGAAAACTACCTCTGCTGCAATTAATTTCATATATGGGGTTGCTTTTGCCCTCCTGACCATGTTTTCATGCCATTGTTGGTGACAAATAATCTGAAGAAGGAAATTTTAAATAAAATTATTTAAGATTCTTTATGTAGTGTCTGTCTGTGTGGGAGATAGGTCAGGTAATACTAATAAGAGGCGGAAGAGCAGAGTATTTACAAGCTGTTTGTTCTCCCAAAAGAAACTGAGGTTGGACTGTAGTGCTGGGGTTAAAGGATCAGGGAAATTTATTGAAATATGTGGAACTGAGCTCTGAGAAGTTTTCTTCAGGTAGATTTTGGGCCTTAGACATATCCTGGAAATATCCTGGGAGAAACCAGTTCTCTTGTAAGCCCTGTAGGCCACTTTCCTTAGACTTCTGTGACGGCTTGGCTTAGGCAAGACTCTATCCTACTCGGTTCTTCTGTGCTGATGTGTGAGTCTGTGGCCTCTGCAGGGCAAGCAGAGAAGTTGTATTTTCATGAGGGTGTGTGGAACAGTGTAGGCTATGAAACAAAGGCAAGGGAAGCAGCATTGGGAGTTCTGGGGTCCTACTCTGCCCTGAGCGTATATGCTGGGTGCTTGTAGTCGTTCATTTTAACAGCTAGACTCCAAGCTAAAGTGCCTCTGTTCTTCCATCTGACCTCCTAATCTATTCTGGCATCTGTTTTCTTTTTATTGTTTAGGTTATGACCTGGTGTCCTTGGCAGTCGAAAGTCCTTGCTACACGAGGTGGAATGAAAGATGGGATTTTGCGTGTCTGGCATATGAATTGTGAGAAAATCATCCAAAGTGCAATTACAGTTTCACAGGTGAAATGATGAAATGTCTGCATACTTCGGCTATGTTCTTTTTGTATAGCTGTGTTGATTTGGCAAACTGCCACTGATTTTGAGGGTGGTTCAGCAGTGAGAAGAACAGCAGAATTTTCTCTGGATGTGCAATTGTGGTGTTCTCAGCTCCACCATGTGTGATTGACTCAGAAGCAGTTTGTTGTTTCTCATTCACCACTTCTGTCTCCGTGCAGAAGTGATGGAAGAGGAGACAGTCTTGAAGCCAGACACTTTTCATCGTCTTTCCTTGCTGGCAATGACAGTCTTGGCCAAAACTCTAAATGCAGAGAGAATGATGAAGGGGAAGAAAAGTTCCCAGAGCACTAGGGTGAGGAGAGGCGTAAGAGTCAGAGACAAAACATCTGCTTTCTGGAGTTTGAATATTAGGAGACAAAGGAACAGGTTCTCAGCTGTAGCGGAGCAGCATAATTTCGTTTGCTGGAGCTATTACAGCGTAGCTAAGGATGTGTTTTGAGGGTTTTTTTATACTAATAGGTTGTTACCTATTGCTGCTCCTGAGTGGGTGCAGCTGGTGATAGACAGACGGTGAATCTTGTTTCTTGATCAGAAGGCTTGATTTATTAAGATAATATATATAATACATTATGACTATACTAAATAGAATATAGAGAGAGGTTTGCAGAACTGCTAGCTAAGCTAAGAATAGAAAGAAAGAATCCCAAAAAAAGTTGTGTCCAGGGACTCAGTCCCCTAGCTTGCACTGGTAATTGGCCCTTAATTATAAACATAGAAAATGAGCCAATCAAGGTGAATCCTATTGCATTCCACAGCAGCTGATAACAATTGTTTACCTTCTCTTCTGAGGCCTCTGCCTTCCAGAAGACACAGAAATCTGAAAGAAAGGATTTCTGTGGAAAAATGTCTGCGACAGTTACCATGTTTAGATAGGACAATAAAGCAACAGTATGTTGAAGAGTTGAAAACAAGTAAATGGCCCTTCTAAATAAATAGACAGATGATTTTGCATCTCATGATGTAAGGATACTGAACCAGCTTTCAAATGATGTCTAAACCAAATCTCCATGTATTATTTAAACATGTCTGTGCTTTGATGAAGGATTTTGTTGTGAATAAATGTGTTGCAGAGTGTTTCCCTTGCACCCTGACAGAGAAACTGGAGTTCCTTATAGCTCTGTATTGTTCCATGGTGCTGTAGGGCCACACCATATGCAGAGGTTGTTTCTTGCTAAGCCTCCTTGTCTCTGGTGTTATTCATGAACAGAAAAGACCAGATCATTGCTACACAGACATATTCCTGCTTATGAAGACCCCTAATAACTTACTATAAGAAATTAAATACAGAGAAAAATTGTGGAAGTATCAAGATACAATCAGAATAAATGCTGTGGTGGATGATTGCAACTTAGATGGTTCTAAGTCAACCTCAGACACTTTTAACCACATAAGTTTTACACCCACAGAAATGATCTGACAAACTGTAACTGAATTTCATTTTATAAACCTCTTGCAAATGCTGAAACCCCAGCTAAGAATGAGGACCTATCAGCACCAGTTGAGCACTTTAGTAATTAAGAGTGACTGTCACTTAGTATATTCAGAACAGAATGACAATTGAAAAGTAATAACCTTTTTATAGCACTGGATCAGTTTTTGAGATGCTTCTGATAGAACTATCAGAATAATTTACTAGAAAAGAAAAAAGAAAAGGAATCATTTTGGATGTAATGTCCACTCCTTAGGAAATTTGTTGTAGCTGTTTCCTGTCTGTAGGCAGGCAAAATATGTAATTGCTTTGAAAATTACCTGACCTGAACATGGTATTGAAACAATGAAATAAACCCAGAAAACTCCACCCAAACCCCATGCAAATGAATAATTTCAACTTGTCTGATTTCTCTCTATTGCCCTCCACTACTTTTTGACTTAAACTGTAAATTAAATTTCAATCAGTGTTACGGACAGTTTTGGGTGCCTCCAAAGATTATAACTCAACATCCTCCCTCAAAGTCGTTACAGACACTGAGCAGACACAGCATAAGGAATTCACCGAGTTGTAAAATCTCAATCCTAAATATTGACAAAGATTCTGTATATTTCAATAACTTAAGAAGGAGCAAAGCTAGAAAATTGATCTCTGCTAAAATAATTTAGGTGTTGAAATTAAAATAAAAAAGTTTAGCAGGAACTCATGTAGCTCAGCACCAGGACAGCAGGTATTTGCATTTAGCCATAGTGTTTCCAGTGAGCCACTCTATCAGCTTCAAAATTTAGGGCCAGACTTTGCATTGGCAGCAGTGACCTTCATTAGGTGTCACAGGGCTGCACAGTTCCTCACATGTTTGTCCTTGTAGTATCTTGAACTAGAAGAGTGCCATTCTCTTGTGTCCATGGGGAACTTGGGTACGAGTGATGGGGGACACAGGTTGCTCACATTCATTTTAGCAGGTCACACATGACTTCTTACTTTCGTGCTTCCTTTTAGGATGTGGTTTATACGTTCTGCTTTAGAAACTACTACTCAGAAGATTTTTTTTCTCTTGGGGGTTTAGCCTACCAGTGTGACTGCCAGTAACTGACCCAGCCAGAAAAGACAAAGTCCAGTAACTTCAGGGAACAAAGCTTCAAATTTCTCTTGCTGCCATGTGCCTAAAAACCTCACGCGTTTTCCTGGCATTGGCATAGCCCTAAAAGGTACAAGAAGTCTATGAGGTAAACACAGTTCTTGAGAGTCTCAATTGAGTTACAGATTCCTCCTGCCTTCAGTTCAAGTTCAGTGTCTGCTTGTGGGTGAGATTTTTCAACAACCACATTAATGAGTTTGGTACATTCTTTGTGCTGCTAGACTGGGTAGCTTTCTGCTTTCCATGTGTAGCTCCCAAGATTTACTACAACTGCAGACAAACTGAAAACACAGTTCCACTAAATGGCTTAGTGGAGTCACTGCTATAAGATCTCTTTAGCAGTGATAACTGAGCAGCTGGAGACAGTATCTCATTATTGGATCAGCTGCTGCGAGCTGTCTGCAAGGCCTGTGCAGCCAGAAGGGAAGGCTCAGCAGTGAGAGACATTACCAAGCACAGATGAGACTGACATTGTGAATGCACGGACAATAGTAGTTCAGGTTCAATGTGTTCCTTTGGCAGAAATGTCTCCTCAAAGTGGTGCAGACAGGTAAAGCCTACTCCCTATTAAGAATGTATTTCCTTTGGCTCCTTATTAATATGAAAACAGTCAATAGAGGATGATAGCTTCCCACATCCTATGCAGCATGTTTCTCTGCTGCAGTAAAGTGGAACAAGCCATAGTGTGGGTGGTGAAAACGACTGGCATAATCAGTGTAGAATTCTGATGTACCTTTCCTTTTCTTTTGTACATGTTTTATTATATAGGTAACAAAGGGAAAGTCTTGCATATAACCCTGAGCTCAGATCAGAGTATGTTCATTTTTGTGGCAGTGGATGGGATGTCTTGTCTGTGGAAACAACATGGGTCTGGGGAGAGCATGCACAGCAACGAAGCTTTTTATAACAGTTATTTGAGCTCATTCTTGTGACTTTTTTTCTTGAAAGCCAGTGATTAATGTATTCAGCCCATTAAATAATTCAAAATATATGTCTTCTTTCCAATAAAAACATGACAAAGGACAGTATAATTTTATTTAAAAGAACAAAATTTTCTTATCAGTCTATTATGTGAAATGTTAGTAGCTTGTCTTAACCTAAAGGAAAAATATCCTAACTCTGAAGAATAATGTAATGTATATTTCAATTACATTAGCAAACATGGAAGGAATCCAACTGTGTAAAGCACTAGCATAAAGTGTTAGGTCCTGCTTTTATCTTTGATTCTTGCAATAAATTTTACATTACCTTAGCATCCCCACTGGTAACCACATACTAATTCATATATATTGCCTTGAATTTTTCAAGGACTATGATGAGCAGAGACCAGTTCAGGCCTTGTTCTTTGTATCACATAAATTGTCTTATGGAATCTGTCTAAATACTCCTTAGCTCTACCTTAAATATGTAATTAAATAGAAATTATTTACAGGGAATTGTTTATTGTTTTCATAACGGTAATGATAATTAACATAATTAGGAAAATGTCTTAACTAGATTTTTAATTGCTTCCTTTCCTTAAACCCACCAGTGATTTAAAATACAAAAAAATTGCATAATAATTCTATTTATGTAATAAGTTATGTAATAATTCTAGTTATGTAATAAGTTAATTAAGAATTCAGATGGGCATAGGAGCATGCTATTTGGGCCGAACACAACTGTTAGTTCATTTCATAAAGGTGACAATTCAATTCTGGTTGTCAGCAAATAGTGCAGGTGTCATCATATTGTGAATTTTATTTAGTGCTCACAAGGAATAAAACCCTTGGACTTTAACATATATTTGCCTTGCAAGATAGGGCCTCAGAAGGTATTCAGATACAGATCAGTAGTGCTATTCATTGTGTTCTGCCTACAAACACCTTTGGAGCTTTGCTTTCATTGTTAGGAATGATCAGAGGCAAGGGATAAGGATTCATTCTTGCATTTTTATATTAAAAGCCCTCTGAGCTCAGAAACTTGTATTGTTTGGAGTCCTTTCTTTTATTTATTTTTTTTTTTCACAGCTGAAAATTTATTTAGAATATTTCCTGTAGCTGGGAAAGATTAGGATATTAGGGGACTAGGGCAGTGCTAGTCTGTGAAAAATAACACTGTGGTCAAATGCATGAAAAGGAACAGACAGGGGCACAAGTTGTCTCTGTAAATGAATGTGAAACTATCATGTCTTTAATTCTCATGATTTTTAAGACCTCATCTTCTGCTGCTCACAAGTTATGTGGTCGCTAACTTTAGCTCTGGAAGGTTGGGACCCCTCAGGTATTTTAGCTAGTAAGAGATTGCAATAAACCTGCTACTCAGCTACTGGGTTCTCATATCATCTCATGTGGTCTTCAAAGAAGATCAGAAAATGGTAATACTGGTTGTCAATTGAGAAATTGCTGCCAAGAAGCTGATGCCCAAATGTGGGAAATAGCTTATACTGTGCTTATCTTCTAATATGAACAAGCTTGTTTATAGAGATTTTATCAGACAATTAGAATCTGATTTAAATACTCAAAATAGTATTTTAAATAATTTAAAAGGTTTTAGGAATAGTAAAAAACATTTTCTCCCATTTTGAATGTTAAATAAATGAGTAGAACTAGTCTCTTTGCTGATGAATTTTTTGATTTGCCCAGAAATTCTCTCTTTCCTTTGGCAGCACCTAAATTATATTTATATCATTTATATCCAGTATAGGAGGAGGTGCATGACACAAGATGGGAGGCTGTAGCATGGAAGGACCTGACCAATACCAACCATGCACATTTTGTTGGATGCTGAATTGTCAAAATAAGAAAGGCTGTTTCTTAGCCTAAGAACTTCTCATATCTTAGTTACTTACTGCTCAGTGTTGACTAGTCAAGCTATATTGCCCCAGATGTATTTAAGCACAATATCTAAAAGTGGGAAAAGCCACTGATTTCAAAAGCCCATAACTACGAGAGGACCTTGTTTGTGTGACCTGTAGATCCATGTCTGAGAGGACATCCAAGTGTGCATTCCAGACTGTAACTAATTTGAAGTGAAATTAAATGCATACTCTAGTGCTTTTTTCTGAATGTGCAGAGTGTGAAGCTGCTGAAAGCTGGCTACGTTCTTGTGTAGGTTCCTCATTCTGCCAGTGCAGAGGTCTTAACATATGAAGTCTTGGTCAAAATTTGAAATCCTGGCTTCCTCCCTATAGAATATGGCATTCTTTTAGCTCATTGTCAGTTACACGCCTGGTATGTTGCTCAGGCCCAGGATGGACAGAAATCAGAACCTGTTTCTAAGAACTCAGCTTGTTCTTTGTCTGTGGTCTGTATCCACTGAAAGCTGAGTCTCCAGGGGTGGCACAGAGGTTTGAGAAAATTTGAGTTGGCTAAGATCAGATTTTCATCCCTACAGTCCTGTCCAAGGTGGGGCACTGTACAACATATAGAACCCAAAACTTAAGGTCAAAAATAATTTTTGCCTGAAAAATAACTTCATTGCTCATATAGTACAAGTGTCTTTCTTCTCAGGTATATCAATATGACAAAACAATCATCTGGAGTATAATGACTGAGCAATCCATTTGTTCCCACACTTAAAAGCACTGAGTCGGGCAGATGTGCCCAGTTCTGCCCCTACATGACCTGACTTGATGCTACCTACATACACGTTAGGTGAGTTTCTGTGATGTGGTTTATACCTGTTGCTTCCTTCCAGTTATCTCATATAGCCAGACTGAGAAGAAAACAGGGACATCAAATTATCATAGCATTTTTCTTAGCTAGTGTGGGCTCCATTCCACAGTGGTGAAACTCTGTGGTGAATGGGCTCATATCATGCCTCTTGAGCAGAGACCTCCCCATCTAGAGGAAAATGCAGTTCTCTCTTGCTGCTTCTTTTTTTCTACAGGTTTATGCTACTGGCAGTAGTGACAGAAGGTAAAATTTTGTTTTTACCCTGTAAGTCCAACTCTACAGGCTTATTTTGCACAATTCACTAAAAACATCCATGTGAAAAAAACACAATTTTTAAAATATTTTGGGGTAGGTCCTAAATTTCAGGCTACAAGAGGAAAGCTGCACATTTTCCACATTTTTCTGCAACACATTTCTTCATGCATTAAAAACTTCTCCTTGGTCAGAACCTATCCTTCCTGATCTCTAAGGTTCTCCAACACTTGGCTCAGAACCACCATCTGGAAAATTAGGAAATACTTGAATTACAGGATTTGAGAGGGATTTTCCACTGACAAGGGTGCTGTTTGTGACTTTTGGAGAGAAAGAAAAATCCTGCCGAAGAGGAAGCAGAATGATGAGATAATGCAACAGCGTGAGGAAAGAAAGGCAGTGAAAATCTGAACAAAGAAATGAAGCAAGACTAATGTATGGGAAGGGTGAAACAGGCCTAGGTGAGCTGCAAGATGATAAGGACAATTTTGTTTCCTGAAGGTTTTCAGAATTAGTTTTTGCCTAAGCAGGGGTTTGGTAGTTTGCAAGAATAAAAAATTCTGAAATTTCTTATTTCCTGTGTGTTTAAACACAGAATCAAGTCACTGCTTTGGTTGTTGGTAGCAGTCAGTGGGTCAAATTCTCTTCTCAGTTTCACTGATGCAATCTTATTTGTCTGAGAGTCTTTTTCTCTGCTCCTGCTTTGCTTCTGTGTTTGTGTCCCCCTTTGTGTGTACATATTGTGTGTTCAGACCAAGAGTGAAAAAAACAATTTATGAATAAGAATAGGAATATGGAAAGTTCTGACTGAGTAATGCTTGTAACACAGGGAAAAAAAGATGTTTTTTATCATCTGAACTTCCAATAGAGATCCCTGTAGTTCAGGCCTTCTTTATCTTCTCTAATGAGAAAACTACTGTCTCTTCTTAATGACATTAGGTAAATGCAGTTGTGTAAAAAAGTTTTAGTTTGTGCTTTCTCTTTGTGTTTGTAAGTAGTGCTTAATTACGAAGGATGGATGGAGCAATAATTTTGAAATGAAAATCAATGCAAAATATCTCCACCACTGAATGTTCTCTGCTTTCTCTTAGCTAATGTCTACCTCCAAATAAAAACCTCTTGAAGCAACACAAGATAAATCTAAGCCCTTTTTGAGGTGCTCATGGCATTGAAAATGCTCGTCTGTTAATACAGAAGCAGGCAGAAACATTTTTCACAAGAGGTCTGTTTGCTGCTTGACAAATACTTGTTTAAGCCCTTAAAAATTTCACTGCATGTCTGAAGCAGCACTATTGGCATCATAAAATTAAGAGTGCTTTATATTATCAATGGTGCTGTATCATATTGATACAGTCATGTCATTTCTCTGAAGCATGGGCTTTCAGAAATTTTTTTAAACACAGTGCTGCTTATTTTGGTATGTTTTGCAAACATTTAACATGTATGGAACGTTACACAGATAGTTAGCAGATCCTATAGGTAGTACATGGAGCATCTATGCTGCAAGAGACAGCGCTTTCCACATAAATTGACAGCTGAAAGCAGCAGATTTTTATTGCCATTGCTTTATTAAATGCAAAGTACATAAAGGGATAAAATCTAGAGGTTTCAAATACAAGACAGTTAGAAAATGAATACCTATGTCCCACAATAGCTGCAATTAAATTTTCTGAAGCTTTACAATCCACTACATCTATAAAACCAAGAGCTTTGCTGCAGAGAAACAAAGTTTTTAGGTGTCTGTACTTGTACATAGCACACCACTAATTTTCAGAAATCCAGGTACAAAAGAGTGCTATATATACTTAATAAGGAGTGAGGACCCAAACAAGGATTAGATTCTTGATTTGAAATACCAGTCTGTGTAGAGCTCAGTGTGAACATACACTACAGGGATGTTGGAATCCTCAGCCCCAAATACCCCCAATGACTCCATGGCCGACAGTGTAAGCTATAAATGCCATTGTAGCAGAGCTACATCAAGCTGCCGAAACTCAGTGTGAGAATACCTCTTTTACCAGACTACTGAAGCTGTTTTTAAAAGCCCATTTCATTTACACAAACCATGTGGCCCAAACCCAATCTGCTGGGCCCCCCCTATGGTTTTCCTTATCCATTTAATGTGTTGCTTTGTGAGTCGAGTGTAGATACCAGGGCCATCAGCATTGCCACATTTCCTCTTCCCAAATGAAGTGATGCCTGTCATATTATTATTACATCTTAGAGGTCCACCAGAGTCCCCCTAAAAAAAGGGAAAATACAGTCATTCAAATCAACAAAAGCTAAAAAATGTTTCCTTTAAATAAAATTTTCACTAGTTAGATGGAGAAAATAAAAATGTAGCCAGTGTTATTAAGGATCATTTTTTCCTCCTTGGAAATTAGGATTTCAGACAGCAAAACAAATGAAAAAAAAGACTTAATATAATTCAATCTAAACATTCAAGTGTGTGTAATGGGGAATGAATCTAGCTAGGGAAGAAACAGTCTCTTTGTAATGAAGAAAAAAAGCTGAAAACTTTCCTCATGGAAAGTGTAAGCCTCCAGAAATTCAAACTCTTTTAAATGCAATATTTAAATATTTTAAAATGTGGTAGTTATTACATAGTCCTGTACTTGACTTGGAACACTGTTAAAATGCTTTTTAGCATTTCAGCAAAACATATTTCAAAGTCTTCTGACATCAAATAAGTTGTTCCACTGAGATTATCTACTTGCAAATGGGCTCGTAAGCTGTTTTGTGGACATTTTAGTATTAAACTAATTTTATTGAAGATGAGGATGGCTATCTGCCATGCCTGGACACAACTGCAATATTGAAAGGCTGTGAAGGTGAATTTACTCATCTTAAGTTTTGATTTTAAGGCTTGGAAGAACAAGCTTTAGTAAATTCACTGACATTTGATAAAATCCTTCACTGATTTTAAGAGAGACAGAGATCGTGAATGTGTAATGCTGGTACATTATATTTTATTTTTATTATACAATTTATGCAGTCATAGTAGATATACTTACACTACATGAATCCTTATTCTTAGCTCCTGCACATATCATGTTCTTTGTTATGACAGGTTTGCCATTATAATGCTTTTCATCGTTGCATATTTCCCTCCTGATGACAGTGACATTGACTTCCATCAGGGCAGAAGGGAGATTGCCTGGACGATTTTTCAAAGGATTTGTAGTCCTACCCCATCCTGCTACTGTGCAAACTGTTCCTGGTTTGGGATCATAATCTGAAGAAGGCAGTGGGATTGTTTGCACAGCTTTATTAAGTTTTGCTCTTCCCCGAAGCTGTAGAAGATACGGAAAATAGGTATTATGGCACAGAGTCTAACAGAGGCCCTTGCATATTAACCATTGGATCTTTCCCATTATGGTAATTGAAGAAATCCCTTTCTGAGATTCCTCAATTCTTTGTGACAGTAGTTATGTCATCAATGTAAGAGTGGGAAAATGAGTATTCTTTGTCTCATGAGAACCCACTTTGATAATCTATTAGCTCTAAAAAACATCTTATTTTACTTCTCTGGCTCTCAGACCATTTAGAAGACAAAATAACAGTAATTACTGATGCTGGCAAAATTGAAGATCAGAAAAGCCAGACATTTTAATTAGAACTCCTTTTCAGACAGAACGTTGGTGCTTTTAACCGAATGTTTTATCTGCATGTGTTTTTATTCCTGTGTAGAAAAGCCAGAAACTGAAATGTCTTGATCAAGCTCCAGAATGTGTATACTAGCCGTGGCAACAATTACAGGAATTGTTGCTTGCCTTAGTTACCAGTGTATCCCCAATTCCCCAGGCTGTTGGATTAGCAGACCAGACTATATCACTCCAGAAAAAAAGGCCCCAGAAACTCCCTTGGCTCATCTCCCTAGATGAGATGAAGGAAGAAAATAGTTCAGTGTAGTGTTATATTCCATAAGTGATATATAAATCTGTACCTGAAGCAGCATAATGTCATTTTCCTTGGTACTGGGGTTGTAGCGTGGATGAGGAAAACGTTCTGCAATCTGAAAAGCTTGCTGTTCTTTTTCTCTTTTATTTGATGAATGGGCTCCAAGAATAACTTTGCTTTTTTTCCTGAGGAAAGGACTACATAGTTATTTGGATTCACTTTGATGTAACCCTAAATTTTTTGCTGGTAATAATGTGGTGCTATAATGACCAGCTGCTACAGTCTCTTTTCCTGTGCCTGAAAAGAACAGTAATTAGAAATATCTAAAAGATGACCTTGTTCATACAACAGCTATAAGAAAAATATGACTCAGTGAATCAAACTTCATACTATCTTATTTTCATCTTCCCAGGAGCACAGAAAAGTTTCAGGTACTTGACGCTGTTTCCATCCCTGTTGTTCCCTTTTGGGAACTGAATGAGTGGTGGATCTGGTGGATGCACCAGATTTGCTGTGGGCACTTGTCTCACCAACAGTGTCCTCTATAATTTGTTCTGAAAATTTAGGAAAATAGGCCACAGCAGTGTTAGTTCAGATATCCTGACTGTATTGAAATGTACCATTGCTTTACTCTAACATATTTCAACACCATTTTCTGAATCTGCGTGAGACACAGTTCATTCCTCTTCTCTAGGTTTTTCTGCAACTTCCTGTGCTTCCAAGATCCTCAAGTGGTGTCAGAGTTGCGCCTGCTGTGGCTCTCTGACAGAGACCAGCAGCCTGGCACTCCTTGGCCAAGCAGGTCAAGCAGACATTACTGCCTGACTACAGGTACAGCTGCTCTTGGGCCAACAACACATCCCACAGCTCAATGAGAGAATATTCTAGGAGATGTGCATATTGGCACTCATTCATGTCTTATTGTGGAAAATGCAACCCTGGAAAGCGGTCGCTCCTTTCTTTCATCTGCTGAGAGCTGTCTGTTGACTGAGCCATCATTAGGTTCATAATTAATTGTATTTTCTCTTAAACAGAATCTCATTTGTAAACATTCTTTACTTTCTGTTAACACACAGATTTGGGCCCAGTGCTCTCTTTACAGTAGGTCCCACAGATCTCCCTGTCTGGATAGGACAGATGGCCACATTTCTCTGGTGTCTGCAGAGTCCAGTGGCTCACTGGTCCTGGTGACAGAGCCTGTGTGAGGTCTGGCTCAGTAGCAGCTTCAGTCCTCCTCACAAAAGCAAGTAGGGGTGGGATGTAATTCAAAACTCACTTCTTGTCTCGCTGAAGGACTCACTAGAGCTAAATATCCATTTGCATCTTGATTTGGGCAGGAGAAGAAAGATGTCTGCCCAGCCAACATACCAGGCAAGGCAGAGATCTCTCAGTGTCTCCTGTCATCTGTTTGGAGGATTTTTGCTCCTGTGTTAACCACATGCTGTCTTTTCTGCAGTCAATTGTGTATATCTTATAGAATAAAATTACAAGAATTAATTTTTTTCCCAGAGCAGCAGCTTAGACTGGACACTCCTCTCATCTAGTGTACAGGTTGACTGAGAAAACAGGGATAAAACTTTTCCCCAAATTCACTGCTTCAGTATTGCTATTCTATGCTAATGTGCAGCTTGAAGTTTTTAGATATCTCTTCAGAAACAGATGTGATCAGTATACTTTGTTGTATTTTTTTACTCACTATAACAAATTTGATGATAGAACCTATAATGCACAGTAATTAGAACTTGATCATGGTCATGATAAATGGATAAAATTACCAGATAAACTAACTCTCCTGCTTGAACAGACATATCAGACACCCACTAAGGACAATCTCTGAATCAGAGTAAGAACTTACGTGTTACAGTGTGCAGCTGTTAACACCCAGTTTTCCTTAATTAAAGCTCCTCCACAAATAATTCCTCTTCGTCCCTTGATTTGGGCCATGAATGGTCTCGAGTGTGGCGCTACTTCAGTTCCTCCAATGATATCCACACACAAACCTAAAAAAGTAAGCCACAAGACACACAGCTGAGCTGACAAATACTGTAAGACACTCCAAGTCTCTTAGAAAACATGGCTGTTATAATTAGAAAGGATACAGACACACAAATATGCACATATGTCACAATGATGGTCTTCAGGGTAGAATTTTAAAACCGCTCAGCAGAATTATTTCATTACATTTCAATAATACTGAAACAAGATCAGTGGGGTGAGCTTGGGCAAAAACCCCACACCAAAGTTTTGTTGCTTTTGCACAGATTTCTTTTCTTGGACATTACTGATATGTTTCATTTATTAGCTTTCATTGTGAGTAACAATCCCCCATATTTCCCATATCTTAAATATTGTGCAGGGAAACTAGACTATGTAGTATAAGCCACATTATGTGAATCTGTTTTCCAGAAAAAGAGAAAATCAAGCAGTTAAGGTATGTGTATGGCTCTGAAAAGAAAGATGATATAATCATTATGTTTTCTACTCAGAACTCCTCCAAACAGCTCAGACTTTGCAGCTTTACTTAAGACCCATTCAGAAATTATTTTGTTTGTGTGAAAGACCAAACACATGCTGACAGTTGAGAGGAACTAATGATAAGAATTCAAATAACAATTGTTATTACTTCCTTTACATTAATACATGTTAGCTTAATTAGAATTCTGTACGTCAGGACTTATCTCCAAAAGTATTGAACTGTGTACTTACCTCCATGAATAGCCAGGAGAATGACAGCAGTGAAGGTGTACCAAGGGAGGAAAGCACCCATGATTTCTGTCTGATGTTCCCTCTTGTTTGCTCTTTAATATACGTCTATCTACCAATCTATCAATATATATGCATAAATGAAGAGGATGTGGGTTTTGTTTTTCCTCTTAAGGGGGTAACCATGACAAGGAAAGCCTCCCCAACGATGTACCTTACAGCAGAAGTGTTACTGAGAATCTGCGTCATCTGCTGTGGTGTGAAAGCAGGCTCCACACCACTTTGTGCTCTGTCTGCAGCATTTGCAGAGAACTGATGTACAAGTATAGGGGTGAAACACAGTGGGACTCAGCTCACATAAATTTAGGCTGATTCATTTGTCCACATGAAGTTGTATACTTTCATTCCAGACACCTCAAGTGGCTTCCAGGTCAGACATGGATTCCAGTCCATTCTCCTTTAATGAAATATCTGTTCTGCTCAGTAGACCCTCAAGGCCAAGGAATCTGATATTTCCTCATTTCAGGATCTGACCCTACCTCATTAGGTTTGTTTGGCTCGGACTGGCTGAGCTTTCACAAAGCACTGAGTGTGGTTTCATAGCCTATAGCTAAGGGTATGATGATATTTAAAGTATCTTAAACTGTTTTAGATCTGGTGCAGAAGGCCGTCAGTCTTCTGAAGATGCTGTGTCAGATTTGCCAGCTCTGTGTCTGTGTCTGGAAAGCCCTCAGTATCTCAAATGCGACTAAATGCTGAGTTTCAGGCAACTGAATTGAATCCTGAAAACTCAGGGTGGCTGGGCACTGGAACAGGCTGGTCACAGCACCAGCCTGACAGAGCTCAAGACAATGGTCTTAAGCACATGGTGTGATTCTTGAGGTGTCCTGTGCAGAGGCAGGGGTTGGACTTCAATGGTCCTAGTGGGGCTTCTTTCAATTCAGGGTATTCTGTGATTCTGTAAATAAGTCTTATCTAGGGCCTTGTAAAGGCACAATTTCTCTCTTGCAAATATATACCCAAATAAAAAAAAAATAACTTGCATCAATATTAAATCATTTGGAGTATCAACTATTCTATAACCTATATATTCTATGACCAGTGAAATGTCACTGTCATGCAGAATGGAAGATTTCTTGAAGTCTTGAGCCCCACAAAAGGCAACCTGCAGAAAGGAGCCCACAATAAAGAGCTTGCAGAAATCTTCTTGCAGAGTTCTTGCTGTATCATATCTTGAGCTCATTGTCCCAACACCATGTGAGTTTCACCTGTAGAAGACCTTGGATAGACTTTGCTCAAATTTGCTGTTGCTCTCCCTTCTGGGACAGAGGATAACTTGGCAGGTGTAGATGTAATTTTAGAGACTGTGGAGCTCTTTGTCACTGATGTGTTTTTGTTGAGACACAGTCACCTATGTGCAAGGTGACAGCTCCACGCACTGCTAAAGCTCAGATTTACCGAGATTTAATTTTCTTAAATTTTCTTTTCATTACTAGCACATTCCCCATAATTATAATCACTTTGTAGCACTGATATTCTTTTTTACACTGTTCTCCTGGACACTAGGTATCATAGGTACAATTCTTTCTTTTATCAGACACAATTATTTGACAAAGTCTGATTTTATGATGTTTTAATTAGCACTCTTACAATATTGAAGCTGTTTCCTGTCTGGACTATGCAGAGGCATGATCAGGATGAACACTTGTAAGCAAAAATCCTGTGTGCTCAGACGTGATTAAACTTGTAGTGCTACAATGATTCATCCTTGGATGGTCCTATGTGAGGAGCAATGGCCAGTAAAAAGAGGTTTGGTATGTCTCATCCTATGTTTGCCTGATCTGTTTTGAAAGACATGGAATAAAACATTAGCAAATGTTCCTAGATGGTTTCCAAGTAAATAGATACAGGTAAATCTATGCCTGCTATCTAAAACCTAATTTCTATGGCCTGTATATACTATTTTTCAGTTTCTAATTGTACTTCTATTTACTTCTAAATCATACTTCTAAAGATGTTTCTTCTGAAACTCCATAGATACTAGCATATCCATGCTTCTTCAAAAATCCTTTCTAGTTCTGAGAGATCTATTGACATTGACAATAAGAATTAGAAATATGGAGTCTAAACTATTGATCAGTATCAATTGATGACTTTCTGTGGAAGCTCCTGAATGACCTCTCTGACAATCTGCAAAATCCCCGATGTCACAGGTATTAAAGATCAGATAGATATGCATATAACCAGTACCAATTTTGTATCCAAATGTTTTGTCAGAGAGTTATCCTGCTCTTGTAATTTACATCATTAAGGCTGAAAATTTGATATAAAATTTTAGGGTGTGCAATTAGTTGGCTGGGCTCCTTTGGTTATGGCAATAACTTAATTTATGGTGAAGTTTAGATTCTATTGGCCTTTTGCATTTAAAAGGAAACCCCAAAGCAAAGCTTCCTTCTCAAGTAAAATTCTTTTATTAGCTCCTCTGTTGCTTACTTAATTGGTCTCCAAGAGGAGAGAGGTATTGTAAGTAAAACACTCTGTCCTTTCTCCCTGTGGCACTCACAAAGCAGAGCCACTCGCCCTGCAGAAGCCACCGCCTGAGTAAAGGACAAGGTGTGTGTGCAGTTCTGTGACCAGCCTCTGCCTCTGGGAAGGGCTCCTATGGGCTGCAGGCCCATGGCTCAGTGGATCACTTCCAGATCTGTGCATTACTGTGCTGAGGTCTTCTATCCCTTGTCTTATACTCTGTCATTTTGACCCTTTTTCTTCCACACTGACTCTGTTCCTTTTTCCTTCATGCTTGCTTTGGTGCTTGAGGTGAGCACCAGATGTGGTTTTAGGACACCGGTTCAGGAGACCAATTTAAACTGTGCCTCTAAACCTTCCAGGTTTGCTGAACTGAGTTCAGGCGGTCTCACCTCAGCTGAAGGGCTGTTTTCTCGAGCTGAGAAGGGAGGGCAGGACAGAGGTGCAGAGCTGGCAGCTGCCAGGAGCACAGCAAGGCAGAGCTGCCGTGCTTTCCCTGTCTTCTCCTTGGGCTACCACATCCCCAATCCCACCCCAGTGTATCTGAGCACATCCCTTAGTGGCTGGGAGGCAAACTCCCAGGGACTTGCTGGGGAAAGGGCAGAGTGCATGCTGGGCCATACCTATTTTATTTCCTTCTCCAGTACCAGTGCCTCATGGTACTTACCTGGTTGTCTTTTGTGCCTCAGCTATCCACTCAGTGTCCTTGTTTCCATTTATTTGCTATGTGATACCAGTGGAAAATGTAGTAGCACAAAAATCATAGTAGATGTAGTAAACCTGGGGAGTCCTCAAGGCCTTGCAGCAAATCAGCACTCCTTCTATGATGTTGCTCGTACTTGGCAGAAAGAATCCAGCATTAGATACTCTTTTCTGGGAACACAAGCCTTCTATTGTTTGGCCAGAGCATGAATCTATTTTGTCTCTTATGCTGGCTTCCAATCCAATCCAATCAGGTCTCTTATGCCCTTCCAATTTATTGGGAGGGCAAAGCCATAAAGGACAAACATAATTATGCCTTTAGGACTCTCTTTGCAGAGATTACCTGTGGAGAGTCTCCAGTGGGTGAATAATTCTGGGATTAGATGGAGAATGGAGAATGACTTTGGGGAACTGGAGCTGGCTGTTTTAAGAGCAGATGAATTCTAATAGTAATTTGTTTTCTTTTAAAAGAGCTTTGGAAGAGTCCTCTGAAACATGAATTGTGTTGCACCATATGCATGTTTTAAAACTGAGTTCTAACTAATAAGATTCTGTGATGCAGAAATAAACATTTCTATGCTACAATCTCATTCAACAATGAGATTGAGAGCTGCCATTCTGTAATTCTTGACTAAAAATGAGAGCTAGTTATATTGGGCAGGTTGTATTTCAGGTTATTTCTAAACATAATGAATATGGTATCAAGTGTTGTATCTTCTTCACACAAGAGCAGACAGGGTTTTTTGTAGTGGTTTACCAGCAAGGTATGCAAGACATGCATGCAGACACAGAGGTCTACAATACAGAAATGTCTTTCTCACCAATTTATCTATTTTTGTGACCACAAATTAGATTTTGTTTTGTGTTTGGCAGTTTCAGACTCTAGGGTTTTCTGTATATGAAAGCTGCTCCTCAGAAAGTTATTTTTAATAAAATACAAATTGCTTTATCTTACATGTGTGTGGCTGGTCTTGGCATGTCTTTTATATCCTATATTCCATTACTCATAAAATAACAGATGTTTGACAGTTCTCAGTAGCTTTTGTTAATTTATATATGAAAATTTTCAGTCTTTCAACTGAAGATGTTACCTGGGCAGTGGAATTCTGTGGAGCAATTGTTGGCTGCTGATGTGCCTTGGTCCACAGGAGTGACTTTTGTACTTTATGCGCCCCAAGTTTTCTCAACCTGGGTCCACAGTTTAGGATCAACTTTTGAGCTCCACATGCCCGACTATTCCTTCACACTGGTGTTCTCTGAAGCCTTTTCAGGTTGCCCTTACATTCATTCTCCCATTTTTTCCCACCAGCTTAAAGATGGCCAGTTTAATTCTCACTTTTTTTTCCTTTCTTTTTCGTTTTCTTTTTTTTTCTATTTGAAGTCAGCAAGCACATTAAACATCCTGAGACATCTAGGTGTTATTCAGGGATTAGGCTTTATTTGGTTTTATTAGGAGTTTCAAGAATCAGGCAAGTTTTAAAGAAATTGGAAGACAGAATCTTGAGAAATCAATCTGCAGTAAAACAACACAATATTAAAAATGTAAGGGGAAATTTCAAGGGAGGGAGCTATTAGTGAAAACTTTCAAACCCATTTCCTGTAGGGGACATTTGAATACAAATGAGTGCATAGCAATTTACAGTGCCCCTGACAGCAAAGAGCAGCAGCTATGACACCTGGAAGCTCTTCTGCTCTCCTGCTCTCTTTAATTGTTGTTACCCTGCTAACAAGATGTAAATACTCACCTAAGAGTAAAAATCAAATCCTCAGTTCCTCTGGATAACACATAATGTAACTGCACTTCTGTTGCACTTCAGGTGGCCGCATGGACATTGTTGGAGGACATGAAGTGCATCCTCATTTCTGGCCTTATATGGCAGCTTTCCAGGACAAGAATTTAGGTGTTTTTTGTGAAGGAACTCTTGTGGAAAAACAATGGGTTTTGACAACAGCACCTTGTGAGTAAGTGTCTTTAGTTTGTCATTGAAGTGAGGCACGGTATGCAAGCCTCCAAATGAAGAAAGGTGCATATGGAATTTTTTTTAATAGGTTGTTAATAGCTGCATTTCTCTCCCTGGAACGATCCTAGAACTTGCCATTGTTTTTAGTTGCCATAAACTACTGATCTGCATTGCAGAGTTATCTTTGTTAGTGAGATCCTGCCAAAGTTACAGCATAAATAATGCGCTGTTAAAAGACCAAATTAATTCTTTCTGCATGTGAAAAAGCAATGTCTTAGAGAAGGGAATATGTCCCAAAGATTTTAAACAAATCTTAGGTGTGTGACTGGAATTAAGCCTCAAAATACGCTGAGAGATGAATTCGAATTAGGTGTGCACACTATTGCTCTCATTTTGAGTGGTCTAGGCTCACAAATCCAGAATGGCACTCATGACTGTGACAAGGAACCTTGTCCTCTTGTCAAGTTGAATGTGAGCGGAGGCTCCTCTTCCCCCGGTGGGATGCTCTGCTGTTGAGCAGCTGACTCAAGGTAAGGGGGACATCTACTGTTCACATTAGGAAGTAAAATGCCCTGTTTTTCTTCAAATGCTCCCGGAATTGCATTTTAGTTCTGCAATTTTTCCTTCTTATTTTGACTATCTAAAAGGAAAACAGTTACAATAAACCAGAGCAAACCTGACCTCCTTAAACACAGCCAGGGCAGGTTGGCCAGCCTTCTTCTGTGAGTTAGTCTGAAATAGAGGACACAGTTTCTTCAGAGTGAATTTGACTTTCACTATTTTTCAGCTGAATCAGGTTTGATTGTAAGGGTAGAAATATTCATTCCTAGCATTCTCTGTTTAGCAAATTTACAAAACATAGCCAAGTCTTCCTTTTTGGAATTTAGGAACTTTTTAATGGGATCTGGAGTCTCTTACTCTTCAGTCAATACGTCAGATATAGCCAGTCAGGTACATCTATAAAAATTCAGATTTGTTAGCTGTTCAGGGGAAAGGGCATTGTTTGTCTCTGATCCTATGGAGAATGTGCTCTGGTAAATGATTTGGGTTTCTTACAACACACTGTTTTGGTCTGACTTTAAGTCGTTGTTACTGGGGCAAGCTGAGCCAGCCTGGTTTCCTTCTCCTGAGCTGTAAGACAGTGCTCACACAAAACCCACCGACACCTGTTCTATGCCTGGTGCAATTGCAGTGCACGTAAAACTTCTTAATTAATGGATCTCATGTGTTAATAATGTCTGAAATAATTTTTTTCTTGGACAAAGTAGCATGAATTCAGCAACATGAATCTCTATGTGGCCCGTGAACCACCTGTGGGGGTCACAGAGATGGAGTTTTGAGAGACATATCATTCTCTCTGAGGACATGTGCTTTGTAGATAAAAAGAGACATTTTTGGACTGCAACACTGCCTTTGCAGATATTCTCATAAACAGGTTTTCATGTATAAATGAATGAATTATGTCTTTCAGTGGCACATGCATCTTGAATGAAGAAAATTGTTCTTTTATAGTTTGTATTGATAAAGTCTTTGTTCTGGCTGGAATAAATTTTCCTACTTATAGTGAGATTATGTTCTGAATAAAGCACAGGAAACTGGCAGTCTGTGTTCTGCCATGTCAAATAATTGGGCTGGGCAAAATTATGAAGGACAAATATTAATAAATACATTTCTGATGGTATTTACAGAGCTTGAAACATAGTGGAATTTATTGATTGCTTAACTCTTAATGTTTATTAGCAGGAAGTGAATGTATAACTCTTTGAATTTTAATATTCTCCCTTTTTTTTTAGTATTCACTTCTGGGATATCTTGGGTTAGGCAACATACATCCTTATTCCTTAATGTGCTGAATCCTTACAATGACAAAAAGCTTACTAATATTAAAGATACTCACTTTATCAGAGCATTTACCTGTATGCATAATGCTCAGGATAAGCACTGAGTGTTGATGTGTGTTCTGACATGCTACTGATGCCAGCAAATTTCAGTCCTTTGTAGGATTAGGTCATAAATCCAAAGGAGACCTTTCAGAGATTAATGAAAGGCATCAGTAGCAGTTCCCCTTTTAAAGATGGGAGGGTCTTTCATAATATTAATTCCAAATTCTGAAAATCTCTGGAGGTCAGTTATCACATGATTATTTCACTAAATTATATTTGCAGTAAAGAAACATCATTTTATAGAGGGAAAAAGAAGCTCATGTCAAAACATTGAAATGAATGATATTGCTGCTCTGTTTTAATCATGTTGTTGTGAAACAACATGATCAAATGTCTTTTGATTGTCCTCAGAAATGTTGTTCCGTTCCTGTAGTGACTTTCTCTTCCTATATTTTCTATAAGTTCCAGAATAGATTAATTGGAAGACAGCTGTTCTTGGAGCTCATTCGACATCCATTCCTGAAGAAGAACAGCAGATATTTGGGATTATGGAAACCTTTCCTCATTGTCAGTTTGACCACCCTCCCTTTGATAATGACATAATGCTCCTCAAGGTATTGTTTTAATTACTGCTGTATTTTTGTGAAAGGAATTTTGCTGATGATCGTTTTGGCTACTCTTTGGTACTGAACAGCACATTTTTAGGTAACAGTATCACAGAACAGTCTATTTTTGGTTGTATTAATCTAGATGAAGTTAGGCTCTGTGAGCAGAGATGATATTCTGTGCTCTAAAAAACCCTCTTTTTAATCCATTCACTGCAGCAACCCCTCCAAACCACAGAGCACATTATCCAGTAATTTTTCAAAGGCAATGCTGAAGGGACGTATGCAATACAGTCTGGCTCACATCTCTATCCCAGCATTAGGTCTTGTGCTGGACTAAGTAAGTAAAAATGGAGATGAAACTTACTGTTAATTTTCTGGTGTATGCAGGTAAAGTGAAAGTGTGGATAATACAGGACATACAGACTCAGCTCTAGGAGCACAGACTGGTCACAAAGGGGAGTAGGCTCAGGACACTGCAGAATGAAGCATGGAAAATGTCCTTGCCAACATTATCTTCTGATGCCAAAGTGAGGCAGAGCTGTAAGAATTTGAAATTACAGGGAGGTTGGGACTAGATGCGCTTTAAGGTCTCTTCCAACTGTAACATTCTATTATTCTATTATTCTGTGACCAGAACCTGGTATTTAGTGTTTAGCTGGCATCACTGATTTGACATAGCAATGACATGGGGAGGAAGGTAACCGTGTCCCTCTGTGTGCTAGCAGGAACACCCACAGGCATCTGTGGCTGATCATGGTTCATCTCTGAGGAGCTCCTTCCCCCAGGTGTTAGTGAGCATTCCATTCCTGCTTTCTTGTCAGCATAGACCAGGCTTATCTCACTGGCTTCTCCTGCGGCCACTTGTCAGGAGCACCAGGGCATCTGTGAACACAAAACCAAAATGGATCACTAGGAAATAATATTTCTGGAGCTGAAAATCACAACTCTGTTCCAGAATGATACAGGTATCTCAAAATCCTTTGAATTTGATACAGAAGCAAGGATAATACTAGCTTACCTCCCATCTCTACACTTCTGCAGCAATGGAGTATTCAATGGCTTGGAATAAGCTTTCCATCTTTGGAACTTTCCAGCAGCACTGGCAACAATAACTACAAAGTTTTTTTTTTAATAAATTTTTGATTTGTTGGAATGCATTTTTTGAAATATATAAAGCTAGAATTGTTTAGCTGAGAACCACACAGCACCCTGTGAAATGAATCATGGTGCAGTGATCATAAGACTGAAAATGTCTGTTCAGTACCTGTGAGCCCTTACCAAGCACACTGAGGATATATGTCAGGGTTTGGCTGTGTTTTCATTTACTGACCTCTGCTGAAGGATGGATCTGTCAGGCAAAGGCCAACAAAACACAGACAGTCTGAAGCATTTAACCCCTTTAGAATGTCTCAGAGCAAAAATTGGCAGTCTGAATAGACTGAGACCTGATTTTTCCTCCATCATGTTGCTGCTTTTGTGTCTAACTGCTTATAGTTTTGTTTTCATCTTTGTTCATGAGCACATTGCACTGTGGTTTGAGACTTTTGTGTCAGTCAAGCACCAGAATCTGATTTCAACACCAAAGTTTAGTGGCAAGTTAGGTTTATGAACAGGACATAGATTCAATGTTTGTGAACAGGACATAGATCCAACAACCTAACTCCCATGCAGATTTTACATTTCCCACTGTATCCAATAGAAATCTGGGCTTGCGCTCACTACTGCTACTATAGATGGGAAATTGCTGTACTGCTACTGTGGAAAATTTTGTAAATTTTCAAAGGGACAATTAAGCTTAGGATCAGTTCCTAAGTAGTGAAAAGTGATTTTTAAGGGAGGTGTTGGTAAAATGAGACTAAATGATAATTGAAACTATGTGATGCTTCCCTTCCTTTCTGCATAAGAAATCTAGTTTTTCCTTGTTTTTCCTTCTTTTTTCCTTTTCCTTTTTAGCTGAATGATACTGCCAAGCTGAATAAATATGTGCAACTTTTCCTCTGCCTGACTTTTTTGAAGGTGTTGAACCTAGCACACTCTGCTGGGTGGCTGGCTGGGGAGACAAATCACCAGGAAAGCCATTGAAATATCTCTGGAAGAAACTCTTAAAATTGCCAATAGAAAAATCTCTGACAAACATTATGCCGGCGACCCAAAAATAACCAACAACATGTAGTGTGCGCTACAGGGAAAACTGAATTATATCTGAGTGATACTTGTGGGGTAAGAAACAAAGTTACAAAGGGGGGACATATATTTAACAATGGTTCACTTTTCACTGGGGACAAAGCAGTGTCAGACATCTTAGGAGGATGATCATGTTTTAAGTGATTTTAGCTACATTTATGAAAGACTTTATTGCTGTGAAAAAGACTTGTTAAAGCTTTGTTTAGTTTAGGTCAGTGTACCAATCAAGATCAAGAGTATGGCAATTTGAGCTGGGATTATCTATTAATTTCAGGTATATTTCATTAGCTACAGTGCTCTCCTTAGGCACCACCTGTAGTTTTGGAAGAAAAAGCAGAGCTATTGGGGTCTCAATTATCTGATCCTTTCCAGAAGTCAACCTCTGAGTAGTACAGCATTAACTGCATACTCAAAAGAGCTGTTTGGATCTTGCTTTTGATGCTCTCTGTGCTGAATCTAGAAGAGACAACTGATAAAAGGGTGAAATTACAGGAAGGTTGGGACTAGATAACGGGGTGAGAATCAATTTATACTAACAATAAAAAATATATTTTGAAATAGAATTATGGTAGCACCCTGCTGCTCCACAGCATTTTCATCGAAGGCTCCCTCAGGTTTGAAAAGCAACCTCTCTTTATTCCTCACCCAATTCCCACGAATGATGTAAGCCAACCGCTCCATTTCATAGGCTGGAAAAGGTTGGAGACAACATTTCCAAGCATGCTTGTGCACTGCAGGTGGCACTGCATGCTGCTCTGGTGAGAAATGGACACACTGACAGCTGCTTCTGATTTGTCCTCCAGGGAGATTCAGGTGAGCCATTAATCTGTGCTGGTCAGTACTGGGGGATTGTTTCTTTTGGAGAAGCATGTGTAAAAATACTAGCACACCTGGAGTTTATAAGTGGCTGACTGAAGAATATATTGACTGGGTAAAAAGAATGAATTCCAGTTACACAGATTCATGAAAGAAGAGCATTTTAATAAATATTGTGCTGTGCATTAGAGCTGGATGCTGCTGCTTTAGTGCACCGCCTTTGAAATGTACCTCCCAGCTTTACAGCTTTGCTGACACCACCACAGCTTTTTGTGAACAGTTCAAAGCATCATATTTGTACAGATAATGCTTTTACTAAGCTTTAGCAGGAAACTGCCACGTAGAAAACATAATTTGTATTGGATTTCACTCTACTTCTTACCAGGATGGGAAAGTAATCATTGCACCTGGGAGAAAGCAACTTTTGTTAACGTGTACTTACACAAAAATTCAGTTTCAGAATGACAGTGAATAAGAGGTCCGCAGAATGAGAAAAAGTAGAACAAAAGCTTAAAAATGTTCAAATATTTATCTGTGATATTACTAAACCACAAATACTTCATTTTACCATTATTCAATGTCTATCTAAATTCAATTTCAAAAAGTTAAAATGTTAAACAGAGAGAAACAGTTTTCCAATTAGTCTTTATTATAAATATGCAAATATAGAGATAAAAAGAATGTCTGTGTTTTTCCCCTAGATTCTTTTTCCTTCCTTTAAATTTTTTTTTCTTTTTTAATTTTGTGCATGTGTTTTTCTTTTTTTTTGGGGGGGGGTGGGTGTTGGGTCTGTTGTTTTTGTTTGTTTGTTTGTTTGTGTTTTGTTTGCTTGATCAAATCAACTAAATCTTCTCCCAGCTTGGTTCATAATCGCATTCATTCGGTTAATAGTTCACTCAAAAAGTATAAATACTGACTGTAATAGATGTAATTGTAGTTCTTTAACACAGCTCCTAACATCTGTCAAAACAAACAGGACTCTGGCTGTGGATTTCAATAGACTTCTAATAACAGAAGGACCTGGTGTGTTTCTGAAGAAATCTGTGGTTAACTTGCTGTACTCCATCACCCTCCAAATATTTTCTCAGTATTTTTTAACTAACAGTTTTGAAGTGACCATCTGCAGAGTTTCTCTGCTTCTGTGCTTATTGCAGTAACACACACCAAATACTGTAAAATTTGAGATGTTGCAGAGGCATGAATAAATAGCTCCAGAAAAACAATCTACTGGCCTTGATTATTGATCAGGAGCCATGCCACAGTTCTGAGCAGAGCAGAACAAGCTCATAGAGAATATATATGCAGAAAAGAAGCAACACAACACCACAAAACTGGGTCAGTCATTGACCATAGTGCAATAAAACCTGTCACTGTGGTGTGGGGGGTGCTTAGACCCAGTTCTTGCCCAAAGTTGTGGGAAGGAAGATCTTAGAAGATGTCAGTGGTATTTGGCTCAGTACTGGAATACAGAGAAAACTGTGAAAAACTGAGGGAAAAAAGCAAAAGATATATAAAAGTGGAAAGAATAATGTACCATTGTTCTGACTTTATTGCTGGGGGGTCTCAGAGGATGCTGCAACACAAATTAGTCCCTTTTAACTTTGTGAGGTAAATGACTGGAGACTTTTCACACCATGCAGCCCAATGGTGTGTTCACCTTGGCGTAGGCAAGACTTTCACTCCCTCACTCATGTGAACAGTGGCTGATCTGTCACTGACTGAAAAAAGTGAGTGATAAAATCTGGAAACCATAACCCAGCAGGTTCACTACAGTTCAGATGCTGGGCTTCCTGTGTGTGATCCCCTTCAATTGCTTCATTCACATCATCTTTTTTATGTTTATGGGTGATGGAGCACATGGAAGGGTGTTACTGCTAGGCCTGACTGCTCCTGCCAAGCCCCTGTGGCTCCCCCCCAACATTTACCAGAGCTCATCTCAGCCCCCAGGGCCAGCAGCCCCTCTCCCAGCATCAAGCAGCAGCCTTGACTCAATTTCTGTCCACCCTGAGGCTTTGCTGCCTGCCTGTGTAATAGGAGGGAAGCCTTTGCTAGCTTTGAAACACCAGTGTCTTGAGGGAGTGCCTGCCCTGTGTGTGAGGAGGGGCACTTTGGGCCAGGGAGAGTGGCAGAAGTCCTGCAAAGTGTCCCACAGTTCTGGACTTTGTTAGCACCTCTGCAAACACATGGTGGGAGGATAACTGTTTCTGGAGCCAGAGATGGGCAGAAGAAAGGTCCAGGGAAAGTTCCACTGGTGTCATTTACTGCTAAAAGCACTGCTGAGCTGATTCTCAGAATTGAAATCAAAGCGGGAAAGCCACAGAGAGTAGCTCCATGTATGTTACAGTTTTGCAATGACAGACACCAACAAAGCCTGAAAAAACTAAGCTGGAAACACATTCTTTACCAGATTCAGAAGAGCTAATTTTCAGCAGCTTGTGACACAGTTTACTAAACATGATAATACAGCATTTGCAATTCCACTTTTACTCAGTGACAGAAATTTAGTCTTGTCTCTTTGAACCCAACATGCCTTAGCACTAATCTCCAGGTGCCCGTGAGGCGCCCTCTTGGGCAGTACCTCCTAGCTCCTAAACATTGGCTTCTTCTATCAGACCAGCTCTCCTGTGCCATTTTTGTCCCCACTGGAAATTTATGAGTGGATTAAGGGATCCTGCCTCAAGAATCCTTTTGCCCTTGGCCAGGCATATGCTCCTGTCTATGCTCACACTTTTCAGCTTTGTCTCTGCAGAGCTGAGTTCTCTGTCACACTTTGGACTCTCCATCTGTTTTTACTGAGGTCTTCCAGGTAAGCAATATTTCTTAAGGATTATTTTCTGAGGTCTGACTTGCTTGTTGCCTGTCACATAGTCATGCCTGGGCACAGAGAGCAGCCCCTAAGGCTGACCAGGCTGTGCAAAGAGCTGACAAGTGGCACTGCCAGGTGATGTGTGGCACTGAGCTGAGCACACAGGGCTGACACACAGCCCTTGCCTCTATCTGTAGAGGGCACTGACAGCTCATACACATCACACTGGGGTGCAGAGGCCAGTCAGGTTTGGTCCCTAGGTTCACACTGCTCATGTGCTGGGCAGTAGGGCCTGGTGTTTACAGCTTTACTTTGGGCTGTACATGTAATGCACCGCATGTTCAATTTTTTGTTACTCATTTTTTTAAACAAGGTTCTACTTCTCAGTACAGAGGGTGTAATTATCTATTGTCAACAACTGTTGTTTCCTGAAAATGTGGTGGTGTGTTTGGAGCATGGACTGCCTCCACAGCTTCTAGTCAAAGCCTTTGTTTTATCTTCTGACCACAGAACTGCCTGCTATCTAGCAAGCTGTAAAAGTAACCTTCCTTTTGGGCAATGCAATCTGGCACCAGGAAGAAACATTTAGAAAATAGAACTAAAACAAAACAAGCCATCAGATTTTCAAGATAATTTTTTTTGAATACTTGCCAGAAGAATCAGTTCATCATAGTCAGACAAATCACAGCAAGTAATTTTCATATGTCTGCTATATCTTCTAATTACAGATTGCAAATTTAAAGAATGTACCATAATCTTATTATTGACCAGGCAGCTGGTTCAGACACATCTACCCTGGTATGCTTATAGCTCCACAATTATCTGAAAGAGCTTCTTTTGGATTGACTTATGCATTTCATAGTTAATGTCTAACAGATTACAAGTAGGTTTAATTTAATCACAATTCAATACAAGATGGCACAGGTTGTTTTCAAAGCAAGGAACCACAGAAAGATAAGCAAAAAAGCCTTTATTAAAAAAGCCCTTATATAACAATACAATAGGAACTTATATACCTCAGCTGCTTACAAAGGTATATATTAAATATATAAACAATAGGGTTTCAGAGACTTAATTCTTCTGAATTATTAATACATTTTTTTGGTAAAAAGCAAGAAAAGTTGCCCTATTAACACATTCTTACAGTGCCTTTATTTCAGCAAAAAAACAAGCCTCTCTGCAGCCATATAGAAAAATCAAGATAGGAATAATTAGAGCAGAAACAATATCAATAAACAAAAAAATTAAATATTACTTTACTCACTCTTAATAATTCCTGTACTAAAAAGTATATAAGTATGAGTATTTTGTTAACTATTAATTAACAAGTCCAGAAAAGAGCCATGAAGATGATTAGAGGGAAGGAGCACTTCTCCTGTACTCCAAGAAATACTGAGAGAATTGGGATTGTTCATCCAGGAGAAGACAAGGCTTTGGGGTCACCTTATTGCTGCCTTCCAGTACCTGAAGGGAGCCTGCAAGAAAGATGGGGAGGGACTTGCTACAAGAGCCTGTAGTGACAGGACAAGGGAGAATGGCCTCAAACTGAGAGAGCGTAGGTTTGCATGAGATCTTGGGAAGAAACTCTTTACTCAGAGGATAGGGACTGGATCTGGAACCAGTTGCCCAGAAGTTGTGGTTGCCCTGTCCCTGAAATTACTCAAGTTCAGGTTGGGTGTGGATTTGAGCAATGTGATCCAGTGGAAGGAGTCCCTGTCCACTGCAGGTGAGTGGGAACTGATGATACTTAAGGCCCTTTCCAATCCATATGATTATATGATTCTATGATTTCCATTTAAATGGAAAAATGGTACATGGCTGTTGGTTGAGGTTATCTTGAAGCAATGTAGAGGATCAGTCTGTCTCAAGCAGTTGTGAGAGGTCCTATCTTTCAAAGTGGTCCAGCCAGAACTTGTCAACAAATTCCTCCTACATACAATCCACACCATAATGAAAAGAATAATGTGGAGGCAGCAATTATGCCTGCATCACTGAAGATATTGCACAGACAGAGACAGAGAAGAAACTTGCTGATACTAACGTGTTGTTCATTTTCTTCCAGCAATATTAGGTGGGTTCTAAGCTAGTTTTCTTGGTGTGGGTCTATAATCAAATATAGGAAGGTGAGAATAGGGTGCTGAAAAGGGTGATACAGAGTGCTGTGGTGTGATACAGATGCAGGGTGCTGTGGTGCTCGTGATTCTAGGTACATCAGCTTCAGAAGTTACCACATTCACAGAGGAGCAGAAATGGATGGCTGAAGTTAATTTGCCCTGTGGAATGAGACTTATGCAGAAACAATCAGTCAGGGAGTGCCACAGTGAGATTTGACAGGGACTGCACGTCAGAGCACTGAATTATTAAAAAACACCTTACTTTATAACAGACTATTCTGTCTTATGAACAATGATGTTATCGAGCGGTCTTTGTCTCATTGAGCAGAAAGATTGAGAGTACCTAAACAAGGTGAGAGGACTGCTGGTGGTAAGAAAACACAAAAGCTAGATTGAATTCTAAAGCAATATGTAAATTGTTTTTCTTCCAAACCTCTTTTCTTTCCCTAGTTTTTCCTGCACCCAGTTACTGAAGGCAGGGTCACAGTAATTGTTACCCCTTTTGCTACTCATATTTGGGTGACAATTTCCAGAAGAGTTTGTTATTCCACCAGCAGTGCTGGGTTGGGTTTTTCCCTCCTCATGGCACTTGGTTGCAGTTTAGCCATCCTGGGAAGTGTCTGCCCAGACAAATGCCTCCAGTGACTTGGAAAGGGTTTCCATCTGCACAGCCAGTGGTTTCCAAGTCCTGTTTCAGGCACTTATCTTAAGCAATAGGCAAACAGAAAACCTCCTTCCCTTTATGTTGATTGTTGAAAACAGACTTTTTATTTTTACATCCAATGCTTCATAAATGAAAAAACCAAACATTTCTAGTTTTATAAAACAGAAAAAGCCACCATAGCCAGCACTGAAGGTACTCTGCCCAGTTTTGGCCCAAGTGGCCTCCTGGGATCCAGGAGGGAACATGCTGTACACCACAGCCAGTGGTGTTGGGGCTGTTTCCTACTGTCAACAAATATCTGCAGCTGATGTCCTCTTTGTTCACTTTGCAGCTTCTTTACAGTCTGGGTGAGATACCAGCACCCAGCCAGTGTTCGCAGTCCAGAACATTATAGCGCAGGAAGAGGATCCATAATACAGTGCAGGGCACAATTAAAACATGGGATTGAGTAACAGCTATCTGGTTTTAAATAATTCATCTCAGAAAGTGCATCTGATTGTGAACTATTTCAGAAATATTTCTGGCTTAAAAAGCATATTCTATCATGGTCAAGGAAACATCTAAAATAGCTCATGCTCAGTCCATGACAATTCAGAAGACAAAGCAAAAAAAGAAGAATAATGTGCCATTATGGAGATATCACATATTCAGTCTGTCAGATTCACAACTCGGAAAGATAGCTCCAGCTCTGTATATTTCACTAATATTTTTTCCCAGGTAGTTTTCTTAAAAAATAAATCTTGTGGGCATTTGGTTAAATGACTGAAAATTACCATCAAGATTTGATCAAATAACTAACATTCATTAACAGTGAATAAAATTTAAAAAGACTACTTATGTATTATATTTTGTTCTCTCATATAAGCTGAATGTATATGGGGCATATAAATTACCACATTGAGTAAAAATGCAAGGTTGTGTTCTGCACTTGTAGTATTGCTAGCTATTACACCTCTTTAATCAATACATTAAGAAAGCTGGAAATAATGAAATACAAGGCAAAATGGATTTGGAAGTGCTCTTCGTAGGTTTATAGCTTATAATTTTAAGATTTCTAGCAGTTTTGTTTCTTAATGAGACCAAATTTGTCACAGGAAATATGCAGATGTTGCTCATGGCTTTCTGATTAGAGCTTGTTTGCAAACATTCCTTTCCATATTTTGAGCAAAAAACACACAGCAAAGATGATAAAACATTGAAAGCATCATGTGAAATCCTGACCCTGCTGAAACGAGTGACACAGCCCTTATGTCATTGGGGTCAGCATTCACCCACAATATGTGTACTCCAGGGGAAAAAAAAAAATATTTGCAAACAGAGCCATATGATCTATGGAACAAAGGAAAAAGGATGTAGGAAATGTGCGTGAAAATCCTTTTGCCACACTGGGGAATCAAACGGTCCTGTGTTAGGTCCCTCCAATTGCATTGTTCTTGGAGACCCTGACTGTGTCTCTTTCCATGGAACATGGGAAAGCCGTGATATTAATTCAGTTTGTTTCCAAACCTGTTCACTGAAGTAGATACCAATTCATACAGCACAGAAATTCCCAAGGACCAGCTGCCACAAGTCTCCTTTAACGAGGCTTTGCTCCTGTTGATACAAAGTCTCAGAGACTTCAGCTGGGATAGACAACATGGATGGAGTGTGAGAGCTGTGAACAAGAGAAAGTCATAAAGATGGAATAAAGGAATATAGTCTGCTGAGCTCTTATTTTTAGGGTTCTTTTTGTGCGTGTCACAAGTAAACTTGCACATAGATCAGAGAGAAAGTACAGTGTAATGAAGGAGTAAAACAGTATAATGAGGACTAAGGCTGAGCCAGAGAGATTGTGTGGCAGAGAAAAGGAAGAATGAAATAGCCACTCATCCCAAGGAAAGAAAGTATGTGTAACACTGGAAAAAAATCTGAAAAAAGGTTCCCATTGGTGTCCCTACTCCTTTCAGACCTTCTCTGGTTCTTCCCTGAAGTTGCATTACTTAGGAAATGCAGAAGCTCTCTTCTGGCCTTTCTGGGATCACCTAGTTATTCTGGAAAACTTCTATATTTCAAAGACAAGTACTTATGAAATGGAGAGATTTCTCCTAAAAGAAAAATGATGATGCATATAAATTTGATATACTTGCATATCTAAGTCAATTACTTCAAATTGCCTTTTCTCTGCCAATGGAAATCATCCTGGCTATATTGCAAAGAATACATGGAAGCATTAGCTTGTGAAAACACATAACCCTAACCTAAACAACTCAACATTTCACACATATGACTACAGATTTGCTTGTTAGCAGCACACAGAGCACAAGAAGATAACAAGCTTTTAATAGGTTAGTCATTCATTACAGGAAATAGCTACTTAGTCAAGTACAAACTATGTATAAAACATGGCTAAAACATTTGCAGAAATGTTGTAAGACAATAGCATGACTTAACTGCAAGAAAGTTTCAAAAGACATGTTTTAGTTCAGAAAAGTAGAAATCACATTAATACTTAAGATATTATCTGGTTTCCATAAAGGTCTATAGAGTTATCAATTTTTTAATCTTAAAAACGGAGATCAGAATTAACTTGAGTTGCAAGGAAGAGTATATTTCCCACCAATCCTAAACTATCTGATTCTAATATCTATATCTAGCAAAACCAAAAGACTGCACTTTCAAATTCTGCACAGGTACCAAGAAAAAATATTTATTCAATTGGAATTTGGCTTAGTTATCAGGGACTCATAGAATTGGAGTATGATTACCATTTGGATCGCATAGAGAGAAGATAAAATCCATACAGTATTTGTGATTTTACTGACTGTTGTGTTACTGTTCATGTCCAAAAAAAACCTGATGAAATTGCTTTTTCAAATCTAATTATTTTATTCTAGTTCTGCAGAGAACTACTGAGAGCAGAGGCTTTGTGACAATAGAGAAATGAGTGCATGTTACATCAGTTAACTATGTCAACCAGTGAAGGATGAAACAAGCACATTGTCTCAGCATTAAAGTCATTTACCCTATGGACACCCGACCCTCTAAGCAGAACATGCAAAGAACCATCATTCACATCTTGGAGTTTTTTATTGATAAAGAAACAGAATATCTGAAGATCAGACCGGAAAATATGTTTTTCTGTACGGACAGGTTTTATTTCTGCTTAGGTGTACATTTGACTTATCTGAGGTGATTTAGATTTCTAGAAACAAGAAGTGTCAGAAAAGATGCACCTGCTGACAAAAGTATTGATGAGGTGTGTGTTTGAAGGCAGAGTTTTGGGCTGTGAGTGGCCAGTCGTATCCAGAGAAGCAGATTTCCTGAAGTATAGAAAAGGTATGTGACTTTCTTGTACTGTTCTGAAATTCCCTAGTATGGATCTTGGAGGCCTTGGGCACTGAAAGGCCTTTCTTGCTCTGGACATGTAGATGTCTTGAAAGCATTTAAAAGTTTTCATCATAACAGAGTCACAATGTATTTTTTCATCATGTTTCCTCTTTAAATCAACTACATATTTATTGGGTGTGACAAACCCAGACTTTCCCACCATGGAAAAAAGTTTACCCTTATTGCGATGTAATAGAACTATTACACCTCTCTGTGACTCTTTTTGCCTCTTGAACACCTTCTCCAAGCTTAGAACTATTTTGCTTATTTGTAACCGAATTGAGAGAAAGCCAGAGATTTACACTATGCAGATTATTATGGTGACTGCAAAATCACTGGGAATACCTGTTCTGTGAAGAGGCCACACAGGGCAGAGGTCCTGCAGTCAGAGCCAGCCGTGACTGGAGCCCATGGAAGCACAGGACTCTGCTACGTGGGCTCAGCCAGCAGCACAGACCTGACAGGGTGCAGCCCTATTTCAATGGCAAACTCAGAAAGCATAAATCATATGCAGTAAATTTGGCTAGCTGCTCCCAGGCTGAACATGCCACACATTTGCATGTGGACGTATTTGCACGTGGACACACTTTTGCAGTGCTCTAAGGAAGCTGCGGCTGTCATTCCTGAGGCTCTCTGCAGGTAACCCAGCACATCCAGTAATTTCTGCGGTAGCTCCTGCAGTTTGTGCCTACCCAGTTCTCTGCACAGCACCTGGTCTGCCTGGAGAAAGCATGTAAACATCTCTTGCCTTCAGCAAGTAGGAAATGTCCCAAAGCACCTATTTTTACCCGAGTGGAGTTGCTATGCTACAGCTGAAACAAAGGGTAATTAGCAGTTCATTGAAAAGATACAAGAAAAGAAATCATACAAAGGGGAGTCCTTGCCGCTATCTCACTTTCCTGATTCTTATCTCTTACTTCCTATTTCTGGCTTTTTATTTTGGACTTTGCAGCTCAGCTTCCTTTCGGTGTTTCCCTTTGAATTTTTGCTTCTCATATAGCATTGTGCTTACGGCTTTTTGAAGAGGAAGCCTGGGAAAAGGTTGGATCGTTCAGGAATGTGTGGTAACATATTTTTAGTTTAGGGACTGTCTTTTAGAAATGAGCAACAAGGGTCATGCATTAAATATTTTCCTATGTTTAAAGAGATATTAGTGCTTCCTGCTTATCCCAACTTCATACATTCAAAAGACTGGATAGAAACAGTGGCCAGAACACTTAAATTCAGAAGACTGGAGGTGAATGTTTCTCTATCTACAGAGTGAAATGAACAAAGCCTATTAGCTCAGTGAGGAGTCTGTGCCCATACACCAGCACAGACTAATAATGAATCATGAAGATTGCCATTTCATGGGGATATTTAACAGGTGGGGTCATACTTTTCAGAGTGTATAAATGCAACCTCAAGACAGTCCCACTGTTTTAACTTGATAAATAGATTATTTACAAAAGAAATGCAAAAATGGTTCTCAGAAGTATTCTACTGGAAACACAACTCACTGATATTAGATTGTTGGTCCCCTGTAAAGCATGGAACCCAAGGGTTGAAACCTTTTCTGCTTCTAGAAGAAGTGCCAAACATTATATATGGTGATGTAATTATGACATAAGCTGGCAAAAAGACAATTTGTGCTGTAAATTTGGAAAAAAAATTAGCCCTGATCTGATCCAGAAGGTCTTCCACCTTTGAAATATGTTTATACCACAAGTTAAATAGTGGTGGCAAATTCTCTGCTGCTGATGACTGGGGAAGATTCATTAATTCCCTTTGCATCCATTTTCATGGAAGAGCTTAGTTCAGGGTTTTACAGGATTAAACTTTTCACTGGAAAGGAAAGCTTAATGGATTCAACAGGTAAAACAACAGAGAAACATTAAAACCAAAGAGAGTGACACTGGATTTATTTCACTATTTAATCAATGGACAGTGTGGAAGATCATAGTATCCTTATTTCCTCCATGATACTCGTAAATAATCCAGATATTTATCCGTTCATATTGTTTTGTTCCATTACATGTATTTTTTTAATCCATTGTAATAATTTACTTTGGCCTCTAGCTCCAAGCATAGGATACATTTTCCATCTTATTCCAAATAATATTGGCTAGTTGCTAGGGGAGTGTGCTGATTCCTTTTATGATTTCTTTTCCTCACCACATCTGTGTGTAATTTTTTTATTTATCATCTCTCTAGGACATTTTTCCTGTGAGAAGCCCAAATGTAACATATAGCCCTTTAAGATCTCATTTGGTGTTTTAGACAAGGAGCATTTCCTATAAATATTTACAGAATAGGATCTTACCAGCTGGTAGTTAATACCAGGCATAAATGTCTAAGTATATGTGTGGATGGGTCTGCACACTACACATCATCTCTTATCTCCTCTGAGTGAGCAAGCAGGTATGAGTTTGAAGTGCAGGTGTGAATTAACTTAATTCACTTAATTCACTTAACTGCTCCTTACTGCTGCAGACCTGTGATGCACCAAGTGTGCAAAGCTCTTTTTTGGACTATTTCACCATTAGGAGCAGACCTGTCCCAGGTATTGAGAGGGTTGTTGGCCTTAGCTGTGTTCCCTGATTCTCGGGTTGAACATTTAGCATCTCTCTCCCACATGAGGGACTGCCCTATGGGATTTACACTGGCTCCTCAGCCCCACAGGTTATAGCCTGACCTATAAATATAAAACAATGTCAGTTTTAGTAGATTCTATGCCAGCAGACATGGACAGTGGTTCGCACTACTCTGCTGACCTGAGAACCATGGAAGAAATATTGGGTTGGTTTTTTTAAACAGAATTTTGCAATAGTCCAGTTGTGATGGCGTCAGCGGTAGGACATAAATTTCTGATTGATCTCCTCATTGTAACCTTAAACTTGCGTTCCTCCTCTGGTTTTGGCTGCAATTTTCATTTCCATCTTTGGAGTGCTCTTTTCACCTCTTAGAGGATAGTTGCTTTGCATTTTGAACATAAAGCTGTCTACTGCTAATTGAACTAATTGGTATCAGCTCATGCTTACCAATAGTACTGCCTTGGTTTACATGAGACCTCAACCTAACTCTTTAATTTTTTATTTCTTTTTTTTTACATTGACTTTTGACAAGTGCCAAACATACTAGGCCAGTCAGAAACACCTTAAAAAGTGTTCTTATGAGGGAGAGACAGAAGAGTTAAGCATTTTGGTTTTGGGTTTACCAATTCACATTTGCGTTAATGAAGAAAAGGCTTTCTTGGTCTTCTGTGTTTCTAGTCTAGTCCTTCATTTTGTTTGGCAGCCTACTAGCAGTGTCCTTAGCCCACTTGAGACACAAGACTCCCAAGTGACAAGGTGGTCATACTCAGTTCAGTTTGCTTTGTTCCCACTAACTTCACTGGCAACAACTTTTGGTATTCAGAGGTTTATTTATGGCTAGCTTTATTCCTCTTTTCCTTTCCTGTAGATTTTTTTTAATGCAGAAATTTTCATCTCTCCAGTGGCTCATCAGTTTCACTGGACTCCACTTGTTTGCTGTTTCTTGTCAAGGCTCTGGCAGGATAAAGTAAGTCTAAGAGAGGAGACAGGGGAAGCTGAGATTTGTTTTCTGTTTGTTTACATTAGCTTCATTGAAGAGCAGCATCAGAGCATCCCACAGAGTTTGTCAGAATAGAAGTGGTGTAGAGGGAGAAGAATCAGCCCCCTGGATCCATGCTAACGCTGTGCAGACAGTGCTGATGATGGATGGGGATTTCCCCGTTGCTTGTGAAGTTGGGGCAGCTCATTGCTCATTCTCCTGAACTTCCTGTGGAAGATCCCACAAAATGATGGCTTTTTTCTGACCAGTTTTTAGTTCTAGCAGTAATCTTTGAGTTAAATGTTTAATTCACCTCCACTTAAATACTGATTAGAAAGTACTGTTTCAATGCAATCAGGAAAAACTACTGAAAAATCTGAGCTTGGCTATTGAATGACATGATCTCATTTAATTCCCCAAAATAACCATCCACATCCCCTAAAAGAGTATGCCAAAGATTTATTCAATTAAAGATTATTCTTTCAGCAGTGAGATGATTCAGTGTGATTTTCTTCTGGCCATGCATGCCGTGATAGCCAGGCAGAGCTCTCCTGTCAGCAGTGTGCCCAGCGTCAGAGCAATCCCTGTCCTGCAGGAAGGTATGCAACCTCCTCGGGGTTGATTGTTTTTTTACTTTTTTTTTTTTTTACTCTTGGCAGACGTCCTTGAGCATTTGAAACGGATGTGAGAGAGTTTTTAGTCCTCATGCAAAACAACCAACTAAACATAACAGATTACATCAGCTCAGGCTTTTCAATTCCTGGATGGCAGCAGAGTGCTAATCCAACCTTCATCCTGGATTTCATAAACTGAAACAAGGGAGGCTGGCAGGAGCAGCGCTGCCGGATTGAGGAAGCTGACGACGGTGCAACATGTGGGCAACACACTTTATAAAGCTCATAAACTTGTAGGCTGATGTGTGCAGCTACCACTTTGGATTCTGTACCGCTGCTTCCCTCGGCAAGAGGCACCAGCAGGCTGAGCACTGAGAGCTGCTCTCTGGGATGGAGCATTTACCCCTGCAAGACATGAAGGGCTTCCTGTTCCTCACCCTCCTCCTGCTGCCCGTGCCTGCTGGAGCTGCCTGGAGTGCGAAATACGCAGTAGATTGCCCTGATCCCTGTGACAGTAACGCATGCAAAAGCACTGCGCGCTGCAAGCGAACGGTGCTGGATGACTGTGGCTGCTGCAGAGTGTGTGCAGCTGCACTGGGGGAGACTTGCTATCGTACTGTCTCAGGTATGGATGGTGTCAAGTGTGGCCCTGGGCTGAAGTGCCAGTTTTACACTGAGGAGGATGACTTTGGTGATGAATTTGGTATCTGCAAAGGTAATGATATTCACTTTGTATGTACCCACTGTGGCAATCTGACAGCAACATACATGCAGAGTTTGCTTCTTGCTTGAAAGGAGTAAAATGAGATTTTTACAGCTCATCCCTTAGCCAAGGAAAAAGGGAAAAAATACTTGCTGTCATTAGAAGGCATTACATGTACTGGGGCAGGTTTATTAATGTGATGATATTGTTTACATATTACCTGGGGACATGTGTAAGGAAACACCGACAGGGTGTACTTGGAGCTTGAGACACCCAGGCACTAGTCCTGTTCTTTCTGTTGATTTGGTGGGTGGCTCTCTATAAATTATAAAAACTTTAATCCTGCAAGTCCAACCTTGTCACAGGGTCCCCGTGGCAGCTGCACACTCCTGGGGGTGATGCTCCCTTGGCACTGCCTGCCCAGTGACCAGGTGCTCACGCTGGGGTCTGGGGGATGGAGAAAGCAGCACAGCCTGAGGGCCTGGAGACTTTGTCCTGTTTAATTTAGTCTGCCTTTGAGGTGCTCAGTCATCCTAGGGATGTGGTCAGGGGAGGCAAACAGAAACCCTCCTGCCTGAAGGATGGCAATAACAGAGCAAAAGCTGACTGTGAGAGGAGCAGACAGGCACTGAGTTCAGTTTATTCCAGGTATGTTGCATGCTGATTTCTTTAGTCAGAAGCTATAATCACACTTTTCTTTTAGGAGCTATTCTCACTCCATTTAAACAGGGCAATCTTTACAGGGTGACAATGTATTCTATTTGTAAGATGCAGGGTGAATTTTTTAAAAAATAAACTATTTTTAAAAGAGAGTTTGCAAAGCATTAGTGCAGTGGGTCTTGCTGTGTTTGTGTACCACTTCAGTAAGTAGATACAGACAAGCCTTAGAATAACTTCCTTAAAAGTGGGAATAACTTGGCAGTTAAATATCAGGAGTATTAACAGACTTAGTTAAAGTAATGACTTAGGACCTGATGCCGCAAAAATCACTTCGGTTGATTCACATACAACACACACATTTATTTACCTTATTTAAAATAAACTCATGTGCATGGTTGAGTGTGAAACCCAAAACTTTATTGCAAATGAGTAGAACTTACACATAAAGATTATATCTTTGGTGCACTCACCAGGAAAATATTTTACTGAGATAATTGACTGATCTTCAGTTTATTAAAAATCACAGTGCAAGATACTGCCTATAATTCCATTAACAATTGTTTTGAATTAGTGTGTACTTTTCGCTTTCCTCATAGGAATTTCTTAGCAATAGCACCCTTTGAATGGGAAAAAAGAAATATTATGGGAGTTGAGATCTGAATCCCCATAGCTGAATCTTGGGTGCTCTGTAGAAAATGCAAAATCCAATGTTTGGGTTTTTTTCCCAATCGTTCTGTGGAAAAACTCTCATTAATTTCAGTAAAGTCATATCTTGGCTTCAAATTTAAATTGGTGCTTACAGTTTCTATTCCCCATATATTTATTTCCACTAAATATTATAGGTATAATTTTGAATTCTTTTTCTTTCTTCGTCTCAGCTCTGAGATAGTACAGTCTCTCCTTGGAGTCAGATATTGTTATTTTATATATCCATGTGCAGCTAGGATACCAGGTCACTCACTCATTTTAATAACTTCCATGTTTGTAATAACTGACAGATGCAGGATGGCTAAATTCTCCCTGGCTTCCTGTTGCCAATTTACTTTGAAGTTCTGCAAAAATTATCTGAACTCTCTGTTTTTCAACTTCTTGTTTCAAAAATGGGCCATATATATTCCAGAACAATTTTTTGGGATACTTTTATTATTATTAGGACAGTGCATTGTGCTATTATGAATAGCAATGTCATTACAGCCCAAAGCAAAATACTTTTTGGTGCCCTTCCTTCTATTAAACCACTGGGAGCTATCTGCACTTTATTTAGGAGCAGAATCCTATTAAACAAAAAACTTCTAAAATACAAATTTACTCAGTTGTCAGTGTCAAGAAATGTAAAAAGCAGCACCAATGTCAAGGTTATTCCATACAGAGCCAAGTGCTTTGGGCTCAGACTTGTTTCTATGCTGTTGTGCGCATCTCTGCATCACACTTCTCCAGGCTGAGCACCTGTAGAAGGCAGATTGATGCTCCATTTAGTGTGTGCTCTTTGCTTGTCTCCCAGGGAGGATATGCACACAAGAACAGCTCTGCTTGGGTGGGATTTTGCATTTGTTTTATGTGGACAAGCAGCAGATCGAAGAGTCATTCTTGGGAAAGGGAGTGCGCTGAGGACTAGGAAGAATAATTTTCTTCCTAGCCCTCAGGAAGAATAATTAAGTTATAGTGTAGCCAACATTTTACAATTCTCTGTGTATCAAATGGATTTATGGATTTATAAGAATAAATCCATAAATCCATTTCATACACAGAGAATTGTAAAATGTTGGCTACACTATAACTGTATAATGGTAGTGCAATAGCTTGATTTTCATATTACCTAGGCTGTATGGCAAAGCTAAAAGTTTGCATTTCACTCAAGAGGAGACTGAACAAACTAAAAGGTGATTTTATTGTGGGGTGTTATATACAAAAAAACTATGTCTGGATAGAAGGTCTCATAGCTGAAAAGGAGAGACAAAATGAGGGAAAAGGAATTATTTGTGCTTACTATGGCCACCCTCCTTAAGAGTTTTGTGGAGGCTTGGGCTACATGGTTCCTTGGTCCAGCCCTGAATCCTTCATCTGCCCTTAGGAGGTGAATCAGAAGCTCTCCAGACCTTGCCATTTAAGGTGACCATGTACCTTGGGTTGGCAAGGACAGTCTGAACATAAAAGCCTTTCTCCTGGGATATCTCAAACCTCTCCTGGGAATGATCACCTGTTTGTGGGTTTGGAAAGGACGTGTTAGACATGGATTTTCCCAGTCTCAGCCTCTTCAGCAATGGTTTTAGGAAGGTATCCTATTCAACAGCAATGCAGATGAAGACAAGGGCCATAGCCCCTACTTTAAACCCTCTGGGAAGTTATATGGCACAGCATGTGATATGTGTCAGCTATGGGATAGGGAAAATCTGTTCCTGACGTAATTTTCTTTGGAAAACATTTGTTCCCATCCTAGCAACTGCTTTGTAGTGCTCCTCCCCAAGCTTGCTCAGGGATGTGAGGTTTGAATAGGGGCATTATGTGACCAGATGCAGCATAACCAGGGAGCTGCCTTAGTGCCAGAGATCCCTTTAGGCCATCCTCACTCTTCAGGCTGGAGATGCAGGTGAGCTGTCTGCCATGGGAAGGCAGAACCTGGCTGTCTGAGAAGGTATTGGGTGGGAGGCTATTCCCAAGGACCCAGGAGCATCTCCAGGTGGGTGGTGAGTTTGCTGGATAGCTCCTCATGGTCAGGCTGCATCCTCCTCCCAGGCTGCTGGCCCAGGCCACAGCAGCTCCGCACCAGCATCGGACTGCAGCTCTAAATATCAATGGTCATCAAAGTCAGATAATATCACAGTGAACCACACAGTGAGTTCAGGGAACTTCTGGAGTCATCTTCCCTTCTAAATTCAGTGCTAGCCCTTTAACTAAATCTTCTATAATTACATACCTACATATTCATGCTGCCTTTAACTAAGGCAATGTAATGTAAGAATGCACTTAAATCTAAGAGTGTTTCAGAGAAGGATTACCAGTAGCACACTGTATAAATAAGTTACAGGAAATGTAATGATGTATGTAAAGTGTGTCAAGATTTGTTAGTACTAGAAGATATTGTAAAAAAGCAGTCAGCATGCTGAAATCCTGTGGCTAAGGTCTAGCTGACCTCCACTCAAAGGTTTTCCACTTTCAAGCAGACCAGCTATTAAGACAGCAGCTGACTTGGATCACTGAAAACTGCTTTGCTATATTTTTTTTCCAGAGTGTCCCTATGGTAGCTATGGAATGGAATGCAGGAAAACCTGCAACTGTCCCTCTGGCATCTGTGACAGAGTAACAGGGAAGTGTCTGAAGTTCCCGTTTTTTCAACTGTCTGCTTCAAAGCCTCCAAATCGACGAAAAATATCTTCACACACAGGTGAGACTTTGTGGGACAGATGATTTTGGCAGAAAACACCTTGCACATGATCTACTACCACTCTGTGTATAAGTGGTGGGTACTTTGGTGGAGCTGTGAAAACCATTAATAACACAAGGTAGGTTTATTTTTCCTATTCCTTAACATGAGGCAAGGAATTAGGTGAGCCGCAACACATGCTAGAAACATTTTGAAATATTTTGCAACTGTTGCATGTGCTAGCAGTGCCTCACCTGTGCAGCAGGAGGCTGTGCTAGGGTTTGCATGTCAGTTCAGGATTTCACTACATTGCATTTACTATTGTTAGCTAATGCATAGTAAAAATAGAATTTCATTTTCCCCATGAGGATAGAGCTTTATATGTTTTCAGTTGTCAGTGAAAGGTTTTATTAAATGTTTTATTGTAGTCATTTGTCACAGTAACATTGGAATAATTTATTTCCTTTACATTTGTGTCTGAAGCTTGTAATAGATCTGTCCAGAATTAAAATTAAAAAAAAAAAAAAGGAAAAAAAGAAAAAATGTTTTTGATGCACCAAGGAAAGATCACTGAAGCTTTAGAGGTGGGATTAAAATTTTTCCCCCTTTTCCCCACCTGATGATACTAAGGTATGTTTGACTGAACAATGCTTACTCTAAATATAAAGAGAAACCAAAATAAATGCAAATGTGTAGAAGTCAGAAAACCTCTCCAGAGATTTGATTCTAGGTCTACTGGGATCTTTTGTAGGGTTTCACTAAAGATTTTTGGATTTCATTTCTTCTCCAACTGCAGCTTGTGTGCAATTTTTAATTTTCTTCTGTTATATTAAACTGTGTAGAGTTTGCTGTCTTAATACAAGATTTATCTTTCTCTCTTTCTCTGCTCAGAGAAAGTTAGATAGAAGCAAAGTTCTGCAGCTTATATCGCATTTAAAATAATCTCAAAAAAGCCTCTTACAAGATCAATCAGCTCTGATATTTTTGTATTTTTCAACATGATTGTGCTCTTTTGTCTTTCCTTCTTCTATTTATTACTGAGGGTGTCAAAATAATGAGTGTGCTTGCTTTTTTCTGTATCTAGCCTATATTCCAAACCTTCCCAGACAGCCCATTTGCATAATTTCTTCCTCCCCTTTTCTCTTCCCCACTTGCCTTTGGTCCCAGATTTTCTGCTGCCTCAATGTTTAACTGCTTGACATACCCCAGCCAGGACGAGATATCCACTGCATGGAAACAAACAGTGTTATTTACCCTTGCAAAATTTCCCAATTACTTCTGTCCTCAGAGGTCTGTCACTGTTAGCAGATCAGGGACACTATGAGTAGTACTGCATGGGGTGGTCACACAGGGTTTCATGTGAAAGGGGTCTTCAGAAGTAACTATAGCATCTAAGTGATCATCAGTGAATTAAAACAGCTGTAAATGCTTCTGTGCTTTAAACAGGCAAGTTTCTGACCCATATGTTTTATACAAAACACTATGTCTATGCCTACATATGCCTAACAAACTTAAAGGTGTCAGAGGTGCTGTACATTGCAATTTTGCTCCTTTCACGGTCAGACAGGAGGGCAGTGGACAGCACACTGTGTCCCCAGCCAGCTAGCTGTGCCAAAAAACCCCAGTGACAGCTTAGGAATCAGCCTCAGCCAGGGACTGTTTCCAGTTGACAAACTGCGCATCTTTTACCTATTTTTGGAGAGTAAGAGAGTTTGGTGGCACACACCAGGCTATTCCATGCCAGCTGGCCTCAGTCAGAGAATAGCTGCAGGGGAGTTTAATTTACTGCTGTAGGTATTGAGGATGTGTTGCTTGGTTGTGTGTCACACTGGAGTGAGTGTTACAGTCAGAACTGGAAACTGAAGTCAACTCATCAGCCTTATGCTTAAACTATTAGAAAACAGATATGACTTGTGCCCTAATTTGGTATAAATTTTGCAGCTAGGTAATTGGAGGTAATTTACTGAGTTTTCTGCAAACATACCAGTTAAGGATTTTCTGAAGTATTCATAAAACCAGTGACAATGCTGCAGGATAATATTTTAAGGCTCTTATGTTCATGAAATCCACCTTAATTTTTGTGGTTTTTTTCAGATAGTGACATGGCATCAGGGGATGGAAATTCTGTAAAAGAGGAATTCGTTAAAGAGAAAGTTATTCGCTCTCCAGTAATGAAATGGCTAAATCCTCGCTGATATTTACTTACACTTGTAAGACTTTCAAGTGAATGCATTTCTCACAGATTATTGAATATGCAACAACACACTTTAAGAACAAAGTAGATCTATAATGTATGAATATGTAATCTCTGAAGCTCGAATGTGACCTGTTTTTAATGAAAAAATGTTTACTTAAAAATAGACTGTACAGTGTATATGACTTTTGATATTTGTTTTGATAAGTATTTGAACAGAGAAATGTATTGTGGCTTTTTGAATGTATAGTAATACTGAAAACCCAACATGATCATTCAAATAGTGCCAGAGGCTGACTCTTGCCAACCTGATGCTGGAAAAGCTCTCACTGAATGAAGGGGACTGTTTGGGTGAGTGATACTATTGATGTGGAACCATTGTGAAAGAAACACATATAAGCAACACCTCAGATGGAAGGAACACCCCTGTGCAATAACAATAAAGACAGCAAAAGCACAACAGGGTAAATTAAATAAACGAACAAGAGTTGTTAAAAATTTTCTAGTTTTTGGAAGTTTGGTGAGAATTCCTGAGAGACAAATATGCCTTTCTTCAGAGAGAAAACATCCAGCACTTCAGTTTATACATTGTGAATAACTTAGGCAAGACACTGCAGACATATTTTGTATTTAGTTGAATTTCTAAAGTTAAATTTTGTACAGAAAAACAGCAGATTGGTAAATTCTACCAATTTGTAGAAGGGGATCTGAAACAAAAGAAGCTGCTTATCATTATTTAAGTATATATGTTTCTATAAACCAGCTAGTTTGTGTCATTAAGGCAATATCTGCATTTTTTCTGGAAGAATGGTGAGAGGCCAGCAAAGGGACCTTCATGCTTTCCATCTTCACGGCTGGCTATGGCCCAGATGTGACTCACAGGGCATTTATTTGAACCAGGGAAGCCTTGAACCCTCAGCAAGTGATAATGCGGCCACAGACTACAGTATTTTGGTACCCAGTCCTTTGTTTCTCAATTGCATGAGCAAGGGATCCCATTTCAGCCAGGAGAAAAACTTACACGTGTTAGAGCGCTGCAGGAATGGGCAGCCCCTCATTCAGCCTAAGCTGGATGATATTTGCCTAAGTTAAAAAATCACCACCAAGAAAGGCTTGCTAATATGCCTGAAAACGACCAGATCCACAGATAATAAAAATTGATGTTGCTGTGTCAGAGTGAGCCTGGATGCCATGAGTTTAGGAACAGCCTTGTAACACAGGGCACTCTCTTTGGAAGTGTGGCTTGATTTTAACATTTCCTTTGAAATCAACCTGAGCTGTGACAATGACTGCAGTGAAAGAAAGAACACACAGTACAACAGCCAGAGTTTAGTTCAGGATCTAAAAGCATGCTTTTAAAACTATGAACAACAGAAAGTTGGATGCCTTTAAAGAGATCCAAAGTCAACATCTGAGAAAGCAGGATGCTTTCACCTGGGAAAGCAGGCATGAATCCTGCTGATCTGGAGCAAGAGAATGATGACAGCAGTAGACGTCCGAATGTCATGATGAAAGTGCAGATTCTCTTGCCATGATAATTGGAGACATAAAAACATGAATCTCAAACTATCATAATACCACATTTTAACCCGTATTGAATGCTAGGGTCTGAGAGGGAATAATTTTTTCTTGGGCTATTTATTAGCAAGTGAATTGATTCTAATCTACTGATATCAAAAGTAATTTTTTTCTTGATTTCAGTGAGAGCAGGATCAAACCCTTGGTCTTCCAGCAGACCATTGAGAAATATTTAAAGAATGTACTAAATACTGCATACATTATTAATATTTTGCAACAGTGTCATAAATGACATTATGAGTTCTTGGATGTAAATCTAATAAGTCAGTTGGTTTTAAAGAGTGTAATATTATTATTGTTCAATAAAAAACTCACAAAAAATAACAACTGAAAGCATCACTGTCTATTGTGTCTATCTGTCAAGAGTAAGCCTGCTGGTGATGGTACAGCCATGCCACATGCAGGTTAGGTATGCTTTTGGTCTCAAATCCACAGAAACTGTTCCATGACATCTGCATCTATTTCAGCAAATTTCTGGGACCGTTCATGATTGCAGAAAACGACTGGTGTCCCACATCCACCACTTCAACCACCTTCAAAACAAGGTGGCTGGATCCTAGCTGCCTACATGGAGCAGCCACTCTTTGGCCAATTCCAGTCAGGAAGGATTTGGAAGCTGTCTTTTCTTGTTGGCCTGGCCATTGCCATGCCAGGGACTATGTAGCTCTGGAGCAGAGCCTGTAACTCCTTGATGCTCTTTCATTTTTCATAGAGGAATAACCTGTGAATCCACAACTGGCAAGTCAGGAGAAAGGAGGAGATGGAGAGGAATGCCTTGAAAACATTTTTTGGATGATTTTTACTCTTTTTCATCAAATTTATAAAATGCTTTTGTATCTCTTTAGCTGCTTCAGTGATAGTTCGTTACACACAGAATAGATTTCAAGATGAAATTAGAGTCTTTCATCCTTTTATTTTATCCTTTATCCATTGAAAAATTTATCTGTTGTTACCAGTGACAATGGGACTACACCAGGATGAGAAATAATGGAAATTATCATAGAGACATAGAATAGTAGAATTGTTTAGGTTGGAAAAGACCTTTAAGACTGTTTGAGTCCAACTGTTAACCTGACACTGCCAAATCCACTACTACTCCTGAAGTAAAAGCAGTGAAATTGTTCATCACAGAATGTGGTCCTGTCATCTAGTATTTATTTTGGTTTTAGTGGGATCATACATTACTTACAGTATGAACATGTTTGGCAAATAGGCCTCATTTTTGGAAGGTAGCTGTTACTTTCTCAGCTGCTGAACTGTAAGCTACATAATATATGCAAAGACTCTCATTTTTTATCTTATGTGTGGTGACACTGATAAGAACTGTGCTTTAATGCAGTTTGTATTACAGTCTCTATTATAGGGTGTTGCAGACACCATTACAGTTCAAACAATATATAATCAAATGTTTTTAGAGTCTGAAATACACGGAATCGAAAAGTCTAAAATATATTCAAATGTATTTCACCCACAATTCAAATAATATGTAAGAAATATATTTCCAGTGTAAATAAATTTTAATGAAAAACAGCCTTAGCAATATCAACTATGAGAAACATCTTTAATGTACCCTAATGTATGATTTCATGATATAAAGCATTCACACTTGTATTGTGAGATTTATCACTGTGAGATTTATCACTACAGCGTGATTAACAATAGGAATTTGCCACTCTAACCTGCTAGGACAAAGATATTGGAGCAAACACATCAAAGTACATATTTTAAATGAAAATATATGTACATGCTTGCTATCTATTTAAATGGACTGTCAGGTCACAGCAGCACTTTGAAAATATTTCCTGACACCTGCAAAATTGGTAAATATTTCCTGTTCTTGTTGTGTCTGCCAGAAATAGTATTTTCACAAATTGGACAGATAACTTCACAAACATCATGATTTTCACTTTGGCCTGTATAAATATGGTATTCACAAGGGTTTGTCACTGTCCAAGGAAACCGTGGCTGACAAACCGATATGTTCAGGCTTTTTTTCTCTTCCAAAAGTGGCACCATCTATCTTCTGGGTGGCCAGAAACCACGCACAACTCAACTACTTGGCTTAATTATTTCAGGATGGGTGAGCTAATGACCAAATAGGTGTTAAAACAGCAAGACACGCAAATGCTGAAGTATTCCTTGCCCTCTCATTGGCAGCAGCCAATGCACACCTGTACAAGTGCTGAGTACCTCAGTCATGGTTGGGTGGGTGTGTGGCACCCATGCCTGGGGAGACTGGCTGTTCTGCAGGCACCAGTGGAGATCCAGCCACAGTTCTGGCAGCCCCACGTCCCCTGAGCTGCCTTCCTGGTCCCACAAAATGCTCTGTGTAAATAAACAAACTTGTGTTTAGATGAAGAGAAAGATGGAGATTTCCTTTAACTTTATTAGTACATGGTGTTCCTAATCCTCCCTGATCCTCTTCCATTCACTCTGCTTCCAAAGTGGTTGCATCTCAGATTCATGTGCTTGCTCCCTTCCTACTTCGGAAAGCTATTAAGAAAAAAACTCAATTGAAATTAAGGGCAGCAGTTGATTGATTATGCATGAGCTTATCTTCACTATTCTAAGGAGACAGATTAATTCTTCAAAAAGTTACATAATCGATGCAGTTTTTCTGCTCTGCAAACAATGACCCTAACTAAAGTGGTTTATGATAAACTGAAACAACAGAAATCCTATGAACATTACTTGAAAACATCTTTCTTCCTCACAGGAGAAACATCTATTTTTGAAGAACAAATAATGGTTTGGAATGCCATTGAAATCCAAACACACTATTAGTATGTTCCTGAAAAAAAAAAAAGGTACAATGCTGGGGGAGAATGCACCAGAGCCCTTGCAGCTGTGTCACACTTTCCTGTTTGTTATTTTTAGTTTTCCATTCCTGCCCTTTATTTTGGGCTTTGCTTTGCTTCCTATGTAGCTTCCCCTTAACTCTGTATCGCTCTGTCTTACATATTTCAGGCATTTGGCTGGCTCTCCTTTTTTTTCCTCCTTTTCTTTTTTTTTTTTTCTTCAAAGGAAACCCAAGCAATGCTGTCCAGTTTCAGGAAGTCATGTTTCTCTTGGCAGTGGCTGAGTTCTTGGTTTTCTAAAGGCATTTAGGAAATTTAAATCGCTAGTTCTCAGCTTTTAACATACTATGGCTTCATAAGCATGAGAAAAGAGCAACACACAAAGAAAACTCAAGCTTGTTCTCTCGGCAAGTATGAGCTGCACTTTCCACCTGGGAAGCCAGGAGTACCCAGTCTCACCTTAACTTCCCAGCCTGGCATTTAATAAAAAAAGGAATATAAATGAGCTCTGGCGAAACTTTGTATTATAAAGAAGTTTTGCATCTTTTCCTTCTTCCTTTGTTAATATATTGAAGTACTTGTAATCTTATAGGGCCAAGTAACTTATGTACAGAACAGAGGATGTTTACACCTGTTAAAAATGTACCACGAATTTTGTGTCATGACTGAATGCTTTGCCAGCAGCCTAGGACCTATCTGCAAACAATTAGTTAGGAATCTCATCTGATGTTTAAAAACATACAAAGATTTTTGGGGAAAATTTTTGTTTACCCTGCAATGAACTTCTCTACAGGGGAATGCACTTCCTTGCCTGTATGCACTCAGAGACGCAGAAATCAGCAGCCATGTGCTCAGTCCAAGAGATTTTGCTAAAAAGCCCAGACTAAATCCTTTAGCACATTAAAACTGATGTCATGATTTCTTGGGACTTGGCTCCCAGAAGAGGCTGCGAGCATGAGGCTGGCAATATTGACACTGTCCAACAGAAAGTACAGAACCAATCACAGTAAACAGCAGAGTACCTCTTTCCCTTCCCTAATTCTCTCACTTCTCTACTTTACAAAGTCTCTTCAAACCGCTGAAATTTGGTAGTGGCCATGTCAAGACATGTCTGGCTTGCCCTGTCCAGTGGGAGTTCTGGCACTGCCATCCACAACACTTTACCACCACAACGGGCTTAAAGCAACCAATAAAGCAATGTTTGATGAAAACTATGCACAAATGCCCTGGGCATTAATTAAGTTAATAAGGTTGGTATAAATTATTTTAACATGTTATCAAGCCTTTACAATAATTACCAGGGATACCAGATAACCACCAAAGATTCTCTGTCAATCCCTTCCACAACTGGACAGTGGAGAGAAAATAAAATAAAAGACCCCTGAGTAAAGGACATGGAGAGATCACTCACTGAATACTATGATGGGCAAACCAAATTTGACATGGGGAAATTATTAGAATTTACTACCAATAAAAAAAGAGAACAGGACAATAAAATATAAAACAAATCTTAAAAAAACATTTTGTCCCCACCTCTCTCTCCTTCCTGGGTGCTGCCTCCTCACTGCAGTGGCGCAGGGAGATAGGGAATGGAGGATATGCTCAGTTCATCACACACTGTTCCTGGCTCTGCTTGGGGAGAGGAGTCCTTTCCCTTCTCCAGTGTGGGGTCCCTCCCATGGCAGACAGTTCTCCATGAACTTCTTCAACCTGAATCCTTCCCATGCTTTACAGTTCTTCAGGAGCTATGCCAGTGTGGGTCCCTTCTCACAGTGTGCAGTCCTTCAAGCACAAACTTCTCCAGCGTGGGTTCCCTGCAGGGTCACAAGTCCTACCAGGAAACCTGCTCCAGCATGGGCTCCTCTCTCATGGGTGGGCAGGTTCTTTCTGGGACCCTGCTCCAACATGGGCCTCTCACAGGGTCACAGCCTTGTCTCAGGCATCTACCTGCTCCAGCGTGGGTCTCCTCCAGGGGCTGCAGGTAAATCTCTGCATCCCCAGGGGACCTCTATGGGCTGCAGGGGTACAGCAGGGGAACTGCTGTACCATGGTCTGGACCAGGGGCTGCAGGGGAACCTCAGCTCTGGTGCCTGGAACATCTCCTGTCTCTCCTTCTGCACTGACCTTGGCATCTACAGGGTTGTTCCTCTCATATATTTTCACTCCGTTCTTCTGTTAGTGCAATTATATCTGCAAAATATTTTTTTTCCTTCTAAAATAAGTCAATTTTTCAATATGTTAATGAAGTGTCATTATATTCTCTGATGTGCTTAGTCTTGGCCAGTGGTGGGTCCATTTGGCAATGGGTGCCCATTGGCTCTGTTGGATCCTGGGGAAGCTTCTGTCAGCTTCTCACAGAAGTCACTCTTCTAGTCCCCTCACTCCACCAAACCTGGCCACACAAAAGCAATGCAGTGAGCTGGACTATAGCTGGGTCCAGGTCTCTCCCTGTGTTCAAGTCTGTAGGTAGCTTTGCTTTGTCTTGAATAAGTAGCTAAGTAGATAATCATAGCATGGTGGCTTTTTTCTATTGATGTCAAGGATGGACACATAAAAAGTAGAAGAAGGTGAGATCAGCCTCAGTTGATTCAAGTGTGCAAATACTGGGACACCTGGAACTTGATGGTTTCGAATAGGAAGTATGTGGTAGCTGAGCTCAACCCTTAGACATGATAAGATAGAGTTATCCAGTGCTGCAGTAAGAATGTAACATAAGGAGGAGAAGAGTCGTATTGGTTCTTCTGGCCTAATATATTCCTCATAGTGACCTTTAGCTCCCTAACAGCCATCAAATTAGACAGTGTTTTTCTCAGGATTTCCTTGGCATCTGGCAGCTTTTTCTAGTGACCAAATCTATAATAACAACAAGACTGTTCTTCTGTACTTCAAACTGTGCCAGCAGCAGAGATACTTGTGCTGCGCCGAATGACTCATCTGTGAACAGAGTTGTTGGGCAGACCCCAGCTTAATCACTTCTTGAACTTGTTGTCCACCTGCACCTTCCAGTTTCTTGTAGTCTGAAATAAGACAAATTTTTTGAAACTCATGGTTTTCTATTATATCAGGCAATTTTTTAAGAAGCACCATCCAACCTTAAGTCCTGGGTCCACAGAGTTCATTATCTGACTTGAGCCATGAGAGCCTCCCTGTTCACAGTACTTTAAAAAATTCAGCTGTGGAGTTTGCATCTTTTCTTTACATAGAATCATAGAATGGTCTGGGGTGAAAGGAACCTTAAAGATGACCCAGTTTCAACCACCCTGCCATGGGCAGGGACACTTTACACTAGACCATGTCGCTCAGAGCCCCATCCAACCTGGCCTTGAATACTTCCAGGGATGGGGCATCCACAGCTTCTCAGAGCAACTTGTCCCCATGCCTAACTGCTGTCACAGTAAAAGTTTCTTCCTAATATCCAATCTAAACCTACCTTGTTTCACTTTAAAGTAGCTCACCTTTGTCCTTTAAAAAGCCTGTCTCCATCTTTCCTGTAGGTTTCCTTCAGGTATTGGAAGGCTTTCATGCTCCCTTCATGTACTGGAGGGAGTTGCCACCTTTGCCATGTGCCTGGGCAGACATCAGCCACACCTACCTACCCTGCTCCAACCCCAATTCCCTGGATGTCTTCACAGGGTGGTAGGTATGACATAGCCCTTTCCAATCACTTAAATTTAAACCATTTTGTTTTTAAACTTTTTCATCCTGTTCCTTAGGCTCTTAATTTTGCAGTAGTCTCAGTAATGGAAGGAGGGGATCAGATTTAAAGGTCTATTGAAAGGCTGCATTTCAGGGGCAGGTGGTGCTGCTGCAGCTGCATGTGACATGGCAGTGGCTGGAATTAGCAGGAGAGGAGAGGCCGAAGACCTTATTTCTCCAATTAAGCCTGAGCCTATAATCAGCTCACTGGCCATACACTGTCCTCTTTTACCATACGCTGGATAAGATTTCTTTCTCAAGACACCTGATTTCCTATTTGCCAAAAATAGCTCTCTTTGCTCAGTGATGTAAATTACCTGGGTCCACGTGTAAGTTTCTGCCTGTTCCATGTGCTTTATGCTGCAAAGGACTGGTCTATAAAAGTACCAGAATGGCTCATTTCTTTATTTATGTTTTTAAGCATTTGAATGGAGAGACCAGTTCTTATCTTTGTGACATTTTCCCCCTTGTTGACAAGGAGAAGATGAAGAACTACAAAGCAGTGAAGAAAGGTGAGAACTGTAATATGTCATGTTAAGGAACTTGTTTGTTTCACCAGGACATGAAGTACTTCAGTACGACATATGAAATTCGGAGAAAAAAAAATATATACAATATATAATATATCTAAAATAACATTTTGTTTATATGTGCAATATCTGCCATTTTCCTTTTTTCTCTGGGTCAGTAGAGCCCAAAAACTTTTGAGCCAATCTCAATCCTGCTTCCAGTGAAGGAAATAGTAAAGAATTCTGTGACAGAAAAATAAATAATACCATGCCTGCAGAGTATGAAAGTGTGCAGGAAAGTATGAAACTTCATATGCTGTTTAGCAGCAGACCAGGAGTCACTGCAAGAAAAAGAAACATTAAACCAGGGTTAAGCATTCAATGGACTGAAATGCCATTGCATTAATCTTTATTTATTTGTGTTTATTAGTTGGATGTTCCTCACTTTCCTGCATGCATGTGAAAGCCCTTACTGAAGTTTCCCAATTTTTCAACCATCTCTGCCCTCTGGAATGCTTTGGATTTGCAGCCAGGTCTTTGTTGTGAGTAAGGAGTAGGGTCTGTCTATTATCTTGCACAGGGAAAAGAGTTGGTGTTCTTTTTAATGAATTAAACTATGTGTTCTCTATTTAAAAAAACACAATATATCCTTACTCCCTGTAAACAATCTGACCTTCAGGTGGAATGCAGCCAGAGGGGGCTATAAATAGCACCCTTAGTAAGAGAGGAGACAGAAACATTGAGAATTCAGCTGGCAGTGCTCACACAGAGAAATAGCATATGAGCTGCCTCTTGATTTTGTTCTCTGAAAAACTCAGATGCCATGTCTGGAGGAACTTGGCTGAATCTGTGTTAGGCAGGTAAGAATATTTTTCTCCAGCAAACAACAACATGTACTACACAAAGTTTTGGTCCCTATGTGTTGCTTCCTCCGCCACTGCCGTCCTTAGTGTGCTCCCATGGCCACACTCACAGACAGAGAGGCACTACAGGCACTGAAGGCAGCAAGTAGAGGGAAGAGGAGGCCAAGCTTCCCACCCAGGACCCCACTGGTACTCTGTGCCAAGGCCAGGGCTCTCTCGCCAGCTGTTGTGGGTACCAGTCCAGTGACCTACCTATTGCATCATCTTCTTTCATGAAGTGCTTTCTAAACACTTGCAAGGCACACCTTCAGGTATCTTGTGGTTCAATACGAAGAGGAACGTCAATTAGCTTTATTTCTCTTTGCTATAATTTGGTATGGAAAAACTTGATTATGGTGCAAGGTGTGTACTTCTTCTGTATCCTAAAGCCTAACAATTTCAATGAAGAAGCTCCGAGCATGAGACTGCTACAATTTTTTTACTCATCAGAACTCTGCAAGTTTGTTCAACAGTCATGAATGTTTTCTCTGTCTCTGGACAGATGTTTGCATCCAGCAGGCTTGTGCATCTTTACAACCATTTCTCCAGAGAGACTCATGTGAAAACATTTTTATTCACACAGGTATTTTGGGAACTAGCATTTTTTCACACAAGTATGTTTGTATATAAGACAGATGGTGCACATAAATTATACTGACTGCCACCTGCAATTAAATTTTATAAATTTCTCAAGGAATATAAATTAAATCACAGGAAGATCCTCTCCATAGCCTCTGCCCACATATCTCTCTGAACCTGCTAGGACTGTAGAAGCACTGAAGTCCAGAAGGACAGATAACTCAAATATCAGTTCCTGTTATAGTTCTCAGACATGCTGCAAAAATACTGTATGTCCTAGGTTTTATTTCCCAAACTCATTTCAGTGGCATGTAAATGTGGAAGTCCTGCTTCCCTCCTCAAAACCAGGCCCTCTTTTCTTACAATGGAAACAACATCCTTCTCATCAGAATGAAACTGAATAGACAGACCATCAAAGCTGTGTAAAAGCACCAGCTGCCCGGACACATACCAGGACAGCAAAACTATTTACCCCAGGAGCCTTTCAGAGGATTCAGGTCAACTCCATTGTATGTGGAGTTGACTCACGTAACTTTGAGACCTCATTGTCCCTTTCCCTCTCTGCTTCCCTCCTTTTGTTTCATGCCATTGTTTCTAGGTGGACATTAAAATGCTCTGGGACAAAGACCATGTCTTCCTGTGAACTTACACAGAGTAGAGTACAAAGAAGTCCCAGTACCGTGTGGGACTGTGCAGCCCCACACTGCTTTGAAAAAACCACACACATCTAGAGCCAGGCAGCTATGTATGCACAAGTGCAAACACCTGACTTCAGATGCTGGCTATGGTTAACAGTGGTACAGTGTTTACAGTGATGTGTCACACCTGTAGCTCACAACATAATTTCAATATCTCTGTTATTTCCTCTATGAGTCTAAGGCTTCAGTTACATAGAAGGAGGATCAGACAAGTGGTATAACTTTGTATGTGGAAAACAGGGGGGTCACCCAGAGAAGCTGTGGATGCTGCACCCCTGGAAGTGTCCAAGTCCAGGCTGTATGGGGTTTGAAAGACATGACCCTTAGGTTGCCTTCAAACAAAACCATTCTGTGATTCTATAACACTCCTGTCTCTATTAAAGTAGCTCTTTGAGCTCCTATTTAGCATTCTCTTGTTGAATCTTGCGCATTCAGCCTCACTACTATGCTAATTGGTTTCTTCCTGACTGCAATTTAAAAAAAAATTTCTTATTATAAAAAGTTCTTCTATGTATTTTTATCACCGCAGATATTTTACCACGTGGCAGTTAAAAGTTGTTTCTCAAATAAAGAATGTTTCATTCTCCTCCAACTCTGTAAGACAAAATGACTTCTCATTTTAAAACCTGTTATCTATTCCCTTTCCCACACAACAGGTTTAAATAGTTTTCTTTATTTATACTTATAATGTTTACTTTATACTATTTCTGTCCAGTCCTTCTTGGAAGGGTAAGTTTCTTTCCATGATCTGAAACATGTAAGAAAGAGAACAGAAAAAATAGAAGAAATATTGAGCCAATATTGAGAGATGTGAAGCTTTTAGCACTGTAGAGAAATGACTATGTCTTATACTTGTGATTTAAAAAAACAGACATATTTATTCCTTTCATAATGATAACATCCTTATCTCTAAAGCACATTTCCCTTTCCTGTATAAAAATAAAGTAAGTAAGACTCAATATACCTATGTGATACAGCCAAGGATACCCACCAGAGGGGGAGAAGTGGAAACAGGCTTAGGTCTCCAGCTAATCCTTGTGGTATTGAAAATAATTTGTCACTCTGCCATCTAGCTTATGCCTTAAGATTCTCCTCACGAGGATGAATATACTGTTTCTGAAGTGCCTCCCCAATGAGTGCTTAAAGAAGGGCAAGTGTGATTTCATACATAGGGTGTAAAGCATGCAAGAATTAATCCCTTGACCATAGTGTCAAATTTCCAAGCAGCAGCTTAAAACGTCTTCAGAATTTTTCCTTGCCTTCATGCCTTCATGAAAAGTAAATATTTTTCTTTCTGATATGTACACTTAGCACTTGCAAATGTTTTCATCAGCCACAGGGTGCTGTCTTCTTGCTTGAAAGAAATGATTCAGTCAAAAGTTATATTTGAGAAATAGTCTATTACTAATAAAGTATGTTTCTAAAAGAGCCAGAAATCTTTTTTAAACTCAGACACTCATTACCAGAGGTATGGGAAATCTCTCTTTATGCTTGAGAATTTTATCTACTACTTTTTAAATCAAAATGAGGCATCATTTTCAGAAAATAACTTTCCTCATGCCAAGTTGGAATTTTAAATTCCAAATACTGTAGCGTACTTCTGAGTTTGGGAGAAGGGTCCTTGCCATTGAATTCACACAGACACTCAATCTTCTAGGGAGAAATAAAAGCAAGAAAATATAAATCAAATGGAAAGAGAAAACCATAAACCTACACCCAGCAATGCTTACTGCAAAGCTGTGGCTTGTCTTGCCTAGCAGATTGTGCCCTACTCAGATCCTGTCTGTCTCATTACTTCTCTCCATCTTGGTTTCCTTGTTTTCTTTCATTCCCCAGGGTGTGACTTTTCTTCTAGTGCTTTGGTACTCCCCCAGGCTGTGTCTCCCTCGTCTCAGGCACACTCCTTGCTGAGTGCTACATACTTCCTACGCCTTTTTCAGGCATCTCATTCACAGCCCTCCTCAAGGTGCTCTGGGTAGAGCCATATGGGCTGTGTGGAGGTTACCCTTGAGACCTGCAATACAAACCTGCAGTCATGGTCCTTCCTCAGCTGGAGATGCTGCCCCTGAGGGCAAACATGAGCATGACCAGTAATACTGGTACAGGCTAGGCACGTACAGACTAGGAGATTCATAGAAGGAATAGATTCATAGATTCAAGAGGATCCATAGAAGCAGCTTGGCAGCTGCCTGGCAAGTCCTTCTGAAGTCTGCTGCTCTTGCTACCAATCTGAATCCATTTTTTAGACAAAGGGGGACAAGCGGGGCTCACCCATCATCTTGGCAGCTGTGCAGCACCAGCAGGGCATGGTACACCCACACTGTTGGGCTGTCTGCACGCAAAAGACTTTCTGTTCTAGCAATACTGCCAGAGCAACAGCTGTACATTTGTTCACCTGAGCAACAGCGTACATTTGTTGGCGCTGCCTAACCCAGTTCAGAGTGGAAGAAACTCAACTGACAGGAGACTCTTTTACGGGAATAAATTCATAGCCACTAAGACTTTTCTTGGCAATTTTCTTCAGACTCACAGCCAACACTACCATGATGCACCAGCCTGCTGGTGGAGTGGCTATTTGCTCAAATGATAATGTCAAAGAACCCTGATTTCAAGTAAAAGAGACATGTGCTCTGTTCACTTCTTGTTAAGAAAGAAATAATTTCTCTACCTCTGTAAAGTTTACTGGGATTGTACTTGTAGTCAAACACCTGAAAATTTTACCATTGGCTGAAAAAGTGTTGCTTAGCTCTTGCTGATCTAAATCTCTTAATTAAATATGATTTTACTGGATGGAATCTGAGGAGTTAAAAGTGCAGTGCAGTAAACCAATTGGAATAACATAAAGAATCAACAAATTATGCAACCTGGACATTTTTAAGAATTACTGTGTTAAGTTTTTTTCCTTAAAGCAGTAGCAAAGTGCTTTGGGAATATTGCAGGTTTGGATATTGGTGAATATTTGTTTTAAATTTTATGTAAAATCCAGATAAAAAATAATGAAAAACGTACATCTTAGTATCATGCCATATATATATGTATATATAGTCCACTATAACTGCAAGTAAGCACTTTGTACTTTAAAATTAAGTTCTCTAAGTAAAATCATTGCTTATTACGCATCAAATATTATGAGTAAAATTGATGAGTAAAATTGTTATGATAACATATTATGTTGTTAGTATTTTTTTAAACTAAGAACTATCAAGTGACATCTATATTATTCTTCATTTGCTCCAGAATGTTGTTGGTAACATTAATGAGTGATTTTTGGTTATCATAACAATGGATAACTATTTAATTCTGGGGAGAAAAAAAGATAACAGATAGAGGCTTTTCTGTTTCTCTTTTCATTTGTTTGTTTTGTGTGGAGAGGAAGAGTTTAATATGTTGTATTCTGAGCCAAAATTTTTTGTAAAATGATATTGGCACAAATATCTGAAAAATGCCAGAGAAAAACATAGCTTAGGAAAAGAAAGAATAAATATTTTTCAAGAGGAAAGATAATGGGGTTTTATGTCTTAAAAATGCACTCTCTGTGGTAGACCTCACTGGCTGTGAGCTCAGTTCTCACATGAGATCAGTTTTCTGCCTGGTGTATTTAAATTTAGGAATATAAGTAATACTGTAAACTCTATTCCATCATGCAGCTTTTAAAACACTTGGAAATTTACCTACATGACACACAACTGAGATTCATGGGATTCTGTAGCTATCGCTGGGATAAATGGAGAGGCTGTCTGCACACAATTACTCCCATTTCTTGTCAGTCTCCTGATTGCTGTGACTCAGCTCTCATTAGCCAAGTGCATCATCAGAGGATATCATCACAGCTGAAAGGACTTCAGGACTTAGACTCTACTACCACTGTGTTACATTTTCTTAGCTAAAACATGGATCAAAACTGTTTGGAAATGCCATTTGACCACTCAGGACAAACAGATCTCCAGGAGATATTTCTGGGGACTTGTGATTCTGTCACTGGAATTCTCCTTCCTCCTTTATATATTGGGTTTGAGCAATGTCTCAGTGGGACCAGGCTGCCTCCAAGGTGATGTTAGGCAAAATCTTATACTGCCTTGGCCAGAGAGATTACAGTTCAAGCATTTACACATGTCCCAGACTAAATTTATCTTCAAATTAATCAGACTTTCATAATAAGGGATGCTGCTCTCTGTTTGCAAACAAAACAGCAGGTAGGAGATGCACACAATTCATCCATGGGCATTTCCATAACTAAAATCCCACCTGTGTAATTGATCTCTCAAGCAAAAAATACACGTCTTAATTGCAAAACTGGTATGTTGTTTAGGAATCTAGGACAGTGTACAGTCCTCTCTAAAGCTGACCTGCGTTTGCATCCTGCCTCTTCAAAGCCAGAATGCATCTGCCATTCCTTGTAACAGTGGCTAAGCCCTCAGAGCGTTCATTGCACAGCTCGGTGACAATCTGCGTCCCCAGTGTGTGCCTCTGTGAGCTTGAGTTCACCGGTAAATCACACCCAGACAATGAACAGTGCTAACCCCCCCAAAAAGACAAAAAGCTCTCAAGGTGAGAAGGGGACGCATGCGCAGTACAAGGACTCTGAGCAGGGCTTACCACATCAAAAGGAGATACGCGGCAAGCACCACCAGTCTGGACTAAGAGAGCTTAATGGTGGGGCCAGTTAGTGTGTGCTAGTGCCAAGGTGACACAGGGCTGTGTTGTCGGCCACAAAGCGGTGGTTGACCTCATGCAGCCTTACCTGGAGGGGCAGGTTGGAGTCCAGCCCTCCACTGTCCCCTCTAACTACCACTTACACAATTCTTATTTAAAGTGCTCATACAGTTGTAAAGTCATTTGCTTTCCTTCTAAACCTCTACAATAGTAAACCCAAGTCATTCACAACTGTACACACTCATCTGACCCACTCTTGATGTTCTTTAGAGGGTGAGAGGAATTGTCTCGAATAACTTATTATTCTCTATAAATTATGTAGGGAATCTAGGGAGAACAGATCACAGAATCACAGAATACCGAATCACAGAATATTCTGGGTTGGAAAGGACTCACAGAAAAAGAGTAGTTTTCTGCACTGCACTTGTGTGAGATAAGTGAGGTGAACGCCACCTCAGTCTTTCAGCTGAGATAAATAGCACAGCATTCTTCTGGACCCTGTGTTAAATAGTACTTATAGCTATATATATATTAGATATAGGGAACCATAACATAGTACCAAGGATGTACATTATCTGGCAGTTGGTGAGTGGAAGTTAGAATAGAATGGAATGGAATGGAATGGATTGTTTCCGTTGGAAGGGGTCTGCAAAAACCATCTCACACAAACCTACAATGCAGTGGCAGGGAAACCAAGGACCTTTTTATTGTTATTAGACCAATATGAAGTAAAAAGAAGAAAATAGAGTTGTCATGAGGGAGGTAGAGGAATATGTAAAATCGTTGTTGATAGAATAAATAAGTGCATATTCTGCTTGAAAATAAAATTTTCCATTAAGACATTGAACTATGGAAACAGAAGAAACTTACAAGATTTTGATAAAGTTTAGTTTTCTAGAACTTGGATATTTCTGGAAGCAGGGCAGGGTTTGTGAATAAGCTTTTCTACCTAACATTGACCTTTGAATATTTAGTTTTGAATGTTATCTTGGACATTTGTCCTCCTAATTGTGACAAATACAAAAGCAATCTGTTAGTCAAACATAAAACAAATCGAAGTGGCCAAAGCACCCGTGTAGAAGAAAAGGCATTCTGATTTAGGGTCATAATTCTGTAATGATCATGACTAATACCTCTGTTTTCAAAAGGCACTTGACAACAAAAGAAATAACTTTTTCCTGTAGAATGAAAGAATAATAATAGAAAGATCTTGAGAGAGATGTTAAACATATGAAGATCACTTACTGAGGTTTCAGAGAGATATAACAAAATACAAGCATCTCATCATCTGGAAATGGCTCTTGAGGTAATTACCAGAAAGCAAGAACTACAGAGAAACAATAGCAACAAAATATTCAATGACTCAGAAAAATGACAGATCCTTTTTCTTCCTCTCTCATGAGGAGTGATCCCAAACACCAAACCAGTAGGAGTAAAGAATCTGAAATATTTTGGATAAAATGTAATTCTGACTACTTTCCATCCTGTGTGGTACTTAAATAGAAGATCCAGATTTGTATCTTAGACCCTTACTGAGGAAGGAAGAACTGTGTTAAAACTGTGCATTCAGAGTGTCGCTGTGGATATGAGTAGGGAATTAGGCATTTCCTAAATATGCAAAATATGTTATCTGAGTTCATCTTCACCAGGTCAGCTGGGTCTGGCAGTAGGTTGAAGAATACATCAGCTGTATGAGTAAAGTATTAAGCCATGGTTTAATTCAGGCCACACAATTGCTGAGGCGCAACCAAGGGCACAGCTTGCACAACTCGGAGTTGACACCCCAACAGGTGATGCTAAAAAGGCAATGTGTTGAAAAAAACAAGGGACTTTGGGACTTTATGGATTCTAGAGGACTCTGAGCTGGGAGACACACCAGGGTCGTGAAGGGTGATATGAGAGAGTGGGAGGTGAACTTGCTGCTGTGCTAGGGACTTCATCTGTTAGTCCCGAGCTTCTCTTGGAATGGAAAAAACTTGACTTGGGGGGATGGCACACTTTTATGATTTGACAGGTACTTGCACTTAATGAAAAACATCAGATAGAAAACTTTGTCATAGCCTGCTTAATAAATAATTTGTGGGTTTTGTAATTCTTTTCACCACAAAGAGAAAGGTATTTTGCCTAGTTTGTGAATTCTTAAACTGATAGCTTTGGGAGGAAGTGCATCTGATGATGAATAAAACGAAACCATTTTATGATCCTATGACGTTTATTAATATTATATCACATACAGCTTTTGTGAGCTTATTCTTAGTCCTTAATGGAACCAGAATTTGCTTTCAAGGAACCAGTAATGGAACCAGAATTTGCTTTCAAGGTGTGGAAGTCCAGAGGATAAAATGTCACAACTAGAACAACTAATAACCTGAGATTTCTTAGGATTTCCTCATCCAAAAAGCAGCCAGATCTCATTTGGCTGAGCCTACAGATGAGGACAAATTCACAGAAATCAAGTGGGAGCAAGATTGAACAACTTTTTACAGAGTCATTTAGATTACATAGCCTGCTTGGACAGAAAAATTTGAGCATTTTAAGAAATCATATAACATCTACATGGTATCCAGAAGTTAAACACTTCAGAAGGAGAAGGTGGTTAAAAATCTTGGTATGAAGTTATATGGCATGGAGAGAGACTGTTTACCAGAGCATGCAGTGACAGAATACAGGGGAATGGATTCAAACTGAAGGAAGGTTTTGATTAGATATTAAGAAGAAATTCTTTACAGTGAGGGTGGTGAGGCAGTGCCCGGAGAAGTTGGAATGCCCCATCCCTGTAATTGTTCAGGGCCAGGCTGGATGGAGCTCTGAGTAACCTGGGATACTGGAAAGTGTCCCTTTTGAACTGGATGACCTCTAAGGTTCCTCCCAAATGAAGCCATTTTGTGATCCTACAATGTTTATTAATATTATATCACATACAGTTTTTGTGAGCTTATTCTTAGTCCTTAATAATAGCAGCAGAAATTAAGGCAAACAACAATGTCACACACTCAGTGCAGCACTGAAGTACTAAGTACCAAATACAATAAATCTGCAGCCCCAAATAGGTTGTGGACATGTAGGTTCGACTCTGAGATTTTTCTCTAAATCTTACAGCACAGGCATGAAGCAAGATGCTATTTAACAATGATGAACCAAAAGTATTAAACTCTGAGAATTTGGTAATGAATCTGAATAGCTACTACATTACTTGAGAGTTACGTTAATGGTACTTTACTTTAGCCAACAGATCTATCTCTTGGTGGCCTTCCTGGTGTGGGCTCTCTAGGACACAATGTCATTTTGCCTATAACAACAATATTTGTACAATGCTTTGGAAGAAAAAATATCTAGACCTCCCAAAGTTTGGTTTGTTACTAACTTTCTTTGTCATTCTACTGCAATTCCTTATTGCAAAATCAAGATATTTTGCAAAGCTTTTTGGCTAGGAGTGTACCACATTTCCATAGAGACAGACATAAAAGTAGGATAGCCAAAACCATTGAAAAATATTTAGAAGCTACATCTTAGATATGTTAGATATCCTGATAATTATACTGGTGACATTTGACACACTGGTAAACACAATTTATATAATAAAATTATTTGGCAGAAAGAATATAAGCTTCATATATTATTAAAATAAAACTTGGCAAACTATCTTAAAGAAAACATTTTAGGCCATGTTTGATAGTATTTGCTGAAAGGACTCTGGATTTTTGAATTACCTCTGTATCTCTCATGCATTCTGTATTTTCTCTCAAATGAAAAGAGCCCAATTATGTAAATCTACACACACAGATGCAAACTATTCAAGGTTGTCTTCATAAACTTTTGAACCCTTCTGGCATCTAAAAAGGAACACAATCACAAAAGAATTTAAAAGAATTATTAGAATCATTTATCAGAATAGGGGAGCAAGTACTAGCAAACAATAAGCTGTCATTAGTGTTTTCCAAAGATGCAAACCTAGTTCACAATTCCACATTGCAAGTATTTCTGAGACTTCCAATACGATACACAAGGACTGTGATTAATGTCATGTGCCTGTTTATTTTTCCCCTGAGAACCTGAAAGAGTAAAAAAAAGATCACAACTAAACAAAAGCATATCAATAACAGGAAACTGTTGGTGAGAAATACCCCGATCTTCCTGTAAATTCACGTCACCACATTCCCCAGGGACAAAGGTGCGTGAACAGCATGGTAAATAATTATGATTTAATATGAGGCCTTGCTATGCTGTTTACAGTTTAACAACAAAAAGGAATTGTTTCTCAAGGCGCAAAATAAGCAAATAATAGAAACACATATCAATATAATCAGGAAATGATGATGTTATGTCTGGGTCAGCTGCTGAAAACAGATTGGAATCTATCAAAGTATCAACCTGATATCCCTGTGCAGCCCAGTGAAACATCAGTGATGGGAGAGAGTCTTTCCCTGGTTTACATGCCAATTATCTAATTTTGAGTGTTTTATGAATGTGCTGGGGTCTTGCAGAAGATTCTCTATGGCTATTTTTGCTTTCCGATGTTTAGGGAATTTGACACTTGTATTTGCAGAGGAATTCCTTGCATTTTGCATAATAAAAGCTGAAAATAAAACAGGAGAAGGATAGAATGGAAGGAACAGTAATAGCTGGTCTCTTTTGAGAACATTATTTTGTTGAATCTAGCCAGCAATAATGAAAAAAAATAACACCGGAGAAGCAAACACCACTTTCAGCAGACACCACTGAAGATTCTTAGGTTCTTATTAAAAAATATATTTTAATGAGAAATAAAAAACCCCATAGGATCTCAGAGTTCAGTAATATTTTTCCCTCAGAAATATTTTTAGGGCTGCCAAGAAAAAATCAGCTGTGTAGAGGTCAAATAGAACAATTTATCTTTGATCAGAGGACCAATATTGACAGTAGAGGCCTCAAGCATTTAAGCATGCATTCAACCCTCAGATACAGAAAAAAAATAATTTCAGACCCTGCTGGTCAGATTTTAAAGTTAAGCAGGGTCAGGTAAGGTCAAAGCTTGAACTGGAAAACATCAAGAATTTTCTTAGTGTTGCCTGAAATAGCACTGATGACTGGAGAGACCTTCCTCTATCACTCAGGGATGAAATAAAGCATCAAGATTTGAAGTCTGTCAGGTACCAGCTTCTAGGATTGCAAACATTCCTTAAAGCTTCCAAGAACAATTAATATTTGAAAAACTCTGGGGTTTTTTTGCCTTTATCCAGACTATTTTCCCTAAAAGTATGCTGGAGCTTAGGATCTATGTAAATGTCAGCTCCTGCTGAAGGAATTGCTGTGTGCACGCCTGCCATGAATAAGAAGCCTAGGAAGTAAGCAGCAGGCTTTGCACAGCTGCATTAATTCTCCTGGAATTAAAGCATATGTTTTATCATAGCCACTGCAGAATGAAGCCACAGTCAATTTTGTTTGTCTGTGCCTGCCTGCCTTATCCAAACAGATAATGTCTACACTGTTGTCAGAATAATGTCAGTCATCTTAACAGATGCTTGCACTTTTATCTCTACTCTGCATCACATTCCTTGAAGAGAAGGCTGCCAGAAACAAATAGGTTTTCTGAGAGTAAATAAGGGAACAATGGACAATAGGAGCTGTTTTATACTGCTGGGTGTAAACAAGAACAACCTAGTTCACATGAAATGAAAAACACTGTTTATCAAGATGTATGTCAGTGGCTGGCAGGTGGCAGGTGATATTTGGGATCTGAAAATGCATTAGAGCAGGCCACAGACACTGAGTTTGTTTAAAAAAGGCACTTCTGGGGTTGGATGGAGAGAGCAGTACAGATCAGGTTAGTTCTGTAAACCAGAGTAAGAAAAAGACCATTTATGTATTTCTGGAAAACTCAAGACATGTAATTCTAAAGTTTCAAAATAGACTATTTCAAATGATCTTTTGAAATGGCACTTCAGGACAATCAATTGTCATTACTGTTTTCCAAATACCAGATTAGGAAAAGGACATCACTTTAAAAGACATTAAGCTAGTTGTCAGATAGGGTGTCTCTTTTCCCTATAAGTCAGACAGGATGCTTAGAAAGTATATAAGGAACAAGAGAAAACATCTCTGTCCTCTCCAAGCTTTTATCTCTTCTCTGCCCAGCTGCCTTCCTGTATACTCTCAGATCCCAGCCTCTGGTTCTGTTGGAAGACATGGCTGGATAAGAAGAGAGAGAGAGGAAGGGAAACATTTGCCAGAGTTAGATGGGAAGAAGAGGTGGTGTTGGCAATGGACCTGCTATTTTTGGCCGACAACTTCCTAAAGATATTCTTTCAATTGATAGAAGGATTAAAAATCAAAGCTAAAAGATGTGTTTAAGATAAAGATCAGCTAAAGGCAAGTAAAAATGTTGTAAGCCTTCTTCTTTCCCTTACTATCCCTTGACAAAGAAGAAATCAGTTTTGTTGTGATAAAATGGGCAAACTCATTTTCACTTGCCTATATGCAAGCAAACTCTGTTGCACTGTGCTTCCTTTTCAGCACTGCTGAAAATGAAATAAACATTATATTAATGGATCTAATAAAATACTTAATTTCACCACACTTTCTTTCCCAAATTATATCCAAAATACTCCACATGAGTTTGCTCCCTAATTGAAAGATAAAATCATTCTCACCATCCTACAAGAATATAACTAAGACTCAGACACTTCAGAGTTAACTGCTTATTTGACTATCCTTGGTGTGTCCAGAAAAATGATAATAAACAATGATGCCATAACTTTAATCCAAACATTATTCTCCATTGTTGCAAGAACAATGTGACTGCCTTGCATGCTTCCTAAGAATGTCTTAAAACATATAGTGAGTTTTACCTATGTACCAAAAGAGGTCTGATAATTAGACAGAGGCTGCATATATTTTCCCATTTACATTTGAAGAAGACAAGGTAAGAACAGGGGATGAGTCATCAGAAACACCAGGAATGAATCACATTCACACTGGAAAATTAATCTAAGATTTTGATCTCTTGACAAGAAGAGTGTGTAATATTTCCAAATGTAACAAAATATCTGCAGACAAATAAACTTAACTTACTGTCTCCCTATATCAGCAAGAGAAGTTTGTAAAAGCTACTTACAAAATATTGTATCTGAATTTCTGTATATTTTTCATATTAATTTTGCTGTTGCTTGAAACATTAATAAGACAAAGAGAAAGTGAGGAACTAGAAAGAGAAAAATAATTAAACTCCAGCATGCTATGTTACTTAGCTCACTGGAATATACCTTTCTCACCATGGTTACAAACAGCAACATGAACTCAAATGCTCAGATGGTATAAATCATCATTGCTACAATCACTGAAGCAGAACTGAGGCAATTTCTATCTCAGCTGGACTTGGGATCCAGTTAGTCTGTTGTAAGTTTTCACAAGTTCTCTGTGGAAAAGCAAATTACTGTAATGCTCAAATTCCAGTGATTAACTAATGGACATCCATCTCTAAGTCTCAATGGTCTCCAAGGCATCTCCTTTCACAATTCAGAAGTTTGCTCTGCCCGATACTGCAGCGGTGTCTGCCACATTGGTGCTAGCATGTGCCTATCCTTGCTAGCCAGCACAGTTAAGATTACAGAGCTACTCTGTGATTTCACAGATGGAAATAACTGGTGACTTTGTGGTTTCTTTGGCAACACTGACATTTAATTGCAAGTCTTTCCACTGAAAATTAACATAATGAAGGAAGTGTTAAACATTTAATTTGATCATTCAAAACAGCAGCAACTGGGGAATATTAAGTTTCGAGACAGGGACAAGATTTTAAGATGATTGGTTAAAATGTGTACAAATCCTAACTCCATCTCCTAGACAGGCGAACAAGATGTTAACTTTTTAGAAACAACCAGCCATGAAGCAGTTTGTTTTGGAACTGGAAGGAGGTGCTGAATGCTCACCTCAGGTAAGAAGACTGGAAGCACAAAGGAAATTCTTTCTGCTGGAGGATAGAGGGCTTAGCCATGCACACTCTGCATTGTGATTCTGTCAAAGAAGAATAACAGAAGAAGTAAATTTCTCCCTTATGTTATTACTTCCCTCTTGATTACTGCTACACAGATGGGGGAATATTCTATAAAGAAGATTAAATATAAGGGAAAGTAGTGTTCTCAATGGGTCTATTTCTGAAGTTATGCTGCATTCAAAGAAGGCTGAGCAGCTGCGAAATATATTTCCTAGGCTACGCATAACAGAAAAATTCCTGTTTGACTGTCAGACAGAGGATTAAAGCTACCTCCTCAAGCAAACCCAAATGTTAAGGACATTTTTACAATAGATGGATTTTGATTGTCAGAGCAACAGGTATTTGTGTAGCATTGTGTTTAAGGGGAAAAGACTGCAACACAACATGACTCAAATGTCAGCTGTCAAATGACTAATCCTGTTTTTTCTGTATGAAAAATGGTATTCACACAAAGGAAGGCAATGGACTGCTTTCTTTCAAAACTCCAAATTCTCCAAACTCTCACTGGAGTTCAACTGGATTCAGTGGTGTCACATCACTAGGGCTGAGGATGGAGCAGGAGTCCCTGCAGGCAGTCTTCTCTTCAGAAAACAGCTAGATAAGTACTTAGTCCTGAGATCTCATTGCAAGAATTGAATTAGATTGGCTCTGTCACTCTTAATGAGAAAATCGAGATAATACCAGGAAAATAAGGCTTTCATAATTTTAGAGTGTTTTGGTCAACGTCTGCCACAAAGGGTTCTCAATAATCACACTAGATCAACAGTGGCAGAAGATGCAAAATGGCATAGATCAGTGTGCTGTGAATACAGAGTGCAGTGGAGATACATATCTGTTTTTCTAATATGTTGGGTAAAAAGAGAAAGGAAGCCAAAATAAACCAGACATGCTGTGTTTAAAAGCTAAAGTGTTTGCAGAAGAAGCATGGCCAGAGTATGTAACAGTAAAAGTATTGTTCTGTGCAAAGAATACAAATGGACAGCCTCAGAAAATCACCCTTCATTGTGAGCACAAAAAAAGGAGAGAGAATCTCTCTTTTGAGGGAGAACAAGAATCGGCAATTTGCAATTGGCAGCTTGGGCTTCTGCCTGTGAAGTAATTTTAAGGTCTCTGGATTATCCTAGCTTTAGGGGAAACACTGACGGACTGTAAAAATAAATGGTCAATGAAACCTCTTCTGTAATTCATTACGACACTCTTCTTTCTAGTATCTCTATCCCAGTCACATACCTACCACCTGCAGAGCAGACAGCAAGGGAGACATTTTTCCCTTCTCTTTCCTTTCCACATTTTTTTCCTTTTCTGCCAACATTCCTTTCTCTGTCTTCTTTATCCACCTCCCACAATCTTTTCTAGGTCTCCCAGACAGAAGGTGGACTGACCACCAGAATCCAGGCTACCTCTGTTTTGAAGCAACTCATCTCAGTGAAGAATTTCTACTTTGAAACTCCCTGCAGAGTGGGCATATCTTTAAAGAAGCCTGGATATAATTTGGAAAGTAATACTGCCACTCCACATATCTGACCCTATTTTTGCTCTCAAAGCCAACTCAGACACGTTTATACAATGCCATGGTTCAGTAAGTTGCCACGGTCTCCCAGCCCAGCTACTGCTTTCAAACACCATATCACCAGACCCACTCTTCAACAAGAGCACAGGTTTTGCTAGTGCTGATAGTACCCCAGGGGCAGTGGGAAAGCAAGGATGTAGCCTGCCTTGATGAGATCTGCCATTTTTAAACTGTTGAAGAGAAAAATAATTCCCGTTCTAGCCTGAAGCACAACAGTGATGAACAACAGCACTACACAGATCTGAGATGACCAGCAAAGCTTCTCTGGAAGGAGAAATGAACTCTCACAACATTTCATTTTAAATTTTGCACTGAAAGACTGTGCAGATGAACCCTGCAGACACCTGGGGCTCCTCAGGGCCTAAATGCATATTTCTTCTTCTACAAGCAGTCCTAGGTGAACACAAGTCATCAACATCTTTAGATGATTGTTGCCATCCGTGTCTTTTGTATTGAGCCTTCCTACCTAAAAAACACCAAGAAAACAAACTTTCATCAGTGATCAGTCTAAAAGAGGTATACAGGATTAGCACAAGGTCTAACAGCTGGACAAAAAGCACAGGGTGACTGGATTACCAATATTGGAGGCCCTGAGGGGTGTCTGGGTACATGCGCAATAATTGTGGGACTATTTGCAGGGCCAATGGGTGAGCAAATGGTCAGTTTTATGGATGACTTATACACCAGATAGAGAAGACAGTAGAAGTCCAGTACCTCCTACAGATTAGTCTACAAGCATATGACCTGGAGTAGTGAAAACCCTTGATAAAATGGAGTAGGCACCATGGACACCATTTACAGCAGGGGAGGCCTGTGGCTGGTTTCGGAGTGCATCTTTCTCTCTCCCAGTTGCCACAGGGCCACCCAAACCCCTGAAACATTCTTTGGTACTAACAGCACAGAGTGAACTGGCTCCAGTTCAGTTGGTCTGGACAATGGAGTGGGATACAGGACTGCTTCCAAAATGTAATCTCAGAGTTGAAATACCACACACCAGAACAAAGTGTTCACACCAGATTTGTTATGGCAGTGAGAGATCAGCCAGACAGGATGAGTCAAACATACCCAAAGTGTCAAGACATTGCTTTACAAATCCACACTGTCTTTCTTAACGAAATTAATGGATTAAAAATGAAAGCAATCTTTCTCTTCTTCATATAAGAAACTGTTGTGGCTGGGAGACACCAGGAAACCTGGCTGTGTGACAAGTTAGCCAGAGAGCAACAAAAACTGAAGATATGTCAGAACTTTTTCCTGCTGTCTGTAAAAATTACAGCCATTAAGAATCCACTTCTACTGGTGACCAAGTCATCTCGAGACCTCCCATGACTCCATGTTTCTATGAGCATTAAATTAAATATTTTTTATTAAATTCCAGCTCTGTGAAGCTCAATGCAAATGTTTTTGATAGGGCTAGCAGGCCTTTAGGTCAGTAATACTATTTGTCTTTCTGTTCAAGGCCATACATCACTGAATTTTTGTTATCTGCTTCATCAAGTACAGTAGCTTTGATGATCTTTCCAACTTCTCTTCACTCAAAAACTCTCCTGTACTTTTTCACATACATCAGATAAGAATCTGATGCAATGCTCCCAAGCACCAGAGCACCAAGCCAACAGCCCAGCCTTCAAATCCTATTCTTCCAAACTCTGTGGCAAAACTTACACTGTATATATAAAATATTAACCCTATTAATCATTACAGTAACACTATAACAAAGTATTAAAAACCTACAGGCTGCCTTTGCAGTCCTGGTCATCATATCACACCTAGGTCCACCATTTCACTCTTTTCTCGTTGTTTATCAGACCCATTTCCTAAACTATTGAGCTGTGACTGTTTTTAAACTGTCCAGGCAGGGAGGAGTACAATACTTATATTACCCCAGACAAATAAATAACAATGAGAATTGGCAGGGAGTTCTCAAGAAAAGTTGCAATGAGGCAACTTGTTTAGAGATGAGAAAACTAAAAGAACACAAGTTCTAAAAGGTGCATGAAATTAACAACATAATTATAGGGGTTAAAGAGCTAAAATAGCGAATTTAATACAGTGTGTACACAGGCTCTAAGTTGGAATAAATGTGGTAAACACTGCTGAGGCACAAAACCAATGCCAGCCATGCTCCTCACATGGGGCATGGGGAGCATAGTTATTAATCCAGTGTTTCCATTGGTCTGATCCATCACTGAGAGGTTGCTATCAGAAAGCCAAAGAAATTTCCAGAGAAATCTGGAGCCTCTGGAGAGCAGCATGGTGGTAGCCATCTCCCTTGCCAGATGTTGCAGCTGTCCCCTCCTTTGCCAGGATTGAGGTGTATGGATTTCTCTTGGATTTGACAGTCTGGTCCACTGTCTAAGAGCCAGACCACCTGAAGCTATGAGAGGAAAGTGTAAGACAAAGCCTTTCTGTGACCAAATTTGAGTGGCTATACATTATTCTGTTCACCTCTGTTTCTGAAAGGTGGTTTCAAACCAGCAAAGGAGGAGGAGGAGAAAGCTGAAAACAACAGTGAGCGTACTGAGAACTTAACTTGCTGGAAGAGGCTAGATTGACAAAGCAGGTTGGTCCAGCCAGGGCTGATGGGAAAAAGAGTGCTAGCTACAAATACATTGAGGAAAATGTCAGCACATAGAGTATGCATGTCAGCACATAGAGTTTGTTTGATTCAAAAGTAATGTTGGCAAAAATGAGATATCAATGGCCCATAAAGAACTTCAGCTGAAAATGGGTAGTTTTCATTCATGTTCAGGGGAGGCTTTGCAAAATTTGCATTAGGTAAAGGACAGGGATAAGTCCAAGCCATCTGAATGCTTTTAAGATACAGTTCAATAACTGAGTAACAGTGATTATTACATGAGGTAATGTTTGCAGTAGCTGGAAGGTCTCATTTAATAATACAGGTGGTTCCTTCTATCCTATGTTATTATCACCAACAGCCAACATAGTTCTGTAACCATGGCTAACAGAAAAAAAAAGGCAGGATCACATTTCTCCTAATGTGAGGGCTTTAGTAAGAACAAAACAGTCAAAATTGTCAAGGCTGTGAAAATAGCTAGCATGAGCCAGAGGCTGTTTAGCTAGTGCAGCAGCATCTGTGCAAGACAGGAATCCCATCCAGATACCAACAGAGGGTATTGATTTAGACAATGAGACAGTTTTCTGCATAGCAATGGTATGAACTTACTACAACTGCAGTTTAATAAGTAATCCAAAAAGCAAAGCCATACAAAATACATTTGCAAATGCAATTTTTAATACAGGCAGCAGGAATGAGTCATGTGAGTATCAGAGCAGGAGAGATAGAAAGACACCATTCACTTATAGTGATGCTAAAGACAGCATATGAACAAGATCCTCCACCACATCAATAACAGTGGCACTGGACAGTTCTCACTGATCCAGGATGAGTTAGTCTTGCTGGAAGAATCCAAACCATTTGCACAGGGAATTGAGAAAAACAGATTGGTGTGGAGAAATATAAGTGTTTTTCCTAAAGAAAAAGTGTCTAACCAAAGGAGACTGGGTACAAACAACAGTCATGAAGGTTCTGATTTGCAGAAGTGGCATAAAAACTTGCTAAAGCCAAAAAGTATTAGTGAACTGCACAAATCAGTGCAGAAAAAAAGCCCCCAAACTCAAAACTGTAGGAAAGTGGTTTTTTTTCCTATTTAACTACTTTTATTTAGCATTCTGACATACTGCTTGTAATTGATCTGCTTCACTCTCTGATTCCTATACAGCCTCTAATTCAGCCATTTAACGGAATGAGATTATATTTTTTACAAAAACCTGAGAACCTAAATTCTTCAAATATCTTGAGAAAGACCATACACAACTGCCCTGGAAGTGAAGCCCTCTCCAGGGAGTTGCTTTATCTGTTTCAGTGTACTGAAGCCAGGGCCATGAAAGAATTTTCTTTAGCAGCATCCCTTTGAGCTCCTCTGCCTCCTTTGACCTGTACAAAAGCTGCATTCTCGTCTCCTCCCTGTGCAAAGATAACTTGCATAGTTTTGCTGTAGCTGCTGTTTTTTTCTTTGCTGGACTTTTGGCTGACTGACAGTTGATTTGCGTTGGTAGACAAGAATGAAGGTCTGTTTCAAGACTCCCAGTCCTGAAAGATTATCTCTGAGGAAAGATTATCACTTTGGGATTTGGAGGTTTTAAATAGGTACCAAAGAAAGAAATTACCTGAGACGAGACTTTTGTACAGATTTTCAGAAGAGAGGACACTAAACTGCAACACTTAACACTGAACTTGGGAAAAAGAAAGGTTCCTTTTAAGGCCAGTGTGAAAATTCAGACTGTTTCACATATGTAAATCAGTAAACACCTGGGATAAAGAACCACATTTTCCACACAGTGAAGCAGAACAAGCAATCAAAAATAATACAAGCTAAGGATTCTGCATTGTTTCCTGCACTTCCCTAATTTGTTTTAAAAATAATAGATTGATTTCAATAATACTTAATATGCATGCTACTATACTAGTTATTATATTTAGTAAATTAAGTAAATGTGTTGCTAGAAAATAACAACACTTTGATCTTTAATTAGGAAAGATCACAGGGTGAGTGCCCTGTGTTTGCTAGCATTTACCTTACAGGGGATAAGGCAGATTCTGTGCCATCCCATCATAATATGCACTCATGCTTCTTTGTCTCTTCTAAAACTCTAAAGCCTTTATTAGAGCAATTGAGCAGCCATGACAATTAAGTCATGAATGTAAGGACAGCAAGTGAGGACAGCAGATCCTCCACTGCACAGCCTGACGATGTGCACAGCTGCAATCTGATGTAATTGAGCCTTACCACCCACAGAGGAAAAAAGGAGTATGAGCAAACCTTTATCCTAAGAATAGCTTAAGGGAGAAAAGTCTGCTTTATGGCCTGCTTACATGGCTGTGATTTTTCTCTTGCACTGATAACAATACAGTGGGGATCTCCATTGGGCTGGCCTCTTAATAGCTTGATCTCAAAGGCACACTACAGCTGTGCAGGTAAAGGGCAACACTCCCCGCCAGGGTAATTTTGCCAGTTTCTTCTCTGGGTTCTCCAAACCTCTTCCTCACAGCAACAGTTGCAGCCTCCTGTGCTGACTACTGTGTTGAGTTTCTCAGACTATGCCATTGTAGCAGAAAAAGATAATTATATTTTCCTGGATGACCTATGCCCGAGTCAATCTTAGAGCTCTCCAATATTGCTCACTCAACATCAGGAGAGGAGCAAGAGGTGAGCACTCATTCTGTGATATCCTGGAAGGGACAAGAATAATACCTGAAGCAGGCTAAGAGGTATTGGTTGGAGGCATGGGGAAGAAAGGAAGCATTTTGATCCCTAGTGAATGCCTATGTCTTTCTCCAGCTTAATCAAGAGCACAGAGCTTTGCCTTGCTTTAGGGTTACAATTTAGGATCTGCCACATCACAATAAATCCCAGTGGCACAGCGTAAACTATAATTGTGAGCTACTGAGTACTTCCCATCCTGCATGTGCATGAATTTCTTTTTCAGATACCCACTGTTTTCAAAATTGTTAATGTGGTTTAGAAACATGCATAGGCCAGGATACCACAGTAACTTGTGGGGTGCACCAAGGCGCTTTTAGGAAACCTATTATTGTTGTGAATGTGATGCTGAGAGCTGACAACTGCCATTGACTTCAGTAAAAGTTTTTAGTCTAATTGGAAAATGTAGAGCCTATCAGTCTTAAGAGAAGAGCATGAGAAGAGCATAGCTTTGTAGAACATAGACTTGTAATTTAAATTACCAGAACAATAATGTGAGAGATTAATTTTGAACGATGACTTTAAATATACTCTTTACTAAAAAAAGATATATTTTATAAAAAAAAATGCTCTTTTAAAAATTCAATTGTATTAATGAATCATTGGAAGCTTAGAATTTAGAAGTTAAATACTGTTTGATCCCATCTAAATTAAAAGCTCCTTCACTTTTCCCAGAAGCTCTATTTCAACATTTTTATTTGTAAGGCACTATTTACTTAAGGAGTTATTACAAGAAAAAAGGACTCCCTCTAGTGTCATTGCAGCCAATATCTTAGGGGATTTGTATGGACCACTGAAAGCTTGTGCTTACTTTTGATGAGACAACTGAGCATACATACACAACTACTTTGTGTCTGTGATATTAAGAAGCTTTGCTCCACTACTCTGCACCTCCATTCAGGAAATTGAACTTCAGTGTTTTCCACCTGACACAGTGTAGCCAGTGTTCCATCTTTCCCATTATATTTATCCAGGCATACCTGCTAAGTGTTTGAAACTTACCCACAATCGCAATTTCAGCATAATTTAACCAAATTCAAAGAAATAGGATAAAAGTTGTTTCAAAACATGTTGAGACATTTGGTGGGGGGTTTTTGTTTGTTTGTTCTTGGTTTTGTATTTTTTCCCCCCTGTCTGAAATCCTATGGGAACCCTAAGAAAATCTTGTCTGAAGCAGCAATTTGCAAAGAGTATTATTAATTGAAAATTAAATAGGAACTAATCCTTAAAGTGGTTTCCAGTACCACTTGAAAATCCTGTCTTCTCAGTGGAACCTTTTTCCAACCAAATAAAATAAAAAGAAACTAAAATAAAAAGAAACTGTTATACTGGCTGTCAGATGCAAACAAGCAGATCTCCATCATTATTAGGAAAGAATTGGCCAACTAGTTGCATGATTTTACACATTTGCACAGAACTATTCAGCACTGAGATCAACTACTGGATATGCAGCTGGCATAGAGAAACCATTCCATGACTGGAATGGTTTGTAGGCAACAAATCCTGGTGTTCCTTTAAGACGTAATAAATTCCTTGAATAATATATGCTAAATATTATAAAAAGGGGAAAAATTTAAAACCCCCAAATCACAGACATATGGGAAAAGCAGAAATAAAAAAGGAAGAAGATTGGTGGTGCTTAGCAATGACGAAGTACAGTTTAACAGGAATAGAATTTATCCAAATCTTTAACACTTTTCTTTAGAAACTTATGTTCCACTAAAAGCAAGTATGACCCATGGTAGGAAAATCCTGAATGACTTAAGAAAATGTGCCTTGCATTGCTCAAGATATGGCCTTTCTCTTTTCAGAAGTCTCAATGTTTGTTTTAAACGTCCATGAAGATGTCTGGGTCACAGCACCACAGAACAGTTGAAGTGGGAAGGTACGTCTGGAGCCTGCCCACACCAACCCCTCTGTTCCAAGTAGGGCCACTGCCAGATGTTGCTCAGGGCTGTGCTCTCTCAAGTTTTGGCTGTGAATAAAGATGGACACCCTGCCTGAGCAACCTGTTCTAGTGCTTTATCCCAAGCATGAAGAGGATTTTTTTGTATTTAAACGCAATTTCCTTTATTTCAGTTTGGGCTTAATTGTGCTTGTACTTTCCCTGGACACCTGTAACAATCCTACTCCCTCTTTTCACATGCTCCCATCACCTGTTCATAGATATTGATAGAATAATGGATTAGATTCCCCTGAATTTCCTCTTCTCTGGACTGAACAATCCCAGCTCTGTCAGTCCCTTCTCAGAGTCAATTGGCCTCAGAGTCAATTGCCTTTCTTTGGACAAAAGGCAAATTTTAAATGAGCATACAAAAAAGATTATTTTGTTTAAGGAAAGTATTAGTTCAGTGATTCCTGCCGTTACTAACTAGAGACTGATGAAATTTTTGCGACTCTACTGGTTGCTCTAATATGAAATAGATTACCTAAAATAACTGCATCATATTCCCAAATTTCATCCTATACCATGAATCATGAGGTATTAAAAAATATGTCTCATTCATGTTTTTTCATATTCACAAAGTTTTTGTAGCTCGGCCCAGCAACATTGTTTATTTATTTTTCCTTCTCTGAACTCAGATCTCCAGTGGTGCTCTGGTCCAGCACAGACGTGCCCCCTGCTTGCACAGTGTCCTCCTGCACGTGCCTCGCCAGTTGTGCATGTGATACCAGAGCCCTCATGCTCCCTATCTCGCTGTCTTTGCGTTTAGCCCCAAAACCCCTTTCATGTATGGGACACTCCTTTACCTGCCTTGTGCCCCTCATTCAAGCACTTGGCTGCAGTATTTTTTGACTACTACTTCTCAAGACCCACAGGGCAAGTGATGCTGTCCTTTCTGAGGAATAATCCAACGACTTTCCCTGCAAACTTCATTGCACTTAGTAGGGATTAGCTAAGTGAGACCTGTGTAACTCAGGTAAATGATGCAAAGGCAAAACTTTCCCCCAGGCTTCCCTGTTGCAGCACAGGGGTTTGTTGATGCACATCTGGAGATCTGCTCTTCCAGTTATCCCACATTAAATCCTCTTTCTGACCTTCTTGTTCACATCTCAAATAAATGCTTTTTGCAATACCTTCTCCAGGTTTTCACAAATCTTCTCTGAATGCCAGTCTGAAGTGAATGAAGTTTATCAGGCCTCTGCCTTTGAGATTTTTAATAAAGTTTTAAAGTGATATTTAGGGGAAGATCCCTCTCCATGATTTCCATCTGGTCACAGATTCCCCCTGCTGTCACACATTATTCTAAAACTGTAAAGATAGCAAAGCTGGCCAAAATTTTCTAAGAAAAATCTACACTAAATGTTGATTGCAAACCTCAAAGGAAGAGAAGAACCAGACAGCTGACCCAGAAAAGATATTCATGCCATCACCATTTTTTCTTCTTTCTTTTTTTTTTTTTTTTTTTTTTTTTTTTTGTTTTGGTATCTCAGTTACTTGATCTGCTTGCTTAGCGTCATATTTCAGGTCAGAGATTCCAGTCCTATGTGTAAGGGAGTAACAAGCTAAAAAAACAATCGACCTGTTGAGACACATTGCAGTGCACCCTGCTAGCTGATAAAATCGCAGAAAATTTTATGACTGCAAGGCAGTTCCTGGCACGGATCATTTATGTAACTTAAGGCATGTCTGCATATTTGAATTGTGTGGTAAAGGCTTCTAAATGACTGGCTGAAATGTGCTCTTTAAAAACTTTTCCTAAAGTGATGCTTTGTGCTTTTAAGACCAGGACTGCAGTGAGGAGGTGTGAACTGTGTATTTTTTCTAATTTAGGACCTGTACTTGTTATAATCAGGCCTTATCACTATAACTAGCTTGGAGGATGTTGTAACCTGGTAGGGGTTAGCCTCTTCTCCCAGGAAACAGGATGAGATGACATGGTCTTACGCTGTGCCAGGGGAGGTACGGGATGGACATTAGGGGGAATTTCTTCTCAGAAAGGGTGATTGACATAGGAATGGGGTGCCAAGGGAGATGGCGGAGTCACCTTTTCTTGAAGGTGTTGTAGGAAAGGCTGGATGTGGCAGTCAGCGCCATGGTAGAGATGTAATGGTGGTGTTCACTCATAGATTGGCCAAAGTTTCAGAGGTCTTTCCAGCCTAATTGATTCTACGATCATCTCAACTTCTGAAACCAACTTGTTTAATCTACTTGTAACATGTTTCTTTGCTAAAGCAGCGTCATGCGTTTCTTTACGGACAAGCATGCAAACACTCTGAGGGAAGGAGATGCTCCAGCCAGCAGACGGGAAGGTTTGGGATACCTCAGAGCAGCCTCCCACTGCGACAGGCAGGCCATGGAGTCACAGGGTGCGCAGTGGGTGAGCACTGACAACAGCTGTAACCCACATCAGTGGGACAGCAGGTCCACCCGAAGCACGCACTAACCCACAGCCGTGAGGGGCGCTCGAGACTATGGGGAAGCACTGCCCCATCTCCCGTCCCAGGCCGGTGCTCCTGGAGCGGGGGCGGGCCGGCGCGGGCTGCGCTGTGAGGAGGGCGGGAAGGAGGGCGGAGGCCGTCCCGGGCGGCGGGCGGGGAGCAGGGGCCGGGGCTGTGACACTCTCCACCGCTCCCCAGGGCTGCGCTGCGCCCCCACCGCTGCCCGCGCTGGGGGTGCCCAGCTGGGCCGCGGCTCCGGCATGGCCGGCGCGGCCACCGCGCTGCTGCGGCCGGCGCTGCTGGTGCTGCTGCTGGCCTCCGGCCGGCCCGCTCTCGCAGGTAGGGCCACGGCGGGGGCCGGAAGGCACCTGCGCCCGCGAGGAAGGGGCGGCCCTGCCGCAGCTCCGGCGCCCGGGCTGCTCGTAGCGCTGGAGCGACTTGTCGCCAGTGTTCCCGCGAAAGCAGCCGCCTGACGGGGAGTGGCCCTGCCCCGGCCCGGTGGGGCGGCGTGGCCCCCGTGCTCGGGCCAGTTGCCGCCGCAGCCCCTTGGCCGGGAGCGGGAACGGCGGGCGGGCGGCGCTGGCGGCGCACAAGTGGTGGGACGGCGGGCATTTTGTGTGGGCGTTTCCTAATAAAAACGTGGATGCTTTGCAAGCAATGTAGATGTAAACCTTTTCCCTCCACCTCCTATCATAACTTTAGTATGTCATGAGGAAAATTACTGAGGTAGAAACAGGAGTATTCCGTGCAATTCCTTCCCTGCTCCGTGCGTGGGAACTAGTAGTCCCGATGATAAGTATCAGCCAGGAGCTGCAGGTATCTGGGTTTTAGCGTACAACTTCGGCTGCCTTGTGCCTGGCTTTTCAAGACAGGCCAGGCACCTCACCAGCAGTGATGCACATTAAGGTGCGCGTCTTGGGCAGTCATCAAAACCATTGGAACAGCCAAAAGTAATCTGCATATTCTGTTTCTTCTTTAGATGTAATATGAAGTACGTGTCAATTTGAGCTTAAAAGACTGGTAGTAAAGTTTATTACTTACATATATTTTAAAAACTATTGAATGAGTATGCAGTTGAAGAAGTGTGGTTTTTCATCCACCTTCTGTTCCTCACTGCAATCCCATATGAGACAACCAATCGCTGTAACTTTCTTTAGAAATGTCAAATGGTCAGTTTCTGTGGTTGTGTGGCATCTGTTTCACTAGCTGAGAAGACAGGTTAGAAATGAACTAATATTTGATTGTAACCTTAAAAAATAGTTTTTACCTCAGAAGTTAATGAAGAGATTAATGAAAGGATTAAGTTCAGATCCTGTAAATGAAATACACCAATCTTTTCTTTCCATGAGAGAATTACAGTGATGGAGCTCTAAGTGATGTCCATCAGTTTTGTGAGTGAAGACCCTGCAGCCAGAGTGGATGGAGGAGTTTTTTTTATTCCTCATAGAGATGTCTCAGACACACCAAGGATGTCAGAAGATTTGAGTGCCACTGAAATGGCAACCTCTAGTAATAGTAGCATTGTCTTAAATGACATGACAAAGGGTTTTGTGGACATTACTGATGGGGGTGTTAGGCCAATCAGTGCTTTATGGCTTGTTGTTAGAGTAGTGTCGTCCGTCCCTGGTGCTGCCAGGAGTGCAAGCAAAGCCAGATGATACATTTCCAAACCACCTGGTAGGGACACAAGCCTGCCGCTTCTAGGTGCACCCACCTGTGATGCTCTGCTTGAGCTGCCTTCCAGCTGAGATTTGCTAGGCCATGTGGACTGACTTCACCACCAGAGGAGAGCTTGTTTAAATCCAGCTCTCTTCATTTACTCCAGGTGCTGTTACAGCTGTAACCTCACCCAGAGGCAATCTAGCAAAAGAGTCGAAGGCTGGGAAGGAAAAAATCCGTGAGCTTCTTATAGGCAGTGCACTGAAATTAGGTTTTAAGTGACTTTCTCAACTCTTCGGTTTTCAGTGAGTTTCTATAATAAAACTAGAAAATAACGTCAGCACTGTTCATTTCACATTCAGTGCTTTAACTACAGAACTGTCCTTTATCTGGAAGTCATAGAATGCTTTGGTTTGGAAGGGACCTTTAAACATTGGTTCTGGTGTGTAAAGCATTTGTAGGTGCAGCATAGGGGTATTCTTCATTGTGTCCATTTTAGGTGAGTGTAAGAGGCTTACACACTCTGGTAGTGTTTGATTTACCCTCAAAATGTCACTAGATTTTACACTGAGAAAATGTGAATCAACCCTGAGAATTCCCTTTTGAATAATTGTTATATTTAGCCTTAAAGGGCATTCCCAATGAATCTGGCATCTTCCTTTTCCACTTCCATTTTTCCTGTGTCTGTACATGCTGTTGATATCATCTGCTATCAGTTTAGATAAGCTGACAAAAATTGGAGGAATGTTGTTTCATTGTGAAGTGTCCTCTTTTGATTCTTTGGAGGTTTTTTTCACCTCTCATTTTGCTGCATTACTTTTGCTATTTGTCCTTGTAACAAAGCTTCATTAACCCAACTCCTGTGGGTTGAGATATCAGGACCATGTTTTGGAGAGTGTAAGATTTGTAAGCAAACCATATTATGTATGGTGATGTTTTTCAGTCTCAACAGTGGAATATGATCTTACCTGTGATGCAGCAAGTAATGTGTCAAGGAAAAAAAAATTAAAAATACGGTTTTGCTAGCTGTAAAAGAAATCATGCCAAGGCACTATAGGTGGTTCAAAATCTTATTAACTGGTGGATCAGTGCCTACCTGCCCCACCTTCAGTGATGGTTTCTGACTCTGAGGAATTTTATGGAAGGCAGAAGGTTTAACTTAAATTTCTTTATTTTCTTTCGAGAAAATTTGTTTATAATATAAATATCAAACTGTTGCCCATGGTACTCTCCAAGACGTTGACTTCACAGCTTCATTTTAGTTATTCTAAATTGCACTGAGTAATCCATAATCTCTCTGCTTTTTCTTCCCCCAAAATCCAATATATGAAGTTAGCATAATATAAAAAAATATAATTATTTAACCTATTTCCTGTCTTATTAGTTAGTCCGTATTTATACTGGGGATTTCTCTCTAGTTATGTTATTCCACTGCTTGCTTTAAAGAGGAGGTCTTTATTTACCCCACAGAATAACATTTTTATGTACAACAATAGGTCCTCTCAGTTTATAAATTTAATCTAAAACCTGCAAGGTATATTTGAGCTTTTTGATGAATGCTTCTTTTAAACTAGAAGCAAACTGCTGGGAAAGCATTCCTTTTTGTTCCATTTGGGATCAGTTTTTTTAGGCACAGTGGTGACTCTTTCTTTGGAAGAAAAAGATGTATTTCAGTAATGTAAAGATCTTTCCTGTGTTTCTCTCGGTATTTAATATAACTTGATATTACATTGTTGCTGGCTGTGAGTTGTGCTGAAATCTTGTCCTTGGGAAAGCTAGGTAGAATTCTTATATATCCTGTAGCAAATTTTTAGATACTATTATTGATTGTTATTTCATGAATGAGCTTCTAAATTAGGTCTTTGATTTGGTACTCTGCACAGAATCCAGTTCCGAGTCAAAGTCACACTTTATAGGAGTTGTCAGAATGTATTAGATTAAGCAAGGGGACAGCTAATGTAGGAACTGGAACATTTAAACCCCAAAAGTCCTCTGCAGTAATGCTTGATTTTAAAATGAAGCAGAATGAAGCTAAAAACTGCAAAATAAATATTTAACTGGTGGTGTTCTTACAAGCTGATCCAAACACAGCTGAAACTTAGGCAGATGGCAGATGGAATTTGAAAATAGATATGTCTGGGGAAAAAAAGGTCAAGGATCAGCTTGAAGGAATCAAATCTTTTACTAAATCCTCCTTAAGTACAACAAGAACAAAAACCCTGCAGAGGGTCCATGCAGCCAGTTGATTAAGTTACTAGTATAAAAGAGGCACTCAGAAAGGGCATGGCTGCTGCAGAGAAGCTAAACTAAGTGGCATTTACTGCTAATTGGGAAGATCCCAAACTGAAATTCCTTTTTGGGCTGGTGGAAGGGGAGGAGAGGGGTTGACCTAAAAGAACTTGGTGATGAAATAACTTGCTTACTAAGGGTAATATCTGATCTCATGCTTAAACTGCCTGGTACCTGAAGCCTGGATGGTGGCAGATTTTATCCTTATATTTAAATAATATTTACAGGGGACTGTAAGGCTGACATCCATAACTCAAATTTGTAGGTATTGTAACAAAGAATTAAAGATGCACAAGTGAGATGGATCATTTTTGAAGGAGTCTATAAGATCTCTTTAAAGAGTTCCTTACAAACCCCTTGGAGTTTTCTTGATGGAGGTGGCAAGGTGGCCAAGATTTAGAGTTTCAAAAGACTTTTCATAAAGTTTGCTGCCAAAGGCTTTTTAGCATTCATTGGATTGCAGGGCTTTGTATATTAAGTAATTGATTAAATAGGAGGAGTGGTAGATGATTGATATATTTTTTTTTATGTGTCAGAGGGAAGTTACCAGCAGAATTTTGGAGGATTTGGTCTTTGGAACTGTTGTGTTGTTCAAAATAGCAATAATGGGGATGGTAAAAGCAGTGAGCAGTCACATGAAAACTCTTGCTGATGTTACTGTTCCTCAGGGCAGAAAAGAGGGGAGAAGACAATGAAGGAGGCTTGTTCAGATTTGAGTGAGTGGCCACCAGGATGGTGGGGTGTGGTTGGAACTTGCATACAGGTAACAAGAGGAACACCCCGCATTAAACTCTTCTTGATCAGGCCTAGCTGCGAGCCTAGCCCTCCTCCTAGCCTTCATAGCCAAAGCTCCCCTATACAGCCTACACCTGTGTCTGCCTAAAGCCCACACAGAAGCCCCCATTGCCGGCTCCATGCTGCTAGCAGCCCTTATGCCTGGAAGAGAGGAATGAAAACATCTGAAAATGTCACAGGTGGCAGGAGACTTGTGGGTCTTATCTGCAGAGATGGCATAGATTGTCTCTGATGGAGATGTAAGAGCATGTTGTAAATGGACATGTGTCCAAAGAGAAACTAGAGGAATACTTCATAGAGAAATTCTGTTGCAATTCCAAAATAGACTGGGTGTGACAAGCTCAGGAAAACACCTGACACAAACAAGCAAAAATTAAGGAGTATTTGAAAAAAATTAGTCAGTATAATTACATGGTTCTTACCATTCCAGTCATCACTCTTGGAGATAAGAAAACTGGCCTGTATTCATCCCTTGTCAATTCTGGTATGGCCATTGGCCTCTTATTAAACTGCTTGGACAGGTGAATTTGATATCTGAGATTTATTTTCATTTGTACGTGAATAAGTGTCTAGAAAATAATATAAATTGTTTACATATATATGGGTATGATTGAGAAAGACAGATTTTTTTGTGGGTGTGTGTGTGATTGAGTTTCCTATTTATTTTCCTTTATTTCTTTCAGTGTCGTTTTATGGTAGTAGCTTTGTGGAGCTGAACATGGCAGAGGCATCCCATCAGACATCCTTACAGTTGCAGTTTCGAACAAGCCAGCCACAGGGACTGCTTCTTCTTGCAGCTGGGAAGACCGATTATTGTTTAATGGAGCTGCGCTCAGGATATGTACAGGTATGCTTTGTAACTGTAGCTGAAAATTATGCGTAGCCTGTGCTTATCAGAGTTTTTCTTGAGGCTGTTATCTATAACAAGATATCTAAACAAGTTGCTGTTCTGAGAAATTGAAAAGTCACTTACTATAATTGATAATTTTATGGCTTTTATTTCTTACAGTTGTATATCTATAGCCTTTGAGATCTCTAGATCTTAAAAATAAGATCATTGTGTTCAAAGCATGAGGTTCAGCAGAGACAACATTTCAGATTTGATGATGTTAGCATTACAGAAAATGCTTGGATCTGAGTAATTGTATTTCTGCAAGGTAAGTTTTTGAAAGATCACTTTCAGTTGGGCTCTCAGGAGTTGTTGTTTCTAGCAGAATTGCAGTGGAGTCCATTGCTTCTTCTGCAGTTATTCAAACATCTGTGATGACAAGTAAACCTACACAGAATTTTATTGGGATTTTATTTTTCAAATCTATTTTGTAAATTATATGGTTAGTGTGAAAATATATGAAAATTGATATATTAACTATGTCTTAATGTATGATTGTGAAAAAGATAATTGTGGATTTTTATACTTAAAATTCTGTCTCTTGCAGTTGAGAATTAACTTTGGTGCGGGAGAACGAGTACTGCATTCTCAGCAAAGATCTCAGCTGAATGATTTGGCTTGGCACCTGGTTGAACTACATCATGAACATGATAATGTCACATTGGTAATTGATAAACATGATAGAACTAGTGTAAAAATGCCTGGAATTCTTTATGAATTAAACATTGATTATGGATTCTACATAGGTGGTCCTGGTAAACTTGATGTTCCCTACCTTGCTGGAGCACTACCCAGTTTCCGAGGATGTATTGATGGTGTGTCATTCAATCAGTTAGACATTCTGATGCCTCTGAGACCTTCTCCTGGCTTCAAAAACATCCATGAAGTTTCAGTGGGGTGCAGTGATGAATTCTTTGCAGGTGAAGAAGAACCTATTAGTTTCTTCAGTTCCAGGTCCTATATTTCTTTCCCATCATGGAATGTGGACAACGAGGGAATCTTCGAGTATGCTTTACAAACCTCAGCTGCACGTGGCTTGCTGCTTTACCAGCCTGGGCATGCAGGAGATTTCATTGCAATGGAAATGGAAGATGGTTTAATTAAAGCTTATGTTGGAAAACATGGAAGTAGAACCCACCTTTTTTCTTATAGGTCAGTCAATGATAGTCATTGGCACTACATCAAACTGAAATTTACTGCAGAATATTTGCAGCTAACATTGGATGAAGAAACTGTGAAAAAGTCATTACCTCCCCAGAGCAAGTTGCCCCTTCTGAAGGGATCCTTCTTTGTAGGTGGCGTAGATGACAGCAGACGATCAGAAGCAATGAAGTTAATCTCAGTATCTGGGAAGTACGTCAGAGGAGGATCCTTCAAAGGCTGCTTAAGGAACCTGAAAGCCAACTCAGAAAAGAAATCACTGAAGAATGTTCTAGTAACTAAGGACATTTCAGCTGGATGTGAACTGCCAAGTTCTTTTAAAGCAAATCTTTCTTTAGAGATGGCTGAAAAGAACCCTCCTGTGAAAGCAGCTCCTCTATTTGCCATTTCCCATGAAAGCTCGATTTCTCTGGGCAAGGAAGACAAAAGCCACCTTTTAGTTCTGAGTAACTTGATTGTGCTAGAGGGTGAACAAGCTTCACTTGAATCTAAGCATATGAAAATTAACTTAGACTTTCAGAAATTAGGAATTAATCAGTCACAAATTCTTTTTGATATAAAGAAACCACCCTCTCATGGACGCTTGAAACTGAATGTTGAACCATTGCAGGAGGTAAATACATTTACTATGCAGGATGTGTGGCAAGGGAAGATTCTGTATGTTCATGATGGCTCTGAGGACACTTCTGATTATTTTAATTTCTCCATTTCTGCCAGCAGTGAGGAGACTGTGCCTCCATATTTGCAAGGAAATGAGCAGCATATGTTTAGCATTACTGTTACTCCAGTAAATGATGCACCTGAGATCATACTTCCTGAGGGAAACTTGCTTCTTCTCTTAGAGAACTCAAAGAAACGTTTGACTAATGACCTGATAAAGGTTCTAGATGAAGATACCGATTCTGTGGGTCTCAGACTTTCAGTGCTTGGAAATCTGAATGCAGATGCAGGATTTTTAGAAAATTCAAGGCATCCTGGAAAAGCTATCACTACTTTTTCTAATGAGGATTTAGACAAAGGCACTGTTTTCTTTGTCCACACAGGTGTCAGGAACTCAAGGATAGTTCTCAGGGCAAGTGATGGTGAGAAGGTGAGCAACACTGTCGTGTTGCGTGTCATGGCAGTTCCTTTGGATTACAGAGTTGTCAACAACTCAGGAATAAATCTCCTCCAAGGTGTTACAGCTCTTATAGGACCTAGGCATCTGGCAGTTGAAACAAATGCTGTCCTCCAGGAACTGGAGATATGGTATGAGATCACAGAGCCACCTCTCTTTGGTCAGGTCCAAAGGCAGCGTTCAAGGGGGGTATGGAAGCAAGTCAGCTCTTTTTCTCAGCGCTCTCTTCAGCACAATCGGGTGAGATACTGTAGCACTTTTAAAGACATTCAGCTGGAAAACATTACTGACCAATTTAAATTCAAAGTTAGCGTAGGAAACAAAATCAGTGAAGAGCACACATTTCCAATCAGAGTGAAATGGTTAAGGTACAATCTATTGAAACATGCTCCTCTAGAAATTGAAAAACCAAAAAAGAAGTATTTCAATTCTGATAATCTGTTTGCTGTGATTGCAGACCTAGAAATACCTGAAGATGAGCTTCATTTCAAACTTCTGTCCCTACCAAAGAATGGACAGATACTGCTTAATGACCAGCCTTTGAAAGAAGGTTCAGTCTTTAGCCAAAAAGATATTACTGATCAAAAAGTGGCATATGAATTAATCAGCCAGTACCATGAAGGCTATGATTCATTTAGATTTCTCATTTCTACAATGTATCTGGATTCGAATTTCTATGACTTTGAAGTCTACATCAAATCAGATTTCAGAAACATTATTTTGACTAACAATGGCCTTAATGTTGTTGAAGGGGAAGGAGAATTAATAACAAGCACAAAACTATTTGTGCAAACACCAGATAATAAAGCTTTCCAATATGAAGTTATACAGTTTCCTAAGCATGGGAAATTAAAACTTACTAATTTTTCTGGTTCATTCGAGAATAATGACAATCTTACAACTTTCACTAATAAAGATATAACTGATAAGTGCCTTATGTATGTGCATGATGATTCTGAGACCATGTTTGATGAACTTCTTGTCAGAGCTTCCAGCAAAGAGTCAGGAAAGGGGGCAAACTTTGATCCAGAAGTAGAACCTTTGTCAGTAGAAGTGAGATTCTATATTTCCGTCCAGCTGAAGAATGATGAGAAGCCAGTTCGTGTAGTTGATAAGATATTTGATGTAGTGAGAAATGGGCAGCGATTATTAACTTTGGCAGATCTTTGCTATCGTGATCCTGATTCTGATTTTGATGATGGACAGTTGCTATATACTAGACGTGGTATTTCCAATGGGGACTTGGTGCTAACAAATGATACTTTGCATAGACTCTACCAATTCAAACAAGTGGACCTGGAACAAAAGCAAGTCCTGTTTATACACCATGGTGCAGATTTTGGGCGTTTTGTGCTTTTTGTGACAGATGGCAAGCACTATACTTCCTTGCTTCTGGAAGTTAATGCCACCGATCCTTATGTTAAGTTGGTAAATAATACAGGATTGTTGGTTCAAAAAGGGAAAGAAGAAACGGTTTCAACAGCTAACCTCAGTGCTACTACAAACCAAGACATAAGAAATGATCATGAGCTTACATACAAGATACTCTCTTTCCCAAAGTATGGAAGAATATATGTGAATAATGTGTTAAAGGATTCCTTTACTCAGCTTGATCTGATAAAGGGACGTGTGACCTACAGACATGATGACAGCAACAACCTTATTGACACCTTTAACTTTACAGTCCATGCTGGAGATGTCCATCTCAATGCTGGACTGCAGGTTCGCGTGTACTCAGAAGGTCATCAGCAGCCACCAAGGATTGTGAACATAAACAATCTCTTGGTTGAAGAAGGAAAACCAGTTAAAATCAGTAAAGGAAAACTGCAAGTAGGTTAACTGTGTTGTCCGTTCCTCCAATCTTGTAGTAAGTTTTCCTCAGTTTTTTTAGCCATTGGCAGTGTCTTTAGTTTGTGTCTTGTCTTCTTTAACTCCATTTGATTACCACTAATATGACTGCATTCTGGGTGCTTAGTTCAGGAGAAACTGGCACTAGCAAGCTTCCATTTTTAGGAAGGAAAATGGATCATGTTAAAGAAAATACAGGCCATAGTTTTTGACTCTCTTACATATTGGTGCATAAGAAAATGATCATTTGGAGATTCTGCATGTATGTTTTTGTTTTAGGTATGACAGTTATTTGTACTCCATGTAATTGGTCGTAATTGAGCTGATGGGAAATGCCAAGGAAGAAAGGGGTTTTTTTGATTTAATTTGGAGCTAGCCCAGTTAAAATTGTTTGAGAGTGACATCCAAAATTTAAAAAAAATAAGTCACAAGCCCGAGGCCACTTCTGTTTGATTAATTCTTCTCTGCCCAATTTTTGTGTAGCCTTCCAGGAGCCACCGCGAGAGGGCTCTGGCTGCATGTTGCAGAAATCCTGACTTCCTTGTTTCAGGCAGGGATCTGTAGATGTGAGGCCAGTAGTTAATTATGCAGTACATTCCTTTTAAAAACTTACAAAACATATTTGGGGTTGCAAAATGGCTCCCATGCAACCTTTATTTAATATGTGTCTGCTTAAAGCATTATATTGTTTTGGGAACTGTGTAACCCAACTAAAGACCAATTTAGTTAGGTAGACAATCCCTGAATTTAAAGTGAAAAATTCAGAAGAGAATTATAGAATTTCTCCCACTTCCATTTGAATAATTTTGGGATATGTTCTTGAATTAAAGGTTGTTCAGGAAAATAGTCCTCCATCTGAGATTGTGTTCACAGTAAGACAGCTTCCAGTGCATGGATACATTCAGAAGTTTTCCTTGGAAGAAAGTTATCTCAGTTCTGACCAAAGGCCTGCTTTGAGCTTCACACAGCAAGATGTCGACGAGGGCAGAGTTCAGTATGTGCAGACAGTTTCTGACTGTCTTTCTGACCATTTTTTTCTGGATGTCACCAATGGTATCAGAACAGTGAGTGGAATAGAGATCTCTGTGGACATCATCCCCAGAATGATTCCACTGGAAGTACAGAACCTTACAGTATTTGAAGGGGGCTCAAAAGCCCTGGTGGAAGACTATCTAAAAATTTCTAGTAGACACTTCGCAGGACTCAGCTGTGAATTCATTTTAACTGAGCAGCCAAAACATGGGTATGTTGAAAACTCTCGTGTCCCTGGAATAAAGTTAGCCACATTTACCAGACAACAGGTAATGTCTTTAGATCTTCTTAGACATAGTGTTGATTAATTATTTGCTTTGCTGAAAGCTGTGAGATTTTGTGAAAGGTAGTGAGACACAGGAGTTTGAGCTTTATTCTGGCCTTGAGTTAAAGACCTTTCTGTTTTTTCTGTCTGGTCATTTGGAGTGGGGAGGGAGGCTGCCTTGTTGTGATGAGCCAAATCACTTCCTTGATGGCACTATTGGCACAGACTAATGTACTGTAGTCACAGCAGACTGATGGGCCACTCACATTCAGGCAGAGTTGTAGATATTCTGGAAATGTGAGACTTTGGGTGCATTTTGAAAAGACCAGAGGAAGTGCTATGTAGAGTGAACAAGTAGAAAAGTGGGGAAAAAAGTAATTTTTTAGGTAATTTCTTTGCTCACAGATAACCACTATATGCACAATGTGCTAATTTTCAGTAATTTAGCTCCAAGAAGCAAGATGGTATCATAGGTCACCATCTACTACTAGCACTGTGTTCAGTTTATAGATTCCAGGAGACGTTGTTAAATATAGTGGGATTGGATTTCCATTTTTCCTTCAGGAGGAAGGAAAGAATACCAAGACTGGCAAGATATTCTAACTAGAGGAAGGGACAGATGAGCAGTAAAATTTACTGTTGTGAATGGAGCAAAGATAGAGGTACAATCATATTACATCATAAACAAAATGTTCATACAATAAATACAGAGAGCCACGACTAGGATGTTTTTCAATGTGACATTTATTTTCTTCTAGCCTCGTTAGTTTTTCAGCTTGTTATATTTTTCAGGTGGAACAAGAATTAATCTACTATGTTCATGATGACAGTGAAGAACTGATGGACAGTTTTACTGTGATAGTTAATAGCACGGAATTATGGAAACAGAGTTTACCCCGAACTGTGTTTGTGACTGTTACTGCAGTAAATGATGAGGCTCCTGTTGTAAAAGTAAACAGAATTCTTCAGGTATGTTTGTCAACCTTTTGAAGTGTTAAAATAATTCCATTAATTCTGATGACATTTAATGCAGCTTCATTAACAGACTTGTGTCTGGTAGGATAGTCAGTATAATAGGTAGTAGTCCTTGGGTTTAGAGAAATTAATGCTCATGAAAGGAGGCAATACATAGGTTATTTGTATTTAGGAAGATTTTAGACATGGAGAACTGTTTTGGCTGTTGTAAAGATTATCTTGATGGCTGAATGAGCATTCTTTTAATCTTAAAGTTATGTGAAGTCTCTTGGACTGATGTAGGGCATGTGAAGGTGGATGGCTTGCACCTGGATGTTTGTTATTTTTAGGTGTTGGGTATCACTTAAACAAAGCAGGAGTGGTTCCCTTTTAAAAAGTTGCAAATAATATAATGCAGTCTGTGGAAATCTAGGGTCATCAAAATATTAGTCCAATCACTGAAGCTATCACTTTACAATATCACAGTGTGATACTGTGAGCTAAGAAAAAACATGTTAACTTTTTTTAACTGCCTTCCCCCCAGAAAATCCTGAACAAAATTTTAGAGTTACCTTTATCTAAAGCTACCTTTAGCTCTTAATGACCATAGCTGACTTTTTAATCTACAGATCTTTGAAAAGTTACCTACCACTACAGAAGAGACTAGTGTCACTTCAGTTTCAACACATTTTTAGATTGATTAATTAATTTGTTCATGTATAGTATTTAAACCAGGATGTATTTGTATAGTATTTGTTTGTGTTATGATAGCAGTCAGTAATGAGAACCATTTTAGTAAGAACACTGTGCCCAAAAAGCTCCCCACATGTAAAGACTTTCAATCTGAGATCTGATGAGTAAAAGCAAATTAAGTGACTCCAAAAATCAGGATGAAATGAACATGGTCAGCTAAGTGGTCACAGTAAGCCAGCTGGAAGTCATCAACATGGAGAAGGTATTTAGGAATAGGCTTGAAAGAAGATAAGCAGGATATTTTGAAGCTGCAGTCATTCCCAGTGTTCTGTGTTGCAGTTTATAAAGGGGTGGTACCAAAACATGCATGTAGTTAATTGTGTATTGAAGAGGGAAAGTGTATTACTCTAAAGATGATGCTAACCTTGTGTTGTATATTTCACATCTTTTTATATGAGAAAATACATAATTTTTAAATTAGCAGTAGTGTAAGTATTGTACAGCTTCACAGTGAAAGGCAGATAATCTGCAGATGCCCACAACAGAAGATAGCCTGCCCTGTGCAGAGACTTCTGACAGAAGGGCAGACTGCATTGACACGTTTGGGTGGCACAGAGCAAAATCTTCCCAGGTTTAAGTAACCACAGTGGCACCCTACAGACATCAGCACAGCATGCAGCAATCTTTGTCTAGTCACGGAGAAAAGACCACCATGTTCAGCCAAGTTTTTTGGGGTCTCTGTTCTGGTGCATTGCTGGCAATAAAATGTTGGCATTGAGCTGCTGGAATTGCAGTCTGTTAAACAGATCTAAGGCTGTGTAGTGCGCTGCAATGCAGCTTATGGATTTTTCTAAAAATATCTGTGAATCTAGGCTTCCCAAGAGCCGGATTAACAAAGCTTCACCTACCCAGAGCTGGTCCTGTCTGCTGGGGAGGCAGTCTGTGTACTAGAACCAGGATGCTGCATTTGTGCCTGTGGTTCTGCTAATCATGCAAAAGCTATTGTTGAAAAATCAAATTTATATCTGTTGTGAGTGGCTACCATTATGTACACATATGGTGGATTCATGTGCAATCTAAAACAAATTTGGCAGTCAAGTTATCTCTTGGGAGGAATATGCTGAGATGAGTCTTCCTCAAATCAAACTTGCACAACCTCAGTGGATGGAAGAAAATGGGTTTTTCTTAGTCCTCCTAAATACTGAGATGAGATTGGCATTCCTGTGTAGGGTGATGGTGGCTGGCTCCGTGTTCAGCCAGAGTCTGTCCTCCTCAAGAACATTGCTAGTGTTAGATACTGAATGATAGACAATGTTGCTTTTAAAAACTCAGTAGCTCTTTTATCTATTTTGTAGAGTTGGAAATGTACAAAAGTATAAAATGACTGACTGCTACTGTGAAAACAGGAGTCTACTAGAACTGTTGGAGTTAACTGAAGTTTAGGACCTCAGAAAATTTGTAGATCAGAATATAAAGAGTCAGAAAGAAATGCTGAATGATTAAAAATACAGGCTAGGTTATGGCATCTGCTGCTGAGAAGTAGCTTATGTGATAAAGTACATGTCAAGAGATGAAGAGGCCAGTGATGTTGGTGTGGGCATGTGGAATTTAATTTACGCCTTTGGGCTTCTGTCCAAACCCAAGAAACTTTTGGGTGTGTGCACACATGCTGAATGAGTCTAACTCTAGCTTCCTCACTTCAGAGACAGCATAACATCCCTTCTTCAAACAGCCTTGTCTGTTGCTATCAATGTTATGAGCACCATGGGGGGGAGTTTCAGAGTGACAGACATCCAACCATTTTGGGAATTTTTCTCTGTTTTATTTCTAGGAAGCAGAAGTCGATGAGGGTTTAAAGTGTTTCGGTTTTTTGTGTTTTTTTTTTTTTTTTTTCCTGGCTCAGAATTTATGACATAACGTCTGAGATGCAGAAAATTTTACTGTCCTGAGAACTTCTGTAGTCCATTTAATTTAAATACTTTCCATTGCAACAAATTTGTGAGATGTATTTTTATTTATTAACTTAATTTATTGACAATTTAGGTATAGTTTCTTAAAATTTCCACAGGTTCTATGGACTTCTTTTTTTCTGAAATGGGAATGGGTAAAGGAAAAAGGATGTTTTGAAGAAAATCACTATTCTGGCCTTATGTGCTGCAATTATACGTGTTTAAATACATGGGTGTCAATGCTATGAAATGACTGTATTCTCCTGTTGCCACAAGAGGGCTATATTTTCCTAGAATTAGTTTTTTTTTTTTTTTAAAAGCACAAATTTAAACTGATTATTTTTGTTGTTTTCTCTAAATTGTTCTCTAAAATGTTAAAATGTGAATACAGACTGTCTGGTGGAATATGTGGCATGCAAGAGATGCTGATGAGCTGAATCCTGTAAGTAGAGCAGAATAAATTATTTTACATCAGCAAGGTCATGAACCTTTTTTTGGATTATGCCTGTGGAAAATATTAGGCACATGAAAAATCAGTGTCATGCTACATCATGGAGGTTCAGATACAGTTTTCCTGGTGCTCTTCAAGGAGATTTTGATCTCAGATATGAAAAATAATCTGCTTGTAACACTCTGCTGTGTTCTCAGTGTTTGCTTCCCTGTGGTTCCTTTCAGCTCTTAGATCTTTCATTCTTCAAGGATCATGTTGCAGGCCATGTATAGTACTTTAAAAAGAATTAAGTGGTAGTGTGCTGAGACAACAGAATTAAATATTGACATTATAGGAAAAATGGTTTTCTATAATTAGAAATTTTAATTCTTTTTTCCTTTAGTAAGGAAAATAACTTCGAAGTTAGTGAGTCATTTGTAATAACATGTTTCCATTATAATTTTATTTCTTTGTATATTCTATATGTGACCTTTTATTTTCTTCACAGAATAATTACGCAAGTACTACTGAGACAAATTAAAAGGTCTCAGTACAAAAACTGATGTGCTTATTTGGTGCCACTCACTAAGTCACCCTGTGCTGTTAGCTGTCATTCTGTGTCGTAAGTGTAATTCTTTATCAAAATTTAATATTTGTAATTACGTTACAGCAAAATACATATTTCAGGGAAGAAAATAGCTATTTGTTAGTTGAAAGGTATTTTTCATTATAAATTTACTTTTCAGACTTCTGATTAGGAAAAAAATCAAACTTCATTTTAGTATCTCTTTTTCCTTGGCATATATTTTGTGACACAATGTAGGATGAAATCTTTCCTCTGTTGAAGTGTGGTGGCAAAAATTTCAGTCTCTTAAAAGGTTTTCTTTCATGGTTCATGTTAAAAATGGAATTAATGCTTAGTGAATTGTGATTGATGATTTTTGGCTTTGGTATAGATAAAATGCTCTTTGTTAAGGATCATGTGTCCCCTTCAACCATTTGGTGGGATGTTACTACCAGATATTTATTCAGTGTACTTAGACCTAGAAAGACAGGGAGGAATGATGCAGTGTGTTTTGAAGCTCAAGCTGAGGTATTTAAAGGTTTAGGCTCTTAAGATTTTACGCTATGTCACAAATTGTGTATGAAAATAATTGATGTTGATGTAGTGAATATTTTAGAAATTTCACTTCATGTTGAGATAAATATGTATTGTTCTTTGTTAGCACTTCTGTCTGTATTTCCAGATATATACAGCAGAAATGAAGAACGAAATACGCCATTGCTCATCCTTTCCAAACAAGAAATTATCCAGTCAGATAGGAATGAAACCCAGAGGGGAAGTCCTTTCTACTTGAAATAAGGGACCTTAAAGATCATCTAACTCCCCCTGCTGTGGGCAGGAACACCTCCCACTAGACCAGGCTGCTTGAAGCCTTATCCAGCCTGGCTGTGAGCACTGCCAGAATTTGGGAATCCATAACCTCCTTGGGCAACCTGTTTCAGTATCTCACCACCCTCACAGTAAAGAATTTTATCCTAATACCTCACTGAATTTCCCCTCTTTCAGAGTGTACCCATTCCTTCTTGCCCTGTCACTCCAGTTCCTGTCAGAGAATCCCTCTCCAGCTTCCCTGTAGGCCCCCTCAGGTACTGGAAGGTGTCTCTGAGGTCCCCACACAATCCTCTCTTCCCCAGGCTGCACAGCCCCCATTTTCTCAGCCTGACTTCATAGAATGGATGCTCCAGTTCTTTTATTGATCTCGTGGCTCTCCTCTGAAATTAGACTTAGAATGTGCTCCAGCTTTAATTTTACCAGAAGTAAATAATGGTTTTTATACCATCTTTCTAAAAACTAGTTAACTATTTTTCTGCAATTGTAACCTGGTAAATGGTAAGCAGCTGTTGGAGACATTGGTTGTTTCATCTCCCCAAGTGCTGTGAGTGTCTCTGGGCTTTTTAGTGCACTAAAAAAGAGCCTCTGGTGCATTTTGCTAGAAGAAAATAGTGCAGCTACAAGAACTGTTCCATTTGTATTAGTTTATGCTGTCCCCAGGCTGTTTTTCTTTCATCTTTTCTGCTGGTGAAAGTAGAACATATTCAGTGTCTTACCAGCTGTGAAATACATGACACTAAAATTCATGTGTATGTGTTGGAAAGCAGTTCCTTTACTCAGTTATCATAATACAATTTTTGTTATGTTTCTGAGAATTTAGAGCACTTGCATTCCAACTCTCTGAAACTCTTAACTAATGTAGGGTGTGTTTGCTTGTATTATTTCAAGGTCTTGTATTTTGCAGACTATTTGCCAGGATGAGCTATGCCAGTCTGTGATTAGAGATTTGGATGGACAGTTAGGAAACCTGTTGTAGCTCTGAGTGTTGCACAGCACAAATCTTTATTCTTTCTTTTTTCTTGGAGTCACGTGTCATCCATCCCTGTCCCTCATCTCCTGTTGTTCCAATTTTCTTTTGTATACATTTTCTTGCTTTATTTATTTTTAAAATTATTTTTGCTTTTCTAGGTCTGGGTGGGTTCAGTCACAGAAATAACTGTTGATGACCTCTGTGCAGAAGACAAGGACTCCTCACCATCAGAACTGGTGTATTCTATTACTCCACCTAGCAATGGACACTTGGCTCTGAAGTCTTCTCCAAACAAGAGCATCCTAGCTTTTACCCAGACTCACATAATTAAAGGGCAGCTGGTATTTGTACACAATGGTATGTGATTTCAAAAATACCACATCTGATACCACAATATACCATTCAGTATATTTGTGTTTATAATCCATTAAAGATCCCATTGTAACGTCACAAAGATTTTGGAACACTGGTTATGTGAAGTATTTATACACTGGTTATACATTATCTCTAAAACTAAACAAGATGTCTGATGTCTATTTAAATGTGTTCTCACTGAGAAACCTTGATGTTCTTGTGGTTCATTAGATAGCATCCTTCTTTCTGAAAACAGTTTTGCAGCAGGGGAACATTTCCATGCACCTTTCAGAGACAGGAAATCCGTTTTTTTGATTACTGTGATCGAAAATTTCCTGAAGCCTTTCTGTCTTGCAACAGTGCAGAGCTGTTCATGGACCAACAGTCTCACAGATACCTGGCATAGTGCAGTGATGGATGATGAAGTTATGGTTCATCTGTGTGATGTCAGTGTCTCTTTCAGGTTCTGAAAGAATTAAGCTTTAAACATTGACTCTTTCTCTTGTTGTCCAGAGCTAGAGATCAGGGATTTATTTTCATTTGGGAGAATGTGTGGGGGATAAAAGAAGTTGGGGCAGCTTCATGCATCCTTCAGTGGCAGTAATGGGAAGCCACAGGAAAGTGGGGTTCCAGCCAGAAGAGGCAGGGCTTTCACAGGGTGATAGCTACCTATTTTCTGCTCCAGCTGTATTACTACTTCCCTGAGTTGAAAGAAGAAAGGAGTTGCTACAGAAGGAATAAGTCATTGTTTTGGAATGGAGGTAGAAGAGATACACTGCTCTCCTGCCGGCCCTGAGGCAGGCTGTGCTCCCTTGGGTGCAGAAGTCACTCCAGATTTGTGCTGTGTCTTCATGAGGCTGAAGTACTGTGCCTTATGATGCACTGTCTGGCAAGGTGCGTATATATTGCTGAAATTGCTTTACAATCAGTTGCTGGTGAGCTGTAAGTATCCTGCTCAAATAATTTGGTCAGGAAGTAAAAGGTCAAGAGCATGATAAAAGTGAGCCAAGCTATTTAAATTGTTCCAAGGGAGACTTGGACATGTAAGAAGCCCTATGATTGTAGGACAGTGGTAAGTGTGGGAAAAGTAATCTGCTCTGTGTTCCAGAAAGGGCAAATGCACATATGTAGTCCTAGAGAGTGAATCTTGATTAATAAAAGTGAAAAGAACAGAAAATTTCATTTTCCAATCACTGGGAGTAATTTTTCCAATGAGTGTAGAGTAAATTTGTAACATAAAATTACCTGGGTTGTGTGTCAGGTCTTGCAGCTGCTCTGGCTTTGCTGTCTGCTCAACCTTATGGCCTCCAGTGCTTCACGAAGTACTCTGATCATTTTGCTTCTTTGCGTTTCTTGGTCAGTGGTTTTCCTCTCTCCTTCATATTGACCTGTTGCTGGAAATGTAGTTGTTACTCCCATCTTATTGCCTCTAGCCTTACCTGGGGCCTTTCTTTATACCTGGGGCCTTTCCTTATGTTGTTGCTGTCATTCAACTTTTTATCCCTTTTCTCTATGTTTCCTCTGTTCCTTCTTAGGTGTGTGCTGGCTACTTTGTCTCCTTTGGGAAGTACCTCCATCTACTCTTCCTACTCATTTCAACCCTTTCCAAAAGCACAGGTTCTTCTTGGCTGAGGCAGCTCTTCCATCCTCCAGCTACTCCTCATGGCAGTATACAGTTTTTAAACCTGTACGTGGCCGTGACTCTTCATTCTCAATGTGTTTTTTACTGCCAATGAAAGTACTTTGCTTTTATGCCCCTAAATTAGACCTCTCAATTTTCCCTTCACATTGCTCAGCCTTATGAGTTACATTTTGCTGCTTATTCTGTGGTGTGAGTTGCAAATCTTCCTCTTTTTCTCATGTTTTCCCTTGGATTTTTGTTTCTTTCCTCCATAATCTCTGATTGTTCTATCACCAGTGTAAATGCAAAACTAGAACACACTTTTCCTTTTCTGTACCCCTCTTTCAGCGTAAGAATTCCTTCTCTTTTTCACTCTTGTTTCACTCTAGGGTTCTCCTCTCTCACTTTTGCAGTATGGGCCCTGCCCTTAAACCCTCACAGTATTTTTCTTAGGGGCAGTAATAAATTGAACTCTTGTTGCTGATGAAGTCTTTGTGCTTGTCAGTGCAGCTTTTACAAACCCTCTTTCTGGTGTCCTTTTAATCACATCTGATCAGACTCATTTTAAAAAATCAATTGTGATAAAATGATAAATACTCCAGCCAACCAGAACTTCAAGATGCAGTTCTGTTCCTGACTGCTGATGACAAAATGTCTGTGTCAATCAAGCAGTTGACCTGCCTTAGCCAAAAAAGCAAGAGAGGCTGCATAAGCAGGTTCATTTGGGGTTATTTTTCAACTTAGTACAAATAGTAGACTACTCAGATGCTTTTTTGAATCAGCAACTGGTTCTTTTTTGTTAGAATATATAATAAAATAAAAACTTTTAAAATAAAAGCAATATGATCAGATCTTCCATAGCTCCTTCAGCTGCCTGGCTAATATAAGAGCATTTCCTAGATCTATTTTTAACTGTAATCTCAGAACACACATTTGATTCTTCTGATACATTAATTTTCTAGTTAGGCAAAGTATGATGATCATTACATGAAAGTATGTGGTACTCTCTGGCTTTTAGTATCTGTATTCTTGTAGCAATATCTTATGGCTAAATTGGGCAAAGCAAATACAAGAGTGTGGTAATTCTTTGCAGCAGTTAATGTTTCTCTTTTTTTTTGGTCTTTTTACCTAATTGAATAACATGGAGAACCTCTGCTTAAAAGAAGCCTGTCAGTTCTGAGATATGTATTTTTACAGGAATCCACTCAGACTCTTGGAGGTATTTTGCTATTGCTTGTGCCAAAGTACATACAGGTCCTAAGATTAAAGGGAAAAATGTGCGTTTATTATGAGTACACATAACCTCTGAAATAGTTTAAGCTGTGACAACATACCTTCTTCAGCGAAGCTGAAGTCCAGCGAAGAGGCTAAGGAAACAACCCAAGAGTTTATTCAGACCTTTAAATATAAAACAAAATGAAAGAACATTCAAGTTACCTTTCTCCCTAAATTCCTTCTTTGCCAAAACGTGATTGCCTAGGTGCTTTGGACCCTCCTAAGACATAAATGGAGTTGAAAATTTTGGAGTCATTTTCTCCCCAAGTTTAAGATTTCAGCTCCACCATGTCAGTGAAGAAAGAGAAGGGGGCACTCTTGCTGATTTTCATCTTAGGGGTGTCTGGCTTTCACTGAAAACAACAGCCAGTAGTTCTCCCTGGGGAATGCGTTAATTGCGTTATCAATTTATTTAATTCTAATTAAGATACAAAGGCTCTGATAAAAAGTTGCTTTCAGGATGATCTTGGATATATTGCTAAGGAAACTTCTCTGTCTGCTTATCTGGAAGTCACTTTGACTGTCACACTGATACCCCCAAGACTTTGATTGTTGAGATGGAATCCCTTTCTCATTGGTGGCTCCAGTCAACCTTGCTTGACTGTCTACATAGCCAACACTCACACAGTCAAACAAGGTTTCCTCACTGACTTCACTTCAGGTTTCCCTTAGCAGAATCTCAGGTGCCTCTATCCTTAATTTAATTATTGTGCAACTACAGAGTAACGGCTCTGGCTGGGAGCCCATGACAGGGGACCCTGACCAAAAGGCTTTGCAGTCTAAGCCACGAAAGTCTGAAGTCCTCAGCTCCTGCCATGTTTCTGAGTGTTGGTCCCCTGGCAGCAGGTCCCAGTGCCCTTTGTTATGCAAAGGCTCAGCAGTTCAGGGCTGCTTGCCTTGGGCTCCTGCCACCCAGAACTCAACCTGCGCAGCTCCACTGCAGCTGCACCCAGAGCTACCTGCCCTGAATGTGTTCCTTAACAATATTTCATGGTAGCCAGGAGTGAAAGGTGTCCAGTGTATGTTTTTTGTGTGACAGAGTAATATAAGAATAAATTTATGGTTTTGATTTCCACAGGAGCAATGTCTGGAGGCTTCAACTTTCAGGTGACAGATGGTTTGAACTTTGCATCCCGACAGATTTTTAGCATCACAGCTCAGATGCTGATCATTAGCCTTGAAGTGAACAAAGGGCTCAGAGTCTTTCCAGGTAGGTTTTTTGAGATGATCATTATTTTGTCCACTTGAAAATATTGCCTAATAGAGAGTTAGTTATTTGTCAGATAATTAACTGACTAAACTATGGAAAACTAGCTGGGAATATTTATGTGTGTTTTTTAAGAAAGGGTTAATGTTTTCTCAAACAGCATACTGCTTTTTTGCTTTGCAGTCTTTAACCTTTTGACATGTGCATGCTTGGAGTCATAGAAACTGGCAGTGAAATGTTCAACTACAATGTGATAATAACACTGTCTGCCTAAGCTCTGGAGATTTCCTATTTAGGTTTGTGTAAAATCTCTGTAGTCCATTCAGATATTTAGAGATTTAGGAGGTTGTGATAGTGCCTTGTAAAAGCAATAGAGGAATGAGATTGTGGCCATGAGATTCTGAATACCACGTGTAAATTTTCCAGATTGCTAGTTCACTTTTCTTTTGTTTAAAATGAATTATGGACAGCAGCACAGATTCACTGAGGAATCAGAAGGCTGGAAAACTTTGATTCATATTTGTGCATTTGTAGCTAGTTGATTCAGCAGCTGAGTATTTTTTAATGAAATTATACCATTGAAGGAGTTGATGTGCTAAGAGGTTTCATCAGAGCCATTTATTCCTTTGCATTGGCAAGAGTAATCCCTCATTGAGTTAGGAATCTAACATTTATTGCAGGATTAAAGGAGAAATAAAGATTAGTTTTCTCTCAGTAGCATCTTGCATCACACTTTTGTTTGTGATGCCTTCTTTTTTGTTTCTCTGAATGTGATCTGTAGAATCAGAGAGATACTAAGAATTGGCAGAGTTCCAGAGGTTGTAGTCTGTACCTTGATTTATTAATTGGATATCGAAGAGGAGCACTTTATCTTCTTACACTTCCTGAATATAAGGTGCATAAACAAAGGTTTGCAGCAAAAGCCACTTAAACACAGGCAACAAAAAATGAGATTGTAGCAGCATGATCTTCTAATTCAGTCAATATAAATGGGATTCACATAAATCCACTTACAAAGCTTATTAACCTGCAATTTTGGTGTGTACTGTTGCCTTGGGCCCAGGGATTTACTGGAATTCTATCTTAAGCCAATGATAATTGTAAGAAAAGTATGCCTAATACTTCCATAGAAGGCAAAGTCTCTAGGCTGTCAATCAGTTCTTCTCTTTACAAAATACAGTATTTCTTTCAGCACTGCAAACTGTATTTGTCCAAGATTGCAGTTTTTTCCTTGCATTCTCACTTACTTTGGGTTAGCAAAATTCTTTTTAGATGTTATAAAGTGTTACTAGATTTTTCACATGTTCTTTTTATGGTATTTTTTAGAGACATTCTGGAGCTGTATGGCTTTCAGCTGTACTTTGCCATCATGAAATGACTATTACAAAAACTAGGGTGCCAAATGGTTACTATATATAAAAACAACAGCCAGTGTCCTGTTAAATTTTATAGCCCTACTAAGAAGGGATCATTTTGAGCCAGCTTGAGAAATCTTCTCTCTGGGGTAGTAAAATTTGAATTTATTTTGAAGAATTTACCATGTCTTTGTGACGGCGTGTAAACTATTCTCTAAAGCATATTGTTTTGCAATTTTATAAGAGCATGAACTGCTTTTTTTTTTGTACCAGATCTGTTTATATAATTCATAGATTTTTTTCTGTTTTAACAGAAGCTTGTTTTATTCAGCATAGTCAGAAAACTGACTGCTAGATATATTAGCTTTTTCTACTGTATGCTAGATATGTACAATGGAAGGGTTTTCTTCTTCAGGAAGGCAATTGCTCAAAAAAGAAATGAGCTGAGTTTCTCTGAGGAGAGTTAAGCCTGACTTGTAGTTAATTGGAAGCAGAGCTGTCAAATCAGTCTTGATGAGATGATGAGATGATTTATAACTCTTCGGCAGTGGTAGGGAGAATGCTCATGCCAAAGGATTTTCCAAATCTTAAATGTAGGCAGTAAAAATGTGTAACAAAATTACGAGGCACCAACATTACGCTGTTGCACTCTACTTGAATTGATTAGCTTGGCCTTATTCAGCGTCACCCGTTCTTGTTGTGTGTCTTCCTCCTCTGTCTGTTCCTGTCCCCTGTGTTTGGGTGGGGTTTTTGTGATCTCTCCTTCTGTGATTGGGAACACACAGGCACTGTTCTCACTTCATTTTCTTTCACCCAGTCTGCTGGCTGGCAAATAACCTTTCTCTCCCTGTTGAGGTGTCTGACCTGAGAACTACTGTGAGTGCCAGGGAAGTTCTCAACTCTCAAGTGAGAAGTGGATGAAGGAGAAGATTAAGTTTGGGGAGGATGCTAATTTAAAGAAGGGCATGATAGACTATGTTGTCTGTGTCTCTAGACTGTATTTCAGCCTGTGGAGTTCAGTGAGAGAGGTCAGGTCTGCTAGGAATTGAGGGAGTTTTGTGACAGATGCCCTTGCTCCCCATCGCCATGCTCTGTGATGGCAGTGGTGTGGTACCCTGGTATGGTCAAGAAAAATTGCAGCAGATGACAGATGGTTTGAACTTTGCACTCTGACAGATTTTTAGCATCACAGCTCAGATGCTGGTCATCATCACTATGCTGTGACCATGTTTTAGAGTTAGTCTGTTAAGGCAATAAGGCCTGATTTGCATAACTAGCAGGTTATGCAAATAACTGTGTTTGCAGGTTTATGTGGTCTGATTAACTGTTGTGCTAAGTTGTACATTCTTGGCCACATCTGCTGTATGCAAAAGGTCATGGTTCCCTCCCTTCCTATCACAGGGAAAAAAAGGAAAAGAAGGGAGAGGTAGAGGAGGGAGACTTCTTGAATTAAATATTGTCTGGGAGAATTTTTCTCAACCAGAGAGACTCCTTCACTTTTCAAAACAGTGGGCACACAGAATGGGAAGGAAAAAATGGGAAAACAGGAAGAGACAGAAGATCTTATAATAGCTCAGTTTCAAAGCAGTTGTTATTTGAACCGGAGCACAAGCAGATGTGAACAGTCAGGCTCCTGGTATTAATAATGGCTTTAAAAGCATCCCTATTCTTCACTGTCCTTGCAATGTTTTTTCCTTCTGAATATTATGGCATATATATGTATATAATACATGTTTGTGTTATTCTTGTAAGAGATAGATTGATAATTCAGATTTCAAGTATATTTAATACCATATAGTCTTTGAAATTATGTATTGAAACCTATAAACCTTGTTGCTCAAGGAGAAGATAAAATGTGAAAATGGAGGCAGAAGTGGGGATACAGGGGGAATAGGACGATGGGAATCTTGCTCCTCTAAAATGATCATTGAGCTTAAATTTTAGTTTGCCGACTGTGTACCTTGAAACTGCATTAAAAAGAAGCCAATTTTTTTTTTTCTTTTAGGAAATTACTAGCTAGGAAATTATTGCCCCAGCTGTGTCAAAAATTGTCTTGCTTTTACTAATTCCAGAAAGCTCTTTATAATCTTTAGGACAGAAGGTAGTAACCTTAGTAAGGTTAGCGTCGTGCTATGTATTAAAAGAATTTTGTTACCACTCAGTTTCCATCTATCTTAATAAACAATGCATTATTTCAGTTCAGGCTGTTACTTCTGTTACATGGTGTTCTTCCTAGTTTGTTTAATTCAGTACTTATGTTTTAATTTTATTAATGAAAATCCTATTTCATATTGATAAAGTGTACTTTTGTTAATAATTGATTTTGGCTTATGTGTTCATTAGAAACTTTGTCGTTTTGAGTCTTCTCTGAGTCAAATCACCTATGTCTTCTGTGGCAACTGGGAATACCAAAAACATTGGAGTTTGAATTTGGTTCTAGACATGTGATATAGAAGCAGAACTTCTTATATGTGCTCTGATCTATACTTCAGGTAGTTTTTGCAGAAGCCAGTATTTAGCGATTACATGTGCTGAAGAAAACTGTATTTTTAAAATGTGGGTACATCCTACTGTGATAGGCTTTTTAATTAAAAAGCTGTTGAAGAGTTGTAACCAGAAGGTATCTAGAAAAAGAGTAACCCTGCTGATCTTACAAAATGCTATTAAAATGGTACGTAGAATACCTGGGTGAGAGTGTGAGTTGTGCATGCAAAACTTAGACTTTTGGAAGAAAATCTGTTGTAAATCTTGTTCCTATACTTCACATTTTTTAGGTTCCAGGAAACCTATTTCACAGCATGATCTGAAAGCTGTAACCAATGATGTGACCAGTGCAGGAAACAGAACTATAACTTTTGTGATTGTAACTTCCCCAAAACTTGGAAGGCTGATCAGAGTAGATTCTGATGATACCACTCAGGAAATCTTCAGTTTTACACAGTCTATGGTAAGCATTTAATTTATAACAGCTAGTTGAGGAGTAGATTATTACTACAGAGAGCATCTCAGTTGCTCATTCTTTGTGTGATCCATTTATATCTGTTAAGTAACCAGGCATATGTGACCCATCAGTGCAATCACCAAGATTTGCTATGTCATTAAATATCTGGTGTCTAGTAATGAACACAAGAGGAACCTTTGTTCCCTTCTGCTTGGATACTAGCAGGGTCTTGGCAATTCCCACTGTTTTGCTTGTAAGACTATTTGTCAAGAAGAGCTGTTCTGGTGCCATTAACCAGCAGTCAGAGGTTGGAAGCTTTTAGTTTTTGGCAGAAGAAGCAGCCTTTTTCTCTATGAAAAGTCCAAGTATCAGATCTGTTTCAGCTGTACAAAGTCCTCATGGCTGTCCCCAAGATGACTTTTATTGACTGTATTGGCTGTGGTACTAAATGTGTGAAGTATCTTAACTGTGATACAGGCTCTCTTACTGAATTACTAAAACGTGGCAGCTTATGTAACTCGATGGAAAAATTCTTCTGCAAAAGGAATTACTTGTCTGTGTGCAGAATTCGAATATAACTATCTTTAGCATACATCAAGCTATTCTCAGAAAATTAAAGGGAGTGAGATAAAAGAGGGTCAATTTTCTGACTTTGCTCATGGAAAAACGTATTTTTGCAGATTTAAAATGCTATTTGATTGAGTATATGAAGGAATAAGAAAATCTATTGGTCAGAATTTGAACTTGGGCAGTAAAACCTGGAAAAAGGACAACATTTTTATTTGTTGTCATCAGGCTTTGAAACAACCTGACCAAGGATGGTTGTAGAATGGGTCTCCACCTGGACTTTATAAATCAAGATGAACACAGAATGGTTTTCGTGAAAAACATGTTGTAATCCCGTTATGCCATTGGTCTTGTTTCAGAAGTTGCTGAGTTTTGTCTTGTTTGATGAAAGCAATGAACTGTATAATGACACTTTACCCTTCTGATCCCAAAATATGTGATTTTTTTGAGTATTAAATGAAACAATTAAGCATGTTAGACATAAAATATTTCAGCTAAGGTTTTGAAGTGTCACTCCTTTTGCCTGTGGATGTGACCATTATGTGTGTTTATTGGACAGTACCATGTCAGAACATATCACTTATTCACTGTAGCTTTCATGTCACTTATTCTCTGTAGCTTTAGTTTTTAGTAATGTATAGCTAACTTTCCTTTTAACTTTGTAATCTGTGAAAGGTTTTGGACTGAAATAATATGTATGCTTTTCTTGTCTGTTGGAGATATTTCTATTGGCCATTTTAATTTCAAAAAAGTGGAGCTGAATGACTTCTTGCAGGTGGAATTCAAATATCCAAACAAGATTGCTGTTTATTCTGGTAGAAGGTGAGATGTAAGAGAGAGAAAGGGATCCTAAATAAGCTTTCAGTTCACTGTGTTGTGATCACAGGGAGTTAAATATGAGTGAAGAAAATGGCATTTATGTTACAAACATGTAATGGAGACTAAAGCATTTAGTTTCTGTTTGGTAATAAGCTTGAAAAACTGATTTGAATTGAAAAACATTTTGCATTAGTGTAGGTCTGTGGGTATTCATTGACTTAATTCTGTGTTGAGGAACTTGAAATTTCACTTTGGAAAAGTAGTTACTCCTTTTGCTGGGGTGCTGAACTCTTCTGTATTCGCTGTGGTTTATTGCTTTATTGCCAAAGGGGAAAAAAAATCAGCAAAAAGAAACAGAAATTACTATTGCATTCCAAGGCATTTTTCTTGAACAGATGTTGTTCAGCTAATATAAAAAAAATTTTTGCACATTAAACACTCTTGAGTAACTCAGGAGTTTTTCAACATAATGTTTGAGTTTTGTTTTTCTCTGCAGTACTTTCTGTGGTATCTTAGAAGTATTTTCATCTCACAACAAACCACAGCTTCTTCATTATACAGAGTCGTTGCAGAGGTAAACACAGAAATCCTCACCAATTGCATTCAGTTCTTAGACAGACATTAGAATGGATTTGCAGTCAAAAAACTGCAAAACAACCAGCCAATTAAGATGGATAATAAACACTGCTGAATTTAAAGGATTTGTATTGTCCTGTATTTGTTACAAAAATTTGCTGGCCTCAGCTTGAAGTCCTAAAAAGGTTTTTGGAAAGTTACCCTGAGCTAACATACTCTTCTGCTATTTTTTTTTTTTTTTTTTTGTTTTTCTTATAATAACCATTAAGAATTAAATCAGTATAGAGAAAGTAGAAACCTGGAGATGTGCATAAAGGATTTTATCACATTAGTCTAAATTTTTTAGAGAAAAATTGGGATGTTTTTGAGGCTGCTGAGAAAATTGACCTTGAAAGGTCAGTTTGCCTAGTGATCTCAGTGGGGGCTGTTGCAGTAATTTCAGGATTCAATCTCGCTGTATTTACACCTCAGATTCTATACTTTTAAACTTCATCTCTGATAACACCAGGGGGGTTTTGGTTTCTTTTTTCACATCTTTCAAGCATATATGATAGAAATGTGTACTAATGAGTCCCTTTAAGGTGTTTGCAGGGTGTGAGGACTATGTTAAAATAGTAAATTTAAAACCAGCACCATCTCAGACAGGAATCTCTCAGGCAGTTACAAACTAACATGTGCAGGTCTGGTCAGCGGTTGCCTGGGAACTTGCCAAGGATTTAATGGGTGTAGCTGTCATTTCTCCAGGGCAGTGAATGAATTATCAAGCAGACCAGATGCTGAATCTACTGGATAAGATTCAATAAGTAGTCTAGTCTTGCTATCATTAGGAATTCTATTACAGTTCCAATGTATTATAGTATTGATCATAAAATTCAGGTATAGTTCCAGCTGGTGAGAAATAATCTGAAAATGCTGCCTTTTGCTTTGGGGTCTAAAGAGATAAAATGGTTTTATCTTACATGTGCATTTGTTTCTCTGGAGACGTACTGCAGTATCTTGCAATACTTTGAAGCTTGATTACTTACAGTGGACTGATTAGATTCCTTGAGTGTGACAATCTGCAAGGTCAGTGCAGGCAGGGAGAGGACAAACCAGATTCCTTCTCATCTGTTAGGAATCCCTGTCTTGCTGTGATGTAGAAATTTTCCACTGTGTAGTTCCATCACCTTTTTGCTTGTAAGTGAGAGTAACTATCAGTGGTCATTGCACATCCTTCAGGTTTTCTTAGTCTCTTACCAAGTGTCTTTTGTCTATTTGAAGGAAATAACTACATCAAAGTCCTTCTTCAGCCTTCAGCCTTTCATATTCTTTTTCAGGATAAATAATCCAGCCCTGCTAGTGTCCTTGTGAAGAAAACACAAGACTTTGATACTTTAATTTACTAAAAATACAGTCCATCTGAGCACATGATCACCATTACTAGTTTGAGGCAGTTTCTCAGTGTTATGTATCTCTTTGCTCTTCATGTAAGGCTTTTACTAAAAATTCATGCCCAGTAACATTTCATTACTTTCATGTGTTTATCTGGCAACACAGAGTCCATCTTAAGAGAAAGAGAAATGCGGGATAATCTCAGTGTGCATACAAGCTGGATTGATGGGCTGAGTCCAGTGGTGTGAGGTTCAACAAGGCCCTGTGCCAGGTCCTGCCCTTGGGTCACAACAGCCCCAGGCAGCTCCACAGGCTGGGGCAGAGTGGCTGGAAAGGAGCTGGGGGTGCTGGTGACAGCAGCTGGACATGAGCCAGGCTGTGCCCAGGGGCCAAGAAGGCCAATGGCATCCTGGCCTGGATCAGCAATGCTGTGGCCAGCAGGGCCAGGGCAGGGATTGTCCCCCTGTGCTGGGCCCTGCTGAGGCCACAGCTCCAGTGCTGTGTCCAGGGCTGGGCCCTCACTGCAGGAAAGGCCCTGAGGGGCTGGAGAGAGCCCAGAGAAGGGCAATGGAGCTGGGGCAGGGTCTGGGGCACAAGTGCTGTGAGGAGCAGCTGAGGGAGCTGGGGGTGTTTGTCCTGGAGAAAAGGAGGCTCAGGGGGGACCTCATCACTCTCTACAGCTGCCTGAAGGGAGGCTGTGGCCAGGTGGGAGTTGGCCTCAATCTGCCCAAGTAACAAGTATTAGGATGAGAGGACATGGCCACAGTCTGTGCCAGGGGAGATTTAAATGGAATAGCAGGACACCTTTCTTCATGTGAAACACAGCTGAGTATTGAACCCAGTATTCACCTTTCTTAATGTGAAACACAGTTGAGTATTGACTGCCCAGAAAAGTGGTTGAATCACCAACTGGATATTTTAAAAGACATGGAACTTGGGACATGATTTAGTGGTGGATTTTGCAGTTCTGGATTAACAGTTGGGTTTGATCTTTCAGCTCTTTTGCAACCTAAACAATTCTATGATTCTCTATACTCTGTGCATGGCCTAAGGTACAAAGGTCTTTTTGAACAATGTTCTCAAGATACTTTTTCTGTCCTTAACGCTCTTCTGCTTATAATTACCTTGCTCTTACACATATGTCTACTTTTTACCTTAAACAGGTTGATGAAGGTGTGATCATGTATGAACACTTACATGCTGAGTCAGCTGCCTGGAGTGCAGAAGATTTCTTTACATTTACTGTATCCTCTCCACCGTCTGCTCTGGATATCCAGAGGTTCCATGTTGTCATTTCATATGAAATTGACAGGCATGATCAGAATAGTCATCTTCTAGCAAATACAGGTAAAAATGCTTCACTGTTTTGGCTCAGAATTGTTTTGGATCTGTCAGAGGTCCATTGAAGAATGGAGGAAAAACAAAAATTTCTTTCTCTTCAGTAAGCAGTGACCAGAATACTTCTGAAACAGAAAGTACTGTAGGGTAGTAGCTTGGAGTGCTGCGTTCACTGCACCTTTAGAAATGAAATAGATACATAGGTTTGATGCTTCCTACTGCTGTAGAAGATATTTTGTTTTCTGTAATGGTAGGTGGAAAACACTATCAGAAGCTTTGAGATACTTGTATTTCTTTAATCTTAGTGTATGCATCAGTCAAAAATATTGTCTTTCATATCTGATTGTACTTTACAAGTAGTGGTAATATATTTTTAGCCATGACATGGAAATCAAGGATACCACAAAGGATAGAAATTTTTGAGCATCATCAGTGTTTAATATGTAGTTTCTGAAATAGTGCAACTATAAAATGTTCAGTTTCTAAGATTCTCTTTTTATTTCTGCCAGGTGCCATAGTCCAGGAAGGAGGTAGAGTAGTAATCAACAAAACAAATCTAGATGCCTCAAACCTATTGATTAAGCTACCTGATGTACACCGCTCCATGTATGAAGTCTGGTATCAGGTTGTGTCTTTACCCCAACATGGCATGATTGTTGTTGGAGAACGAAACGTTACCAAAGAAAAGCCTAACTTCTCCCAATATGTACTGGACAAATTTGGAATTATGTACATACATGATAATTCTGAATCTTTATATGACAATTTCACTTTTGCTGTTTGGTTGAACCTGAAGAGCAAGCCTGCTGCAAAGCCCCATAGTGAAGTTGTAGAGATGTTTAATATCACTGTTTTCCCAGTGAATGACCAATCTCCAGAACTGAAGACTAAAAGACTGCACTTGAAAGTCCTGCAGGGAGATGTGTCAGTGCTGGGGGCAGAGAATCTGAAAGTTGAAGATTTAGATAATGCTCCAGCTGAGCTGAAATACACCATTGTTAGCAACCCCAATAATGGTTACTTAGCAATGAAAAGCAATCTCAGTGTCTCTATAAAAGATTTCACACAAGCTGATGTTGACAGTGGTAAAGTGTGGTTTGTACAGGATGGAAGTTCATCTTCTGGGGTGTTTTATTTCAGTGTGACTGATGGTAAACATCGCCCTTTATACAAACTGTTCAGTATTGAAGTCGTACCAATCACTCTCGTCCTTGTCAACCTTACCAATGTTGCACTGCCACAGGGCCAGACATCAGTCACTATTACTGACGTGCAGCTTTCAGCTGTCACAAATGGAAAAAGCACTAAAATTATATATGAAATAACTCAGCCACTCAAATATGGGCACCTCATGATTGGAAATGAGCAGGTTACTAAATTTGAGCAGGCAGATTTGTACTCAGGAAGGCTCTCTTACCACCTGACAAATCTTACTGCTTCCAGTGATGTACTGGAGTTTATGCTTTTTACTGCAGAAGGCAATCTAACAGGACAAGTGCTGAACATCACAGCGAAGCCTTTAGTACAAATTGTATCTGACCTGCAGATTTCAAATCAAGCAGCTTATAAATTTGGAAGCAGTGACCTGGATGCTTCTGAGCTAGCCAATTTGACAAACAGCAATCCTAGATTTGAAGTGATGGTGCCCCCATCTCACGGGAGGATTGTTAAGAAAAGATTTGTGAATGATGCAGTGTTTGAGGATATTCAGACGTTCACCCAGGCTGACATTGATAGTGGTGTTTTGCTTCTAGACATAGACACAAATATGACGGGCATCAATCTGTTGAATGACTCATTTACATTTATACTCAGGGCAGATGCTGTACAGCCTGCTGTTGGCTGTTTTCAGTATTCCATTGTGCCACACAGTCCTCCACTTGTGCAGGGTTTTACAACAGAAGTGCTTTTTCTAACCAGCATGACCACTTTCAGGGCTCCCTCTACCTCAAAGGATGAGGCAGTAGTCTCCTCACAGAATGAAGACCCTGCAATAGCACCACAGAGGACTGAACCAACCATGTGGCCAGGGCAGAATCATTGGGGAAACCTACATGAGGAAGGTCCATTGCTAAATCAGGCCATGGGAACAAGTGCATCTGTGGACTTGAAGATGACAAACCAGGTTAATGCCAGGAGTCACAGAGAGCAGGCAGGTGAAAGCAGCTCTTGGTATATTATTATCCCCCTTGTCCTGGTGTCTGTCCTACTCATTATTGCTGTTACTTCTGTGTGCATTTTGTTAATGTGTCAGAAGAAAGATAAGACAAAACCTGTAGTCAAAAGTCAAACAGATGCAATCCTCAGTAGTGCAGATCGATGTCTGGAACGCAGTTTGACTGTGCCCTCTGTCACAGTGACTCCTCTTCTGAAGGGGGCTGAGAGGAGTACAGCCTCTACATTTGTGGCAGTAAAACATGAGCAGCTGCTTCCTACAGTGGCTTCTCCAGCTACAGAAAGGTATCTGAAAAACAGTTTTTTAAATCTTGATCCTGAAATGATCCAATATTGTCGAAAAACAAACCCAGCTTTGAAGCACAATCAGTACTGGGTATAGTTAGACCAGGTTTGGTCATGCTAATTGATGTCATATGGAAAAGTGAATATATATTGTTGACATACAATTTGCTCTTTATAACACTCATTTATTATAGGTTAAATGATACACTGTGTGTTAGATGAAATCTAAATACCTGTGAACCTGTGAAATAATAATAACAAAAATCCTACTGATTACAGTGGCCATGACAGAAGATTTGCAGTTGGTATGTCAGCAAAATTCTCACTTAATTTAATGGGGAATTTGGCCTTGTGGATTTTGAGTGCACCCCATGTATGCAGTATTTTTTATTTCCCATGAAAGGTAAAAATAGAATGTTCTGTCATGCATTATGTATTTTTATTGAATTGTTGGGCTTTTCTTTAACTGATTTTGCTATAAAGGTCTTTTATTCCTTCTGAATCACTACTTCTCTTTGAAGAACTTCAAATTGTTTCAATAAGTAATTTTTCCATGATGCTAATTTCAATAATTTCAGTAATTTTAACCCGAAGGCGGTTCAGAGGCCAGTAGTAAAGAAACAAAACTGCATATTTTGACAGGTCACTAAACTTGATATCCAGAATTCAATTCAGCAACAACAGTACAGCAGTGAATAAGGATTCTGGTGGAATACTGTGAGATATTGTTGGGTTTTGTTTTGGTTTATTTTTTCCTGATTTTGTACTGAACTTTAGTGTCTGAAAACTGCTAAAATATATCCTTTAACTCTACTCCACATGGCAAAGATTGAGTGTCTGTCAGTCAGCCTGTCTGCTCAATTACCTTTAGGCTTAGATTATATCTGGATGTGCATAAAATTTCCTGCTCCTGAGAAAGGGATAAATTCTTCTTCCAGTGAAGCAAACACAACCTTCTCTGGAATCTATGTACTCAAGCAGGTGGCAGTAGAATCAAGGCCTGGGCTGCATACTGTCATGGATCCTGAAGCTATTGACAGAAGCAATCCTGCAAGGTAGCATGTATCCTCTTTGGAAGTTTCACAGTTTTTACCCCTCATGTTCCAGAACACTGAACAAATATGCCTTATACACTGCTACCAAGTACTGTGTACTGCAACTTTGCTCTGGTGATAAAATGTGCAATAATTTCTGTGCAAAGGGAATATTTCACTCTTTTTGAAAATCCAAGCTCAGTAGTGATGTGCAGTCTCTAGTTAAGGCCCAATTTTATTTCCACTGAGAAAAAATAGTATAATTTTTGTTGACTACAAAGAATGAACTGACTTCAAGGGAATGGCACTGTGATAATAACCAGTCTCTTATTAACAATCTCTTATGAACTTCTCATCTACTTTTCACCTTTAAATTGCTACAGGTTCCATCCAGCGTCTTTGTAAAAACTCTGTTCTCAGCAGTCTCAGCACTGCACCCAGTCAGTAAACACTGGACTATCATTTTTATTTAGGCCTAATTTTATATACCGTTTTCACTTTTATAGAATGGATTTGTTGACCTCAAGATCCTTGGTGCTGTTCATCTCATACTACTTTGTTTTAGATGCTGTTTAAAATTTTGATGATTAAGTGTTTCTGTCATTTATAGATTCTAGTTATGGGAAATTTCACCCACAAGGTGGGCCAGATGTAAAGTGTGCTTACTGCTGTGTTCTGGGAGCTGAGCACAGGAGCAGTGGGGGTAGTCCTCACCTCTTCCACCTCTGCCATGGGCAGACATGATTGTGGTGCATTTTTAGAGGCTGCTCCAAGAAGAGTAGTCCATGTCAGTGGAAAGTATACAAGCCATGTCTTCCGCTGATCAAGTTATTAGAGTACTTGAGACTAAAGGTATGAACCCTTCATAAGCTGAAACTAAATGTATTAGAACCTTGTTACACAGTTTTTAACATTTGTCATTACTCTGTCTTCCCTGATGCCAGTGTGGAGTTCAAGCCTATGATCAGTGTGAAGGGCTGTGAGTGTTTGGTGTCGCAGCTGGATCTCACTGTAGATCTGTGTGGTGGACCTTTTCTGCTTTCCCAGAGGAGGTCTCTGGGACTGTTCTGAGCAGCTCTCTGCCAGAGGTGGTGTTGCCAACCAGCACAGGGACACCCCTGCACCCTCTGTGGAGGTACAGCTGTATGTGTCTTGCCATTTCCTGGGACCCCTTCTACCAACACTGAGCAGACACCAGCTTCCTCCAGATGCCAGCTGTCAGGTGCAGCCTGCCTCCAATGCCTTCTAGACAGTAGCAGCAACCTGATCCCTTTACACTTTCTCCAGGACACACTCCAAAGAGGACTAAAGAGCTTTAATCTCAGCACTTTTGTAACCCGTGAAGAAGCCTGCTTTGCATTTTTCTAGCTCTGGGACCTTCCTGTCAAGAGCAAAACACACCTCATGCTCCAAATCCTTTCAAGCAGTGCACCTACACTTTGATACCAAAATAGTGCACTGCTGAAAACTCCTGAAGTCTGGTGACAAAATCCACACTGTCAGCTTGTGACAGGGTGAACAAATATACAGAAATTAAATGTGTACTTTATGAGATTTTGATAAGTGTATCAGTGTAAAGACAGCTGTGCCTTAATTTGTGGTGTTTAGTGTGTGGTGGAGATGGAACATAAGGCTGATGTAGTGCTGGTGATGTAAAAAATGAGACTGTGACATAATAATCAAAAAAACTGTCATTCAGTTATAACTCTGCAATTCAATGGGCATTCTTGAGTTCAAGCATTTGCATGGTAGGAGAGAAAAGCACTATATAAGAACATGAAAAAAGGTGGTGGAATTTGTGCTGGCTGTTTTGGCTTTAGCATAAGGGGCTGAAATCTTGCTCTGTTTCCAAAATGGTTTTGGTTGACAAGAAATGTTCATTTCCAGTAGATTAGCCATTATGAGATTATATCTTGTGCATTTTGCTCAATTTTTAAAGCATTGAGGTTTTTTTTTCAGCTTTGCTTTTGTTTTTATAGTTAAAATCAGCCTAAATATCTAATCAGGGAAGTGTGCCAGCATTCAGTTTTCTTCCTCAGTTTTTGCTGCTGTGAGGCAACTGTGCCAAAGTGCCTGCCATAATATGGAATGTTCTGATGAAAACTTTTTATGAATGTAAGTTTATTGTTAATCAGTGATTACTTGGTGTAATGCAAAATGCAGAGACAATATTGTAACTGATAACTGCATAAGAATTTAGCTTTAAAATCCCATCCTGAATCCTAGGTAAAAAAATCCCAAAATTAAGAACTCTGATTATGTTACACTTTCCCTGTGGACAATGCAGAATAGTCTTTGGCAGAGGATGGTTTATCTTGTTCATATATGGATATGTAATGTAGATAAATTTGCTCTGGCTTAGCTAGTCTAGGTTTGAGATGGTAAAAACTAGCTGGGATGAATCCCATACTGGGTTTCCTAAACTACAGTCAATCTAAAAAATACAAAAAAACCCTACCCCATTTTGTGGTTATGGATCCTTTTGAGATTCTAGGAACACACATATTTTCTGGTCAGAATCTGGGTTGAATATTTTGGTTGTTTCCCTTGCCCTTGAAATTGTGTGGGTTTTTTAGTGGAGGTGGGGTTTCTGAAGGATTCCCCTTTTTACCAAATGGAGTTACAAACTGCAACATGAAAGTGCCTTGAAAACATATATTAAATCAATAAACTTTTTGTTTATAATCCATGCTTATAATTGTGCTTTTTATAAAGACCTCTGAAGTGCATAGACAGAAGAGAATCCCATTGCCGTAACAGCGTTCTTCTGAGTTTTCTAGTGTTGTATTTTTTAAATTGCACATATGTGCGTTGTGCTGTGCCCAGTGCCTCTCAGTGTGTGTGGCTGGAAAAGGAGACATTTCTCACTGTGCACCTAACCTGGCCATATCCAGCCCTGGCAGGAATGTAACATCAAAATAAATACACTGATTTGAACTTGTTCTAACAGGACTGCCCTGGGTTTATTTCAGAAAGATTTTCTGTTATTTAACTGCATCTGATTTTAAAATATCAGGTTCTTAAATACATTAATGTTAATACATTAATGCTGTTTCTTCTTTGATTTTCATCTTGATTGAAAGTACCCCCTCACTCTAGCCTCGCTCCAAATGCACTGTTGAACCGCATTCTTTTTCTCAATCAGAACTTAGCTGGTTTGCAGTTGTTCTTGTAAACTGAGGTAAGGAACTTCCTCTTGAGACATCAGAAATGGTGGTGGCTCTGGGGAGCAGCTCTCTGTACACCATGCATTAGTGCCCTGTGCACAGAAATCTGTCCGCAGTAATGACAGATTACTGTGTCCCCCTCCTACACCTCAGAAAATACTGGTTTGGAAAGAAGAGAAAATAGGACAGAAATGGTCATAAACCCTTTACATTCTCCTTTTATTTACATATGGATGAGTGCCAGGTACAACTTCTGCTACAGTAGCCTTTGCTACCTTCTGCAATTCCAGATTCAGCAGAGAGTCTACTTACGTGGCCTCCAATCTGCTTTGCACCACTTTTTTTGAGTCAGTCCTTGTGATGCTATGTTGAAATACATTCTGTGAATATTTTTATACAGGCTGAAAATAATTGTCCTGGCATATTCAATGGAAACTGTATTAATTTATCTTCACTCATTTCAAGCTAAGTAATTCCTGCCAGAGCTTGCATATCCCAAACGCAGTCCCAGAACAAAATGTTCTTTCATTGCAACTGGTGAAATCTATATTTTCACATCTATTTGTAGGGAGATTCTGCATGGTGAAATGCTTGCTGTACATGATCATTTCCTCATTTCCGGTCTTCCTGCTTGGTTGTTTCTGTGGGAATGCTTTGTGCATGCTGGTAGGCACTGCTAGACGTGAAGTTATTTGCAGTTTGAAGTTTTAGCTGTGAAGCATTTGCATGGCTTCACAGTGAGAGGGGCATTACTTCACATAAATTTGTTGGGGAAAAACAAAGGAGGAGCAGATTGAGAATTGGGATGGGAGCGTCAAAACTCCTTGCAAGAGCACAGGCAATAGATCTGAATAAATTTATGCAATGTAAAATGTGTGACTGATCACATGGGGTGGAGTGATTTGCTCCAGCTCATACACTTCATCTTGCATAGGTACAAGATGTGGTGCATGAAAGCACATTGGTGAGAAAATTTTTGAGAGAATAAAAAATAAGTAATCAAAAGCTTGCTTTTCATATACAAGTATAGACATTGAAGTACTTATCAATGAAATTGAATCTCTTAGGGAGAGGCATGTAGGAAGTTGTTTTGAGACATGCAAAGCCCCTGGAAAGCTGCTTTGCTGGCAGTGAGTGCTGAGGAAGGAGCTGGTTAGAGAGGCAGGGAGAGATAGGAGGATTACAGAGGCAAGCTTTCTGGGATTAGATGGAGTTTCTATAAATGGGAAGGTCGTTTGGAAGCAGATCCATGGGTTTGTTTGAAAGGCAGAGGTGATGTGCTGGGCTGTGCCTTAGGCAAGCAGGCTATGATCCACCACACTGCCTGGGAAAGGAAAGTGTCTAGGTGAGTTTTGCTCCTACTAGAAGGGAGAGTCCTGCTTAGGGACGGGTGTCAAGAACTGGAAGCTCAGTTTGCCTTTTCTTTTATTCCTTCTGTAGCTGGAAAGAGCTGTTATTTCTATTAGAAATAAAGAATGTATGACATGAACATTCTGAATTTTGACTTGAGACGGTTTTTTCAAGAAGTCTAGTTGTGGAATTCATCAGATCAGATCACTAAAATCCTTCTTTAAATAACCACCACCCAGACTGGCTGAGTTAAGTTGCCTAGGATGTAATTCAGATGTTAGGTCTGTTGGCATGAATGTTACCTTAAAAATAGAGTTGCAGTGTTCCTAGTGTCTTGGTCAAAGTGCAGAAAGGAACAGGATGGACTTGCTTTGGATTTTGACTGATTATATTAATTGGAAGCAATTAACAATTAATGTTAAATGTAGCAATGTGCAGATACAAGAGGTATTTATAAGTAAGGCAGCAGAGGTCTTGATTTTGAGCACTGAGCTAACAACACAGACAAACATGGACCTGAGTTTAATCCTTGAAGACATGAACGTATCTGGAGAGCTGATCACATTTACACATGGTTGCACAAAATACTGTTGAAAAGCAGCACGGGGATAAGATTAGATCAGGTGTAAAAGTAAGCAGGAGTGGGGTGAATCAACTAGAACAAAGAACTGCCTTCTTCATTAACCATCTGAGCAAGATGTTGACTCAATCTGTATTAGCCATGTAAAGTCCTATACACTTCTAAGAATGCTGCAATATAATCATCAGTGAGTGCCCATTTTCCTTCCTGAAGTCACCTTATTGCTGGTTGCGGCACTTAGGTTCATTTAGTCTTCTCTATGGGCTGATTCTGGGATCCAGAGACATCTCCTTGGTTCTCATCATGGAATATGCCCTCAGAAGACAAGTACTTCTGTGCATGCCATTCAAGAACAAGGAGGGAGGTAATGGTTGTTCACCACTGATCTCTGTAATGGCCTACTCTAATCTGAACCCACAATTTAAACTTAAAGGCACTTTAAATCCATTTCCGTTTTATTGGTTCCCCAGAAAGCCTGAAAGGTTGTAAAATGGTGGGTTCACGATGCTTCTGTGTGACTCCACAGCTCAGGAAGCAACTGCTTGTTCCCTCAACACCAAGCTCAGCTTGTGCTGTGCTTGGCAGACCTTGGACATTTAGCAGCCTATTCATGTCCCACTAGGCTGCTGCACAGACAGAGGGCAAGAGCCTTCACTCATGCAGGTCAGTGCAGCCTCTCTGCACTCCTCCTGCTGTCAGAGAGATGCCCTCTCCTGCATCTTCAGTGCAGCTGCAGAGGAAGAATTTGCTCTCAGGGGCTGTCAGGCAGTGGAACCCTGACCCAGTTTCACAGATGTCCTACTGCCACCCTGCTGGGGAGTTCTCAGGCTGGCAGCTGTAATCAGAGGGCAGTGCTTTGCTAAGAAACACCTCAGTAGTGTTCTGCTTCAGAGTTTAATCTTCCTTAAAAAAACCCCAACAAACCAACCTCTTTTGAGAAACACAAACACAGAAGAAGAATATGTAAACACACACACACACACACACACATATATATATACACATATGAATTTAAAGAAATATATATTATAAATCAGACTCTCTGTCAGATATTAGAATAGTTGTAAACAGTGCATCTCCTTCCAGGCACTTGTGCTACAAGCTGTACAGGATGGATGTACATACTAAATGTTTTGCCCATTACCTCAGTGATAGTTTAAGTCATTCTTCATTTCTTTAACAAGACTGACTGCCTAGGAATTTACATGTCTCTCTTAGATAACTGTTATGTGGTTTAATTGCTCATTGGCTGCAAGTCATCAATACATGTTTATTTTATGGGAAAGTTAAATGAGAAGATGTTCCTGTGCATAGATTTTGGAACAGAAGGTTTCTTGTTCTTCAAATATTTGAAAGTCTTTGTAACTCCAGACGTCTTGGATCTGATATATGCATTTCAAAGGATAGCTTGGCTGCTGCTGACAACTTGTCCAACTTTTACTACTTTGGGAAAAAATACACCAACCCTGTTACATGTGGGTAGCTGTAGAATAACTGGGAATAAATAGGAAAATTTATTTTGTCTAAACACTCTTTTCTGTATGCAAGACATGGATCTGTTTATTTCTTAGCTGTTGATAAAATAAAATAAAGCAAAAATGATGATGCCATTTGTTTGTACAGCCAATGCAGAGTCCACTGAGACTGACTGCTTTTCTTTAGCAAGTGCAGAGCAGCTGTAACTGGAAATGTGTTTGGATGCTGTGTGGGTAAATCATCCAGCTGGTTATACTGACAGCATATGCTTAAGAAATACAAAAGCAAGTATCCAGCAAGTATCTCAAAAAGGTGTTTTATTTTCTTGTTTACAGTTTCCATAGAGGAATGGACATTGTTGTTTTCCTGTTAGGAGATACTTATATTTACAAAGCATTTGACTGAGCTCAGCTTTTTGTCCCATGCTAGAATAGATGACACAAGTGACTAATGGCTTCTACACAAGCATGTGATATGGAAAGGGGGAGATGCCTGACTCAAAGTCTCTGCAAACTGCCTTTGAAGATTCCACAGACACAGGAAATGGCATGGCCTTTCTTGCTTTTAGGGCAAGCAAACAGGACGCCTATATTCTTTGAAAATAAAATGGATGCTGGAAATTTGGATAGTTACACAGCAAATCTGCTAGTAGGCTGTCTGATTGGAAGTGACTCCTCTGTGTCAATTTTCTCCTTCAAACCTGGCTCGGGGATCTCACACAGAGGTTTAATGGGAGCAAGCACTGTTAGCACCAGGGTGTTGCTCAGCCTGTGAAATCTCCTGGGTTGGCCATAGCCACTGATAAAAAGGAAGAATATCAAGTGAGCTCTTTCACTCTGAGGATAAAGAGCAACAAGGACCTGGAATCACCATACCTGCATATTGATGACATACACCAGCATTCACTAAACCTTCAACACCCCAGCTGGAGCCTGACAGTGCCTGGTTTCACTGGAAGGTGCTGAAATCAGAATGGCTTTTCTTTGGGCTTGCCTGGGATTTACACTCTGCTGACTAATGGAGGAGAGAATCTGGCAGTTCAGGGTCTGAAGTGATCCAGCTCTAGCCTACATCTTGCCACTACGTTTGCAAATCCCATATACTCTGGGAAAGTCTTGGTGAGGTTAGATAAGGATCATGATTGGGGCATTCATGTAATAATGGGGAAATCCAGATTTAAACCTTCTGTCTCTGACTGAGAAAATGTCCCCTTCACTCCCAGAAGAGAGTCCAAACCTGTGAGCCATACAGACTCTTTGCAAAAATACTGAAGGAGCAAGAGGACACTGAATCATGCAGGGTGCTCTCCAGACAACCAAGATTTCTCTAAGCCAGGTGAGTGTTCTTTTTCCATTACTATGTGCAAAAAGCAAGGGAAAATATGTTTTCTTGCAGATGATTCTCCAGGGCCTTCTGGGGAGGACGGCTGAGCTGGTTTAGTTGTTACCTGAGTCCCTGACTGGTGAGTGCTGGAGTCCATGGTGAATGGAGACTGGCCCTGTCCTGCAGCCCACAGCTGGAAACCAACTCCTTCATGACACAGGCTTGTTCCTTTGGTTTGACACAGGGAGCTCCAGATCTGTATCAGTAGCTACTATGAAAAGTTTTTTCCGATATCTAATGCTCCATGTCTAACACATTACCTTGATGGTTTTATTCGTAATTTTTTTTTTTTTTTGATGTAAAGCCACTCACTCCCAGCATGTTTTTGTCTAAGTATTCAGGTATTCTGCAAAAACATCATTGCATACATTTTCTTCTACAGACAACCACCTGTAATGATGTTAATACCAAGGATTTTTCTTTTCCAATTGTTTTATGACTTCTTTTGTTATTTTCAGTTCTCACATAAATGGTCCCACAGAAATCATGTCATTGCACTTTCCTGCAGCCCCAGGCAAAGCAAATTTTCAGACATTTTACTGCCACACAGCAGTTACCCAACAGACACATTTTCCCATTGCTTTTGCAACAATGCTTACTTGGTTTTCAAGTTTTGATGAGTTATATTCAATGATGTCTTCTTTGCCTTGACAGATTGTTTTCCAATTGCTGCTCTATCTTCTTCTGTTTTCTCTAACATCCAATAAATGGGCCCAGCTGACAGCAGATGTGATTTCACCATGGTAGAGTCTTTTTCACAGATGAGTACAACACAAAATCATGCTCATGAGTACAACTCAAATCAACTCATGCTGTTTTGGAACCACTTCGCAAGAGGTTATTTTGACTTGCTTTTAAAAATGCAGGAGTCTTCACAGAACACTGCCCAAACTTGCTGCTGAATGAACTTGCATTAAATGCTACTTTTTGAGAGTGGGAATAATATCATAAGGGTGCAGAATCCCTTGTGACATCTTGCCACGTTTCTCAGGTTTCAAAACCTGGTTCTGTACTTATCTGAAAGCAATACAAAGAGCTACATGTGTCTAAGCTACAAATAGGGTAGGGGCAATATTGGCACAAATTAAGGGCCCAATCAAGTGTAAATAAAAATGATTTTTATTGGAAGCTGATATAAAATTTAATCAGCTCAAATATTTCATTTGGCACAGTGATCTTTTGCATATAGGAAGGATGGTGTGAGGTGATGACTACACATTAGGAAAAGCTGGCATAACAGGTGTGTTTGTATAATGCTGTCATCTCTTCATTGAGTTTTCTGGATTTAATGGAATTTCCCAGTATCTTTTCTGTGCTTTCCTTATTATAGTGAAATGGCTAACTGAAGCCAGTGATCATCTGGTACTGAGTCCAGAATTTATCAATGCTTCTCCTTTCCTTGTTCTCATTAACAAGGTGGTAATTTCTTGAATATTAAATGGTGGGAGATGAGGAGCAGCAACAAGAATACCTTCCTGTGGTTGTGTGTTTTATAGGCCCTGGTTCTGCCCTTGCTCAGCTTCACCTTCAGCTCCTTCCCTCCAGTCTTACACAAAAATTCAGTGTTTCCTGTTGCTGATCCAGAGCTACATGTGTAGGCTCTGCAGGGGAATCTGGGCAGGCTGGATCTGGCCTGAGGCCAGTGGTGTGAGGTTCAACAAGGCCCAGTGCCAGGGATTGTCCCCCTGTGCTGGGCCCTGCTGAGGCCACACCTCCAGTGCTGTGTCCAGGGCTGGGCCCTCACTGCAGGAAAGGCCCTGAGGGGCTGGAGAGAGCCCAGAGAAGGGCAATGGAGCTGGGGCAGGCTCTGGGGCACAAGTGCTGTGAGGAGCAGCTGAGGGAGCTGGGGGTGTTTGTCCTGGAGAAAAGGAGGCTCAGGGGGGACCTCATCACTCTACAGCTGCCTGAAAGGAGGCTGTGGCCAGGTGGGAGTTGGCCTCAATCTGCCCAAGTAACAAGTATTAGGATGAGAGGACATGGCCACAGTCTGTGCCAGGGGAGTTTCAGGTTGAACTTCAGGAAAAATTTCATCATGGAAATGTTTGTTAAATGTGTGCTTGGGCTGTCCAGGAACATGGTGGAATCACTGTCCTTGGATGTCTTCAGCAAATGACTGGATGTGGCACTTAGTACCACTGTCTAGTTGCCAAGGTGTGATCAGTCAAAAGTGTGCTTGGAGATTTTTCCAGACTAAATAATTCTGTTATTTTGTGATGCTGTGATTCTGTGTCTTGACAAACCTGCCAAAATGTGCCTACATGCTGGCCAGATGCCTGCTGCCTCTTCAAATAGAGACATTGAGCTGGATCTGACTTTGACTCACCATGAGATACTAAATTTGGCTTCTTTCCACTTTTAGGCTGCTAATTTTCCAATGAATTTGCAATAACTTGTCATCTTTGAGAATGCTGCACCTCTCTCAAACTTGGCTCAAGGTTGATGTTACACTGAATTTGGAGATGGGAGGCAGACAGGCAGATGGCATGGTTGTACAGGGGTGGTTCCTGTGGAAAAACAAACTATAAAGGAAGAAATACAATTCAGATTTCAGTAATTTTATGATGTTTCTTATATTGAAAGACTGAAATGTAAAACAGCTACACTGACAGTACCTAGTAACATGGGTATTTGTTGATAATTGAAGAGCGAGGAATTGTGTTTTAAGACATGTTCTGTGACTGTCAAAGATAGATGTTATTAACACACTGCTAAAATTTTCCCTGCCCTTCTTCTTCCTGTGGTACTCTTAATTATTGGGTTATTTTTTTACTCCACTTCTGACTCCGTTTTTTCTTTTCTGTCCTTCATTTGCAAAAGGAGAGCGGACTTTGGAAAAACCTCCAACTGCATTCACACATAACCATATCTGAGAAAAAAAAAGGCCAAAATGAAGTTTTTTCCTCTTCCTGGAAATCAGTGACACTGAATAGGACCTCCACATAAATGCAGATGACAGTAGAAAACCTGATCAGTGTAACCTGGTCTGCAGCCCAGTTTTATGTCAAAGAGGATGATCTTAGGCTCTAGTAGCTTAAGGAAGAAGTATTATATCCATGCAGCATGATAGGAACAAAATGAAATAGATTTTTTGATGCTGATCTCCATGTTTGTAAAGGTAGGAAACCTAGACCAGTGTTATAGTGAGGAGAGATATTTGAGGAAATCAAATTTCTCCCTCTTGTGAGAATATTAATAAGTCACAAATAGTTTGCTTTATGAGAAAATGAACAAGATCTGTCTTGATGATGGCCTGTAGTAGGTTAACAAGTAACCAAAGTAACAAAAAAAGGCAGAGTGAATAGAAAACATTTCTGGTGCACAGCTTAAGCATTGTAAAAACATACATGGGAACATAATTTTACTGTTTATTTGGAAGTCTTCAAATTGAGCCTTCAAATTAAGCCTTTCTTAAATATGAAGACCCGAAGACATTCACAGGCTTGACCAGACTTAAAGTTTGAGAAATTATGAACTCAAGGACAGAGTAAAGTGTTGTTAAGATGAAGTGCTGTGCTGAAAGAATGAAGTAAAAATGAATGCCAGCAGCCAAGCAGAGATCTACTCACCTCATCTCCTTGAAGAAGGAGGAGATGAATGGCTGGCCTATCCTGATTCCTGAGTACACCCTCATGGGCACAGCACATGAATTCTCCCTTTCCTTGTCTCTACTTTCTCCCATTCCAACAGTCTCCAGTTTCTGGGTCCAGTGAGGGTAGGTACTGACTGCCTGAACACATGGACTTCTGCAGTGGTGGGATGATCATTCGAGTCTTGACTATTACACACTTTGCTCTCACAAACAGGCTGGTAGCAAATGTTCTCCTAAAATAACAGTTCTTTACCTCTTGGTAATGCTCTTTACCTTTTGAAATCAATCTATGGTGTAAGTATTCTGCCAGGCATTTTGGAGTCTAATCAAAGCCACCTTAAATTTTAATGTTGGCCCCAGTGCATTCAGTCTCTGTCCTAGCAGATGTTTTTCTCAAAGACTAGTCAAGTTTTGGTTTGGGAGGGAAGTTCAAGGCTTGGAAGGAAAGAGCAAATCTGGAAGGGTTGCCCTGTACTTCCTTAGGCTTTTGTTAACTGATACTCTTTTTTGGAAGAGTCAAGGAACCATCTGGCTGCAGCTGCGTGCCTGTGCAAAGCCCAGCAAAGACAGTCTTCACCGTGCTGTGCTCCCTGAGCACAACAGCTCTCCTACTGACCAATGCAGAGATGACCTTTGGGTCATTCCCCATGTTTAAACGGAAAAGTCACTATTCCTTTTCAAAAGGAAATGACATTAGCATGAAAATGAACCTATCTACCTCGATGAGCAAGGCAGGAAGTGTCTACGGTACTGAAGAAAAATATTCTACATGTCTTGTCCTGCATTTTCCCACTATGTATACTGCTCATATTGGAAAAATGAAGAAAATGTGGTTTTCACTCTGTTTTTAAATTCCTAAAAGGTATTTTTATTGTATAACACCTAGCTATTGTTTAATGTCCTCAATCAAGTAAGGAAAGTAGTCAGAACACATATTTTTATCAGTGGAAATTACCAAAGTAATTGATAAAGAGGCCAGAATCTCTGGGGGTATAGGAAAGTAACCTTTCCTTAATGAACTTTTGTAGACTGTTAAACTGTGTAAGGTTTTTGGTTGAGCTTGTGGGTTTTTGGCTTTGTTTTTTCTTGGACAAAAATGTTGTGAAACACCCTGATGCCAAGTTTTTGTATTGCTGTATTTCTAATCATAGAATGGCTTAGGCTGGAAGGGGCCTTAAAGTTTCCTAATTCCACTGCCTCTGCCATGGACTGGGACACCTTTCACTGGACCCAGTTGCTCAGAGCCCCACATGGTGGGTACTGTATGCCTGTCCTGATCTTAATCAGGAAATAAATGTTTGTGTTAAATTAAATGATGGAAAATACAAATAAAACCAAGATGATTTATTTTTAGAAAGCTCATTTTCTTGTCTTTTGACACTACTGTTTTGAATTACAGTAGCTAAATTGCTAGGATGAAAACAATGAAAGTTATTACAATACAAAAAAATAACAGGTTTAATACCATTAATTGCAACTCAAGAAGTAAATGACATGAGCCTTTCCCATTATAAAAATATGCAGTACCTTATAAGCATGATATATCAGCAAAATAAATAAGATCAGGTTTCAGAAAATTCATTAAACATTTAAATCTCAACAACAAAAGATTATTTTGAGCAAGAACAGATTTGTTGTGGGCTTTCTGCCTCAGAGCGGAGTTTAAATTAGATTCAATTATTCAGTAGTTTTATGCTTTTTAAGGCCATTAGATGGTAATACCATCCCAAAAGAAACTGTTTGCCAATCAATTAGAAAGACTCCTAATGGGTTGTTTGGGTTACATTAGTAAAGGCAAGAACTATATATTTGAGGTACATATTCAAAACAGGGTATGTATTTAGGGAATTAGACCAGGTGTAAGGACTTTAATTTTACTAATAACTTGAATATATTTTGAGTGTGACTTTTAGCTTTCAAATGTTAAAGGCAGACTAGTGTTCCCCTCTTAACTTCACAATAAATAGAGAATGACACATACTTGTGGTTGGCTTTGCCTGCGATCTCTCTATCATGAAACAAAACCCTTTTATTGCCCAGAATTTACCACTGGTAAATTTTGCTCAATTTTGCAGGAAAATATAAACTTTTATTTCATTTCTGCTTACTTCAGTTGAAGTTGATATACTCATGACTTCCTAAACAAAAGGCATATTTGTATTCCTGTATTGATTAGAAGAGCATTCAAGGATTGAAGAGAATTCAAGATTTCAAGCTTAGCAGCAGGCAGGAACATTAAGACAAGCAATTAAAATTTTATCTATGTGCTCCTCATATTTCAGTTCAATTATTTCCACAATTTTTATGCCATGTACAAAATGTGCAGATCTGTGGTTTATCCATGATCACTTGCTCTGAATAGGAGGAAGCAGATAATAAGAGGTAGCTAAATATGCCTGTCAAGATTTTAGAAATCTGGCTTTGCATTGTAATTCACACTGATTTAGTCAGTGTTTTTAGCTGAAGTTCATTCATATGGAGACCATTTGCATACATCTTCAGTGCCTAAATATTAAGAGCATCAGAAAACAATGGCTAAATAAACACCTACACCTTATCTTTTGTTTGTTCCCAAAAATTTTTATTGACTTTGAATGATGATCAAGTCAATGCTGACTTGACACAAATGTTTACATATTAATGTTTTTAAAACAATTTTTTGATGCTTATTTTGACTAAATATATGCAATTCAGTCATATTACAGTCTCAGAAAAGGAGGAGAGCATGGAAAGTGAATTGCTGCTAATAGGAGAACATAGGAGTGGGAGATCTGAAAGTGGCGTGAAAGGAAAGGTCCCTGCAAGGACTTAGCAGCAGTCTGGGGTGCCAAGGCAGAGGCACAGGCTCTAGTAATGTTTTGCAACTCGTGTTCTCACTTCCCCTCATGCCAATCACCCCAGTGGGCAGCAGGCAGACAGCCAGTGCCTGCTGTGGCATCCACCCCCTCCTTTCCCACTGCAGTGGGAATAACCCACCTGTAACAAGGGCATGAGGTCCCACACCTGCTCATGGCGGTCGATCCCTCTCTGTGCCTTGCTCATCCTGCTCAGATCACACAGCTAACTCTGCCTTTCTCCTGCTTGCTCTATGCCACAGAGCCCTTGCCTACAATTGTTGAATTGGTCCCTTTAGCTGAATTTAACTGTCTTGATCTTCTGTAAATCCAGCTAAGGCTAATTCCACACACATCAATGTGTGATGGGGTAATGCTGTAGTCTGATAGGCTGCTCATTGTCCAGAATTTTCAATACTGAGAGAATTCTTGAATACATGATTAATGTCTCCTCAAGAGCATTAAAAGTGCAATAATTGTAGGAACTGGAGGCAGATACCCACACATCTGAATCTGTCCTAGTGGCAGTTCTTGGCAGTTCCCCTTCCTTGCAGTGAATCTATTCACAGGATACAACCATGCAACAGGCTCGACATTTTCTTTTTCATGTGTTTGTAGAAAGCACTATTTTATTTTGTGTACTGACAACAAAACCATTTTGTTTGACTATCGTAAAGCCTTTCAAGGCAAAACAAAACAAAAAAAAAAAGTGGTGGTACTAATGGGCATAAAACTTGTGTGACCCTGCTTGCAATGTGTCTAAGATGGAGAATTACTAAGATTCAGGTTTTCTTAGTAACTCCATTATGTCAAAATTTCCTGGTTGCAATAGTCATGGGTTTCTCTTTCACTGAAACATGACAAGTTGAGCAATTGGCCTCTTGCTGGGCTGTCTGGAAAGATGACACTACAAACTACACTAAATCCACTATTGCAGATCCCTTCTGTCCTCCACTCCTGCAGTGCTTGGTTTTCCCTTTGTTCCATGGGCACCTATGCTTTCCAATTTTATTTTTCACTGGTCTGATGAAGAAACAAAAAATGAAAGGCAAATACAGGGGGAAAATATAGTGGGAAAAGTAATTGTCCCAGTGCTTAAATAACAAGGCAGCTTCAAACTGCACAAAGAGTAACGTAGTTCTTATCTATTATTATTTTGAAGTTATTTATTTCTATAGGAGTCTTGCTGACTTAGAGGGATGATACACTGATTAAATATAACCATCTGCATGATATTCACTTTTTCTGAAACTTGTGCTCTTTTGCTTTATTCTGACATTACAAGTTGATAACACGACAGTTTGCAGAACTGTAGCTGCAACTGTATCTGAAGACCAAAACTAAGAAAAAAAGCAGCCAGTTTTTATGAGTGGTAATTTCATATGTGGTTTGTTCATAAAAATGCCAACAATAAAACTTCTATTGACTTCTTTGGACTGAGCTCCTATTGCTGGTATTTGTTCTTTTTTCTCATCCAGAAAAAATTACTTTTAAATTTCATTCCAAAAGCACAAGGACTTGTCAGTGCTTTTTTTTTTCCAAAGACAAGTTCCATTTTCCTGTGTTAGCTGTCCAGAAGGATGTGTACTGGGGCTACCCAGTCCTGCTGGTGCAGTTATCACTTCCACTGAAAGGTACTCATGGAACAAGGTCTCATATCATCTGTGTCAGCCTCAGAAAGAAGATGGAAAAGTTTGATTTAACCCAAGGTCAAGTCAAGAGTCTTGCAGACAGCGAGGCACTGCTACTATGGGTTTTACCCTACTGTGCTATGCATGCTCTGGGGCAGATTTAGGGGCCATACCTAAAATCTTGTAGATACCAGCTACTGTAATAATGAAATCCAAAGATCTCAATTAGTGAATCATTGAAATAAGAGTTCCCTTTGTTGATTACATTTATGCTTGTATATCAATGAAAACAGATTTTAAATGGCACAGAGGCCAATCCTCTTAGAATTTTGAGCTCACGGCTTGTTAACCCCACTTACATTTCTAAACATGATGGCCGCAACTGGAAGTTGCCATATCTAGGAGGTTTTGGGAGGCTGCTTGTTTTGTGAGACCTAAACCACGCTGAGGGTGATCCTAGTGATCTAACACCATTGAGTGTCACTGCTTAGGCAAATCCCACAGTACTGTTCAATTCCTTAGCACTGAGCTACTTAACTGTATTCCTGAGCTTCAGTGCAGTGCTAACCCCCCGTACACAGTGGTGCAGCTTGTGGCAGCACCATGTTACATCACTTTTTTGGGCAATGTTTCAGTTCCTGGACCTTATGTTGAAAGAAGTGCATAGTCCCCAGAATATTAAGCCTCTTTCAAAGAGAGACTCTTCCCCTGAGCACTAGAAGGCTCCACTGGAGGAGATGAGAGCACAGGTACAGCAGTCCCCTGTGCCTCGCAGCTGTATATTCCACTGCTCTGGCACTGTCGTGTGGAAAAATAGCCCCACCTTCTGTGGGACTGCAAAGTCCCCAGAAAGATTTCCACATATAAAGTCAATCTGGGGCACAATTCATCATCAAAAAGTGTAAAGACTCTTGAAACCAGCAAAATGCAGTGACAAAATGCTTAAACTGATAGTGGATGGTAAGAGAATATAGACTCCCAGTGACTTCACTGTCATATATAGCTTCCATTAATGAGTTGTGTTAGCCAATCTTTAAAAAGTATATGTGTTCATATGTATGGTTTGGCTTCCTGATTCTCTTGGCACTGAATTATTCTGCAGAACACGAAGGGAATGGCTTTTGTACTGGTTATGTTTATGAAACAAGCTGTTAGTAGGCAGATCTTCTCTACAGGATGTTGCATGTGAGGGGAGTGGGAGAGAAATGAGTGATCAGAGTGATTTTCATGACCTCAGCATTGAGGAAGACAAGAAGTGGCTTACACCCTGTTCTTGAAAAGTATGACATCTGGGGGAAACTGAATCCTGTGAAACGACTTGTTTTTATGGAAAAAAGAAAAAACAGCTGACTGAAAAAAAACAGGAATTTAAGATTATGACCGCAGACATTCAGCATCTGACACAAAGTGCTGAGTAAGTTTGAAAAGATTTCTTCTCCAGCAAACAGGAACTGTTAACTAATCTACTGGCTTAGCTCTGATATATTTTTAAAAGAAATGTCAAAATTCTTGGGGTTTATTTCCTGAAAGAAAGGTCTGATCCTACAATTATCACCCATCCCAACCTGTTGAGGTTGCCTACCCTATATTCAATTTCTCAGCAAGGTGCACTTTAACATGGCAAACCGAGTACTAAAAACTAGGTTCTTTTAGAGTAATTTTGCTCAGCTGGAAGAGAATAGACAGCATGGCTCCAGGAAGAAACAAGGAAAGGTTTATGTTTTAGTTGCACACCACTGAACTGAATGACTGAGTACATCTCTACTATGATCTAAAAGTCCTGCTCAAACAAATGAGAACCCACATTTAAAAGTGAAGAGCTGAAGACAGTCCTTCACTTACTAGGGAATTCAGATTATTTCACCTCAGTGGAAGGAACTTGATTTATACACATTCAGCTTCTGATTTCACACTAGCTACTCTATCCTTAATTGGGATTTAATTTTAAAAGACTTTTAAATATTCTAAAATTTAAATTTTAAATATTCACAACTAGTATTGCAGACGATCACATCATTTTAGTGTGATTGGTGGCCTAGGAGAGGTAGTTGTACAACCTGATTCAATGTTATAAAGTTATTTAATGAAAATGGATGAATTATTAATAATGAGCAGTTAAGTTGATCAACATGGAAATTTCTCTGCATAGAAGTAATAAATTTTTTTAAATTATTGCTATTGTTAGTTATTGTTATTATTCATCCTGCCTTCATGTTTAAAAAGGCTCAGAATTTGGCCCTACATACATTAGACATTTCAAAAAGTGTGAAAGAAAAAATCTTTTAGACTGACTGCCTAAATTGATTTTTCTTCCTTCTTCCTTTTGTTACGATATTTTAAGGTGGTGTGAACAAAAAAACCTCCGTGACTCCCAATGTGAAAGAAAGAAGTGAGAGAACACAGAAGTTCCTCATGCGGACTTTAGGTCATGAGAGTTTGTGCTGGTTTATGCATTAACAGTTAAAACATGAGGAAGGCATCAATTTCCGTGTGCAGTTGCGTATATTGAGCAATGTTTAACAAAAGCACAGTGCACACTTTTCTGCTTCTCTGCAGAGAAGTGTGGTAGTATTGAATTAACTGATAAATCTGTTCCTTGTTGCCTTTTATAAAACTAGGACTGCTTTTGGAAAAAACTAGGTGTTTAAAAGTTCTATCTGAAATGGCACAAGTTGATTTTATTTTATTCTTTCGTCTGCAGATGTTACCAGTCTTTTCCACTGCATGGAAAAATACAGCTCATTTAGAGGAAATTTAAGCCTGCTGACAATTCGCTTGGCTTTCTGTTGCTGCTTGTGAACCTCACAGTAATAGTCTACGGATCATAAATTAAAAATGGTAAACTAGGAGAGAGCATTGTAAAATGCTTTTAAATTACTTCTGTCATTTCATCGGTAGGATATAATGTCTGAGTTACTTAAAATGAGGAAAAGAGTGCTCACTGTGACATACTAATCGCCAGTAAAGCTATGGTGTTAATCCAGGAAGACTGAAATATTCACACTGAATGATACTGAGAGTTATGTATCTGCCTTGACATTTCAGAAAATAACCACCAATGGTGATTATTCCTCCAAGACTCCACTGTAAACCATATGCTGGATCACTACACTTAAAAGTCAGGTCATGATCTGCATGTCTGAAATAAAAGTTATTTCAGCTGTTGCTGGTAGTCCACAATCTTGCTCGTGTTTCATTACATCTGTGCTCTTCTGGGACTATTTTCATTACACCAAATAATCCAATTAGTCCATTACCTGCACTTAACCTTTATCAAGACAAAGTGACATATTGCCTTACGAGCATTACACAAATGGACAAAGCAGAAGGTGCCACTTGAACATTAGTATTCCTCAGAAATTAGGTTAGCTCTAAAATTCACAAGGCCTTTCTTAGTGTTTCCTTCTGAGTAAACAGATTCATTTATAGAAAAATGTGTTGTATGTGACAGAGACATAGTATGTTTTAAAATTTCTCACTTGGATACAAGTTTTAACACATTTGGAGGTGTAGTTCCCACAGACAGTTTAAAAAATAGTGCTGTTTCTTCCATGTTATCACCCATTTTTCAAGATGTCCTGTGCACATTGAATCCATATATGATTTACAAACCCATGAAGACTGGGATAATTCCAGTACCTTTTAGAAGGTAGATGTGTAACAAGTGCCACACTGCACACTGGTTCAAAGGTCCATCTATTCCATTATCCTGTGTCCACCAGTGGCCAATATTGGATACCTACCCAAAATGTAAATCAAGAGATTTACAAGCTTTCTCTAGCTTTCTCTACTGCTATTTTGTTTGATTGTTTCCTAAACATATGTGAATTTTTTTTTGCATAAGTAAGTTTCTGTGGTGCATGACTAAATAACTAGCACTACGTTGGGATATTTAAAAAGAGAAGAGTGTTAGTCTGCATCTCTTCATGATATTCATGAGCTTATCTATGTCTTTAGTATCTCTTCTGATTTGCCACTTTCCAGTCCCAGCCTACATGGTCCTTCTGTATTTTCAGTCATCTGAGTCCAGTCAGGATCTTATTTGTAGGATAGCACTGTTTGTCTAAATGCATATTGAATGCATTTAGAGGGTGTGCCACCCTCAAAGCAGGTAATCCTGGTCATGGCTAGAAAATGAAGACACATCACAAACATCTAAATTCAAGTGCTTTATCCCTTGGGGAATGCCTGTAAAAGAAAATGTGTTTGCTGATAGAGATGCATTACTGGCTAATCCAAATTATCTAACTTGCTCTGCAAAACAATCCCTCTGCTCCCCAAATGAAGTATCTGTAAAGAATGCTTTGCTTAATTGCTGAGCTCATATTAAAATTAGCAGAAAACATGCTTTGCTGTCATTTTTCAGCTGAGCTTGAGTACTAAACTGAGTTCCAGTGACACAACTGTTCAGCACAAGGCCACTGCCAGCAATAACCAGTATTGATAGCTGATAATTATGAATGATACATATGAATGATAGCTGAAATATTTATTCACAATGACCTCGTATTAAGAATGATAGCTGAAATATTTATTCATGAACACAATTGCAGGCTACACATGATTGCTCTCTGCCCATGCATTTCCAGTGGCATGGAAATTACTTGTTTCCTGCTTGGTGTTATTTCTGCTTCAGCTGCTTGGCTCTTGCTGACACTCCTACAGCCAGGCTGCCAGGGGCACAAAGGCCAACTCCAGACCTCGGAGACAGATGTGCTCTGTCAGTCCCATCAATGACCAAGGTGGAAGGCAGAGCCACTCTCTTATGCTGTGGCTCATGGGGCTGTCATTTACTCTGCTCCTTCTAAAAGACAAATAAGCTCTTGAGTGGAAGTGAATTATCTAATTGAATTATCTAGTGTCCCTGACGGAAAAGACCTTAAGAGCCCAGACCATGCAAAGAAGATATAATCTGAAAGCAAATCTGGTTCACATAGCACATCAACCTGTGCATCTTTCTGAATTTTGCCCTATTTATGACCCAATGCATGCAGTATCTGCTGGTTTTGATGTCTAAGATAAAGATTTATCTCTATTTTTGGGATTGAGGGGATAGTACACGAAGCCCTTCTATTGGAATAAGAAAGGGCTGTAGCTGTCACCTAAGTTATTGGCAGCTCTCAAGCATTTCCCTTGGGATTCCCACCCAGAACTCAGTTAACACCTGTTTGTGAGGCTATGCTAATCTCCTTGGCATTGGGAAGAAGCAATCTCAGGGATGCAGTGAGCCTGGGAATGTTGTGAGACTGGAGATGTGGTGAGGCTGGGGATGTGGTGTGTGTCCAGTGCCACATCCTACACAATGCAACAGAGTCTGGCTATGTCCTGGCTGCAATCCAGTCCCCTGAGCAGCCCTAACCCTGCTTTTTGCTTTTGAGATCCCCTCCAGGTTCTCCTCTTCAGTAATGTCTTCAGCGATCACTTTCCATCTTGCGCCTCTGATTCTGTGTCTCTTACTGACATGAGAAATTCTGTAAGGTCAAGGCGGTAGGATGAATCCTTAGCAAAGTTTGTGGCCCTGTCCTACAGAGCAAGGATCAGAGGCTGCCCCTACGGCTGAGGGCTGACTTCAAGGTTGCCTGTGTGCTATCCCACTCAGGAGCTAGGAAGATCTAGCTGGTCCTGTAGGATGTGAAAGTAGACAATGAGTATTCCTGTCTTACTGCAAGGACACTGAGTCAGGGAACTGTCAGGACACATCATTTCATTTGATTGTATCACTGTTCCTGACAATTTCCTCCAGATATTTACCATCCGTAATGCTAAAAAAACCCACCACATTTCCACATTTATCATGCATATTTGTTTGTTCCAGCTTCCTGACACGGGGACTTTTGCTGTCTGAATTTGCTTAGGTAATAAGATTATACACACTTCCCGCATAGCCTTTTTTTGGTTAATATTTTGTTAATATTACTTGTTGTGCATTCATCCTTCATTTCCACCAATAACAAAAATGAATTTAGTAACCCTTATAAAATAATGTAAATAAAATTTCTAATTTTTATGTGTTGTGAAACATTTGAATTACTCAAATTGAAAGAAGAATAGCACAATACAAAAAATGTGTTAGACAACAGCCAAATAGGGGAAGGAGGATTCTCCTGGGTATGTAATTGGACAATGCAAAGTAGGCTAGCAGAAGGTCTCAAGTGAAAAGGAGAAATCTTAACCTAAAAAGTTAAACATTCTTACTAGCTGGTGACTCAAAAGGTCTCTATAATCCGATAGTTAACTTAATTTTTCAATTTTTCTTTATTTTACCTAGAAAGGTAGAAAAAGGGGGAAAAAGCTGTTTTCCCATTTAAAAAAAATTGAAATTGTGTGTTTTGAATGACTTTTGTTTATAAGAAGTTAAATGCTATATATTAGAAAATACTGTTGCATACAGGAACCAGCAAAGAGTGGATGTATTGCAATACTTTACATGGCCTGTTTTCCTTGGGAAAAAATTGGCACTACACTATAGAAAAATTTTTCACACTCTACTTCTGAGGCAAACAGTAAGCCTATATAGAAGCTCTTGTACAATCTGTGGGATATAGTGTCGCTTTCTAATTTTTTGCAGGGCCAGTGAAGTGGGGCAGCAGGAATGGAACATTGAAATTCTGAAATACAGAATCAAATCACAGAAAAGAGAACAATTTATCCTAAATTTAGGTAGACCTTTTTCATGTGGTTGTGATTTAACTTACTGTATAGAGTACAAGACAGCTTGGTAAAATCGTTACTAATGTTGTGATTTGCTTTATGTGCACTCTGCATTCCTTCTTTTATTTCAGTCTGTTCTATCTGAAGTTTTCATATTTATGGTGAGGAAGCAGGTAAATATGGAAAATAAGTGCAAGATTATGTAGAAAGGCAGAGTAAAAATGCATTGATGTGGAGAAAGTAATGCATACACTCTATTTATTGTCTACTTGTAGAAGTCACTGTAAGTTTGACTTTGTCTGACAGCTCCTTTCTCTAACTCCAGGCGGGTACAGCTTTGACTGGGGCAGGGACAAAAGTGGAAACAAAGTATTGACTATTCAAACTTTCAGTTGAGATGTTAGAGTCCTGGCCCGGAGCTCAGTTTTGTCATGTATTTACTGACAATGACAAGGCACAAAAAGGTCACCTTGAGCAGAGCCTTGGTCTAATTATGAGTTTAGGCTCAGGCGTCCCTGCTGGCTTAGACCCGGTCAGAGAGGCACTGCCTCCCCTCCTGGTGACTTTGCTTTCCTCTTGCCCCACTTCTTCCCATGTGCTGCACTGAGTCAGGGAACTGTTTTTCTGGTTTAGATAAAAGATATGGTTGAAGTAGGGGGCAAATGTTGTGGTTGTCATAATCAAATAAGAACACTGTTTACGAGGCTGAAAATTTTCTTGTTTCTAAAGGTTTTCAACGAATCACATTCACATCACAATGTTCAAATACAAGAGGTTTCTGAAGAGGCAAGTCCCTGAAGTGTGGGAAAAAAGCAAGGAATACATAGATGTACATAGGAAGTTGGTAGAAAAAGTAAGAGGAAGGAACAAACAGCTAAAATAAGCATGGAGTGAATAAGGAGGAAATAATATGAAGTCATGTGTAGATAACTTAATGCCTCAAGAGAAAACAGGAAGAATAATACCAGCAGAAAAATGGTAAGCACCAAAAAAGTAATAGAAAAAGGTCACTGTTGAGTGTCTGTAAGCAAAACCACAAAACCATGGTATTTGGAGATAGTGGTAGAAGCATGTAATGAAGTAATGGTTGATATCTGACAAACTGATTTCTTTTGTATCCATATTTTCACAATGGATAAAAATGGACACTGTTCTACCAGCAGCAGCTACATACCATCATTAAAAAAAAAGTCTATTTCCATTTGTGAACTTCAGAGAAGTATAATCAACTTTTGATGGGATCATAATCTCTCAGACCGCAATATAATTTGAGCAACAAAACCACTTCATATTCAGTCATGAAGTCTGTGAGCTTCCGGCCAAGCTGATGAGACCCTGTGACATTCCTGTGAGCGTGAGACCCATTAGAAGGATGTTAGCTGCCTCTTTGGGCCTGGAGGCAGTTGAGGGGTATGATGTGGACTCAGCTCTACAATCTTCATATTCAACACCTAGATACTGAAGAAACCATTTCAAGATAGGAACATGAGAGAAAATGTGCTTCTTTATTGTCAGATCATCTTATTCTGGCTCATCAGAGCCACTTCCAGCTCAGCAAGTGGCTTTGCAGCATCACACACTTACTCATCTCACCTTCAACTGACCTGCCTAACATTGTAATTCCCTTTATTTGCAACTACATACTGTGCCTTTGAGTTTTGGATGCAGCAAGAAAAACCACAATAAAATGTTCTAAAAATCAGTGGAGCAGAAAATTTTGTAGGAGGTGAGCAAGTTATATGAAGGGGTTAATACCTGAGGGGCTAATATGACAGAAAGTTTGATTTGAATTGAAATTGTACTACCACTGCAGGAATAAAACTTTGCAAGTTAGACTATGTGCAATGTGAGTAGTTACTGTCATCCCCAGATACCATGAGCAAGTACTGGAACTGTTCATTTTGGGAGAAGTGGAAATGAAGGAAAAAGATTCCAATTTGTAGAAAACTTTACCTAAAGTAAAGCTAACAGCATGCTGTCTAACTGGAAATTGGACGCAGAAAGAAGAGAAATCTATGATTTCAAAAAGTACTATCAGAATTTAAATTACCATATGTGCCAAGAGACTATTTTTTTCCTATCACAGATACTCTGGATGGAAGTTAGATGGGAACATCAAGATTGGAGGAAGGCTGGGCTGCAGTGATCATGCACTGGTGGAATCTGCAGTCCTGAGGGATATGGGTCAGGTAAGGAGCAAAGTTAGGATCCAGAACTTCACCTAAGAAAATTTAGACCCTGCCCTCAGGTCGAATGGAGTGGAACAACTCTTTAAGAAAATCTTCCACAGAGTGTCAGACCTGACAAACCCCAGGAGCAAGAATATGGACACAGAAGGCAAGAGACCAGGATGGCTGAGCAGGGTCCTGCTGGAAATACTAAAGGGAAAGAAGCAAACAAAGAGATGAAGTTCAGTTGTGTAGGGATGGGGTGAGAAAGGCCAAGATGAAGCTGAAGCTGACAAGGGATGCAAAGAACATCAAAAAGAGCTTCAGTGGGTGTGTTTATCAGAAAAGGAAGGACAAGGAAAATGTATCACCCCTGATAAACAGGGCTGCGAAACTTGCAACAACAGATGAGGAGAAGGCTGAGATACTCAACAACTCTTTTGTCTCACTTTTCAAAGGTTTTATCTCTTCCCACACCTTTTGAGTCAGTGCGAGTTACTGACTTGTCAGCATCACTTCTGTGCCTGGGAAGACCATGGAACAAAGCCTCCCAGAAGCTGTGCTAAGGCACATGGAGGACAAGAATGTGATTTGAGACACCAGCACAGCTTCACCAGGGTTAAGTCCTGTCTGACAAACCCAGTGGCCTTTCATAGTGGACTGACTGCATCACTAGACAAGGGAAGGGCTGTGGATGTCCTGGAGTTCTGTAAATCCTTTGATATGGTCCCTCATAACATCCTGCTCTCTAAATTGGAGAGAGATGAATTCCATGCATGGAACGTCCTTTGGATAAGGAATTGGTTGAGAAGTCACATCCAGAGGGTCATGGTCAAGGACTCAGAGTCTGAGTCAGTGACAAGTGGTGCCCCCAGAGGTCTGTACTGGGACCATTGTTATTTAACATCATCATCAATGACATAGACAAAGGGCATCCTCAAGCAAGTTTGCAGCTGACCCCGAGCTGAGAGATGCTGTTGACACACCTGAAGGATGGGATGCCAGCCAGAGGGACCTGGACAAGCTCAAGTGGTCTTATGGGAATCTCATTAGCTTTAAAAAAACCAAGTTCAAGGTGCTGCACCTGGGTGAGGACAATCTGAGACAAAGTAAAACACAGACTTGCAGCACATGTAGCGCACAGATTTGCTTTTGGAGAAAGAACAAACACTTAGAATTGTATCCTAATGAGGATCTGAAGGAGCTTTCTGCTTTACAAGCAAAACTGAAACGGCTGATGAACATAACTATCTTCTTTTAATTTTTGGTGTGTCTTTTTTTTTGTTGGTTTTTTTTTTTTTTGTATGCTTTCTTTTTTGGTTTTTTTTTTTAGGGGGAGGGGAGAGTTGGTGGGGTGGTTTGTTTTTGGTTTTTTTTGTCTTGTTTGTTTTTTTTCTTTAAATTCAGGCTTTAGCATTCAGCCAGTTTCCTCCCAGTCTGCCGCCAGCAATAAGCATAAATCAGCCGCAGTAGGATGCTTCACAGTCACCCTGCCCGAAGGCACACACTGTTCCATACTGTTGGGCCCATGGCCTTCTCTGAGGAGCTGTCCTGGCAGCCTGGCACTCTCTGGGAAAGAGGTGCACAGACTATAGCTGCATTAGTTGTAGGCAAAGGATTTGTCCCACTTCCTGTGGCAAGGTACAGAACAGATAACTCTCATAAAAAGGAAAATGAGCTGTGGGTAAGAGACAGGCAGAAGTAGACTGGAAGCTTGACATATGGGTGGAAACTGTAATGACATCAGCCTTTTTTCCCAAGAAGTCAATAGGTGACAGATGTTGCATGTAAATGGAGATTTCCCCAGGGAGGAAAAAGAAAGGGTGAAGTAAACTGAGTTCACAGCGAAGAAATTAAAATTATGAGACCATACATCAACACTTCAGATTAAAATACATGTAGAAAGTATCTGTTCCCATAAGGGAGATGTGAGCTGGATGGAGCCTGGCAGTGAAGCAAGAATCTAAGACAATGTCCTTAATATAGAATAGGCTCCAAATAAGCTTGGATGTGGATATCATCCTCATGATTATATGCTCAGTACTCTTTAAAAAGTAAATTTTCAGCACAGACACTAAATGTAATCACTTAGTCATATGTTGTCCTGAAAATACACCCTGTACATGTTAATTTTTGAATGTTGGTTAGAAAAGCCCACATCAGGGCTCAAATATAGTACCTATGCTGGAAAATATGGAGAATAAAAGACTTACTCAAATTAATTTGTATTCTATAAACATGCAGAAGTTGATTCAGCTCTGTCTATTTGCACAGGTCAATGTCTGGTTTGCTCTGCATCTTTGATAACATGTCTATTGCTCAAGAGTAGAGGTGATCGCTGAATGAAGATTTCACAATAGAATATTTCACAATAGGCATTACTGCCCTGTTCCTCCATTCCTAAACACAGGAGTTGGTGTGGACATTGTGGTGCATATTCAAAGAACTATTGCATTTTCCACATTAGAGATATTCTCCAATCTTTCCCATGATTTGTTAATCTTCTGCCATTTCCATTGGCAGGGTGTTACTGCATAGCAGGATACTGACTGGAGTAACAGTGAAACTTTCAGAAAAAGTTTATGTTAAGCAGCTCAAGCTTTTAGGAAAATTCACAAGTCTCCAGACTGTACAAATACTCACAGGTTTTTCATAGCTTATGATATGCTAAAGTTTGGTTTGCAGTGTTTTGTTGGTTTTTTTAGACTTGAGATTAAAATTAAAGCAGCTGGTGATTCCAAGTAACTCTCCAAACTGCCTGCAAGTTTAAAGATAGCCTTACAGGATCTGGAAGTACTCATGTATGAGAGGGGGGGACAAGAGTGAAGGAATGTATAAATAAACTCTGGAGTGCTTTTGACAGCTCAAAAATTTGAAGAATGCTGACTGTCACAGCAGTAGAAATTAAACCTGCAGTTGGGTTCCTACTTGTGTGTTGTATTCATATTGTTGTATAATTATATTTCCAGGGCCTCATACCTTCTGGGTGGTTTTCTCACGGCAGATCTTCACAGCAGTGGTGTTGTTGCTTCTCGGTCAGGGCTCCTCTCCCAGGCTCTCCCTGACCACCCCGCCCCCTTTTATCTCAGCTACCTCCATGGGCTACAGCTGCTGCCCAATCAAGGACATCACAGCTGCAGCCCATTTACAATAACCAGAATCAGGGCAGGGTCACTAATACAATACAAAGATCTTTCACTGCCATACATATATTTACAATACATAAGTTAACTCAGGCCCCTACACTTGTGAGATTTAAAAACCCAAATGGGATTCATAATTTTCCTACCCTATTCTATTCGAATAAATAACAAAAATAAAACAATAACACATCCAACCCCTTCCACTGTGACAGTTGTTGTTCAATGCTCCAACAGTGCATACATGGAGCACTTTGTGATGACTCTGTGCACAGAGCAGCAGCAGCTGGGTTACACTCCTTGGGATGCTTTAATCGTTGGGCAGTGTGATAAGCCAGCACCTGGGAGAGGAGCAGGATGCTACTGAATGCAGCTCTTGCTGGTGCAAAGGCATAAGAACAGACAAACAGACATTGCATCTGCAGCCCTGTCACTATGGGGAGGTGATTAATGCACACTGGTACAGCTGGATGATTTATCACCCCAAAACAACATTAATTTTTGCTTTCCCTATGGCTGGTACCAGGGCTGCAGATATAGATGATGATGTATACATGGTGTCCTTATTTCTGGTCAGTCAAATGGGTGACACATACCCAGCCTGTAGGACAAGCCATTATATCCCCTCTTAGACTCAGCCTTTTGTGCCACCCTTTGCCTCACCAAAGAAATTGGGGCAAATACAAGGGAATAAATAAAATGACTTGGACTTGCTAGTTCCTTACTCTAGTTTTATTGTACTTTGTACTTATAAGATTACAAGTGAATTTGCTTACTATTCAAAATAAAGATTTTTAAAAGGAAAATGCAGCATTGTTAAAGTGACTTCTGAAGTTCATTTGTAAAGAATTCTGGGAAATGTGATTACAAAAGCCTCTAGTCAAAAAGCTTTATAGTCAAGCACTGACCACAAAGTCTGCTGTCCAAAGTCTGCTCTCAAAGTAGCATAAATCTAGTTTAATACCCATGGTTTGGTGGAAGTACTCCAATTTTACACAGCAGTAACTGGGAATTGAACCTAGATCTTTGCCTTTAATTTTTTTTTTTGTCCAAAAATGGGTAAATAGAAAAAGTATGCCTTTGACAGGGAGTCCCACAGGAATTCAGAAGGTCATCACATTGAATAATTTTCCCAATTGCTCCCCATGACTTTCCACAAAATAAACAAATAAACAAATAAACAAACAAAGCCAACAAAAAAACCCCAACCCCAAACAGCAGCAGCTCAGTTGCTCAGTGTTGTGTCAGCTCAGCTGTCAAGAGAAAAATAATGCAGATTTTCCTAATGTACACATGAACATAGGTGTGAAACATCTGTAGTGCGATAATTGGCTGTACAGTTGTACTGTGGACAAGAATTAGTTATTTTCAAAGGCTTTTTAAGTGTGTAGGTGAATTATGACAGCCATCACATTTATAATCATTGTAAAAAGTCTTAATTAAGAAGTGAATAGCAGAACTGCAGTTATGCACTCTCTGATCTTTGCAAAGACTGAAGGCTCAGGTACAGATTGCAGTGCATGGCACAGTGCTGAGGGATTCTGTGATCAACATCTCGTTCCCAGGATGTGGTTAGAAGCCTCAGCATCCTTCAGAGTGGTGTGTTAAGTGTAAGGGCTTGTCCGTACAGGGACTTATCCCTGATTAACTCCATGTGTGGACACTCCCATTCCAGAATAGTGGGTGGACAACAAGTCCTTAAGCCAGAGAAGCATTGTCTCCCTCTCCGTCTCCCTCTCCGTGTTATCCTTGGCCATGACCCCGGTGATAGTTCTGGGGACATCTGCTGAGGAAGCTGAGGACAAACTGGCAAATAAAGCAAGGATTGCCTCCCCAGACAGCAGAGAGGGCCCATAGTCTGGCGTGCTCTCTGAAACAAAGCCCTGGCATGATTGCTTTTACATACAGCACTATGGCAGGCTTCCCCTGGAAGGAAAATTGGAATCAGCTGTGTCAACATATGCCATAAATAGAATACTTTTCTCAGGAAAATAGCCAGCAAAAATAGAGCACAGTAATCTTCAGCCCAATATTTGCATATTGCTAATACCAGAAAAAAGCATTAAAAGGGACAATGGAAGAGGATTATTCTACTTAGAAGAACAAAGCATTAAGAAGGATGTTGACCCTGGTATTAGAGTTCTACAAACCTGTGTGAAGAAAAAACAATTTCATGACAATAGATGAAAATTCAAGAGCAGCATTATGGTTATTTGAAATAGCTTGAATCATTGTAATCCTGAAGAGTCTAGCTGGGAATCCACCCACTGTGGCGTTTTGCCAAGATGAATGTGTATATCTCAAAGTGCTTCAAGGAGGCAGCCTATAAAACGGATTGAGAAAGAGACTAAAGTGTTTTATTAGAATCTCTCTCTTCTCCTAAAACTATGGAATGTAACTGGCAGATTCCCAAAGGAAAGACACAGCTCAGCCCAGTACACTGGCATTGGCAGGACTGTATGGCTGTAACCCTCCTGCGTTTAGTGTTTGCAGCATGCATTACTGGCTGATTTAATCACCATTTCTAGAGCGACACTTGGTCAAGCAGCTGAGCACACCTTAGAGCAGCTGTGCTGTGTTGTTAGGGGAATGCTTGCTGCAGTGGCGGGAAGTGAAGGGCAGGGTCACATCATTTTGAGAGGCTCTTTGTCTGATTGCAATACTGAGGTGTACACATCCATAAATTGTTCCTTTCCTGTGTTGCAGGGTGAGACATACACAAAACAAATAGGCTGTTTTCTTGAAATGTTTCCATAGGGAATAAGATTTCTGTTTCTCCCATGTACTGTAGAGAAACAGGAGCTACTTCAAAAAAATAAGCCAAGCAGATTACTGAGCTTGTTTTACTCTTCTTCCTCAGGTAGTTTTATCACCTCTTTGCATGCATATCTCAAAAGGGGCTGTTACTCTTTGTAAATAGATTGTTTTTATTGTTGTGCTGAGCAGCAGAAGAGGAATGTGGATTTGCAGGGAAGGCAGGGAAAGAGCAGTCAGCCTACCAGTGGTGCTGATGCTGACTGATACCAAGGGCCAGTTTCTTACAGCTCTTGTGACAGGCTTGAAAAGCTTATTCATTTGGTAGAGCAGCCACAGTATTTCCCAGTTGTAAAGATAATAATAGCCTGTGTTGAATTCAGTAGGTTGTGATTAGGTATAGCCAAACAATCATTCATTCTAAGTAACTCACCTTTTTATGCACCTAACACTCCATCTGCTTGGGAATTAAACACATAAAAAAGGCCATTCCTGTTCCTCACTTGTAGTGGTTTACTAATACAGTGCATTTAGATATTTTAGTGTCTAGATTTGAACAGCCCATGCAAAGTTTCGCTATTTGTGAGTGCTTTAGCACCATCAGAGGCACACAGTGCTGTCTCAATTTACCCTGTGTGTGTGTGTGTGTGTGTGTGGACATGGGGGTCTGGGCTGAGCAGCTGGACTCAGAGCCCTGCTCACTGGGCTGGTGAGCGTGGGCAAGTGAGTGTGGGATCACAGCAGGTCCCAGGTTGTGGTAAACAGACAAAAAGAAATTAAAGGAGGCTGATGATTTTGAAAAGAAAAAGTGCCTGTTTATTAAAACCAAGAACAACAGAGGACGAGGCCTCAAGGTAAGCTTAAGGCCTATGCAAAAGCCAGAGGTAACACTAACAGTTTTGTCCAACAAGGTGTTTTTCTGGACACAAAGTACTGTAGAAAGACAAGAGGTGCTTGGATCCATGGGTTTTAAAGTCTCTTAGAGGTGTAGGATTGGTGCGTTTCCAATCCACTTGTTGATCGGTCCCTTTTCTGGCGGCTGGCTGGTCCATAAGATGGGGCATTCCTGGCCAATCATTCTGGAATTCCTTGGCTGGCAAGTCTTCCAATCACAGTCGATATTAATGCCATCAGCTCATGAGGTAACTTTCTAGAAAATTCTCTCACTCAGACTTCACCAACCCCCCCCTTCTAGTGGGCACACACTCAGGTTACAGAACTATTTAAAGTGATATTTAACTCCATAACTTATTACTTCATAACTTTTCACATAAATTAGGTATAACAATCTATTACATTAATTAACAACTCGGAATAAAATTACATTATTAACAATTCATAACTCTGCCTACGAAGGCCAACTTTGTTTATAACAAGGTGGGACCCACTGGTGAGTAGCTTAAGTGGCCTAGGGGCCACCCTGGGGCAAGTTTCTCCTTCTTGTTACTGGAGCAGGTGCTAAGATTTTAATCTGATATTACCAGATATAGTTTATATTGATAATGCTGTACTCATGAAGGTGGCTTGTTTCTAATTTTTGTTTCATGGAGACATTTTTGATATATTGTTAACAGGAAATTTATGGAATGAAGAGCAACAGCTTTAAACTGAAAGAGGAAAGATTCAGATTATTTTCAGGAAGAAATTCTTTACTGTGAGGGTGGTGAGACGCTGGAAGAGGCTGCCCAGGGAAGCTGTGGATGCCTCACCCCTGGAGATGTTCAAGGCCTCATTGGGTGGGGCTTTGAGCAACATGGTTTAGTAGGAAGGAAATGTCCCTGCCCATGGAAGTGGAGTTGGAATGAGAAGATTTTCACAATCCCTTACAACTCAGATCATTCTATCATGCTGTGATCCAGTGGCTGTTATTCCTACATGTCAAAGCTAGCAGAGAAAAAAAGCAACTGCTGAAATCAGGTCAAGAGACATATTGATATTTTCTGGATAATAGGAAGAGAAGGTAAATCTGTGAGTGAATGCATTTTATTTTAAGAGGTGTTTTTTTTAAAAGCTTGATGTAATTCTTTTGAACCTCTGGGGACACAGAATCACAGAACAATCTGACTGGAAGGATCACCAAGTCCAACTCAAAAGTAAAAGAGTTGGGAGTGTGAATACAGGGATCAGACCCACAACTTTGGCACTATTAGCAGCATCCCCTAACCTATTGAGCTAGTCCCAGAGTACTTGACAGAAGTGATCTCATTTTTGCATGGTTTGAGTTGATGACCCTGCATTGACAGCAATAAAGACAGAGTAGAAAGAGAAAATTTTGGATTTATTTTACTTCCTAAGGTGGGCAAGGTGGGTTATGTCTAAAATGTGTTTCTCTTCACTAGTGTGATAAAGGAGCTCAGGATTATTTGTTCATCTGTTCATTCAGACCTACTCATTGTAGGCACTGGATGTTCAACTTGCTTTGGAGGAAGAAGTTTACATCTCATGCCATGTCTTTAGTGAAGCTTAAGAGATAGCACATACAGAATTTGATAACAACCAAGGAAAATATCACAATGGAGATCAGATTTCTTGGTTTTATTAAGATCTGAAAAAAGTACATGAATCCTGAATTATACTAGAATTTCTAAACTGTGCAGCTGTATGAATGCGTTTGACCTCCTTTTTGGTTTTGTTTTTTTTTGTGATTTTCTTGGGGTTTTTTTGTTTGTTTGGTTTTTGTTTGCTTCTTTGTGGGGTTTTTTTGCATACCATACAATTTCTTTATGGTGTCTAAAAAATATCTGTCTATATTAATAGGCTCATTAGGAGTCCCAAATATTTTTATTAAAAAATATTTTAGAACTTGCATTGAAACTGTACTTTAAATTGACATTTACAGATTTTCCTTAGGAAAAAAGCCTTTTCAGCTTAATTTCATTTTCCTTCATTTTGTGGAAAGCATTTTCTGTTGTGACACTAGCTGCGAGAAATTTTTCTGGCTAGATATTGAGTTTGCATAATATTAATTGGTCCATCTGTATTTGATTGATAACACAATGGAGCCCTTTAGAGCAGCTATTATTTCAGCCTGACTGTATTTAATATTTTACTGTGGCAATTCCCAGTGTGAAACAATGAATATGCTTCTGAAACACTTGGCTTATATTCTGTGCTTTAGAGGATGCACAGAGAAACATCTCGCTCATAACAAGAAGCCACGTCAAGAGAGGTTCATGCTAATCTTAGCCAGAATATATTTACAATGTAATAGCAAAGATAATCCCAGGTAAGGAGCAGATATCATCCAGTGCTCCTGGAAAGCTCTCACCTTGTGATGCAGTTGATATTGGAATGTTTCACACAGTCAGTAGCAGTTTATGGCACAGCATGGAAGCCTCACAAAAATGAGGTGTCTCAAAGCTGGCAGTTCTCCAGCTGGCAATAGGCAGCACTCTCTCTTTACAGTTAATTTGCCCCTGCACTTGAATACACTGATTTTGTGTCATCTTCACAAAAGTGTCCCTAAGGTGCTGGGGTAATCTTAGATTTTTTTTTTTCATTGACCACACTGGGGATACATGGCTAAGTGTGTCTGCAAAACTTCCTTGAGAGATCAGAGAATCATAGAATGGTTTCAGCTGGAAGGGATCTTAAATATCACCCATTTCCTGTTTTTCACCACAGGCAGGGATGCCGCACACAACATCAGGTTGCCCAGGGCCCCATCCAGCCTGGCCTTGAACATTTCCAGGGATGGGTCATCCACAATGTCTCTGGAAAATGTGTTCCCTGGCCTCACTATCTTTTGAGTAAAGAATTTCTTCCCAATATCTAATCCAAATCTCTCCTCTTTGGATTTAAAAATAGTTTCCCTTGTTTTATTACTATCTGCCCATGTAAAATGTTCCTCTCTCTTTTTTTCATAAGCCCCCTTTAAGTACTGAAGGATCTCAACAGGGTGCCCCCAGAGCCTTCTCTCCTCCAGGCTGAGCAACCTCAACTCTCTCAGCCTGTCTTCAGAGGAGAAACGTGCCAGCCCTCTGATCAATCTTGGCGGCCTCGTCTTGTATTGGCAGCGCCAGAGGTGGATACAGCACTCTGGGTGGGTCTCACAGGGGCAGAACAGAGGGCAGAATCCCCTCCCTTCACCTGCTGCCCAGGGATGCAGTGCATGGATGCTGGCGCTTTGGAGACAGCCCAGGACACGTGTGGCTCTCTGGGCTGTGAGTGCCCATGGCTGGGTCATGTCCACAGCACCTCCAGGTCCTCCTGAGCAGGGCTGGTCCCAGTGACTTCTCCAGTCTGTGCCCGTGTCTGGGATTGCCCCAAACCAGGTGCAGCACTTTGCACTTGGCCTGGTAAAACTTCATGAGGTTCTTGTTAGCCCATTTCTTAAGCTCGTCCAGATCCTTCTGGATTGTGTCTTGTTCTTCTGTTGTCAGTTTGGTGTCATCTGCAAACTTGAGGAGGGTTCTCTTGATCCCACTCTCTGTGTCATTGATAAAAATATTAAAAGCCACCAGTCCCAAGAGAGAGCCCTGGGGGACAGCACTCATCACAAACCCCCACTGGGATATACAGGCATTGACTGCAACTCTCTGGCTGTGTCCATCCAGCCAGTTCCTTATCCACCAAACAGTCCATCCTTCAAACTCATGTGTCTCAAATTTAGAGATAAGGATACCCCTTGGACCACATCAAAAGCCTTACAGAAGTCCAGGTAGATGGCATTGGCTGGCCAATGGATGTTTGCTTTTTCTACTCACAAAAAGAGGGTGACTATTTTTCATATGTGTGAGGAATTCCCTTCAAAAACTGCAGTTAATTCTGTATTGCCCAAAATATACACAACACTAGAGAACAAGAGAATCTCTCATTGTTTCCTTCTACACTTAAAAGGGCTTGTGACACAAGTTGGTGTTATTTAAGTTGGCCCAAAGATTTGTTCACTAACAGGTTGGTTAATTCCATATTTTGTATTCACAAGAATGCCAGACTACCAGTCTGTGTGACCAAGGAAGGCAGGACTGCAGCTGTCATGCTCCAAGACCTCTTTCATTCAAGCTTTAGTTTTTAACTAAAACATATCACTCTCCTACGTATTTGGTTCCTGGCAAATGTGTATTTCTGGCTGGAGTATTGAAAGCTGCAGAGTTTTCCTTTTAGAAATGTAACTGTAGCAGTTTCCAAGGAAATTGTTTGCTCATAAAACTCATCAGGAAAAAGAAAGTAGTACCTATTGTGTTTACACGTCTTTCAGCTGGTGTCTGTATTAGCAATTCGTTTTGAGGAGATTTTGTTTCTCTCTTTACTATTTGCTGTGTTTTTCCTCCAAGTTATTGATGTGTTTATCAGATTTCCTCCAAAGGGAACTAAGTCAGATGCTCCAGTCCCCTGCCTGCTGGCATCATACCCATACATGAGCCTTTTCCCCAAGAAGGTACACAAAGGAGGTACTTCCATGCCACCATCATAAATAATTTAACTTTTTTTTTCCCCTTGTGTTACATATTTATAATAGTTAAAACACAAGCTCAGGCTTTTCTATTTTGAAGATCAGGTTTAGCCACGCATTTAAAGACTGGTGCTGGATCTGAAATTGTGTACAGCTCAGAACACTCTTGTGGTTCAGAAATAGCTTCAGATAAAGTCAGTTTTTGGAAGCTCAGCTGCTTTACAATGAAGTAGAATTAGTCCTGCTGTTTCTGGCATATAAGAGCCATGTCCTTTCCTTTCTCATTTTGTTCCTTTCCAAAATTACTGCAATACCTGAGTTTCCCAGAAACCTCATGACTGCTTCCAAGCTCTGGCAGTGTGTAGTAGGGAAGTGTGTAAATTTTTGGTTTGTATGTGGAGGATAAGAAAGGCTCCAAGGCTTCATGAAACAGCTAGCATGATGCACAGAAAGTTTGTTAGGGAGTCCTGAAACTAAAACTTTGTCTGCCTGAGTAACTTATGCTGACTTATATATATATATATATATTTTTTTTTTTTTTTCATAGAATCACAGAATCATCAGTGCTGGAAAAGACCCTCAAGATCACCTTTCCCACCATAGTCACCCTAAACCCTTGTGCCACATCCGGGGGCCTCTTGAAACACTTCTAGAAGTGGCGACTCCTCCACTTCTGCAGCCCAGGACAGATTTGTCATCCTTCAGATGGCTTCCTAACTGGTGTCAAAGGTGCAGACCGGCTGTGGACAGCAGTCCGTGTTTGGTGATTAAGCCATGCCACTTCTTGCCTGCTTCAAATATTGGCCCTGTAGAACAGGTCCTGTAAAAAGCCCAAAACATATGAGCCAAGATGACAAAGAAGAAAAAGTTGTCTCCTGCTATCAAAATGAAAAAGCAAGGGTTTTAAAAACTTTAACTGGTGCTGAGCAATCTTCAGTACTACAAGAGCATTTCAGCTCACTCTGTGTGTTTCAGATAAATGTGAGAGGCAGAGGGAAAAACAAGTGAAATAGAATTTTTTTAAAGAAGACTCAAGAAAACTTTATACAAGAAATTTTCAATGAATTAAAAAATTGGGTTATTGATGAAACAGACAAAATTTTATTCTTTGATGTTTGAATAATATTAGTGTATAAAGTGTACCTATTGTAGAAAATTATTTTCAATGCTCATCCTGAAGAAAACAAAGATCTAATATAATACTAAAAAAAGTGAAGTTATAGAAAAAGCAGAGTAGGACCTTCTCAGAAGTGCACAGCCTGAGCACAGTGGGCAAAAAACAAATATCCAAATGGCAGTTGGATTTAAAGGAACAAAACATCCTCATAATGAGAGTGATTGAGCAGTGGAACACATTCCAGAAAAGACATGAAATTTCTCTCTTTGGAGATTGTTAAAAGTCAACTAATAACACCTTATACTTTCAGAGATTTCCTTGCAGGAAAACCTGCAACCTGCATTAGGCTAACTAGCACACTTTTACTTTTTTAGACCTAAATGTGACTTTTTTGGTTACAAAACGTAAGCCAACAGATGGAGGTAAGGATCCAGGCAGAGGCTTGGGTATAACCCTGTGTTTACCAGATCTCTGTCTTTGAAGAGTAGGGTTGCACTCTCATGCAAAGCCTCCTCTTCTGTCAGGAGCTTGTGAGTTACAGTAAACAGCAGAGAGACATATTTTTCTGTGTGAATTTATTATTTCTCATTTTCTTTAAAATTCTGTAAATATTGTAATTCTTCATAAGAAAATTAATTATATTTTAACAGTATCTTATTCTTTTGAGGAGAAAAAGGAGCTTTGATTTGAAATAGTTTGTTTCCTTTGAGGCACAAAAAAGTAAAAAAAGAAGGTAAACTACATGGCAGAACAGTTTTCATTGGTTTCTGTCAGGTTCAATTCAGAGACTGCTTTGTGTGCTTTTTTTACCTTCAGTAATCAGCAGTTAAGATGTTGCATATTTTAAACACATTTTCTAACAGGAATGGGGAGGAAATTGAACGGGAAAGAGAAAAAAAAGATTAAGAAAAATCCCAGATATTAGACTTTTTTCCAAATCCTTAAGAATTTCTTTTTGCTAGGATACTTACACAATATATCCTTTTGAAGAATTGCATTGTTTGTAAATATTTTATGAAAGGAGATCTTAGATTAAACCCTGCTGAAATATTAATTGGAAAGATTTCAACCAGCTCTGACAAATAGCCTTTAGCTTCATAATGTTCATTAGAGTCTGTTTTGTTATCTAATCAGCAAAAGCAGTGAAACAGATTCCCTTTACATGCCAGGAAGGCAAAGGAGGAATAATTCAGTGCTGGGATGCTAAACACAAGTGCTGACTGGAAACACATCTACAAAAGTAATGGGCTAAATTCATGGTAATGGTCTGTATTTTAAAAGAAGGGGGGTTATCTCCTGTTGCAAGCAACATTAATTTTCCCTGTAGAGGTCGCTTATCAAAGTGTTTGGCCGCACTCCCCTGCTGTTCAGCAGCAAATCTCTGGAAGAACGCCTCGGCAGGCCTAGGAATATATGGTGTCTATGTTCCCTGCTTCCTGCTTTTGTTAGCTGAATTGCTGCTGGACTCTTTCCAATCGCAACATTCTGTAGTGTACTGGCAGCACTCTTAAGAATTTGGTTTAAAAGCCAGAAAAACTGGAAAGGGTGACAGGCACCTGTTTAGGGGCAGATCTGACAACCTGAACTCACTGGTACCACAACATTTTCAGAGAAAAAAATTCAGGCCTTAGTCAACCACAGTTAAACACAATTTAACAAAATCTTTTCCCTGCATGCTTACTTGAGTGCCTTGCTGGGTAGCAAACACTTCAATGAGTGCTTGGAATTTGTGATAAAGTACATTTCAGAGACATTCACATTCAGATAAAGATAGGTATATTCAAATACAATATTCTTCCTTATTATCTGTGTGATTAATGATGCAGCGATAGAATATGCTGTGACTTGAATGATCCCTGAAGGAACTGAGAGACTTGCAGGAAACCAGCAAGGGAAATGTGCATCAGCTCTAAGCTATGCATGACGTTTCCCTCTGAATTAAATAGCTGAAAGTGTACTTAAAAGACTTTTCCTTGGGGAATTTCATGAATAAGAATGAAGATCCTAGGCAGCTTATCTTAGAAGCAAAATACTCTGTCCTGGACAGGAAGAAATAATATTTACCTTTACTTCTTTGGATTTGACACTCTGGTGCTTATTGACTTATTTCACTGGGAATTTTAGTCAGCTTTTAACTGCAGGAAAACAATTTCACAGTTAGCACTAAACATACACAGGATTTTAGAAGGGAAGGGTAATGGTTATTTCCTATCTCTGTACGAAATCCTTTTGAAGTCAGTCCTTCTCTCTGTTATAATCTTAAAGCTTTTTCTCTAAGATCATAAGCATTTTCTTGAAGGGACAGGCCTGAAGTTCTTCGGAGGGAATAAGAATATTAATTCTGTAACTGAAGTGCATCCAAATTTGAAGCCATGTACTTGAATGCCATTAAAAGGAAAGCTAGGATGCAAACATCAGCTATGCATTAAGTTAGTAACCCCTATTTCTGCACCATTGATTTCATTCTGATAATAGCTGACACAGTTAAATCACCTCATCACCTCATTCTTATGCTGTCAGTGTGAAAACACAGTTGGTAAAAATAAAAAGTTTCAGCAGAAAAATGGTCAATGTGCCATTATATGAAGTGTGAGGGTAGATCTCTTTTTACTAACAGAAATCTCTTTTTCTACAGGCAAAAGAGATTTAGAGCTAAATACAGTAAGTTAAAATATATATCATCATTCTCTCTTTATAATGTACATTTTAGTAATGCAAAGCAACTGTAAAGTTCATTGAAGAGGAAACTAAACACTCACCACATAACTTTACTGTAGCTCGTTACCCACCTCTCCATCCTTGCAGAACGACTTTTGGAAAGCCCAAGACTTTAGAACAGTGTCCTATATTAATTTCTGCAGTGGTGGAAATTAGATCCCAAAGAAATGTGCTTGAAAACATTCAGTGTTTCTTGCTTCACGCAGAAACATCATCAGGAGGAGAAAAATGTGAGCATCTGCTGTTGAACTGCAGAAAGGAACAATCAGTGCACGAACCTTAATGGAAAAGCAAAAGTCATGGCAATGAAGTAGTGTAAGAGAAAATTAAATCAGGCTCAAATATGTTGGATCTGTTGACAAGATTGTTGAGGTGGTTTTCTGGAGCTGATGTTCCAAATTGATCCCCAAATCACACTGCTATACTGTGACAAATGTTTCCATTGCCAATCTAGAAACAGGCTTATAATTTCCCCATGTAACACGTTATAAATACAGTGTTAATGCACTGTATTTATAGAAATTGTAGAAGTTGTGAAAGGGATGGATTCTAAGTTACTGAACTTTTAATGAGAATTCTAAATGGAGGGAAAAGTAACTGGTCTTTACAAATGATGCAGTTCCTGCTGTTAAAATGAGTCAATAAAGGGCTGCAGGCACAGCAATTGTCATATGTAGTCACTGGTGTTTGCTTCTGAACCTGGTCAGAGGCTATGCAGCAAATTGCACAGTGAGATTTCTGGACACCTGTGGGAGAGATGCAGACACTTCTGCTTATGATGAGCATATTGCCTGAAGACAGAACAAAAGGATGTACGAAGGACTCAGTGATTTCTGGGCTAATTGCTAAACAAATGCTGAAATAAGGGTCAGAATTTTTTATGGACTGTGCTGCTGTGGGTGTTTTACACAGTCGGTCTCTATAAAACTCAGCCTCTGGAAAACACCACCATATTTCTTCTTGTTCTTAAGGGGCATAAATTTAATGTCACAATGGATGTTATATGGTATTTTCTGAAGCTGGCTGGTTTGGTGTTCACAAAAATAACTTTGCAATTTAACAGGCAGGATTTTGTATCACACCAAAGCAAGCATTATTTGACTACTATTTGCCATCAATTCTCAAATAGATATGTATTTCTAGAACTCCAAAACCTCTAGAATCTCCGAAATGTACAAGTAGAGGTACTCAATACCTAAATGGAAAAGTACGTACATTCCTAAGATTTCTATTATTCCTCTTATTATTTTATACCTCCAGAAGTTTCCTGCTGACAATGGCAGAAATTCCCTTCCCCCAGAATCGAGCCAGGCTGCAGTTTTCCATAGTACTTAACATGCTGCTACATATTCTCATTTTCCTACAAGTACATGCTCTGGGTTTCAAGTGCTTGTTAAACACAGCCACAGTAACTTTGTGGGGAATCATCCCAGGAGAACCTCTGGAAGCTTGAAACAAAGAATTCAGTGTACAATAGGCATCTCAGAGTTTCCCAGAATAATGAGCAGTACACATGACACAAAGGATTTCTCTGGTTTGAATGCTGCCTTTTTACGAGGAAGTGAGTTGGAAAAGGCTTAGCTTATTTATAAATAAAACATAAATGTTTGGATGCTTATGTGATCAACAGCATGACTTGCTCAAAGTACAAGTGTGTAAATGTCAGTTCTAATTCTCTGTTCCCTCACACCATAGAACAACACTGATAATATCAGCATTTATAGCATTTTTAAAGTTTTGAAAGAAAGCCAGAATCAATATCATGACTGCCTTCTTATGCAGTGTCTTTCAAGATAGGATATTGCTTAATGATGATCTCCTGTCCTGGCTTCTGCTATCCCTAAAATAATGTTGACAATAGTGGCTTTGTTTTTTTGAAGTACCCCAAATTTTGCTGGCATTAACAGATTCAGCCAAAAAGAAAAGATCCATAAAAAGTGTGGGCCTGGTTCTTCTCTTCCTTCTCACTTTTTTACTGACCCTGGAAGAACTGATCTCACTGACTTACTTTGGAGCTAGCCCTGACTCAGCCAAGCCCTACAACACTTAACTTCCATTACACAGGAGATCCTTTTCCTGTTCACAAATCAAACTATAAGCACTTAATCCAGTCCCACTAGAGGCCCAGGCAGGTAGAAGCAAGAAGTTACTAGGGTGCCAGAAATTAAGACCAATCCAGGGAAGGCTGAGCAGAGCACCTACACACTAACACATCATTGGGAGTCATAAATCCTCTTGCTTCATCTGCAAACAATCACAGGGGTGCTTTTTGCCATGAAACAGATGGTACAGGGGAAAAAATGTGTTCCCTTCTCCTCCTATTAGCATCCTTGATTTTCAGGAAAACTGAGGAGTCCAAAGCCCTGATGCCTGCTCCTGAAGGCTTAAAGGCCCATGCTTGAGGCAGTGAGGTAGTTCACTGAGAGGGGAGCTCCTCACATGCTTGGCCACAGGACAGCAATGCAGGGAGGCAGACGTTTCAGCTCACCAGACCCACAGCACTGTGCGCTTGCTGTGCTCTGTAATCCTGACAGAACTCCAGGCACTGTTTCCTCTCTCCACCTCGAGCCTCTGCCCAGGTTTTAGCCAGTTGCCAGCCACTGTCTGCCTCCAATGGAGAAAGCTACCTATGGATTAACATCTCTTGCTTCTCCAAAGCCCTTTACCTTGCTGTAGCCCTGCCCTTCACTGAAAGCTAACCTCTATGCCATGGTTTACAATGCAATTGTTTACAATGCATGGTTTACAGTGCAATTGCCTAAAAACCTTTCTGGGTTTCAGCCAAGTACATTGCAGACTGAACTGGTTTTACTCCAGCCAGCATGGGAAACACTCATCCTGATTGTGAGACAGATTGAACGTTTTGTAGTTAGATCAGTGTGAAACACCAGGTAAAGTAAAGTTGGGAGAGACCTTTGGCAGAATTTTAGCTGTGGTGTGTCAGGTACTTTAATTGTACGTGGGCAAGCACTGATGTAATCCAGAACAAGAAGATTATGTACAAACCAAACAGTTATTATTTTACCAGGGTATGCTTGACTGACCTCTATAAATACAGTAACAAACTGTAAGGCACTGTTTCTCAACCTTGTTTACAGCGGATTCTTTTTTTAGTTATATCCAATTCATTAAACAAAAAATCTAACACTTAACTCCAGCTGAACTACCAACCACTGCCTCTATGGGAAAATATTTCAGAACAGACACAGTGACACATATAGAAGCCACTTCCTTCTATAATCAGAAAACATTTTGGCCAGCGAGGTTTTAGGTCCACACAGCAGTCCTTATCCTTGCTGGAGTCCCCATGGGTTCACCTGAGAGGCCACAGCACAAATTCTTTATGGGATAAGAGGGAGGACACACCTTCATCTTGCCCAGGTGCAGGCTTGGGATGCAGCTGAGTCACATCTCCAGGAACACAGGCACTGTCCTTGCCCCAGCATAGGCTTAAAAGGAAACAGGGGATGGAGGAAAAGGAAAGATCCAGAAAAAGGATAGGAGAACATATAGCCTGGGAGAGAGAGAAACAGCAAATAAACATGCAGCATGCAGACACAGACTCCAAACTGAACCAGATCTGTTCACATGTCTTTTTCAGGTTGAAACCACAGCTGGCCTCAGGGAAGAGCCAGTCTTGAGAGAAACAAACTATTTTAAACTGGCCTCGTGCTCCTGCCCTTTCACAGTGAGTCACACTGTTCTGCCTGCTGCCAGCTTCAAAGCTCAATTCCCTGCTAGGACTTTGGTTGAAAATGTCTGGAGGCCCATATGTACCTACTGACAGTGTGCTCACCTTGGCTCCTAGAGAAATTGGGGGCTGGGAGGGATTGGAGTACCCCAAACTATTGAAAAAAAAATTCCTGAAAAAGGAAAAAATAAAACTGAAATCACAAGGCTGCTGGGAAGTGCAAAGTGCAATGTCAGCACTGTGCTTGCCTGTTGGGCCAGCAGAGGTAGGGGATGCAAATGACTCTGAGCCACAGTGGGTTTTTACTGAAACTGTGAATGGTATAGCTTGAGCTGGATGCTAAAAAGTAGCCAAAGCAGAACCACCCAGAGAAAAATAAAGACAAGACTTAAACTGTAGAATTCTTTTCATGGTGTGTATCTGGGTAGAGGACAATTTGAAGTCAGATTTCGCATCACCCTTACAGTAGAAAGTACTTTTCAGTTAAGTCCTGAATGGGGCAGCATCACTCACGTGGTTAGTTCCAGTCAGAGCATTTGCTCTGAAATAATCTCCTGTAGAAATGGTGGTACATAAAGAGCTAAAGCATGGGTATGCCAAAAAGCAAGAAAATGAATGTCCTGACTCTTATGGTACAGCTGCCTTTGCATGCAGTCAGTCTCCATCAGTGGTTATACGGTTGCCACTGTTAAATCATCTCCTAAATTCTGTCAGTTTTTGTTACTGTACAAATCTGACCTCATCCTGGTCCCCTGCCACTGCCAAAGAGCTGCTCTATTTACCCACTGCTGATGCAATATCTAAACTCAAAAGGTTTACAGTAAGATATTTAAGATGAAGGGAGAATAAAAACCAGTGCTAATAAAGCAACTTATGCCTGAAACATAGTTTAAGGTCATTTGCCAGTTTAAGAAAAAAAAAAAAATAAACCCCTTTGGAAGGGTTAATCAGCTTGTGGAAAGTTTCAAGGAGTGCCAGAGCCCTGGGTTAGGATCAGGGAGGTTGCAACAAGCCCTTCCCTAACCCTCAACCTGCAACATCAGTCCTGCTGCCCATAGCCTCAAACAGCCAGGAAGCACAAGGAAAGGTTTGTGAGCTGTGTGTAAATACAGACTAAATGCAGGCTCTGCAACACTGCTTTTACATGTGTTTAATTAGATTGAGTAGATAAATGTGCAGTTGCATCCTGGGGAGTACAGGGAGGGACCCTGTACACCAGGGACTGACATCAGAGAGGTCACAACGGGTCTAATGTCTTTAAAATAAATTTATGGACTCTATGAAGTCCTTAATTTTTCCATAATGATTTAGTTCTCAGGATGGCTGTGTAAGTATCCTTCTTCGAATATTATGACCAAGAACTCAGTATGATGTGACCATTACTTTCAAAAATATTCTCAGAGTAGTAAGTGCATGGCTTTTTTTGTTTTGTTTGTTTTGGTTTTGCTGTTGTTGTTACTTTTATTTTTTCTTGGTTTGAGTTTGCTGTCAGGGTTGCTTGGTTCTATCCATGTAATATTTTTTGGGACTTGGCATACTGGAAATACACCACACTTTAGGATAAACAGAAAAAAACGAAATATCATAACTGGTTTTATGTGTGTGCAATATGTGGTAGCTTTCATTAAGAGGGTGTGGCTGAGCAGCAGGGCATCTGGCTGCTCTCTTTGCCCAGTTTTAGCAAACTTCATAGGTTCAGATAAAACCATGAAGAGAAAGCAAAGCGTGCTTTGAGACCTGGGCATGCTCAGCTGGGGTAGCCCAGGATCCACTGCAGCCGTGGTAAAGGCCTTTTTGGGTCACAGCAAGGCAGTGCCACGCCTGAGGGATATCCACGGAACAAGCAGGCCTCCTTAAGACCCAGGATTGGCTCCGTGCAGTTTATTAGAAAGCCAGCAAACTGCTGGAGGTCATTAGAGCAAGAGCAGGAAGAAAAAAAGGATGGGCATTGCACTGTGACCGTGTGTGGGAAGAGGGGGAGTAGCGGTGGGGATACTTGTTTTCAACTCTCATGCTGGATTTAAAAGCCTCTTGTTTTAATATACAATTGTTAGTGCTTTTGGAGACAAGATGTCTCTATATTGGTGGTGTTACTGTGATTATATTTGCACATTGGGATTGCAATAACAATGTAGCATTCTGAATATTCTAATGCTTTTAAATTAACTGTTAATAATTGGAAGTATGACAGAATCTCTTTTTGAGGTTGCTGTGCTTCCAAGAGCTAGAAAGAAGATTGTGATAAGAGATGAACAATGCTCCAATGTGCCTATCCCTGCCCCAAACTTGGTCCAGTGTGCATTTTTCACACAATTTGTTTAACTCTCACTTAACCCAAACCCGTAGTTCCTGGATCGCACAGACTGTCATTCTGCAGCCCCTCCCGAGCAAGGCTGCGCCACTCAGCTCTCTTTTCCTCCAAGCCTTCTTTCAAACTCAGTTCCAGATTAGTCTGTCCCAAGTCCTAGCCTGGCTGCAGCTTTAGGGTTCCCCCAGTGCTGCCTACCAAAACACCTCTGGGTGGGCTCCTCTGACAAAGTCTGCACAGAGGAGGCTCCAAGAACAAAAGGTAGAGTACAGGCAGAAAAGGGAAAATGCTATTTTTAGTCCTGTCAGATGTCAAAAGGTTTATAGCAGGTTCTTTATAAAGTTCTGAGATTTCCTGAAACTCTTAAAATTCTTTGAGCTGCGCCTTTCACAGAAGGAACAATCTTTCTACATCAATTTATGTATAGATCATATGCCAGCCACCTATCTTAGCTTGGAAAACTTTTCCTTCAGTGCAACTTCCAGTAAAACTTTATGTTAAACAGAAGGGAAAATGTTTTATAGATGTCATAAACCCCCCACTTTTTTACTTAAAGCAAAACCACATTAACTTCATAAAATGAAAAAAAATTTCCAAAATGCATCAGAGATACTGTGATCAATAGAGTACAAAAGAATCTGTTGTAAAATTGTGACATGAGAATTACAAAAAGAATTAGAGTACATGTAATCTGTCTGATAAGTAGCACAAGATTTGTTTTGTGTCACAAAATGTTTGAAGTAAAAAATTATATCACAAACAGTATGTGAATCTAACAAAAGCCATAATGTGTATGGCTGGTAAATAATTTGTTTTATTATAGAGAAGTTTTTCTGTTGTTGCTGTAATTTTAATTATTATCTTCTTATTATATCAATGTAATAATTTGAACTAATTTCTTTTCTGGTCAAATCTTCCTATTGCTCAAACATGTTTCTCACTGGCATCTTCTTGTAAGTCACTGACCTTTTTACATGTTTTGTCTCTTTTTAGGATTGTAGGAATATGATGAATGATTATCTTCCTTCTGATGTTATCTTACTCCACACAATTCAGGTAGATTATTAGATTTTTCTTTTCTCCTTGCTAACAAAGAAGAAAAAGGAAAGGAAAGGAAAGGAAAGGAAAGGAAAGGAAAGGAAAGGAAAGGAAAGGAAAGGAAAGGAAAGGAAAGGAAAGGAAAGGAAAGGAAAGGAAAGGAAAGGAAAGGAAAGGAAAGGAAAGGAAAGGAAAGGAAAGGAAAGGAAAGGAAAGGAAAGGAAAGGAAAGGAAAGGAAAGGAAAGGAAAGGAAAGGAAAGGAAAGGAAAGGAAAGGAAAGGAAAGGAAAGGAAAAATACTTTCAAAATGTTTTAAAAATCCTTGTTGGCTGATTTGCAAAATAGTGAAAAAACCTCATCTTTTTCTGAGAAATAGCAAAATAGAGGTCAAAGTTTCAGCAGAAATTGTTACACTGAAAGAAATATATAAAATGCTCACATGAGAAACTTTTCAAGTTTGCCATGTTACCCAGGCTTTCCAGTGATTTTATTTGATTTTTGTTGTTGCTCATAAATCTGTTAAAGACATTTATTACTCGGCATAAAATCCTTCTGAAATTTCTCTCCTTCCTCTGCAGATTGGTGGCTGCACAAAAATGTGCCAGTGCTCTCCATCATCCATAAATCAAGAGCATTGGCCACAGCTGTTGACGACACTCCAGCCCTTCCCCAGGGCCAGTGGTGTTACTCACAGGAGCACACTTCAGTTTTACCCTTGGTCTAATCCCCCAGTGCACCCCTTTGTAACCACCAGCCTGCTCTTCAGAAATTCACAAGTCACAGCCTTCCCCAACTCTTCATTCCAGGTTAGCACACAATGGCTGGGTGTTGTTCCCAGGAAAACAAAAGGCTCCAGGGATCTTCTTTCTCAGCTCCCTCTGGTGTGTCCGCAGATTATAGAGATGAAGTCAGTAATAGTTTTTTATATTCTTAGTCCTAAAAACCTCAGCACAGCTGAACTTTGCTCTGTCTTAAAATACTTTTTCTCTCCTTGGGGCTTTTAACACACTAAGTCTTTCAGTTTTACATCAAACCTTTCCTGGACTCCTAACAGTGCTCCTTCAATAAACTCCTTGGCTCAGCTGGAGTCAATGACCTAAGTCCTCTGGCCTGCAGGCAAGGCAGGATTTCAGCTCTCATTCTTGCAAACTCTCTTCATTTTCACTGTACCTCTTCATCTTTATTTTTCATTTCCTATTGCTATTTCCTAAATCTCCTTCATTACTGGTTCATAGAAATTTGTCTCAAATTCTCTATTTCCTTGGCATTTGTTGCTCTTCAGATTTTCTGGTTATAAAATTTGTGTATGTGCTTGTTGTGGGTGTCTGTGTCCTGTTGCAAATGAAATCATCAGAGGTTTTTTACTGCCTGGGTACATCTAATGCAAAGTTTCATTGCAAATGTATGTGTTTGCTCAGATCCCTGAGCCAGCGGACTGTTCTTTTTTAACACCATGTGGTGATTATTGCCTTGGGATTTAGGTCATTTGAGGATAGAACATGGAGAAATGGACACAAACTGAAAGTGGGGAAATTTAAGCTAAATACAGGAATAAATTCTTTACTGTGAGGGTAGTGAGTCACTCGAATGGGTTACCCAGAGAAGTTGTGGATGCCTCATCCCTTGCAGAGACAAGGCCAGCCTGGAGGAGGAGTTGAGCAATGTGGTCTGATGGGAAGGGTCCCCTGTGACAGGGGAAGTTGGAGCTAGTTGATAATTTGAGGTCCCTTCCAACTCCTAATATCCCATGATTCTATGTTTTCTAAAATAATGTTGCTTGTGAATGCAAACAATTCAGAGAACTTTCCTTCTGAATGAAAACTGAACCTCTGATAGCTGGACCCACTCACATTCCTGGTCCTTGCTGGCCAAGTGATGCTGCAGTCACAGACTCACAGAGTGACCTTTCTCTTTGTTGGAAGGACGCCCATGCCTCCTCCTCTTCATGGCCCTTTGATTGGAGATGATTAAGATGCCATGGTTTTGAGAGGACTGTTTGATGTGTGAATTGTTTTGGCTGGCTATCCACAGGATGATATCAATGTGTCCTCAGTGATTGCTCCTTGGATGGGATGTATTTAAAGCAGGAACTTTAAATACATCAGGTATTAAAGCAGGTGTACTGCTGTCTCCTCTGAAAGGGTAGAGGTACAATACAGAGAGAAAGATTGATTCAATCTATCTACTGGCTGCTGGACCAGGCTGGGCTGTAAGCAGTTGCTTCTCTAGATGTAGGAAAGATGTTTATTCATGGCAATCTCCACTTAGAATGTACTTGTTATCTTGAAAACTGCCAAGTTGGGAAGCACTGCCCTTCCTGTTTTTTCTACATGCATTTACAACATAGTGAGGTCTTAAACTTTCTTTGAAATGCCACAAAAAGTTTCTCTGTGTTGAATCTCTGTTCTGAGTCTTTGAAGATTCAAAATCACTGCCCCTTTGGATAAGGAACTTGCTAACAGTGGTAGTCTTTGAAACTTGAGCCTTCAAATTGTTGACTCATACAGCACTTGGCTTAAAAGAAATGACAGTTCTGTAAACCGGTGGTTTTAGTTACAAAAATATCCCCTCCCTCCCTGCAGGGATCAGGAAGAAGGTTTCTCACTTCCCTTCCTCACCAACATTCATGTTCACCAGAATGTTCCCTGTTTAATTCACTTCATACCTGCTGTTTTTTCAGAGTCCTGATGCTATTAACATTTCTTTCAGTCTTTCTAAATGCAATGGTAGAAAACAATTGTTTTCTACAGGGCATGGGGTGTGAAGGACCAAAACTTAGCTACTGTCTGAAAGCATAATCAGAAAACGGATTTTGCAAATATTATGTCTTGTGGAAGGAGTTACAACAGCATTATTTTGAGTACAGCCTTTCAGTATCAAAAACCATCTTGAAAAACCAGGACCTGGCTGAAGTGTCTTTTAGAAGCTATATGCCATACCTGTCATACATTCTTAAGACACATTGCTCCAAAAATATCTCAGGTCTAGATGATTTTATCCTAAACATGTGGGTAAATGCATACATAAAGGCATAATGATAAATCTAATTTTAATTTTCCTTTGAGAATAAATATTATCAGTTATAAACCAGTCACTAGCAATTAGCAATTAATTAAAATTTAATCTCCTTGAGTAGATGGTAAGATACTAGATGTGAGTTATGACAACCATGTCTAGACTAAGAAGCATAATCTTCTTTACTCTTTTTTGTCAGGTGTGTTGGATAGCTCATATCAGATTTTGTAACATCACTTTGGCTGTTTTTAAGCTTCCCCTCTGCTTCCAAACTGAAACTGGCAAAGACTGGATGTGAACAAATATTCCAGCAGTGGTCTGAAATGCAATGCCAGCGGTTCTTGAACAATAGAGTTCCCTGCTGAAGAGCTAACAAAGTTGCTTGGTGTCTCTTGAGCCCCATTTCACTTGTCCTTTGGGAGTGGACCTTGTGGTCAGCCACCTCCCTGGTCCTGTGCAAGCCCTGCTGTGGAGGGAGCCGGCAGGAGGAGCCTGTGCAGAGCTGCGAGCCAGCGGCTGATCAGCAGAGTCAGCCCCGCCAGCAGCCTCAGACTGACGCCTGGCCCTCCTGCATCTGGCTGAGAGGCACAGCCTTTGACTCATCTTGTAACAACGTCCAAGGGCTTATGTGGTTTGTTTTTGCAGCTCTGATACTTAAAATCAGTTTAATAACACAAAATCCTTCCATTCAGACTGACCTCTTCATGAGAACTGGGGCTGGATTTGAAGAATACAGTTCTTGCTGTAGCCCAGAGTTGGGTAGGAGGTCACATCTGGATTGCTGTGTGCACCCTAGGGCTCCTGAGCTTGGGAGAGGCAGGAGGGAGTCCAGCAAAGGGCCTTGAAGGTGATTAAAGAACTAGAACTTGTGATGAACTAGGCAAGGTTGACAGAGCTAAGCCTGTTGAGCTTGGAGAAGAGAATACTCAAGAGGGATTTTATGAATGTGGATAAAAAACTGATGGGGGAATCAAGGAGCTGGATTCCTGGCTCTTCTCAGTGAAGCTCAGTGAAAGACAAGAGGTAACAGGCAGGAATTAAACTGCGTGAATTTGCATCTAAATACAGGAAACAGGACTCTTTTAACCTGAAGGTGATTAAACACTATAACAAGTTACTGAGATGTTGTGGAGTCTCCACCTTTGGAGGTACTCAAAGCCTGTTGGAACAGGGCCCTGGACAGCCTGTGACCTTGTCTAGAGCAAGGGGCTGGACAGGACAATTGCCAGAGGTGCCTTCTAGTCTCAGGTGTTGCTCACAGGACATAATGTCAACAAAGTCAATCTGCAGTATTTTTAACCTATTGCAGAGATTTGCAAGGATTTTTGTGTCTTATATATAAACCTGGTAGAGGCCTAAGTGGAAAAACACCCAATTTAGTTGTGCTTATGAAAATTGCATATATAAAATACACAAACACTGCATCGGTGTTAGCCATAAATTCTCATGGGCATTCTCTCTCTCACCCTCTGTCCTTGTGACAGAATTGCTGACTGTGACTTCCATTTTCAACCTCAGTGTAGAAGAAGCCACATCTTCCCTCCTGTGACAGGTGGTGCCAACCACCCTGTGGGGCTTCCTTGCCCCAGCTCGAGCTCTGCTTCCATGGCCAGCAGCAAAAACTCCTGTCCAAAAGTGAAAGGGGCAACTTGTGAAAGTTTCAAGGTAAAAGGGCAGCCCTTGTATCTCAAAACAGCAGCTAGTTTTACCGCTACTACTCTTAGCCAAATTTTCTCCAGTAAAATATCCAGAAGATTTTGAAGGCTTTAACATGTGAGCACATGTTTTAATGAATTATAGCTGGGGGACTGAAGCCGACTTGAGGCTGCCCCTCACGTCATAAGTGAAGGTCATAAACTGAAGAACTGCAGTGGTTATAATGTTTGACATTGGAATGATTGACACAAAAGAACAGGAGCTGCCAGGTCCAGAGAGATGGTCACAAGGGAAATCAGAAATTATATTCAGGAAAAAATACAAGCTATAGGAACTAGGAAGACTTGTCCTGATGGCAAAAACATTGTAGTCCTGTGTAGGAAAAAGGCAGGGATAGAAAGTATTTTAAATAAAAATCATGTGCTTTTTCTGTGTTTTCCCTAGGGGTGGTGGAGTATTTTCATAAATCTATGACTAACTTTTTAGTTCGGGACCTCAAGCTAACTCTGCAATTACCTAAACCTTTCAGTATTTTTAGTGAGATTACTATATGGGTGTTTTCAGCCAAGTTAGTCACACGCATGAACTCTTATTTTTTTGCTTAACATCTATTATTCATGAAGGTTTAGTAAATAGGACTGAGGAGAAAAACAAGGGGTTAACAGTTCCTTCAGTAATGGAAAGGCCATATAATTGACGTGATAGGTCAAACCTTACCCAGAACTAGAACAGAAAATAAAAACTGCTTTTACAAAAAAAAATGCCTATCTTTAGATGTCTAAAGATAGCCAAGTCTATCTTTAAACTTGGCTTCTTATGTAAAAACATTATGAAAGATGGGAGGGTTTTAATGTAATTAACCGGTGAAGAGAGTAATGAGGCTGTTACTAAAGGGAAGTAACATAGCATCCTGCTATTGCCTGGCTGAATGTGAACTTACTGAGTATGCCAGTATTCTTTCCTTAATTATGAACTAGTAATATGACTTTGATATTAACTATGTTGCATTTTAGATTGATCTTTTAATTTTTTTGCAAGGTTGTTTTTCTGAATGATAGAATTCCTATACTTAATCATATACTCAAATTTTCATCTTTTTGCTCTACTTTCTTACTTCTTGAACTCCAGATATTCTTTTGAAGTCTTTTAAATCTTTGAAGCTCTATAAATAACTTTTTCTCATATTCACATTGAAGTAACTCAGCTATGTTGAATCTTAAAGTTTTACCAAGTATTGTAATAAATTAAAATCTTGTCAGATGCAATCAAATATTTTCCATAATCATAAGAATTGTTATGGTGTATAGTAAACAACTTTGTGAGTAAATAGCACAATTCTCACTCTGCAGGCATTAGAACATATTACTAGAAAAGCAAAAATATCTTACAGTAGGCTACATCTTAGCAATGCTACCGTATGGATTTAGTTGCTATTTAGCAGAGATTTATTAATTTCAGACTTCTTGGGTCCCTGCTTTTCATTCTTTTTGACATTTAATATTATTTCTAGCAAACCTATTTCCAATTAAAAGGAATAGTTACAAGGGAGGTTTCCAGTTCAGAGTCTTTATAGGTACCTATTTCATTGCTTCTTATGTTAAAAACTATGCTTGAGGGCTGCAAAATTTGAGCATCAAACTTATTTTATATGTATTGTAGTAAAATATGACTTTTATTTTTTTTTTGTTGCATTCACAGCTTATATATTTACCATTAGGACGTCCTGTATTCCCTTGCTAAAATTCTTAGTGGGGAGCTTATTGAACAACATGTGAATTCAGAAAACGGAAAAAATGTGGTAGATGTAAAGTCTTATGATGCTGGCTGTGCTGTTTCAGTTTTTCTCAACTAGCCTCTGGAGACTATAGATCTTGGAACAATCCTCTCAGCTCTATTTGGCTCTCTCTCCATCTCTCCTTAAAACACAAACCATGGAGGAGAGTGATGGGACCACTGAAGACCTCTGTCTCTCTCACTCCCACATGGTTAAGCTGAAAGGACAGCCTTCTCAGCTTGGCTGTCAAGGGCAAAGCATTTTGTATTATGGATTCAAAACCCTGACATTTTTGAGATGTGAATAAATGCCTTGCAGCAGGAAAATGTTAAGCTTGATTATTTGTGGTTTTTCCTTGTTGACAGTGTTTCCAAAATCACACTGCTGTTTTGTTCATGGCCATGTTCTGAGCCTATTAGTTAGTAATAGGCTAATAGTAATTAGTTAGCACTGCTCATAGTGCAGCAGTGCTGAGATGCTCCAACCTTGTACATGGCTCTATAGAAGCCTGTAAGAAAGAGCTGAAGGTCTTTTTTTCTCCTCTGAAGTTATTTGACAGAATAGGCCCAGAAGTTGGAAGGGCACAAGGCAGAGTAGGCGATATGATTATGGCCTGTTCAAATCTGAGCCCATTTTTGTGGGTAACCAAGGCAGTGGAGGTGTGGTGACATGCTCTGACACATGTCCAAAGGAAAGCCACCCCTTCAGCCCCAGGTGCCCATGCTGCTGACAGGAGCCAAGGCACACGTCACTGTGGTTAGGTGGGGACAGCGTGGGTTTAACATACATCATGGTTCTATCTTCATTTTGGTCCTGGAGAAATGCAGAATCAGACTGCAAAATAAATTGGATGGGTTATGCATGCCAGCTGTCTAATACTTGCCAATATTTTGTCATCTTTGGTGCAGAGACAATTTAAGGGGGAAAGCGAGGCAGGATGAGGAGAGTGATGGCATGAATTTAATCACAGCTGTTTTCTCTCCACTGCCAGGTATGTTTGGCAGGTTAAATCTAGAGTGTTGAGCTGGCAGTGGTGCTGCAGTTGTGTAATTTGCTCTGCACAGAGCAGTAGGGCTGTGCCAGGAGCTGTGATAGAGGGAAGGCGGATTCAGAGGGGCTGGGGTAGGAAGTTTAAACAGCAGGATGCAGTAATCTTAATCCGCAGTGAATCTAGGCTCCAGAAAACAGAACACCTTTATTAACACTTGAAAAATAAATTATTAGGTATATTAGAGGTATTAATTGGATCAGACCTTGTGTTGCTAGGCCCTGGCAACAAGTCCCTTCTTTGCAGGCAAAGGATGAGTACCTGAACTCACATTTTTGCAATTACTTGACTTAGAGTGAGTTTTACTTATTCATTGCTTTGGTGTTAAAAGGCGTTTCTAGCATTTAAAGGAAACTGAAAATTTATTGCAAATTACAAAATGCTTAAAAAATCCTTCTTTTTTCTTTTGGTTTTGCACAGATTAATAGAAAGGCAATGGTCAGTGATTCTTCCTTAACGAAAATGATCAGACTACAGAAGCCTTCTTTTTTTCCTAACTTGATAAACTTAATGTTTTCTTGAATATATTTTTGAATAAGGACTTTAATAAATTTGAGAAGATTAGGGGTTGTTTGGGTGCAAAAGGTGCTTTGCAAGGCATAATGTGGGACTAGCTCTTCTGATTTCAGGTCAAACATTAGCATAAAATACGGTTTTGTTTGTTTGCCCATTTTTGTGGAAATGGCAATGAATGTGGAGTCTACAGGAGAAAAATTATGTGGCTTGTGTTACTGTCCCTCCAGCAAATGCTTTCTTAGTATCTATTACCCTTAAAAGTATGTTTCGGATTCAGGCTTATCAAATCATGTTAACCCCTCATCACGTAGCTCTGCTGCATCATTTTGTGATCCATACTGTAACTGGCATAATAAAGATTGAGATTTTTGAAGTACACCTCTCAAAAACAATTACTAGTAGACTATACCCTCTCTCACTTGTATATTGACCAGTTCTTATAACTCCTACTTGATGATAAAGCTCATTTTTCCGGGAGCCTCAAAGTTCCTGTGGATCACACAAGCTGCACGTAAGGATGTACTAGTCCCAGGTGGCCATCTGTCTCTTCTTTCCCCCAGCCCATTCTGCCAGGTTTCCTGATCAAGGGTGCAGGAAGTGTCAGCAGGTCCAGCTGGAGACCTGCATAACAGGATCAGGCTCATGTGCTTATATTTTGCTTCTGATGACAATATCAGCAGGATATTGCAGGATTCTGGTTTTGGAAGTCAGTAGGAGAAGTGACTGAGTAGGGACTGTGGCTGCTTTGTTGAAGACATGCATCAGTTCTCAACTAAGTGCAGAAGCAGACTATGCTGTCCTTATTTCTCATTAACTAAAATGTCCTAAAATTGCAGAGTGTGCTGAGTTGGAAGGAACCCTCAAGGATCATTGAGTCCGGGCCCTACACAGAGCATCCCAAGAGTCACACCTGTGCCTGAGAGCATTGTCCAAATGTTTCTTGAGCTCTGTCTGGCTTGGTGCTGTGACCATTTCCCTGGGGAACCTGTTCCAGTACCCAAACACCCTCTGGGTGAAGAACCTTTTCCTGATACCCAGCCTAAACCTCCCAACACAACTTCAGGCCATTCCTTTGGCTTCTGTCACCAGGCACACAGATAAGAGATCAGGGCCTGGCCCTCCTTTTCCCCTCCTTTCCCCCTTTTCCCCAGGAACCTGTAATTGCAGTGAGGTCTCCTCCAGGCTGAGCAGACCAAGTGACCTCACCTGCTCCTCCTGCGGTTTCCCCTCAAGGCCCTTCTCCATCTTTGTTGCCCTCCTTTGGGCTCTTTCTAATAGTTAAAATATCTTTTTTACATTGTGGCACCCAGCAGTGCCCCCAGCCCTGGAGGTGAGGCTGCCCCAGGGCAGAGCAGAGCAGGACAATCCCCTCCCTTGCCTGGCTGCTGATGCTGTCCCTGATGCCCCCAGGACACGCTTGGCCCTCCTGGCTGCCAGGGCACTGCTGGCTCATGTTCAGCTTGCCGTGGACCAGAGCCCCAGAGCCCTTTCCATGGCACTGCTGCCCAGCCTCTCGTTCCCCAGCCTGTCTGTACATCCAGGGCTGCCCCATCACAGGTGCAGAATCTGGCACTTTTCCCTATTGAACTTCATATGGTTGGTAATGGCTAATTCCTCTAATTGTTGAGATCTCTCTGCAGGGCTTCTTTGCCCTCCATTTATGTGTCATTGTCAAACTTAGAATTCCTTTGGGTCCTGTGTCCAATGTATAACATATTGGTATATATTTAATTTGATTTTTTAAATAGCTTATTTTCAAATGGAAAAAATTGAATAAGCTCAAGAATGAGAATGCCAGAACAATTTCTTTTATCTCCTACTGAATTCATTGTTGGAGGGGCAAACCTTTCTAAGTCAAGGTCTGGTTTTCAACCCATATGCTGCCTAGGAGCAAACTCTCTCCACATAAAAAATGAATTCTGCCTTAACTGCTTTACCTCTGAAGAGTTCTTGTTCTTTAGCAGCTGCAGCATTACAAATGAATCTTGGAGCAAACACCTAAGCCCTGGGGAGTGATGGAATTTCAGGTACATTTTATTCTCAGTGATTTCAGTGCAGTAATTTCAGGCAGCTTCCAGCTCAGCATGACATGTTGTGGAATTGTTTGTCTGAGGTAGTGAGCCTAGATTTGAAAAGGGGTGGGCTTCCAAAGCAAAGGTTGATACTATGTTTTTGAAAATTTTCTTCTTCTCAGCATGGGTCTTTCTTTAGGACAAATAACGATGTGAAATGATTCTTACCTTTGATTTGGAGCCCAATGGGGGAAACAAGAAGTCATTCAGGGTCAAGCAGCAGCATGATGGTATGGGCCACAGTGCAACACTCCTATGTGCCCTGCTAGGGGTGGGCAAGCCCGGCTGCACAGAGTGAAAATGGGACTGGCTCCTGGGCTTCCTGCCAGCCAGTGCAGCCTGGCTGCTCTCTGGGAGCAAACAATAAAAACTGACTAATTTCGTTCCATTTACAAGATGGTGCCCTTTCCTGCCAAAGTCCAAGTTCTCAGAAAAAACATTTATTTATTGCTTAGGCAATTTTGTAAAAGCAAGTGAGTTCTACAAACAGAATAAAACCTGTCAGTGAGTGAGTGTTATTTATCTAGTTCTGTTTTCACTGGTGTTGGACCCCATTTTTCCTGTTTGGTTTTTTTTTCCTAGCACTACTCCATCTCACCTTGCCCGTTTTACATATTAACTGAATTAATTAGTAGGGAAAGATTTGAGCCAGCTGGATTGTACTCTAACTGGATTACCTCACAGGAACATGCAATCCATCAAACAGGCTAAAGTAAACACTTAGCTGGGTCACAGTCTTCCTACAGCCCAGCCCATCTAAAATCCTGTATGAGATCACTGAACTCTCTAAGCAGATTACACAGTTATCGTGGTACTGCAGGAGATGTTCTGTAACAAAGCATTTGCACCCAGCAATCAGCCAGCTGTGCTGCTGGGAACAGGAGGTGGTAAGGCACTTGTGCTCTTTAGTCATTTACAGCATTCCCTATCTAAAGGCAAGGCACATCTTGATTAGAAATGGGATGCTCCTACTCTGGCTTTATGGGCAGCTGTTTTATTTGTTTGAAATACTTTCAGGGATGAAGTTATTTTCTATTCTTCCACCAATGCAAGACAAACGTCGAAGGTGTGAATGGCGAAACACCCACAGATCTAACCACACTGGCAAGTGGAAATCTGCCAGCATTGTCCTAGCAACAGGTATTATCATCATGGGTGCCAGTCCTGTCAAACCTGCCTGTTCAAGCCTCTCTGCTTGCCCCTGTGAGCCCTCTGACAGGAACCCTCCGTAAAGCACCGTCCCATTTTAGCTGGTTGCTGGCCTGGGATTCCCACTCCAGTGGAGAAAATCTTGTTCTGGCCCTCCAGCTACACCAACCACTGTGAGTGAATTCATCTGAATCATTAGTCTAACTTACTAAAGGGCCCTTAAATAATTCCTACCAGCTGCACACTGCTCAGCATCACCCCTCAGTGCCTATGCAACTGCTGTCTGCTGTGGCATGGAGAGGGTCTGAAAACCCCGGCACCCTGTGGGGATTTGCTCCTTTATTTCTGGTTGGAGACTGGATGTGCTGAGCCAAACTGGGAGCATTCAATAGCAGTTCTCATCTTCCTGCCTCCAGGGCTGTCAAGGCAGCAGCTTCTTTGTAGAAATACAAATGTTTCTATTTCAGCCATCCAGAATACTAAAATTATTCCATTAATTAATACTTTCTCCCCCACCTTCCCTCCCTTCCACCCCCCCCCCCCCCATCTCAAATGCAGAGAACTACATTTTGGGGTAATCTGGAGCCATGAGAAGAGAGGTAGAAGATCTGCTTATAGCTTGCTGGAGAGACTTAATGGAATAACATCACTCTGAAATGTACAATTGCAACAAAATGATTTATAAAGAGAACATAGGAAACAGGAACTGTTTAAAAATGGAAAAAATGTAACTTTTTTGTGTTTTGGAACAGCTTTCAATAAAGTATATTATATTGAAACCAAACAGCCTGGAAAATGCTTTGGAATTTTATTCAGAAGAAAACAGAATTTTTTGGCTGTTATCCAGCTTAAAATAAAGTCATACTACAAAATATGAAAAGCTTTTCTGAACTAGAATTTCATACTTTGTATGGCTGTTGTTGTACTATCCATGCCTTACTTAAGCTGCAGAAATGGGATCTGAAGACTGGTGCAAGGTCAGTTTTTGTAAACAGGTACAAGGAGATTTTATTCTTCCATACATTCAAATTTTCTAGTCCTCTTATTTTGTTATTTTTTCCAGCTGCTGAGAGGTTTTCTGCTGATTTCCTGTTGGAAGGGAAATTCCACTTACAGGTGAAAAGAAGGGAAATCAGAATGGGAAACCAATGCCAGATGAAAGCATAGGTATCTTGTCATTATTACACATGTGGCAGGGAGCAGTAAAATTCTTCATAAGCAGCTGCTCAATTGGAGACACGGTGTAAAGCTCTATTCATCCAAAATAATGAGGGTTTCCATGTGGGGCTTCACCAGAGTGTGACTTATCTTTCTTCGGTGTGAAATCCTTTGGATTCATCCACTGTAGAATCTCGGCCTTGTGATTCAATCTCAGTAACATTTTGACAGGCAAAGAAGTGTCATAAAGCCTTACCCTATTGTCTCCCCTTCAGAAATAGTCCTTGTGAAGGGTGCCACGTGTGACCCCCAGCTGGTAACTCAGCCCCACCCAGCCCTTCACTCACTCTCCTCACAAGTAGGATGGGTGGGAGGACAGGAAGAGTAAAACTGAATTAACTCATGGGTTAAGATACAGACAGTTTAACAGGGAAAGCAAAAGCTGCACAATTAATTCACTGCTTCCCATGGGCAGGAATGTGTCCATTCACCCCCAGGACAGCAAGGCTCCAACATACACGGTGGTGACTTGGGAAACAAACACCACCACTCTGAACTTCTCACTCCTTTCCTCCTTCTTCCTCCAGCTTTATATGCTGAGCATGCCACCATACGGAATGGGACATCCCTGTAGTAATTTGTGGACATCTGCCCTGGCTGTGTCCCTCTCAACTTCTTATGCCCCTCCCTCCCCGAGCATCCTCACTGGTGGGACACAGAAAAGGCCTCAATACTATGTAAGCACTGCTCAGCAATAACTACAACATCTCTGTGTTACCATCACTCTTTTCAGCACAAATCCGAAGTACAGCCCCATACAAGCTACTGTGAAGAGAACAAACTCCATCCTGGTAACCAAAAGTAATCTGAAATTAGGATTTCACTGACTCTGTTATCAGATTGTACTTGTGAGGAGTGATTCAAAGCACACTCATTCTTGCATCTGTGTTATCTCACCTGGCAGCCTATTGTTATGGACACTGGTTATTGCAATTAACACATAATTCTAAGTGAAGATATGCAATATCCTAATTCCTTACATTAATTGAGACAAACTCCTTGGAGATGCCCCAGTTCCTTCTGTTTTTCATTTAGTGCTCAAGCATTGTCTCACTCTTTTCTGCCCAGGTTTCCAACTTTGGTTTCAGGCAGCTGTGCACCGCCCCACTGCTGCTATGGAGATGCTGCAGTGGCAGTGGTGTAGCACACACAAGAACTCTCCCCTGCCTTGCCGCCCCTCCTCACACAGCATCCCTCTCCACAGTGGAGGATGCCTGAGTGTGTGGATTCTACGGGGGCCTCTGCTATAGCAGCCTTCCTATGTGCTTTTGGCAGCTGCTGTACCTTGGAGTAGCCACAAATAGCAATCAAATCTCCAGAGATATTCAGATATGTAGCAGTGGATTATCCAAGATGAACAGTGCTGCCTTGGAAAAGGTACCACTGCACTGCACATCTGGGTTTATGTAATGGGGTATTGTTTCTGGAGTTACACACCAAATGTGCTTGCAGACCTTTTGTATGATAAGGGTGGCTCCAGGGAAACAAATCTGTGTTCCACATCTTTTAAAATCTTCCTCTGTAGACTCTCAATTGATAGAGCACAAATACTTTTAATCTGCTCTGAAATGGAAAGCCCAGATTCCTCATCAGGGTGATTTTCTGTTTGTGCTCTTTGCTGGTCCTGTTTCTCTTAGATATTTTCTCCAATACAAATTCAATACATATTTAAATTACATGGAAACTCTTCCCTCCCTGGACACCTCAAACATTCAACAAATAGTACACATAATCAACAACATTTCATCCAATTGCCAAAAGCTGACTATTATTCTGCATGATCAAATCACTAAATCCCCTGTGTCTGTCTCCTATCTGGGGCATGGATTTAAAAGGCAGCTGTATTCTGACTTCTATTCATTTGTTTGGAGCATTGCACAAGCCATGCTAACAATTACATAAATCTGCCTTTTTTTAATGTTAACTGATAGTCTTTTTTGATTCCTGGCCAAACTTCTTTTTGAATAATCTCTATTTAGTTCTGTATTAATTACTCTTCTGGGTGCTATTATAAAAACCTGACCAATAAAGTCCTTTAAAAGAGTCATTTTAGAATGTTCTTCCTCAAAATTCAGCTCATTGCCTTAGTTTCCAAAACCACACAGAAACATCCTTTAAATGAGTATGAATTAGAGGGAACATCAGGGCTTTGTTTGATCTTTGACTAATTTGGTGTACTGTGGGAGCAGTGTCATTACCCAGTGACCCCTCCCCACCACTGGGATAGCCTCAGTGCACACTGGTGCCCTTGCCAAGCCAATTCCATGTCTGTGATCACGCCCTCACACCAGGCTCTTTCTCCTGTTCCACCTTGTGGAACATGGGAACAGGATGGATTGATGGCTCATCATTTTTACTATGGTTATTTATTGCTGCCTTGCTGTGTGGGCAAAACAGATGCAAAACAGAGAGATTTAGAATACAAACACCAGCTAAGCCATGCAAAGCTGCTTGTGGATCCCTGAGTCAGCAGCATCCTGCTCTGTGTCTGGATGGAGGGGGAGAGAGCAGCCCTGCAGCCTACTGACACATTGCTCCACAGCTCTGCAAGCTGGATGCATGTGCCCACACCTGCCCTTCCTCCTTAGAGTGGTCCTGCTGCATCTTCACCTGCTGAGCTGGCAGCAGGGATGGAGTGGCAGACTGGGGCTAGGTCGCCATTTATCCTGTCTGATGCACTGCCAGTTAAGTGATCTCAATCAAATGCTGTTGAAAAAGAGCTTTCACAGTCTGTGGGGAAATGGATCCCATCTGTCTCTGAGCAGTGACATGCCTCATCTTTGCTTATGTGATGGATTCTTTCTCATACCAGATGTTATGCTAGCTAGGCTTGCCAGCCACAAACACTTCAGCAGTTTCACAGGGACTGTGATAGCTCTTTGCTCAGCTGAGCTGGTTTGTCTACCACAGGCAGGATTTCATTAGTGCTGAAGACATTAAAGAAGAGCCAAGGAATTACTGCCTTTATTCTTGCCCTGTAGGAACAATCTGACACACATTGGGTCTGCTGAGCTGTTTTAATGAGATTGCACTTGCATGTGAGATCTGATCCTGGGGCACTCTTGACCCATCAGCTTTAAACCTGTTGCCAACAACCAGTTACTCATAAAGATTAAAAGCTCCAGTTTATTCCAAACTGGAAATATATGAACTCCCTCCAATTTACTGGGCTTCCTCACTTCTTCCATCACTCATCTCTGGCAGAAGTGTTAGTGTCAAGACTCTATTGACTTCTCCATGTCTCTGGCTGCAGATGTTCTCAGCACATTAGAGCTGTTTTGAGACAGTTGTGGTGAAAATAATTAGAACAGCATAGAATAATTTACTTTGGGAATCATCTTTAAGATCACTGGGTCCAATCATTAATGTAGAACTGCCAAGTACATCAGTAAACCATGTCCCTGGACTTACAGCTCTGTTCTTCCAATATACATTTGTGAGGGTATTGATTTCCAGTACGTTCTCTGTTCTACATCAACATTTTCAAGGAATTTAATGTTTCTGAATCACTGGAGTATTCTATTATTTTAAAGGAATTCTGCATATGCCCCATTTATGCAAGGGTATGTTGTTCTTGGCATTCAGGTAGGATAGACTTAGTTAAGTCCTATCTGTACCTCATTTATGTTGATGTCACTTGGACTAAGCTTATTGATTGACCAAGTTTGGCATTTAGCATTTCATAGTTTTCTATTGTGCAAGGCATTGGGGATAACATAGAGATGTAGAAAAAATTGTATTTTGCTTTTAATTCTTTGGGACATAATCGGGGATCCAAATCCATTCCTTTGTATCAGGCTTTTATGGCTTGTTGGAGTGTGTTTCGGAGATAGAAAACTGTGGCTTGTCTTATATGTCAGGTCTATTTCCCTTATTGATTGCTAAAACAAAGTAAATGGGGAAAGAAATTATTTTTTCTTCCTATTTAAACTTTTATGCTAAAGAGACAAGAATCTGTGGTAGCACTGTTTGTTCAGGCCATGCAGTCTCATCCTGCTTCTCTTTAAAGAGCTCAGACCAACTCTGTGAATGATTTGGAGGCACTCCTGGCAGCTGGGCTGCGTGAGCAGATGTGTGAAAGGCACCCCCCAGCCACTTCTCCAGGAGCTGTGCTGCCCCCAAACCTGGCTGTCCCATCCTGTGTCCCATTCCAGCTGCTGCTCCGCATGGGGAAAAGAATGCTGGTGCCATCAGAGAAAGTTGCCTGTCTGGCACCGTTTTGACAGCAGTTCCTGTAAACTGGGCAGACTCCACTCTGACCTGCAGATTTGCCTGACTCCAGCCAGCCTGCTTTGGAACCAGATTGTCACTGATCTACTTCTTCCCTGTCCGTGGCCCATCTTGGCCGCTTTCTTCACTGCTGCACGCCCTGGCACCCCACAGCTCCCTTTCCATCTGCATGGTAACACACCTTACCCCACAACAACGCATTCCTAACACTTACCAGCTCGTTCCCTTTGTGGAAAGATCACTGCAACCCGATGTGCTCCCTCTGATATTTGGCAGCTTTGCCTGGGGAGAGGAGCAGAGAGAGAAGAGTTGAGACAGCATCTCTGACTGCAAGGGCAGAAATTTTTGCTTTTTGCATACAGTTTTCATTTCCCCCAGCTAATGCTGGAACCAGCCAAAATAATTCCTTCTTATGCCAACTTGAGTACATCAAGAAGTCATTTAATGCAGTGTCCAAGTTTGGCCAGAGCTGTTTTGATTTAGTAATGTCTCTTACAAATACATGCCAAAGTATCTAGTTTTCTAGTAATGACTTTAGCCCTGGCAGTATGACTTTCAGAACAAACACCAGCTTTTAAAATCTATCATGGATGTGTTTGCAATTAGTTCACTTTTTATCTCTCAGATTTAAGAGGAGGATTTACTTAAAGGTGGACAGGCAATAATTTGATCTATATATCAAAATAGGGCTTTGCTAATGAGGGAGAAAACAAGCAATTGTCTAATGTAAGATATACAGAAATTTATCTGTCTTTATAGAAAATTATTCCCTCTAGCACTTTTTAAAACTCACAATACAACTGAGCACTATTATCTTTCATCTAATTTGAAGTGATTCTTTAACACGTTATTAGGGGTTTAAAGTGTGAAAAATACAAGAACCATTGAGATTGGGGTTTTGGCTAGGGGACTTTATTCTGAAAAATTCAGGTTCCTGAGAATTTAACTTTTTGGTTTTGGAGATATTGCCAGCTACCTCAACAAGAGAAGGTTCCTGCTTCTTTATTTTCATTTCTTCTTATTTCAGTGATTATAAAGTAAGGAAAAAGTTTCAGGAAAACATTCTTTGTGGGAAGTAACTTCTGGCAAGAATAATATGTGATTTCTTAACCGGCATTTTGAAGCAATGAAGTTATCCAGCAGCCTATTAATATCTAACCTACTATTGCTGTGTCCTTGACTGTGGTTTTGAATAATGTCTGCCTCTGAATCTCTTTTTGTCCTTTTTCTTTCCTTGCTTTCCTCCTCCACCTCTGTGCAGTCCCTTTCCAAATAATGCAATAAATTTTCAGTCTAGGAGACAAAGTCAAATCTATGTTTCATAAACAACACAACTCTTCCAGATTTTCCCTTTATTAGGGGAAAAGTTGGAGCTCTCTTAGTAGCCAACACACAAAATATAAATTCCTGCTGAAAAAACTGTATATTAAGGAACCCGGTTTAGTTATTGCTGGTGTCTGTGAATGTAATTTTTCCTCATACATTCTTGTCTGCTATTGTTGCATGAACATTGCAAAGATTTGGGAGGGTGTCTCTTGACTACACTGTTTATTTCATTATTAGAATTTAATTATTAAAAATTAAGAATTTGCTGAGTAATCTCCTTAAAACAGTGTCTATTTTAACAGAAGAGCCTCAGTTTGGACAGCAGCCAGTCTATTAATGCAGGAAACTTGTATAGAATATTTGCTAATCCCTGCCAGATTCGAGTACCACTAAAATGTTTCCAGTACTTTGATTGCAATACTAGTGAAGATCTCACATTTTTCTTTTTTATTTAGTCACAAAAAAGTACACATTTTAGTTTTCAGCAAAGTTTACAGCAAAAGCATCACATACTTAGACTCTGCCTTAGTCTGCTATATCTGGTGTATTCGTTCTATTTACAGCAACCACAGATGTTTCCAAGAAACATTTATATTGATAGGAAAAATATTGCAAGTATGCATTGGTAGAAGTATCAAATATAATACATTTCACTTAGTAAAACATCAATTAAATGTATCTGGCAGTTTTCATGCATTGGCAAGGAGGTAGAGAGCACTGGGGTTCAGCCTGCACTGTGACCTCCCACTCTTGCTCCAGACACCAACCTCCACTTTATATATAAAGGAGCCTATTACAGTTTTAACAATTATGTGAGTAACAGGGTCTGGGCAGTACAAGGCACATGGGATCATCCATTACAGCTGCAAACTGTCATTCAGTTATAATGCTCACTCACAGCTACTCTGCAGCTACTCTGACTGGAGTCAGCTCATATAAATCTCAAGGTTTCCCTTTCCAGGGACAGATTTGCCCTCTTCTCATAGTGATTCACATGACAGCAAAATCAGGTTCCTTGAGCAGAGCCTGAGATTTCTGCATGGTTGAAGAAGCATCCCAATATTTGGGACTGCCTTCAGACCAAGAAGGCATACACCATACTTGTATTTGGCCCTGGAAAGCCACCATGTTTAAGGAGACCCTGCTTGTGCATATGTGTAACAGGTCACTGTTGAACCCTCATCTCCTTGACACCCACTGAGACACCCAGCTAGTACAAACCTTTATGAATTTAAAGACAGGCTAGCTCAGCAATGGAATGGAATGGAATAGTAAGGCATAATCTGTTTTCAACATAACACTCTTCATACTCCCATACATCTCAGCTGTACCTTTATGGAATGGCATATCAACATTTCAATCCAGCACTCTATCCCATATAAGACTTGGATAATACTATCAGGTACATGGTGTGATTCTTGGAGTTACCCTGTGCAGGGCCAGGTGTTTGACTTCAATGATCAGTATGGGGACCTTCCAGCTCAGGCTATTCTTTGATTCTGTGATTTACTTTGTATTATCATGTGGGGGCAGCTCCCTGTCTTTTGCTTCAGAACAGATTCTGGCAGATTCTGTTCTGTTCTAGCTGAGATTCAAATACTTTCACACCTAATAGAAACAAAAAAAATTCTTACTGATTGATACCTTTTGGATAATAATCTTTAAAAAAATAAACCAGGTGTAAAACCACCTTGGAAGGAAGGAAGAGGTAAAAACTTCTATCAAAGTAATGCTACTTTGGAGACAAATGTGTGCTTTTGGGCATGCAACTGTCCTCATTATGTCCTGAAGAAGCAGTTGAGAAAGATTTTTCATGTCCCAAAAATTATAAGTTGATGTTAAGTTTCCTTTCTTCTAAATCTTAGTTGCTACATTTATGAACGCTGACTCTCTTATCATTTTAGACCACCATGACAATAACAGCACTGGGGGCTCAAAATTTAGGGTATGTGATGAGTCTTTCAAATCTAGTGGAAATACATGGAAGCCATTTATCTCAGTTGCCTGGAATTAGATTTGCAAAAAGGACAGAAGACATTTTTATCACATTTTTGGGTCTCTTGGTTAAAATACAAATTTAAATTCAGTGATTGCTTACCTGTCCAGATAGACAAATTTTCACCATTGAGCAAGAAATGACACAAATTCACCAGAAGGCTGGTTTGCACAACAGCAGCTTCAATATGAAAATTCTCTTCTTTTATAGATAGGTTTGACACATTCTACTTGATTGGCTAATTAACAAAAACGTCTTTCTCACAAGCAGTCCTTGAGAAGAACAGAAAAACAGAGCAGGAAAACACCACCTGCAGGTTGTTTATACTAACAAGCTATCATTGTTTCTCTACAACCCCCTAAAAAGTCTCTCAAGTCCACTGTGAGAAAATTAATCCCATTTTCTGGCTCTCTGACCAGGCTGTCACATCCACAGAGAAATCACTAATAGGCCCTAAATAAAGGTAAATTTGAAGGGTTGTTATTTCAGTAAGGAATAAAAAATACACTCACATCGGCCTTAGCAGAAAAGATTTTATGGTGGTCAATAGAAATAAATCCAGTTGGAAGCCAGGCACTGGAGGTGCTCCCCAGGGGTTCAGTGCTGTGATCAGTCATGTTTATTACTGCTATTGATCATCTGGACAAGGGGATGGAGTGTACCCTCAATCAATTTCCAGATGACACCCAATTGGGTCAGATTGTTGATCTGCTGCAGATCCTCTGCAGAGGGATCTGGGCAGGCTGGATCATGGCTGAGGCCAATGGTGTGAGGTTCCACAAGGCCCAGTGCCAGGCCCTGCCCTTGGGTCACAACAGCCCCAGGCAGCTCCACAGGCTGGGGCAGAGTGGCTGGAAAGGAGCTGGGGGTGCTGGTGACAGCAGCTGGACATGAGCCAGGCTGTGCCCAGGGGGCCAAGAAGGCCAATGGCATCCTGGCCTGGATCAGCAATGCTGTGGCCAGCAGGGCCAGGGCAGGGATTGTCCCCCTGTGCTGGGCCCTGCTGAGGCCACAGCTCCAGTGCTGTGTCTAGTTTGGAGCCCCTCAGTTTAGGAAGGCTATTGAGGTGCTGGAGTGAGGGAAGGAGACCAGAGAAGGGCAACAGAGCTGGGGAAGGGTCTAGAAAGTATGTCTTATAAGGAGGTGCAGAGGCAGTTTGGGTTCTTTTGTGTGGAGAAAAAGAAGGCTCAGGGGAGATCTTATCACTCTCTACAACTCCCTGAAAGGAGGTTATAGCCAGGTAGGTTCAGTCTCCTCTGCCATGTCTCAAGTGAAAGGATGGAGTAAATGTCTTTATATTGCATCAGGGGAGGTGTAGGAAAATGACTGGGGCTAAAATCAGAGAAAACATGGAAGTCGTATTCACATTCTAGCAGAAGTAATAACAGTAGAGAAATTATAGGGTGAAATGCAGATGATACTCCCTGAATGGGATTACCCACTTCCCAAGTGCAACCACATCCCAGTGAACATGATGCATGATGAGTCACTCAAGCTCTCCTTAAAGGCAAAACTGGTATAAAAGTAAGTTAAAATGGGGAGAAATAAAAGAAAACTCCATCATAATTTCTGGGATCAGTCAACAGGGTGAACATGTCTTCTTTCCCATGGGAATGCCCACTGGGTAAGAAATGCACTTCATGCATGCTGATTTATTATCTGGACCTAACTTTTACTGGTGATTAGATCTGGTCTGCTTATTGCTTTGAATATATTTTTGCAGCCAAATACTATCACCATCAATGTTTGAACTTTAACATGCCACAATTTTCTATTATATTAATAAAGAATGTATTCTGTAAACTGTGATCAGGAGTCCTTCACAGGCTCCAGCAGGTGCTGGCAGCAGGTAACACTGTGGAGACCTGGGAGATCTGGGAAGGGGTCTGTCGTTGTGTGTCCCTGAACAAGTTGAACTGCCCTCCAATCCAGATGGGGTCACTATCTCTGCAAGTGTTCAAGAGGTGCCTGGATGTGGCACCTCAAATTCAGAGACAAAACCTTTCTAAAGTCAATATAGATGCAGATTACATGCTTCAGGCTAGATGGTGTGTCTTCTAACCCTTTGCATCAAATGCCAAGCAAGTGGATTTTTTTTTGAGAAATACATCCAAACCTATTACACTCAGAGCAGCCTCTGAAGATACTGCTGTTAATTCTGGTACTTTCTCAAAGCACTGTGCATACAAGATATGGCAACATATAGGTTGGTGTAATTAACTTCTGAATCTAGGAAACTGCAAATCAGTATAAGATTTAATCAGTGTATACTTGAAGGGAAATAAATAGAAAATTTGTGCAGTGAATATGCTGGAGGACATTTCATTGTAAGCAGTCAGGAATCAGAATAGTTCACATCCTCTGGTGATAATTATTATGCACAAGAGTTTATTTTGCATGAGTATCTATTTTCAAAGTACAGAGAATGAATGTGAATGTATGCATGCACGTGTAACTACATAGGCATTCATAACTTGAAATTATGGTCCTGAGATTTCAGACAACAGAAAAAGCAATATAAAATAAAGGCTTATTCCACTGCCTTGTTCTGTGCCTACTAACATCTGTGCATGCTTGTTTCCATGGACCTACAGCAACCCGAGCTCACCTGTTTGAGTGAAGCCCTCACTTCTGCACAGCAGCACAGTTCCTGCTTTATGGCAATTTGCTCAGTGTATGGGACTTCACAGGCACAGCAACTCTCAGCAGACAGCAATAGTAGTATTATTAGGCTGGAGACTTGCCTCTAAAAATATAAATATACAGTTATTTCCTGGTAAAACTACCATCAGATGGTATCTGTAATAAAAACCTCTCTTCCCACTTCCATCTCCTTTTGCCAAAACTGTAAAGATCTTTCTACTGCTCCCTGCCTGACATTTCAAGCTGTTCCTTGGTCCTCTGATGCTTATGGCTGCACAGTACTGCTTTTCACGGTTAACCTCAGTTCAATATATAAACACATCATTTCCAGAAATGGAGGTCCAAGTCTTTCAGACATGGTCAAAATTTCCTTTTGGAGACCCTAACATGACTTCAGCATGGTGCCTTTAATGGTAAGAGAGTAGTATCTTTACCTTGAGATACTTTGTGGGTAATAACAGCTCTTGAGACAGAGCCAGGGAAGAGACAAAACACTCTGCCCTCTGAGATCAAGGCCAGGGGTCTCCCATGGCTGCTAAATCTCTGCCCTCCCATTCCCACAGGCAGGCACTGGCATGGTTGTTATCAAGCCTGCTTTCCTCCCAGAATGATTGAGGTTAAATTTGTCCTTTTCTCCTGTGCCTTTTACTCTGCTATGGGCAAGGGTTGATGGTCAGCATTAGGGATGACCCAGACAGACCAGAGACAGAGACCTGGGCCAGAAAGGGACAGGCAGGACTCAGCAAGAGGGAGGGGCTCACCCAAACTGAGCAACAGGCATGTTGCTTTCCTCTGCTTTCCACAGAGGCCCTTGACTGGAAACACTGTGTTTCTTCAGGAAACAGTGTCTGCAAAAGAATTTTCAAATTGAAAATATGACCGGGTAAATCAACTTTTAAAGGGTGCTAGCTCCAGTGTAGCCATGCAGTCAGTGTCAGTACTGGGCAACGAGCTCAGAGTGCTGGCCTACCTTGTCTTAGGCACCCCCCAGTTGACAATAAACATTTCTTTGCCTTCTGTGCGGGAAATAATACACCGTGATGTTCAAAATCTTCTTTGTGAACTAAGAGAAAGCATGACACATACATAAAAAAGCCAAGAATTTATTGTTACTGCAACAAAAATCTTAATGGTCTACTTCAAGAATTATTAATTAATCTACAATTCAAGACTGTAGATATTATTATTGCAGGAGAAAGGAGACCAGGAATGCAGTTAGAGCACTTCTGTACAGGAAAAGACTCAATCATAGCAATAATAAAATTGTCATGCCCATATTTAATATTTTCTACCCCTTTCTTTGGACATATGCTCACCCTTCCACTTTCCTCTGGACCTTCAGGAACTCTGGACCAACTGGAGAGAATAACAGCATCAACCATAGCCCTTGGAGTCACTCACCATGAGGAATGTGATGGTCATGACATTGGATTCTTCCTCCTTCCTGATATGCACTTGGGATAAGAGGGGTTTTTTTTTTTAATGCTTTCCAAAGCAATTTTTTACCTTTCTTTTGCTTTCCTGGTTTATGGCTTCATTTTACAAATGCATTTATTACATATAATACTATTTATGTATGTTAGATATTATTTCCATGTTCCCTTTGTTAGCTGTCAAATTAGATTAATCCAGATCAGGATCCACATTTCTAAAATGGACAACTGGTGAGTCTCAAGTGCCAGACCTGTGGCCCATCTCTTACTGCTCCACCCCCCTAAGTCTGTGATGAATTCTGTATCTCCACTTCTCACATCCTCTGCTGTCATACCGCACCTCTATTGTGTGCCCCATATTGTGTGGCAGAGCCTTAAACATCTCATTTAACACAGTGCCACTGCTTGCTACTGCCAGCTGTGTAAAAGCACGATTGTACCACACAAGTACAGGATAAACACAAGCAGAGGGAATTAGCCACAGGCACCTGGTTAACTGGAGGTTAAACAAAGCAAAACAGAGCTGCAGGCAAGTCAAGAGATATTCAGACAGAGCGAACCTGAGGAGTCTCAGTCACGAGGCCTTGGAAAGCTCCTGCAGAGCTCATGGGTTCTTGCTGGAAGGCAGTACTGCACTGCAGGGCTACAGGTTTACACAGCAGAGAGGTCTTGTCTCTGGAGATATTTAGGTTTCCATAACAATTCTCTAATAGGAACACATTCACAAAGAACTCAAAACATTTCACAGTCATCTTCCAACCACGATGTATGTGAAGGGACTGAGAAAGCTTGGGTTTTCTTTTAAAGCTGCTGGGTTGTAGGAGCAGCTGAGGTCACTTGGTCTGCTCAGCCTGGAGGAGAGGAGACTGAGGGGGGACCTCACTGCAGCTACACCTTCCCTGGGAGGGGAAGAGGAGGGGCAGGCACTGATCTCATCTCTGAGTGAGCAGTGACAGAACCTGAGGCAATGGCCCGGAGTCGTGTCAGGGGAGGTTTAGGATAGATATTAGGAAAAGGTTCTACCCCCAGATTGTGTTTGGGCACTGAAACAGCTCCTCAGGGAAGTGGTCACATCACAGCCTGACAGAGCTCACTTGGACAATGCTCTCAGGCACAGAGTGTGATTCTTGGGGATGGTGCTGTGCAGGGTTAGGAGCTGGACTTGATGATCCTTGTGGGTTCCTCCCACAAGGGAGGAAGATATTCTGTGATTCTGTGAAAACTCACATGGTGAATTTCAGTGCTATCTATGAGAGGTTAAGCACAGCTCCAGAAATTACTGTGGGTTAAGATAATTCCTGCCACTGTGGTTCTCTCATGGTCTGTGATGTTTGTGTGACTGAAATACCTGGTGTCCTAAGTTTACTTCTTTAGATGTTTTTCCTATTTCTCAGTCACACTTCCTGCACATATTTTTGGCCATTGTTTTTTGATAAGTATTTTATTGTGGCTAAATAGAAATATTTTCAAAAGTTCTTTCATGTTGTTTCATCCTTAGCAAGGACAAATTCAAAAGTTTCTATTTCCAGTAGTTTAGCATATGAAAGAAAATTCTATGACTTATTCAGAAATTATTGAGACTCTGTTTTTTCCCAGATTGACTGATCCAGCACATTTAGGACACTACATGTGAACAGGGTTTAAGAACTAGAGCTGGTCTTCCCATGAGACAGCAGTTCTGCACCTCAGGGTGACATGCTGTCCTGTACCTGAGGTCAGCCCAGCTCCCAGTGAGTAGCCAGCTGTGGGTATGGTTCATTTGCAGACTCCTGCAGGACTTCCCCCAAGCTGGACTCTGCCTCCCAGCCCAGCCTGTGGCACTGCCTGGCTCTGGGAACTGCTGGGACCAGCAGCCAGGCAAGGGGAGAGCAGCTCTGTGCCCTGGGACACCCACCAGGGACAGCCAAAATACCCACTCTGTGTGTCTGGCTGATTCTCTTCACCCCTTCTGTTCCTGTTTTAGTTTGAGGGATAGGGCATGAAAAAGCATGTTGGAAGGGCATTGGCACGACTTGTCCTGGCAATACAAAAACACTAAATAAAGAGGAACAGCAGAGATTTCCAAAATGCTATTCCTCTGCATCTTTGTGAAATGCAGAACCCAAGTTTTCAGACAGTCTTTTAAGTATCTTAGTAATCTTTCAAAAATGTTTAAACAATTCCAACTCCAGCTGTACTTACAGTTGGCTTAAATTTTTCTTTCATACCAAACATATTTAACAGAGGCTGCATTATTTTACAGCACATTGGAATTTCAAATTAGCTTGATTTGCTCTCATATTATTTAATTGCTTTTGATATATCTTATACATAAGTAATTCAGATATACCGACCATTGCACAGTGTTGTTGAAAAGTAACATAAAGAAAAGAAAAAAAGCCTTATAAAGTATTCCAAGGCTGCAGTTTTTAAATTGCAACACAATATATGAAAAGTTCTCTAAAAAACTCATATTGTAACAGATTTCTATGTATTTAAATATCAGATCATTAAAAAAAATCTATTATAGTCTCTTTATTCTGCCTCAGGAGACTTTAAAAGGTTTCTCACATGCTACTGTTGCCCTATAATCACATTTCCAAAAAAGAAATTCAAAACTGAAAATATAATTTATTACCCTAGAGTAAAATACAATGTAGTGATTCATCTCATCTAAAAGCAGCTGCTTTCTTTGTCACCTTTGTAAGTAGCATTCATTTCCCTGCCATGAGCACAATTTACAAATTCATCCTAAGGCTCAGATAGCATCATTAGCATATATTTAGCAGTAGCAGACAGTGAGCAGCAGGTAGAAATGGTTAGCTGTTGAGCTAATATGCTTTGGGCACTCTTCCAGCTTGTATGATAAGAGAGAAAATACACTACTTCAAAGTCTGCGAGCCACAAAACAATTAGCAGAAGAGAATGACAAAATTACCTAAATACTCAGCACTGAACAGGGGGTATAGATATACTGACATTATGTTTATTATTCTAGTTAACACATGAAATTATAACCTGAGTGAAGAGTTGTATCAGTGTGTTATAGAGTCATTTAAACATCTACTTGTTTCTTTGTGTGTTTTGTGGTTTTTGTCTGTTTAGCTTCTTATTTTTCTTTTTTAAGGGAGGTGCCAGTAACGAAAAAGCAGGCATCTGCTGCCAACCATCAGTGTGGGCAATAAATATCCAACAAATCATAGCTGGGAGATACTGCTGTCAACAGGATTTTAATATTTTCAATTTATTGAAGGATACCAATTTCCTTATATGTTGATAAATAAATGTGCAAGAACTAGGGAGTGTGTTTTTTATCATTTGTTTTCTTTCAACCTGAAAGTAGATACCTGCTACTGCTACTCAGTGACGCCTGCATCAGCAAGCCCTGACACAGGCATAGAGTCCACTTCAAAATACCCTGATAATTAAACTTCTATTATGTTAAAAAGACATATCTTGAAGAAGGTGAGAAAGAATATGTTGCAGTTTGTGGTTTACTGTAACTCAGCCTCGTTTCCTAGTAGTTGCGACACTCGAAACCTTGTCACTGGTTTCAGAAGAGCTTACTGCCTGAGCTAGCACCATGCAGGATCACCACAATTCACACATGAAATATTGGCTATTTTATCAGACAGGGCCATTCAGTGGGACCTGGATAGGCTGGAGAGCTGGGTGGGGAGAACCCTAGTGAAGTTCAACAAGGGCAAGTGCAGGGTCCTGCACCTGGGAAGGAATAACCCCAAATATCAGCTCAGGCTGGGGCTGCCCTACTGAAGAGCAGCTCTGCTGAGGAGGACCTGGGAATCCTGGTGGGTAACAAGTTGACAATGATCCAGCTGTGTGTCCTGCTGGCCAGAAGGCCCAGCGGGATCCTGGGTGGTTCAAGATGTGTGTGGCCAGCAGGTCAAGGGAGGTGTTCCTGCCCCTCTACTTGGCCCTGTAAGGCCACATCTGGAGTGCCCAGTTCTGGGTTTCTCAGCACCAGACAGCCAAGGAGCAAAGGGTCACAAAGATGATCAGGGGTCTGGAGCATCTTCTTATGAGACTGAGGGAGCTGGGACTACTTGGAAAAGAGATGCACATAAATCCATCTAAGACTACAAATGCACATAAACATCTCAAAGGCAAGTGCCAAAAGGATAGTGCAGGACTTTTTTTTGTGGCGCCCAGTGAGAGGACAAGGAGGCCATGAACTAAAACACAAGAAGTTCCACCTCAACATGAAGAAAGCTTCTTCACACTGAGGGTGACACTGGATCAGGCTGCCCTGAGAAGTCATGGAGTCTCCTTCACTGGAGATGTTCAAAACCCACCTGGACATGTTCTTGTGTCACCTGTCTTGGTGACACTGCCTTGCAGGGGATTGGAGTGGATGATCTCCTGGAGTCCCTTCCAGCCCTAATAGATCTGTGATTCTGTGAAAGACAGTTTAAGGCAAAAAAAATAGCCAGCATTTCCACATGAGTGTTCAAATGCACCTGGCACTCTGAATTCCTAAAGAGAGGCTCTCAGCTTAGCTGGGAAGTGTTGGGACTCAACCCTCTGGAACCATGAACTCTCCTACCAGAGAAAAGCCTGCATAATCAACCAGAAGAAACTGAACACAGTTTAAGGTTTCAGTTTCTGGACACTGCACTTAGCGGGCAGATGCATAATCTAGATCTTGCTCTCCTTCAGGTAACCTCTAGCAATATCATCACAACTCTAAGAAACTCAGCTAGAGCAAGGTCCAGTACATCTGTGCTGATGAATTTTACGTGCACCTTAAGCAATGAGGTATTTGACCGTGGGAAGACCTGAGCAACCTTGAGGGAGGTGCAAAGTGTGATGGATGCACCTCCATCGCATCACTTTCAAAAACATAAACATGAAAATGCAAATAGTTATGGAATTAGGCACTTTCAAGATTGAGTGGTGGCCAATGAAGGTATTTTAAATATATAATTTGAGAACTGGATGCCTCTTTGAATGTATCCCCAAACATTCTTGTTTTGCAGCTCATGGCAGCAGCTTATATGGCTTCACTACACTCTGAGACACATCTCTGCTTTGGGCTCCTTAGTATTGTTCATCAGTATTGTTCATCATCAGAAAAAGCCCACTTACATTATCTCCCCACTGATAGAGATTAGGTTCTGCTCACTGTCAGACTATGAAATTACAAACATTTGAGCAGGAATTAAAAAAGAGTCAGAAAGAGTTCAAATTAACCACTGAAACAGTATTTCAGTGACAGCTATTCACAAGAGAAAAGAAGTATCTGACAGGTAAAATCTTGACAAAAGTTTTAATGAATTTTTAATACAAATTCTAAGAATGCAGCCAGCCCAACTGGAGTAATGTAATCAATGTAGAAAGGATACATGTAAAGAAAATTTATATAAAAACAGAGTTGTTTCAGACAGAACATGTCTGATGCACCAATAATAGGAAAAAAGTTGAGTCACCCCTACGCATAAACATGTAGACAATACTGCCAATTGCTACAGATCACAATTCAATTTTATCAACCTGTTTTTGCCAGTTTTCCTTTGTTATGCTTGTTCCTCCCTCGGGCAGCGGGGACAGTGACTGGTCCGTGGGAATACAGCTCAGCAGAGGGCTGTGAGCAGAAGGATGGCAACGTGTGCTGTGAAGGGCAGAAGGCACATCGTGCCTCACACACATGGTGATGTACTGCAGCAACCCTGAGAACCATGTAGGCTTGAAAAGCCTTTTCTCGCCCTGCCTTTTCTGGCTTTGGGATTCCTGTAGATAGGCAGCTATAGCTCCTAATGGGAATCTGACCTGTACTAGAGCAGTCTTAGCCTCTAAACCCAGTTTAGAAAATATGCTGGAAGTGAGAAAAGTTACTCAGATTTTACATAAATTCTAGAATATACAGGAAATTATTTGGCATCTTTTCTGTGCAAAAATTTTCAGACTAGTTTGCATGTGTCAGCTACATATGGGAATTTAGGTATTAGAGCTGCATAACTCCCAATGCAAACACTGGGCACTCTTATTCAGTATTAAGCTTAATTTGATTTACTTTAGTTCAGTATGTGAGCAAATAAGGCTAAATGGGGATAGCATGAATCCTGAATGAGCATATGGACATAAGGCTTTGACATGGTTTAGCTAATGTACTTTAGATCTATTTTGAATGAAATTTCCTGACTATCCAAGCAGATAACTGCTCAAGGCCCATAAGGAATGCAAACCCTGTAAACCTAGTTTAAGGTGTCTGGCTTATGGAGAGGATCTCTGCATCAGGTGACTTGACTCCTTGAACAATTTGCGTACACATTTCCCAGGGGGAGAAGAAAAAGATCATACAGAAGTAGTCAGTGGATGGAATGAGCACTGGGGTAATGAGCACACAGCCCCTTGAGAGCTTATGTCCTTCCTGTACAGCTTCAGGTGAAAGCTTTTATAGCCTGGTGACTCACATCCCAGACTACACTTTGGAAGGTGGGCACCTACAGCGTGTCCTGCTAAAGAGCAAGGTCATGCTGAGCCCTGACTGATGCCAGTGTGAGTGTCACTAATTCCTGCACAATGTCCTGGATAGCACTGAAATAGTTTCACCCATGCATAAGGGAATCCCAACTCCTTTGGCCTCAGAGATCCAGGAACATATGTCTCAGGAACAAGCATCTGTGATAAGTGTGAGCTAAGGCTTGTCCTTTCCTTGCTGTCTCCAAGTGCAGAAGAATGCAAGGGAGGTTTTGAGATGACCTTGACGCCATTTGAACATTTACTGCCAGAGGTTCCTCCTGGAGTGGCTGCTCCTGTATTTTAGACCAAGCAATAATGATTCTAAAGAGAAAATAGTCACAACTGCCTTCTGCAGGATACTTCACCCATCGGGCATTCACGATTCAGAATGATCCAAAGGGAAACCTGCAGCATCCTTAAGCTTCTCTCTTTGGTTGTCAACAAACAGCTCCACAGTCTGCACTTGGGCTATGAGGAAAGAGACAATTATTTCCCCCTTCTTTCTCATCTTCCTGCCCTAACAAGTTCCAGACAGGCTTTCCTTACCACACTGATACACTGAACAATGTTGCAAGGTGTAGAGTCTGCCCTTTATCTGGTTACTACTGTGAACAGTTAAAACTCCTTCCTCCCCACTCCCAGGCACTGGGAGATTCATATTGCTCAACTTCTTCAACCAAATACGCTCCTGAACTGTGGCCCAAAGTGTGAGCAACCAGTTCTTGAAATGAGACACATTTCCTTGTCACTGCATGTGCTGTGGGGGTATGGACAGCAGAGCCCAGAAACTTACCTATTTGAGACACTGCGAGAATGAAGTGTGGTTGCTGACAACCACCTGGGTGTAAAGACCAGCAGAACAGGACAAGCTCACCACTGAGCTGCTCACCACTGCAGCATGATGGATTGGCCACATCCTTATGCAGGGTTTAACACGTATCATCATAACTTCATTTTTCCATCTGACTTTCATGTCACTCAAAACAGAGCTTAAAGGCACCTTGCCACACCATTTACCCTAAAGCAGAGATACAGCTGCCTTTCAACTACAGCTTCTGAATGGATGTTGCTTATGGAACAGTCCGGGCTGTCTGAGAGCAGCTGTCCATGCTTATTCACAAGTGACTCCCACAGAGAAAGTGGCAAGGAAAAGAAAAGAAACTAAATACTACCGCATGTTTGAAATTAAAGACTCTCCCAGAGAAGGTAATTGAGCTTGAGAAGGTATGCTTTTCTTACCAACTAGCAATTCTTCATTAGCACACTGAGTCAGGTTTGCATTAATCTATTGGACAGACTGTTTCTACATAGCAACTACCCATGGGCACAAAGCAAACCTGGTACCACACTCTGACAGCAGGGACCTTACCTCTGATAAGCTTGCTTCACAGATCCTGAACAATGATGCAAGCAAACAAGGTTTTCCCACTGCTTACTAAAGCTCTGGAAAACTCTTTCTGTATTTCTTACAATTATATGAAATTAAATCTACCCTTGATAGATAAGCACTGGCACAGATTTGACACAGCAATTGTCACAGCACGCAGCATGGTCCTAAATTCCTTTGATTTAAAAATTGGGGTAGTCATCTTGCCTGCAATTTCTCTAAACAAAGCAAAAAGAAAAATACTGAACGTGGCAGCACCCTGCCAGGATGGCACTGGGGGACTCTGACAATTATCATTTTGCAAGTGCGGTTTGCAACATCGTTCACGTGTTTGGAACCAGAAATTGTCTGTGAAACTGAACTGCTGTTCGCAGCTCTTTCCCCAGTCACATTAGGAAGCACTGGGGTGGCGGCAGCCTCCTGCAGGACAGGGAGCCAGCCGAGTGCCCCTCAAGGACAGCGGGGGAACTAAATGTCTCCTGCAACTCTTACCTGAGGGCTAGTGACTCGAAATTGAAGGGAGGATACTCTTTCAACACTATTTCACCATCTTCACTTTTAATTAAAGAACTGACTCTAGGTTTTTTTCCAAAGAAAAGATCTTTAAAAATAGCATGGGGTGTACCAACAGAAATACAGTCACCTTAACTCACTGCAAGTAAAACTTTGTACTGTCTCACTGAGCTCTAAAATTTTTAATGTATTTATGTGATGTTCTTCCCCTGCATTATTTTATCCATAAAAAATAGTTGTTAATGCCAGCTAAAACACTCAAGAGAGAAAAGATGAAATTCAAAATTCCTGATTTTATCTTCTTGCAGAAGGTTTTCATGCTCCTTGGAAAAGTCTTTTAAAACCAAAAGCAGTATCATTCTTCATTTCAAATGATAATGTTATATTCCCCAAAATAGGGGATGGTTTTGATTAAAATTGCAGGATAGAGCTTTTTGACAGGCAACTTCAAAATTCTGTATGTTAAATTCAATTGTAAATGAGCAGAGGAGGGGAATAGTCTGGGCTGAACACTTCTGGGTTGATGGAGGGTTGTAATTTCAACTCACTGAGCCTGATATTCTTCCCAGTGGAGTCAAGCAAAAAAAATCCCATTGATTTCAAAGTGGGACCAAATTAAGTGGCAAGTCTATCAGCCAGTACAGGAGATGCCTTTTAACTTTAGAAAATTAACTTTTACTGTATCTATTACTAATTTGTATTTAAATTAACTCAGGGCATGTCTGAGCTTTGCTGTCAACCGCATGAGTCCGAGGTATATAGAAATTACATTACTTACATATATTACACAATTTACTTTTCTATGTGCAACAGATTCTATACTGCACTGTGTTACATTGAGAAATTATGGAATTACAAGGCAGCATCTCAAGCCTTAGGAAATGACAGAAGTAAGTTAGTCCATGTGGCTAATTCTGCTTTCCTGTGAATATACATCCAAAATATACATCCAAATGATCACTCTATGATTCATCTCAGAAGGCCTTTATCATTCTATTAATGGAATGAACAGTACCTGACTGAGAATCCTTGCTACTCAACATGTGGCCCCATCTCTTATTTCCTAAATAATACTCACACATCATACTGAAGGCAAAATATTAATTTTCTCAGGAGGGATTTTTTTAAAATAAATCAATATCTGAACACTAATTTCAAGGAGATTATACTTACATTTGCAACATTCCAACAATATGATCTGGGTTTACTATTCCTCTTTTGCTGCTAATGGATTACAAATGTTCTCCAACTTGGGCAAGTCTACCCAAAGAAATGAATACCTGATTATTTTTTTCCAGACAACTCTGCATTTGAAGTATTTCCTTTATCCAAAGCACAATGTGTATAACCTTCAGTGAAAATTGTGAATTCCCAGCACCTTGTTTGGTGTAACTCCTGGGTTTAAACTCAAGCCTACACGAAATGGAGAGCATATAAATGATTTATCTCACATGGCTTATATTGCATAGAGCCTGGGTGGAGACAGGAACGGAGTCAAGTTCTCTGAACACCACTCTGCAGGCTGACAGCCACCCGTACCTGATCTTCACTCCCCTGGACTTTCTCACAGTGCAGAGTACAACTGATGCTGAAAAAGAAGTAAGAATTAGCCAGACAACAACCTCTCTGAAAGACCTTAAGCTGATTAGCACAATGCTTTATATCATGTGGACTTAATCAGGCAGGGAAACAGTGCAAATGTCCCATGAGGTGTCTTGATATACTAGTTACCACAGGCAATTTTAATGCTGAAATATTTTTAATTTTTCTTTTTTTTTTTTTCCCTGAATGATTAATCTTAGTATTCCTTAATACAGAAGTTCTTATGTGCACAATTTCCTAAACTGATCTCCTCTTCCCAAGAAAAAAGGTGTGTGATGAAACGCATGAGGCCACACCGACATCTACCGTGCTGCCTGACTGGGCCTGAATTATGGCATCTCCTTCAGCCTCAAAACCTCCAGCTCTTCAACAGTTTTCAGCTGCCCACGAGACCATTGAGCAAAGAATGTAACTTCTAATGATGGAAGCAAAACATTGCTGTCCTCACCATGAGCAGAACTAAAGCTGCCCATTTTCTGCCTGCTCATGATGGCTATTTAGAAACAGCAAAAGTCTTGGATACTTTGGAAGCTCAAGGCATTCATCAGGCACTGGAGGAAAAAGCCTTTGTAGTCACAAGGCCTTCTCTCCTCACCATTTTCTTATCTTCGTGTTCTTCTTCAGCTATCTCTGACATCCACCTTCTTGTAGCTGCCAGGCACAACATCAAGCTTGTGTTCCAGGCTGCTGCTCCTCTTCTCCCGTGGCCAGGCCCAAAAAACCACCAGCACCTATCGACAGCTTCTTTGCTCAGCTTGCGGCCTGAGAGGTGCAGCTCCTCTGAATGAAGGGGAAAAGAACTACAGTCAAAGCCTCACTTGCTGCTGACTAAGGTTAGAATCAACATTGCCTGGAGGAAAAGGGAGTTACAGAAAATTCATCTGTCAAAACTGCACGTCCCAGAAAAACTTTGGTAAAACTTGGAAATAGATGGACAAATTTTCACAGGCTGTGCAGAAAGCACATCTAAGGTTGTAAAAGATAACGAGTCTGCCAAATATCAACTCCTTCCTCCAAAGTATCAAAGAACTAAAGATTTCCAGCCAAATTGTTTACAGAATTTAAAAAGAAAACACCCTTTTGAAAATTTTTTATGAACTCCTTTTGAGAAATAGCTGAGCAATTCTCACTTAAGCTTCCCAGAAGAATTCAGGTTGCAGCAGACAACCAGCAAGGAAGATGCTAGCTGGAATGGTGAAGGTCTGGCAAAATAATCAGGTACTGCCAACCAGATGTTGTAATTCACCAAAAAGATACCTGTGCCTCACCAAGTAATGTCGGCATTTTCAGTGCAGGCAGCTGATTAAAGTTTTCTAAAATCAAACCAATTTTATTTGCAACAAGAGTGTAGAGAATATGCACAAATCATTGGGGTAACTCTCTTCTGCAAATATCACAAAAAAAAAAAAATAAAGGGATAGGAATCAAACATCTAATAATTTTAGTATGTTGCTAATTTCTAACTGTAAACACTACAATTTGAACAGAAATATTATTCACTCTCCACTTGTTGGTGATTTTAAGTACATAATTATGCTGAAGGGTTCATTCCAGGGTTCACAGGATTCAGCACTTTAACACAAACGAATACCTCAGTGGATCTTCTTGCAGATATCAAACCCCAACAAGCACACTAGATTCTTACTACTTACCAACACAATAACTGCAATGCATTGAAAACAAATTACATGAATCATATGAAACAAAAGGGTTTGTGATACAGAGCAAATTTGCTTTCTTTCACATTTATTTATTCAAATTGTTAGATTTCCTTTGGTGCTTCCATAGTCCCACACAATATACATTGACATTACTGTAGAGTACACTTGGATCCCAGACCACGCCACTCAGTAGTCAGTCAGTCATAAGTGGTCAGTGTCATAATTGGTCCAAATTCAATTAATACTATAGTTCTTATACAGTGCAGCAAGCATTAATAGAATGCAGGCACCCTGCATCATAAACTCATGCTGAGCTAGAAGACACTTGTCAGGATCATTAAGTCCAACTCCTGACTCCAAATAGGAATCCCCAAGACACACCATATGCCAGAGCATTGTCTAAACACTTCTGGAACTGTCAGTCTTGGTGCTTGGACCACTTCCCTGGGAAGCCTGTTCCAGTGCCCAAACACCCTCTGGGAGAAGAACCCTTTCCTGGTATCCAACCTAAACCTCACCTGACACAACTTCAGGCCATTTCCTTAAGACCCATCACTGGTCACCACAGAGATGAGATCAGTGCCTGCCCCTCCTCCTCATGAGGATGTTAAAGAGCACAGCAAAGTCTCCCCTCAGTCTCCTCCAGGCTGAACAGACCAAGTGACCTCAGCTGTTCCTCATCAGGCTTCCCCTCTAGAACCTTCAACATCCTCATGGCCCTCCTCTGGATGTTCTCCAGTAGTTTAATGTCTGAAGTGCCCCCAGCACTGGAGGTGAGGCTGCCCCAGGGCAGAGCAGAGCAGGACAATCCCCTCCCTTGCCTGGCTGCTGATGCTGTCCCTGATGCCCCCAGGACACGCTTGGCCCTCCTGGCTGCCAGGGCACTGCTGGCTCATGTTCAGCTTGCCCTGGACCAGAGCCCCAGGGCCCTTTCCATGGCACTGCTGCCCAGCCTCTCATTCCCCAGCCTGTCTGTACATCCAGGGCTGCCCCATCACAGGTGCAGAATCTGGCACCAGCCCTTGTTGAACTTCAGATGGTTGGTGATTGCCTGGCCCTCTGAATTGTCCATCTCTCTGTTGGTCTTCTCTGCCTTTAAAGGGCATGCACAGTCACTTCCATCTTAGCCTCATCATCAAACTTAGTACCCCTTTGAGTTCTGTGTCCAAGTGATTTATGAAGACAGTGAAGAGCAAGGGGCCTGAGATGGAGCTCTGTGGAACCCCACTGGTGACCAGTCACCAGCCTTATGCAACACCCTTTACTGCAACTCCTTGTGCTCCACCCGTCAGCCAGTTCAACTCTACAATGACTGAGGAAAAGAAGAAAATGCTAATATAGATGTAGACCAGAACCCTTCTGTACTCTGCAATAATTTAAACCAGGATTCCAACCAAAATTTTCTGGTACATCAAATTTAACCAATTACTACACTCACTTTTCCTGTACTCAAATAAATTCACAAATGAGATAGTAAGGTGAAGGCCATGACAGTTTATTAGGGAAAACTGTACCTGTTTGATAACGCTGTATGAATACATATCACAGCTTAATTTCCTCCTGGACATGAACATGTCATTAATACCAGCCTCCTAAAATACTTCTACTGAACCAAGATCAATTTCTGAACAGGTCTTAATACCTCCACATAGAATCAGCTTGATTATAGTCTGATCTAATTACTGTAAAGACATTTAGTAAAACAGTATGTGGCTTAAGCAAACATTAGCCATGGAACTCAGCTTAAACCTAGCTCATGACTCTGTCACATAAATAAATGATGTATGGGAAAGTAGGAGTACTGCTGGGAAGAGCTGTTAGGGGAAGTGGTGAGTTTTGAATGTAGAATGAGACACCATGAGGAAGGTAAAGAGCAAGTCAGCTCTATGACTGTGGTCCTTATTTTATGGTCAATCTTTTTTGCAGAACTGTTTCAACAGACTGGAAATGGAGTCTTTCCTCGCTGATTGTCCTTTCTTTTACAAATACTTGCTTTCCCCTCTTCATTATTCTATATTTTACTGCTTTATGCGTGTACTAGAAGCACCACCAAACACAGCTTGTGCAAAACAGCCATCTCCAAAAATTTGGAGCTGAATCTTAGAGCCAAAACTACATTCTTCAGTTATTCCTCTGAAAGAGAGGTGTGGGGTTAAACTACAAAACCTCACATGATCATTTGAAAGAATTGCACATTTCTGCTGCATAGGTGAGGAATGATTTGTACTTAACTGTAACTGTTGCTCAACTTCCTTTTCCAGGCTTTCATTTGTTTAAGCTATTTTTGATTAATGCAATTAAACAAAAAATAAACATTTTGCCTCCTTGCAAAGTTTTCTTATTTTTGTTCAGGAGAGAAAAGATAGGATAAACAAAACCCCTCTTTCATACTGACTTATAAGAAGGAAATCAATAGGCAAGAAATACAGACTTAATTCAAGGGAAATAAGCCATAAACCTCTTTAAAAGATAGTGTTTACATATCTATAAATGCACCCTGCTTGTCAAAAATATTTATACAAAAATTAAGACAATTGTTAATTCTTGAGTGTTACAAACATAAAAATGCCACCTGTTTTCCAAGTCAGTTCAGCCAAGTCTTCAGATAATTTATTTATTGATAATCCCCAAAAACTTTTTCCTTAGTAAACTAATGAATCACAGTGGAGTTTAAACTCAGACAACCGGCAGTGCAGATGCAAGTCTGAAGTTAAACTGAATCAGCAACTGAACAAAGCGCAAATAATTTGAAACTTAAAAAAAATGTTGCAGCCACATAGCTTGCATTAATATCCCCTTGATATATGTAATTTTTATTAGGCTAGTTCTTCAACTTTCTACTTACAGTAATGCTGTATACCAAAAAAAACAACAAAAAGCCAAAAAAACCAAACAAAAAACACCAAAAAACCTCACCCCTTACTATTATTTCTTTCAGAAAGGGAATTAAGTGGTGTATTTTTGTACATGTGCTTAACATCCTAGTACATTTAACAAGTAGTCTCGATTTCCAGGGAAAGTGTGAATAAATTTAACTTTTCCCTTTTGAGCCAACATTCGTCGTAAGAAAGTACTTGCTATGCAAACTGGATGGCAGCTGAATTTTTTTCCAGTCAATGTGAGGTTTCATCATAAGTTCCTGTCACAGGCGCCAACCCTTCATTCATTTAATCACAAAAAATGTGACTTACTAGAAAAGGAAAAATAGAGTCTAAAGGCACGGAATCACATAGCTGCTCTAGTAGGAGTCTGTAAACAGAGAATTGCTTGAATTTAGGAAATCCAGATCTAGGAAAGTAAAAAGGCATCTGAAGCAGGCATTTATCTAGCCAACTTCCTTAAATACCCAAAGGGCTTTGAGGTCTATGAAGTATGCACTAAGATACCGTATTTCAAAAAGCAATAAGGCAAATAGTATACTCATTATTTCAAAAAAGTTACAATGGTGTAGGCATACACAGTATAACTTAGTTACAATGCGTGGTACTGTTTCTACTACATAGCCCTATAACTGTTTCCTTTCTACATAATCAGAGATTATACCCGGGTTCCAGGTGAACACAAACCCATCCTTGTACCGCCATCTACCACTGGCAGCAGCTCTTCAGCAGCATTTGCTCTGCTGCCTGGGTCACGTTCATGCTGCGCAAAGTCCACAAATCAGGGACTAAACACTGTCATACTTGTGAAGAGCTTCTTCTAGCTTTTGTGTCACTTTTTGAAAAAAGAGTATTTGCTGTTGCAAGAAATGCTGCATCTGTGATTTAAAGTCCCTCACACGAATTTTGTGGAAATGATTAATTTCTGCGAGGGTTGCAAAGGAAATAATGTTACAACGTTCTTGAATGCCCTCAGCTTTTTGGAGCTCCATCTTCCCCTCTTCCACGTGCCGCTTACTCTCCTTTACTTTGGTAAGGGCTCCTGTGTAAAGAACAAAATGAAACAGTTGAACTGTGAGGACCATGTAGACTTGACTACTGAACTTTAACAAGTGATTTAATAACAACAAGGATTTGTATAAGACTTATTCTCAGTGTATTTACAGGTGTGCACAGACATATGTGTAAATGAAAGACAATAAAACAAATGCTTTTTAATGTAAGAAAAATCACAGACCAGTGGATCCTGTGTAAAAAATAAAACTCAATACTTTTTTAAGGCTCAAGCATACTAAAGTTACTAGAAATCCTATTTTACAACCTTAAAAATCAGGTGGTGTCTTCTGAGAATATATTATCATTATACCAGTAGAAGAGTAGTGAAAGCCCAAGAAAACTAGTCAGATCAAAATTTAACCCTACATAAATACCAGAAAAATAACCTTGTTAAGAACTGTACTATGTGAAATATCCCTTTCCCAATCCTTGTGAAATGTCAAAAGCAAATCTTAATACACAAAATCTTGTCAAAACATGTTTTTGCTTTTACACCAGAGATACTCCAAAACTAATTATTGATTACCAGAGAATCTAAAAGCTTATCTCAAAATCATAGATGCCCAAGCAGACTTTACATTTACACAGTGTTATAAAACGTAGTAGAAAAGCAGAGTTACAGAATTGACAATCCTCCCTCTCCAAATAGCTAATGAAGGCACACACATCCAACAAAAGCAAAGTATCATCCAAAACAGACCCTACCCAAAGCAGAGCCATCTTAAGACATTCATATTGGACTCCATTTCCCACAGATCAACTTCTTCGCCTTACTTATTTTATTCATATAACTAAACCAAATCAGACTAGTACAGCTTTTATCATCTCACTACATTCTTGTTCCTGTAAATATTTGTAATGTCGTAACTCTCCTATCAGATTACACTTCTTACATGTGACTACAGCACGCTGCCTGAAGGCCAAGGGCAGTCTCTGTCTCTGGGGGCTGCGAGGCACAAGCAGTGTTCCACACCTTCCTGGCTCCCATGGCACAACAGTGGGATGGCTAAGAGCTTGGCACTGGCTGCTTCTGCTGATTAACCTCACCATCTCCAGCCTGGCTCCAAAAACATCACTGAAAAACCTTTTCCACATGCAGTGGTGCTGGCAGTGACACTGTGCCAGAAGATCTGTATGTTGTCCTCTAAGGAATAAGAAATCTGTGAGGTAGGGTATGATTTGAAAAACACTTAGTCCCTTCTCCTACAAGAGGAACACTTCTTTCAACAAATTTAGGCTTAGCAAAATTTTTTCTGTGCTCTGTGGGCATGACAGGAATCTATGCACAGCTGTGAAAAACTGAAATTTGGGACTTACTGGAAGCCAGATGTAGCTGGTTAAATAAACATGACAATTCTTCAGTTGTGATGTGGGAAACAGCTTTAGATGTTATTTCTAAAATGACCAAACTGAAAAAGAAATACTGAAATTCACAGCATCAGCAGCTGAAAGCGTAAGCATGCTATGAAGCATGTATAATCTTCAGATTATTTTACATCAATAAAAAACATACCCTACCAAACACAACTGCTCTCCAGACAAGATATATTATGTATTTTTTGCTATCAAAAATAAAAGAGAAAGATTTATAATTAGTGAAGCAATCCAGTGGGGAAAGTACGGTGCAATCACTAACACTGCTCTATTAATGCACGTGGATCATACAGGCCCTGTAGTGGAATTACTTTTAAAACCTGGACAGACTTTAACCAGATGTCAGCAATATATGACAAAGCTCATACATATGCTTTAGTATAAAGCTGTACTTTATTGCTTGTTTTTTTTTTAACGCCTTTAAATTAAACTTTTAGTTATACCTGAGAATTAGTAATATAATTAATCTTAAAATAACTCTATAGAGGGATAATATTATCTTATTTGAGGACAGTCAAAGAATTCTCCCTAAACACAGAGAAAACCACCTAAAACCACGTCCTTTTCTCTAAGAAGAAATTATTTGTTTTAAAATGTCATTTTTAAGCTGTTCAGCATCTACTGACATTTGCAAGACTTAGCTTAGCAAATCCAAAGTAACAAAACTCATTAGTTTTCATGGCTTTGAAAGCAGTTTAAGTAACAAAAAATTGCCCATTTTTCTCCAAACACCTTTCCATAATCTACACTTCTTGTACTTTGATCTATGTGAGCAAGACCCTGAGAGGGAATAGAGATTTCTCCATGTGGAAGGTTCAGTGATTCATCCTACAGTGAACAGAAGACAGGGAATTGGGGAGTGGAGAGCAGCCCCTTGTGTATATCCCTCGTGAAGAGAAGGGTTCTTGTGCAGAAATGCCTCAGTAGGTGATGGTAACCTTTACGGACTCCCAGCTCACAACTCTGGACCTGCTGCAGCCAGGCTGCAGACCATCAGCTCCCCCAGCTCCACCCTCACCAACTGATCCACCCCACTCAGCGCCCACTCTGGCACCTCACAGCTCCTGCTGCCACCTGGGGTGCGACACTGCTGGGAGCAAGGCCCACTGGCCTACAAGTACACCTGCAGAGATTGATCCTGGCTTCTGATTTTAATTATGTGAATACCTAGTATTGGTTTGGACAACAAAAAAAAGGAAGACGTATTTAAAAGAAAAGAGGGCTGAATCACAGCAGTCAGAGAAAAGACTAAAACTTATTTAAGGAAGAAGAAACAGAAGGAGTCACCTCCCAATGCATATTACCTCAAGGAAGCCTCCTGCAGAGTACATGCCTGGGATAAATATATACCACTGCACTGTTCCCAGAGGGATGGAATACATAAAAATAAATTCTTGGGCTTTTTTCCAGATCCATATGTACAGATTCTGTTCAATCTTGCTCATGCATTTGAAGACCTTCTGTCAGGAGTCACTTCCCAGTGAAAGGGACTAGCTTTCAATAAGTGAAGAGGGCCTGGAGTAAAAATGATGCAAAAAAACTGTGCCACATCTATTTCTGTTCTTAAAGGGGGGGAAAAGCTTATATGAATGCTGTTTGTCACTGCCCAAATCCTTACAGTAAACAGACTCCTATACTCACTGCAGCTAGGGGTTTAAAAGAGATTCAGATTTCAGTTCTTGTTTTGAAATATGAAAGTAGACAGCACAAGATGATACAAACACATTCAACAAGGAACACTCATGCTAGCAAAATTAGTGCTAGTGTATTGTGCTAGAAGCCAAGAAAACAGGAACAATGCAGAGTTCTCAATAGAAATAAGTAATTTCAAGCCATAAAACAGTGTACTAGCAGCAACTTAAATGGGTGCTAAGGAGTTATGAGGAAAAAATAAGTGTATTGAGACAGTAAGCTACTCATGCAAATATGAGATTGCTATGAGGTAGAAGGAGTTGAACACATTCAGGAAAAGAAAATATCCCGAACCCAAAAGCACTTCGGTTTGGGTCAAGCAATCTATTTTCACATCATCTGCAGTTTTATTCCAGTAACAAATATTTTGAGATTGTGTGATGTGTCAGATAAGGATGGGTTTGGATACATATACTCAATTTCCCTCCATACAGTTAGTACACGCGTACTCCTGTGAACCCACGCTGATGTAAATGCATCTCCAAGTCCAAGCTGCAGCCTCAGCGTGGCCAGAAGGCAGAAGTTTTGGGGTTCCTTTCTTGCAGATTGCAATCCAGACTGCTTTTCACTCAATTCCTTAGGCTCCTTAGGAAGGCAGGCTTGTCCTGTGCCTACAAGCCCATGCAATCAGAACCCAAAGAGCAGTGATACCTGCAAAGGATGTATCATCTTTCCCTTTCCACCTCTTCTCAAAACACCCAAACATCAGCTCTCAAGTGCTGCATGCAACAGATAGGAGTGAAACATCAGCTGTGTCCAAAGCTACTAATCCACACAAAGAATTCTTCAGGGCAGGACCCCTTTTTTTGCTCTCTGTTTGCACAGTGTTTACCACAATGACATCTGTTTCATGGCAGGGCTTGCTCCATTCTTAAAAAACACAAACAGTACATTGCTGTAGCAGCAGCAATTTAACTGCATACAGTAATGCTGCACATGGATGAAACACAAAGAAGCATCAGTTCAACACTGTTAAATACAGCATCTGAAGCAGTGTTAAGCACCAGCTGAATTTACTGGGGTCTGAAATCCACTGTCAATCTCAAGAATGCATTAAGTCAGCAATATATCAAAGCCTTCAGTATCTCACTTCAAAATATTCAACTTGAAAACTCACCCACTTGTAAGAGCCAGCAGGTTATGTTTTTATACCCCATGATTGTAATGCCTTTATCATTGCAGCTATTAAAGTATCTCTTTCACAGTGATAAATTACACTAAAACAGAGCAAACACATTTTTAAATGATCTCTCAGCAGCTGTATCTCAGAAATCTTGTGCCAATAAACTTATCTATGCAATTAATATTTCATCTTTCCATTACCAGCACGCTATAAAATAACATTTAGTGCAGTACTTACTAGAAGGTAAAACAACATAGTTTCCACACCATTCATATGTCCAGCATATTAAATACTCTAATAGGATGCATAATGTGTCCTTCAAAGCACTTTAATGAAGAGAGAGCTTTGAACTTGTCAAACAACTCCCTTAGCTTTACTTTTCTTACAAGAAATCTAAGAAACCGTCTCTAATGGAAAAGGAAATAAACATATTAATGATGCTACTTTCATAAAAAGATGTAGAAGCAGATAATGTGACTAGAAACATTTTCTTTTTCCTTACTTAATGATGAAATCATTTAACTAGAGATCTTTGCTTAAAGATGTGAAAAAGCAAACCCTAGGTAGCTCACGTGGAAACAATATTATTTATAATCCAGCAGAGTGCTGCCAGAGCAAGTTGGTCTACGTTGTTGTCCCTCTTACTCCAGATCTAGCAAAGATGTTGTTACAAGATGTCTCAAATGACTAATCCAATAAAAGAATGCAAGTGGCCTGGGGAGAGAGATGATGCCTTAGCTCTATCATTGGCTTAGCTATGTGATCCGGGTCAGCTCTAGGTTACACAATCATTAGCTCCAACACAAGGGGAATTGCAGAAGCATTTTAGGAGTGTCCTGTTTTCAGCTAGGGTAGAGTTAGTGTCTTCTCACTACTGTTACAGTGCTGTGTCTTAGATTCCGAGTGAGAATGGTGTTGATAACACACTGATGTTTGGGTTTTTGCTATGGCATGTTTCCGAGTCAAGGATTTCCTTTTCTGCCTCCTAGTCCATGTTCTGCCAGTGAAGAGGTGCACAAAAGAAAACTGGACATTAGTTGGGCAAGTGATTGGAACTGACCAAAGGAACATTCCATTCCACAGAAGCCATGCCCAGGATATAAACTGGGGGGGTTACCCAGAAGCACAGCAGATCTGGGTTTGAGAGGGGGTCTGGCAGTCAGTGAGCGCTGAGCAACTGCATTGTACATCACCTGTTTGTTTCCTTTTTATTGTCATTATTATTAATTACCATTATTATTGCATTTTACTTTAGTATCAATTACTAAACTGTTCTTATCTCAACATACAAATTTTACTTCGAGTCTCCTCCCCATTCCACTGGGGTTAAGGTGGGGGGAGAGAGAGGAAAGGGTTGAGTGAGCAATTGCTCAGTGCCTAGCTTCCAGCTATGCTCAAACCACAACAATGAGATAACACATAGTGTGAAATCCAACTCTGAAAAAATCCCCAAACTTCTTCTCAATCGAAAGTGAAATAGTAACAGAACAGATTTTGCCTCACTGACAGATTATTTTCTTAAGAATGCTCTGAACACTGATTAACAAAAGAAGCCTACACTGAGATTCTGCAAATTCTTTACATTTTCTGGCCAAGATTTATAATGGAAAGGAGCATAATAGGAATTTGCCTGAAATTAAAACCAGAAGACAGGGGAAAAGTACCATTACAGTTATTAATATTGGAATGAGTTGCTTTTAAAAAAGTCTAGTATTACAGTTTTACACCAAAAGAAGCAAGTGATTTTCAATACCAAAGGCAAAATTCTGCCACTTTCTTTTGCTAAGTGCCAAGACAATAGTTTTCAAACCCAGTCTTTGCATTTAAAAGATGACATTCTCCTTTAGGGCACAAAAACACTTTAACAACATTCTCTTTTGCATAGTGAAATGTCAAAAATATAAAACTCAAATGCATCAAACTGCAATTACTTTAGTATTATAGAGGGTTTTGTAGATACATGAAAATGGCTATAATGCTTTTAGAACCTGCAGCCTACCAATAGTTGAAGAAGTGATCTTTGTTTTCCCTTTGCTTTTATTGTTGCCCATTGCTCAAAAAAAGCCCAGAACAGCATAGTACTATCCTGTAAATTTAGGTTTATAAATTACAGCACTCTGCTGACATCTAGATCAACACTGACTACAGAATTATTAAAATCAGACATAATTATTTGCTCTTTCAGTTACCCTGCTGCAAAGCTTATTGAAAGCTGGCACTAAAAAACACATTCTTCAGTTAAAAATCAAGTTGCTTCCTAATTTACACAACTCAACAGCTCACACAGTCTTTGCTAGATATTTCAGGACATTAATTAGCTGTAACCTCATCTGATGGTCTTAACTTGTAAATTCATCTAATTAACATAAACCAAATTAACAATGATGCTAGAATACACAGTGTAAAATGTCATTTCTTCAAAACTACCAGTGTGACTGGTAGTCTAACTAATATCTTTTTTAATTTTAAATAGTATGATTATTAAGATCTGATTAGACTCATTAAGCATGCATTTGTCAGTTCGTGTACACAGAGGAAAAGGTGATTTATTTACCCAAATCTACAGGGACTGTAATCATACCTGTGCATGTTCAGAGAGTGTAAAATGATCACACTACTAAAAAAATATTTAAATCTCTAACTGTCAATGTGCTTTTCAGTCCAGAGTACCCCAGAGGAATCTATGAGCCTTGGTGTGTAGCACCTAAAGTACCAATGTTTTGCTGGGCCATGGTACACCACACTGCTATGTGAGCAGATGCCATAGCTTGCTTTTGGAGGAGTTGATAACAGAAAATGAGAGCAACATGGTCTAATAAATGAAAGAAACACCACAGAATTATCATTTTAATGCATCTACTGCCCCACATAATGCCATTAATAACATTTTTTAAAACCCAACAAAACATAATGCTAGGTAGCCACATAGAAAAAGTGTGTAAAATGTGATTAATATTTTCCATTCAAATGTTGAATGCAGAGATGTTAAAACTGTTATCTTCTGATGCATTGTACACTAGCAGTCTTCTAAGCAAACAAATGACCGCATTTTAGACACTAAAGCATGTTTAAACTGACTGTAAAATCCAGTTAAACTATGTGTACAGCTGTCTGTTATCACAAACATAACATTTTGCACCACAGCCTGAGAGGCAAATGCCAACTAATGCTGGGTTTGCCCAGTTCTAAGGCATTCTGTACTTTTTGGCATTCACACGTACCATTCAAAAGACTTTTTCTTTGGTGTGGTTTCAGCTGGCAGTGCAGACTAGGGGGACCAAAAAGAGTGAAACATAAACTAGACTGGTCACCAGAAACACAATACATTTGCCCATTAGAAAGGCAGTCATGTTTTTTAGGACCACACTTGAAAACCTAGGCAATTGGAATTTGCAGAAGTACCAAGATGAAACCTTTCAGTCATTTTTAGTACTTCTCATTAGTTTACATCTAACTAGGGCATCAACAAGCTTTCTAATACAGAACTACTCTGCTTTTCCAGAATTGGAGTTGGTCTATTACAATTCAGTTGTCACAGGTTTTGTGAATTTTTCCTAATTAGGATGCTAGGAACAAGCACTTTATGTTAGAAAGGTGCTCCAGAGTTTTAACAGCTTTTGTAAAAGCTCTGTTCATACTGCAGACTTCAAGACAACAACCATCAGAAATTATGCTGTCCATGGATAAAATAAATTAATTTTCAGTAGAAATAGTTAACAACGAATGAGCAGAAATGTCTCCTCCTTCTCCTCCTCTCCAAAATGGATGTGAGCACTATTACATTAAATGCTGACTTCTTTCCTTGTTACAAAAAAAATTTGTGTAAGATTCATGGGAAGTGGATGGACAGGGGAACCAGGTAACACTGTGTATCAACATCCAACTATTACTGAGACAAGTAAGTATAAATTCAAGTTCCATTGACTCTTACATCACTGCTTTATTGGGGCACAATGAAACACCTACTTTTGGATGTTGTTTTCTGTTAAGACTAAAAGGGAAGCAAAGAAAAACTACAACTTACAGTGTTTGCTTGTCCACTATCATCTGTTTAACTCCATTACTGTCATAAGATGAGCAAATAAAACATGTATAGGCAGTTTAACATAAATTCATATAAAAGAGTCAAGATATAAATGAAATGCAGATACTGGTTTTTGATATCCTAGTACCCTTTAACTGCCCTCTCTTAGATTTCTGAATGTTTCTCGGCAAGAACAAAAAGAAGTTTTATTGTTTGAAAAACTGCATTTTCTGCAGTTTCTCTGTATAAACAAAAATAAGTAGAATTTCTGTAGCAGAAAAAAACATACAAGGTAAGCCATCATTAATGTAACCCATTAAAATATGTTAAATAATACAAAAGCAGAACATGTGAAAATTTTAATATAATGCTATACTTACATTATTTAAAAGAAAAGTTTCTTTAGTATACTGCTAGTTATAGGCAGCATAGCTATTCATGCATATAAAGATTCAAAATCACAAACACTCTAAAAAATCAGAATAGTACAGAATAGTAAGTAGCTTTTACTAGGGGAAAACAAAGAAATGTAAACTCCGAATCACAGGATGAACCTGCTTTTCACATTGTTAATGAACTGCATGCAGGCATAAAAGCACAGCTCAGTTCACCATGATTACAGAAGCTGTCCACCCATTATGTGTACCTACTTAAAACAAAGGCTGAAAACATCACACTTCCTCCTGTTCTGCTACAATAACAACCCAAAGCCACTGGCAAGAACTGAACAGATTGTTTAAATGTTGGTGGGTTGTTTGGGGTTTTTTTCCATTTTATTTAAGTCCTCATGGCTTTTATGAAAGATACAAACAAGACCGCATAAGAAAGCATGTGCCATTTGTTTGCTCTAGTCTGCTGATAAGGCTCGTGTTTGGGAACTCAGCCAAATGTAATTTCACATTTTTTTCAATTAAAATTTTTAAATTCTGTGTTATTTGAACCAGGAAATTTAAAATACATAAGATGCCAACTGGCTAAGTTTACACAGTCAGCGCTTACTGACTTGGCATTTTAACTGCTCAAACAAAGTCTAACAATGAAGTCATGGAAAGATGCTGGAAAGGCTGAAACATGTCCTTGTTCTAAAGGTTCTAAAGGTGACTTACAAACTAAAAAAGTTAGGCAACTTGTTTGGTTTTGATAATGTGCTAACAAAAAACTGGAAGAGCTCTGGGAGCTTCTTTCCATTTTCAGTCTGCCAATTCTTGTCTCCCATATTTGGATAGAAGCCCTATCAGCCAAACCAGGAGCACCCAGGGCTTCAGAAGAACCAGCCCTCTCTAGAGATTCTCCATATGTCTTTTAAAAGGCATTACTTTGGTTTTGAAGTAGAATTCCTCTTTCTACAGTATAATTTTTAATTCTTCAATGTCTACACTGTTGTACTACTCGCTCGTTGCTCACTGAGTCTTCCCAGTGAATAAAGCCTTACTACTTGTGGTGAGCACATAGTATTGGGACATTTTCTATGATCTGTGATGAAGATTTGTATTTAAATAAATATACACTGCCTGTAGTAAAACCTACAAGTGTGAGTTCCAATCAAAACTTCTCCAGTTAGGACTAGCAGGGTAGACTGGACAGACCTTCTGGTGTGCAGTAATGCATGTAGTCTCTCCCATAGAAGAAACAGCTATAGTCTTCCTCTGATACCAGCAGGTTTTGAAAAAAACAACCCACTTGTGTGTTATTAGCCATGAATTGTCTCTGTTACTGAAAGCGTATGATACCAGACCAGTTTCAGAAGGTAACAGGAAAATAACCCATCACAACAGCATGAATCTTGCTCCCTTAAAAAGCAACAGAGATTGTAAGGGAGTGGAAAAGGAAAATTAATCATACATTAAAAAGACCAATTTATCTTTCATATAGACAGGGCATAGCAGTCCTTTTTTTCCCCCCTCTTACTGTTTTAATTTTCTTCAAGCAAAGGCATTGCTCAATATTACTCCTGTCCTCTGACTCTGACTACACACAAACTAAGGCAGCTGTAATTTTATACAGTTTCTAAATGTGACGATTCTTTCACATTTTAGCTCCATTTCCTTAAGGTTACATTCAAATATTGTGAGACAATATTGGGTAATGCGGCAGCAAGCAGACAGTGTTACATCATCATGTGACAGCTATGAGGAGGCTGACATGGCAAAAAAAAGAAGTTATCCAGGAGCATCCTTTCTCACCAAAGCTCTTACACAGATGAAACACCCATCTCCTTTTACTGCTGCAAGGGTCATCTGGCTAGGATTGCATGCCTAGCTCTTACCCAGCAGCTACCTGAGTTGAAGCCCATGCAAAGTGTATTCATCTGAGGGACAGAGGAGGAAAAAACCCTACAAGGTGGATAATAGGAAAAACAGTGATGAGAAAAACCCTGTCTGCACAACAAATTTAAGAGCTTAGGAAGCAAGCATAAGAGAAAAGCACTGCTTTTATACTGTGATATAAAGTTTTAGGTGCCAATATTAACCAGTCTGATTTATTCATTAATTCCAATACCAGTTCTCCATGGCGGGAGGAGGGAGAGGGGGGAAGCTGAAAATGTTAGAGAGTTCCAGGTTTCAGTGCTGTTTGGATTTTCTAGTGCTTTAAATTTTGATGCAATTCCATCTAGATAGATTTTTTTACCTACAGTCTTGTAAATAATATAAAAACATATATGTAATATTTGTAAATATTCTAAAAACACAGCAAGTGCATTCTTTAAAGCCTATGTCTAGAATTAAGTTTGCTTCAGGTAAATAAGACTATTTGCTTTATTTTACTTTTCACAAACAGTGATCAGAAAACAGTAAGTCATTCAAGTATTTTTTAAAAATAATTCTCTTAAATCCTGGCATGCAAAGGAAATGGAATTGCCTGTATCTCAGGAAACATTTAGACCACTTTTTCAGGTCTCTTTAGTAAAAACCATAGCCAGAAATTTCTCAAACAAGAACATCATAATGTTAAGAGAGAAGAAATCTGGAAAGCACAGATGAAACAGCATGTTAGTCAGTACTTCCTCCATGTTCATGAATTGCAAGAGGCCAATTATAGTAATTCCTAAAACAAAACTTGAAAGAAAGATATCCAAAACTCTGCCAACTTCTCAACCCTCACAAAGCAAATATGAAGACAAGAGAGCCAGACAAGAATGAGCTAGGACACTAGCATACACTGTCTCCAATTCCCACAAGTGCACAAATTTTCTGAACTTGCATGGGCCTGCAGCGAGCATTTCTGTTGTACAGAAGTAGGAAGATTGCATCAAGTTGAGCAAAGCTTTAGCAATTAATACGTAGAAATTATTTCACCAAGAATGCCTAGGGAATTTCCCCAAGTAGACCTTAAATGCATAAAAGAGAGGGTATTATCCATTACAAATGGGAAGCTGCTTTGCTTCTCAAAATTAAAAAAACGGAACCAGTATTTCTTGAACCATACACCAGTTCTGCAATAGAAAATGATAAATGCAGCTTAGTGTTTTGCACCTCTGGAACTTTATATCCCTCTTCTGCAAATGTTTCGGCAGAGGCTAAAGAAAACTGTGTACAAGTGTTTCTGTCTAATAGGTACCTTCCATTCCAAAAACCCCACATACATGCCCAAGTATCTTTTCATGCATGCACATCAGAAGTATTTACCTACAAGGAGCTCAGGGCTAGATGCACGAAAGTATTGGGATATTTAGAAGCTTGAGACACCACTCTCCCATTGTCTACCCTATCCAGGCACTGGTTCTCCCTAATCACTTAATTTTCCAAATAAGACCTATAGAACAGAAGTCATTGTAAGGGATGTATGCCTTGATACTGATATGTTCTATACCAGCCTCAGTGGGACTCTCAAACCAAGTATTTCCAGATGGAAATGTGGGGTTTCCAACTTGGCACATTCTTTGCTGTAAGACTCATTCGAATGAATCCGAGACCCAGACTAGGGTGCACAAGACACCACGAAAGGTCTCAAAGCATTGACCTGTTGATCCTCGACTGGCATGTGGTACAGAAATGTTCAAATACTTTGTCTGTCTCTTCTGTAGCCGGAACATTAACTCTTCCTGCAGAAAATTACTTAAACTCTAGGAACTCAAGATGAAAGAAAAGGAATCCTGTAAAATCTCCTATTGAAGCTATTGCCATTTCATAAAATATCAATTAACAATATTAGTAAGATAGCTAACAGGTTGAAAATATTTCCACAGTCCGTTGGTACATGTGTTTTACACAAATTACACAAATCAGATGACATATGATGTCCTCAGCATAGAAGACAGAAAGACCTGAATCCCAAAACAATTAAAAGCACAACAGTTAACACATTTTCTTGGTTAGATGCAGACAAAGCAATGGCAAGGCTTACATGGCTTTGGTTCATAATTCTAGAGAAAAAGAAAAAGCCCACATATAGGGGAACTTTTATCTCTGTGGCTCTTTTTGCATAAGTTGCAGAAAGTTTTTAAACAAAACCTCAGACATGCAGAGTTCTCAGTCCATAGCACAAATTGCACTCAGAAATCATATTCAGCAGCTCTTCAGCTAACTGCAGTACAGCAAAGGCATAACAGGGCAAGACAGTTAAAATTACAGAATCACAGATTATGCCAAGTAGGAAGAGACCCAGGGTATCACTGGGTTCAACTCAGCCCTACAAAGGACATGCCAAGAGTCACACCAGGTGCCTGAGGGAATTGTCCAAATGGAAATCTCCAAAACAGGAGCCTGTTCTAGTGCCCAAAAACCATCCGGGTGAACAACCTTTTCCTAATATTCAGCCTCGACCTCAACTGACACAACTTCAGGCCATTCCCTTGGGTCATGTCATCAACCACACAGAGATCAGTGCCTGCCCCTCCTCTTCATCTCACAAGGAAGTTGCAAGCTACAATGAGTTCCCTCAGTCTCCTCCAGGCTGAACAGACCAAGTGATCTCAGTTATTCCTCATCAGGCTTGCCCTCCAGAACCTTCAACATCCTCATGGCCCTCCTCTGGATGTTCTCCAGTAGTTTAATGTCTGATACTGTGGCACCCAGGAGTGTCCCCAGCACTGGAGGTGAGGCTGCCCCAGGGCAGAGCAGAGCAGGACAATCCCCTCCCTTGCCTGGCTGCTGATGCTGTCCCTGATGCCCCCAGGACACGCTTGGCCCTCCTGGCTGCCAGGGCACTGCTGGCTCATGTTCAGCTTGCCGTGGACCAGAGCCCCAGGGCCCTTTCCATGGCACTGCTGCCCAGCCTCTCGTTCCCCAGCCCGTCTGTACATCCAGGGCTGCCCCATGCCAGGTGCAGAACTTGGCACTTCCCTTTGTTAAACTTCATATGGTTTGTGATTGCCCATCTAATTTTTTATGGTCTCTCTGCCCTCAAGGGAGTCAGCAGCTCCTCTACGTTTAGGATAATCAGCAAACTTACTATTCCTCTTCATCCTTAGTCCAGGTCATGTATGAAGACGTCAAAGAGCACAGGCCTGATGATAGAGCCCTGTGGAACCCCCCAGTGACAGGTCCCCAGTCTGATACCACCCCATGCACTGGAACCCTTTGTGCCCAGCCCATGAGCCAGCTCTCATCCATCCCATGGTGTGTTTGTCCAGCTGTGAGCTGGACATTTTGTCCAGGATACAGTGAGAGAGAGCAACGGAAGCTTTAGTGAAATCCAAAAAGATCACACCAGTTGGTTTCCCTTGATCAACTTAGTGGATTACCTTGTTATAAAAACAGGAAGACTCAATAAGCAGGATTTTACTCTCATGAAGCTGTGCTGGATGTGACCAAGGACTGCATTGTCTTTCAGGTGTTTTTCAACACCTCTCAGAATAAGGTTCTTCAGAACTTCACCAGGCACTGACATCAGACTGACAGGCCTGTGGAAGGGGTCCTCCTTCTTGCTCTTCTTTAGAACTGGGACAACGTTTGCCAGCTTCCAGTCAGCTGGGACCTCTTAGGATTTCCAAGACTGCTCAAAAATCAATGAGAGGAGCTTCATAATGATATCACCCCACCCTCTGAGCATTCTTGGATGAATCCTATCAGGCCTCATAGATTTGCAGGGATCCAGCTTGAGCTGGGAGGGTTGGGAGTTGATCATTCTCACACTCATAGTCCTCCAGCTCTATGCACAGACACAGGCAAGCTTTGGTACACCTGCCTTTGCTGTAGATCCAAGGGAATATCATCTTAGGTTTTATCAGAAGTAAGTAATATATTTGCATTATGTAGCAAAAAAAGAGCACTGCTTCTAATTTCAGGCTTCATAGTTTTAAAGGCATGGCCATTTATACAATGTATCAGTCAGGCTGCTGCTTCTGCAACTTTTAAGGCCACTTTGGTGCAATTTTACTGCTTAATGAGCTTGTTCACTAGAAAATAAAACCCTTGAAGAAAGACATATCAACCCTATTTTTCATATGACTCCTTATCACAAACACAGTTTCATAGCTATTGACTATACAAACAGATATTTGTGTAGTCTATAGGGACAATATTATTTCTCAAAATTGGCAACTATCCCAGACAGTAAATTTAAAACAAAGCCTTTATGTTGCAAGAACACCAAACAGTTCATATTTTCATCTGAAGTTTACAAATTGGCATTGAAAAGCTGTACCTTCTTAATAGTACCCTTTAACAGTAATAAACCAGCAATATGGAGCACAAAACATTACTCTCGGTTTTTGTCTAGTTTGCTGTCTGGTAACAGAAACAACAAAAACCACACAACTCATACAACTCTGTTCCTGTCATGGCCACGTACACTCAAGAGACCGCCCTCTGAAGCCCCTGCCATATTCCTATGACTACTGTGTGCCATGGATGATACTGCGAACACAGTGCTAGCTCAGAGGTGCCGGAGCATTAACAGCTGCATGCAGGGGAGCTGGACATTTCTCCAATCCGCTCCAGGACAGTGCCTAGCCCAAAATCAACTCTACATACTTCATGCTCATGCACTGCTCTAGTTATTTACATGAACCTTCAGCAGTTCAGCAAAGTACAATTTACCGGTAAGCGTAAATTCAAATAGAACTACAAAAGAAATAAGGATGGTTTCAGCACATATCTTATAATTCCCAGTCCTCTCTTCAAAGGCTTGTTTCCAAAAATACTTCAGTGAAGACCTCCATATAACCTTAAAGCCTGAGGATATTTTATTTAAATAGTATATACAGTATGCTGGATTTTCACATCTAATACAAGTATCTGTCCCTTTATTTTTTCCAGAAGCTTACAGATAATCCTTTTAGATAACAACTCACTTTAACATGCTCTGCTCCCAAACAGGAGGCATTGCCAAGGCCACTCATCTCTCCAAATCTAAAATATTTGAAAGCTGTTATCAAAACACAATACCACAGCAGCTAGCAAAGAAAATCCTCAAATGCTAACCTTCACACCTCTCTTTCCTCTTCAAAATAAAATTAAGATTGTTCAAGTTTACACTCACAATTTTTGATATTTGACAGCATAATGGAAATCAGACTTTGATGCATACAATTTTTATGAAAAGCTTATTTTCTTAAATAACAACAAATTGTGCACTTTGTAGCAAATCTCTTTCCTCAGATGTTCCCAGCTATGCACACCTCTAGACAGCTCTCTTTCTGCTCTGTTGAAAAAACTTTTCCAACTCTTTTTACCAAACTTAGTGTACTGTTTTAGATGCAAAACTCCTGGAAATTTCATGTAAGGACAAAAAGACTGATTTGCTCTGGGTGACAATTCACTTGGGATTTAATCTCCAAAATAATTTTCTACAAAACTCATGCATTTTCTTGGGTAACTTATGGATAACCATTTCTGCAGAGCATATGTGATGTTTTATTGGCCTTGATGTTATAACTGAAAGGCCTACACCCTCCTGAACTTTGAGTTGAAAACTACAGGTAAGGAAGATAACAAAAAAAAAGAATTAATGATGGACTTACCTACTTGCAATGGTAAAGAATGTATGACTATCAATAACTTAACAGCAGCATCTCCTCATATACAGTACTTCAAACTTCTGTTTCTCTGGACATGTGTCATTAGTTATACAGCAGATTTTTTTTCATTTTTGAATTTCTTTCTTTCTGACAGGTCACAAAGCACCTTACAATTAGCAATCCGAACCTGGGCAGCGTGTTTCAGCTAGAAAGATGCTGAAAGGATAACAGGTGACCAGCATCTGCTCATGATAATAAGGGTGAAGGTTGAACAACTAAGAACACTGTAGCTGACCATTACTATTTCACAAACACCACAGGACACTTGGCTGAACAAAGATGCCCCAGCAGCCTTACACATCTCATCAGACTGATGCTGCAAAACACACACTTCCGTGTGCACCTTGAACAGAGTGGCCAATCAGAGGAGTACCTGCATCATCATGTTACTTCATATTCAGTACCTAATAGAAAAAGATTCAAGATACCTCACATACCTCAGAGTAATAGATGTTGGCACACCACTTGATTTCCAGCTTGTAAACAAGCCCAATAATTTTTAATATATAGG